>NC_091697.1:50462500-51087500 GCF_041296265.1 Equus caballus | reverse complement strand
CATTGAGACAGTAGTAGCGGCCACTCTCTGCTCCAACTTCATACATGTCACCTATAGGGAAGTGGGAGGTAGGAAGTGGCAGCCATGGACAGGAGGCATCCACAACTCAGCTGCTCCAACCCCAACCCATGCACTGAGGGCCTCTCACTCCATCTACATTCCTCCACCACACACTCCCTAGAGCCACTAAGTCTCTTGCAGCTTGCATTCATTCAACTAATACTTTCTGAGGGCCTACTATGAGTCAAGCTGTGTACTGGACACTGGGGATACAGCAGTAAAGAGAACAATTGAAATGAATGAAATCCCACCAAGCTTAGCTTCTTGGGGGTGGGCACGAACAGGAGGGAGACAGTAAACAAAACAAAACACCACAGTAAATACAAATAGGAGTGAGTGCTCTGAGAGAAACAGGCAGAGTGACATGATAGAGTAATGGGGAATGAGGTGATTACGTTAACTGGGGCAGTCAGGAAAGGCTTCCCTGAGGAGGGGCCATCTGAGCTGAGACCTGAAGTCTGAGAAGGAGGCAGTCATGGTAAAGAGCTGAGGGGTGTGAAGGAGACGGCCGTCCCTATTCCCATACCTGTGCCAGGGAAGAAATAGTTTCCGTATTTGTGGAAGGACACGGTCATGACCCGGTCAGTGAGGTAGAAGGCTTCCTGAACCCCGTCACCATGGTGGATGTCAATATCAATGTAGAGCACCCGAGGGTGGTACCTGGGGTGAGGGCGAAGCCAGGGTCTGAGGCAGAGGTGAACCCCAGGAAGAAAAAACTCCCAACCCACTCCTACCAAACACAAGGTATGGAATTATGAAGAGTCTGCTCTGGCCCAAGTCACCTGAAACCTAATACCACCAGTTACCTAAGGGTTACCCTGAGGCTCCAGCCTGGAGTCAGGGACAGGAGAGGGATGTGCAGAGAAGACTGAAATGTGAGCAGGCGCAGGGAATCTGCAGCAGAGTAAAGGAAGAGGCAGCCTGAGGAAAGCATCAAGAACTTGGGAGAAGCTAGTGTGCGGCTGGAGGTCAGGGCCAGAGCCAGGGAAGTCTAAGAGACCTCCTCAGCCAAGAGTCTTTAAGTTCCCCCCACAGGTCTCCTCCTGGGCTACTTACTTGAGGAGCTCCAGGATGCCAATCACAATGTCATTGACATAGCAGAAGCCAGAGGCCTATGGTGAGATAGTGGTCTTACAAAGAAAGGAACAATTCTTCCACCGAGCTACCCCCTACTGTCATTCTGACCACCTTCCCTAGGGTAGCCAGTGTCTCCCCCATCACCTCCTCACTCACCTCAAACTTCTTGGCATGGTGCAGACCACCAGCCCAGTTGATGGCAATATCACAGATCTGAAAGACAAACACCCAATTCATAGTCCTCCTCCTGCCCACCCCCAAAACTGGGAGCTCAGGGTGAGGGCTGAGGCCTTGAGTCCAGGCACCCACAGGAAAGGGGGAACAGGACTTGGGCTATTGTCACCTTGTTGTTCAACTGGGTTGCTCCTTGCAGAGATGCGCCTGTATAACGAGAGCAGAACTCAAAGAGCCCGGGAAACACTGGACTGCAGGAAAGAGGAACAAGTTGGAGCCCCTTTACCTTTGTCCAGGCCCTTCCTACGCCTCTCTCTCCACCCCACACCCCTCCAATCTCCATTCTTCCATAACCCTCTCTCCCCCTCCTACACACCAGAGTTATCTGCAAATTTATTCAACAAATATTTTAGACCAAACCATGTACCAAGCTCTGTGCAAGGCACTAGATGGGAAGTAAAGAAGCACTGAATTCTGTTAGGGAGTTTATGACCTAGCTGGGGAGAGAAGTAGGCAGCTCCTAAGTACTTGAGCACACACATGAAAGGGAAATAAGTTGAGAGAGAACATGAACTTTGTTTTTCTTAAAAGATTCTTCTATGTGTACCACATTTTAACATAATGTTCAATAATATTCTTTATAGTCACACATTTTTAAGAGTTTTATTCCTATATATGTGAAATAGTAATAATGATGAGATAACCCACAGACAGCCTTTAACACAAGTGTGTGGTACCTAGTAAGCCTTTAATAAATGTTAGCTATAATTATTACCATCTTCATTCTTGATAAAAAGGTTATATACTATATGGCCCTATTTATATAACACTCTTGAAAAGGCAAAATATAGGGACAGACCTCAGATCAGTAGTTGCGTGGAGCTAAAGTGGAGAGAAAGAATTGACTACAAAAGGGTATGAGGGACCTTTGTGGGATCATGGAAATAATCTATATCTCAATACATTCTGTCAGAACTCTGAGAACTATATACCTAAAAAGGGTGAATTTTACTGTATGCAAATTATACCTTCAAAAACCTGACTTTTTTTTTCCCCTGAGGAAGATTCACCCGGAACTAACATTTGTTGCCAATCTTCCTCTTTTTGCTGAGGAAGATTCTCCCTGAGCTAACATCTATTGCCAATCTTCCTCTATTTTGTATGCGGGCTGCCATCACAGCATGGCCACTGACAGTGGTGTAGGGCCACACCCAGGAACCAAACCCAGGCAGCCAAAGCAGAGCGCACTGAACTTCACCACTAGGCCACCAGGGCTGGCCAAAACATCTGACTTTTAAAAAGGGAAAAGCTTAAAAATCCCTAGTCTTAGGTCTCTAAGGAAAACAGTGCAGCTGACACATTTGACCATGTGAAAAGAGAACTGTAAGGAGTTTTAGAGTTTCTCAAAGGGTTTGGGAAGAATTAGTGATTGACACCTAGAAAAATAAACAAATGAAAAAACAATGCAATTATCAGCTCCAGGAAAAACAGAAAGTTGTACAAGAAAAAAGATGAAATCATAGTATACTATTTGGCTCCATAATAAATGAATCTTTCAAAGCTATAATAATGTAAACACAGAATACTTATTTAATAAAAATTGTGATATAACTATATTGTGAAGCTGGGAGGGGAGGAGAAGCCAGGGTGATGGTATGAGAGACTAATGCTCATCTACCATACTAAGAGCTTGATAGACAATGCCTAAAATTGATAAATGAAGAAATAGCAACACAAGCAAGTTATAAGAGGCTGTAGAGTATGTTAGTATGATTAAAAGCCCAGATTCTGGAGCCAGACTACCTAGGTTCAAACCTTGACTCTTAAACGCCTACTAAGGATCATGAGGCTGGGCCAGCTGTCTAACCTTTTTGTGCCTAAGTGTCCTCGTCTGTAAGAAGGAGACCACAACACACCCTGCTTCATAGGGTTTCTTGAGATTAAATGAGCAAATGGCTGTAAAGCATTTAGAACAGTACCTGACACACAGTAGGCATTACCTAAGTATTACAAATCATTAGTAACAATAGTAGATGAGTATTATTATTTTGAAATCCAAAGAGTAACACCAGAAGAAACAGCTAAAGACACTGAAAGCGGCTGCCACTGGGGAGAGGGGTTCATAGCGGGGAGACAGGTCTAGGTCTGCTTCTTTTACTTTTTTTTTTTTCATTAAAAGCCTTGTAGTACAATTTGGCTTTTTATATTGGATTACTTTGCAAATAATCATAAACTCATTAAAAGGAGGGAAAAAAAGAGAATCCCTGATTCTCAACTGAAACACAGATGAGCATAACTGTAGCTTAAGTTTGATGGCACAACTGATGCAGTGCAAAAGGCCCAGTGGTAGTATTCCCTAACTGCACAGAGAGCGTTTACAGGGCCGCGGCTGTGACCTGAGGGCTGACTCTGCGTTCCCAGACCTATAAAGTGAACTCAGAAAGAGCAGCAACCACAATAACAAAAAACCAAGAACCTCTTAAGACAGCACGTGACTGAACACCAAATGAGCAGGGCAGCGTGTGCAGGACAGACCTCTGTGGCTGGCATGGTCAAGAGAGGCTTCATGATATCAAGCTTCATGGTGGTGTGAAGGCTGGGAAGGGCTTGGAGAGGCTGAATGAGGAACAAAGGGCATTCTAGGAAGGGAAGCTATGCAGCAGGGGTGTGGGGATAAGGTTAGGAAGGTGCTCAATGCCTTCTAACCTCCATCCCAGGCTTCGTCTATTGATAAGATCTTTCAAGGAACCAGATTAGCATCATGTTTAAAAACCTGGGCTCTGGATTTGAATCCTGCCACCTGCACTGACCAGTTATGTGATTCTGGCTAAGTTACCTAAATCTCCTCAACCTTCAATTTACTTATGCCTAACATCAAACGAAGGTCTATTACATCTAACAGCGTGAGACTTCAGTGGATGTACTAGCAATCCTCAGCACTGCAGTGTAAGCGCTCAATAAATGGTAGCTGGGGGCCGGCCCAGTGGTATAGTGGTGAAGTTTGCGCACTCTGCTTTGGCAGCCTGGGGTTCGCAGGTTCAGATCCCGGGTGCAGGCCTACACACCACTCACCAAGCTATGCTGTGGCAGGCGTCCCAAAATAGAGGAAGATGGGCACAGATGTTAGCTCAGGGCCAATCTTCCTCACCAATAAATAAAATAAATAAATAAATGGTAGCTGTTAGAGGAAACTCTACAGGATCTACAGCCTGGTTTCTTCAAGAAATAAATTCAAGGAAGAAAAGGAAACATAAAAGATTAAAAGTCTTACGAGACAAAATACATACAACCAAATGCAATGTGTGGACCTTGTTTAGATCCTAATTTAAATAAGTCAACTGCAAAAAAGAAAAATTATGAGACAATTGAAGAAATCTGAGTACTGATTGCAAATTCAGCGATATTAAGGAATTACCGTTAATGTCTTAGGTGTCATAATGATACTGTTTTTTTTTTAAAGAGTATCATTTGGAGATACACAATAAAGGATTTACAGATAAAAGGATGTGACATCTGGGATTTGCTTTAAAATAATCTCATGTGAGAGGATACAGATGAAATAAGATTGGCCATTTGCTCATAAGTGTTGTAGCTGGGTGATGGATCTATGGGGGTTCACTGTACTATTCTACTTTCAGAAACATTTGAAATTTTCCCTAATAAAAAGTTTAAAAATAAATTGAGTAAAGGTAGCTGTTATGGTCACTGTATTTTCACGGCTGTATACCAGAATGTGAGCAAGGATCATGGCTTATCTTCGTTGTCCACTCCCTTCCCCACGGGGCCTAACTCTGAGTCTTTTCCTATGATACAAGCTCAATGTAAACCTGATCGTGTCAAATCACTCTTTTGCTTTTTAAAATACTTTGATGACTTCCCTCTACTGTAGGGGTAAAAACCCCAATTCCTAATAGGGCTGTTTACTTTTTAAAGGCCCTGCCTATCTCTAGCCTCAATTCAGATTACTCTTCTCTTCAGATTCTGTGGTCAGCCTTTTTTCTGTTCCTCAAATGAGTCATATGCTATCCCACCCTTAGCACATGTTGTCCCTACTGCCCATGACATTCCTCTCCTTACTCTCTATCCTCCCAACCACCTTTCATCTAATTACCTCCTACTCTTTCTTCAGATCTCAGCTCAATCTTCATTATTTCCTCTAGGAAGCCTCCACTGACCAGATTACTCCCAAGCTAGATAATTCTTCCATATATACACTCTCATAGTCTGTCACATGCCTCTCCTTCACTGGACTTAGCAGAATTATAATATTAAAACATTGCTGTTATTATTTATTATTGCATTCCCCAGCACTTAGCACAGGGCCTGACCTACAGCATGACCCATAAATATTTGTTGAATAAACAAATGCGTAAATGATGATTCATTGACAAGTAGATCCCCCTTCATATCTTCCCACTGCTGCCACAAGACCTCACTCAAGTATGCTCCTTGAAATGCCTGGCATCAAAGTGCCTGGCATCAAAAGTCCCAGTCCTCCCCTCACCAGTCATCGCCCACATTGAAGGCATTAAGGCTCTTGGTGAAGCCTTGCATATTGGTGGGGCTGACTCTCTGCAGGAAGTCGATGTAGTCTTCAGAGTGGAAGCGGCACATGTCATGCTGGGATGCCTGGTATGGCTTGAAGACCTCAGGATGGAAACACAAGGTGAACCCAGGCAGAGTCAGCCCCACTCATGCGGCTAAGACCACCCACACTGAACACAGCCCTGAGGACTGTCCAAAACTACATACAGCAGTCCCGTTACCCCTCAATCCTTGACACTCTATGAGGCAAAAGTTGAAGAGAGGCTCCGATTAGCCAGGTGGTTTATTATGATCAAGCCCCCTAAAGACCACGGGCTTCCCTTCTCCTTCCCACCTCCAGTCCTGCCTTTCTTACCTTCTCAACCTTGAGCCCTGATCCACCTGCTCTGTTCCCTGGATCTCCCATTTCTGATTCTTTCCATAGTCATCTCCTCCCCTGGACTCTGATTCCTCTCTCCTCTGAGTTCTTCTTAATTTTGGAGTCAAATAATATCGGATATATGACAACCTTCTAATTAAAACCCAAAGTGCCAAAGTGCTAAGCCAGAGATTTATTATCTTTTGAGGATTCTACATACTTCTTTTGAAATTGGGCAAGAACAAAAAGCTTTTCTCTTCCCAGAAAATGCCACCGGTATACATACCAGCAAACGATTTCAAGGGATGCATAGATTCATGCATTAACATCACCTCAGTCTTCTCTACGATCAGTTCACTTCTCTGTGCCTCAGCACAAGCAGTGGACACTCATTCATTCTCTTGACTAATTCCCCTCGTAACGCATAAGGGCTTAGCTTAACTGCTATAATTGCATACCACAGCTATAAATTCCAAGCTGGCGACAGTTTATCTGAGAGTTGGGTAGTGATTACCCGTGTAGGGGTATTGTAGGTTGAAAAGGGCATACCGAGGACATCTCCTGCTCTCCTCCACACACACAATCACACTTACACACAGGGCCTCGGAGCCCTCCCTGGAGCTCCAGCTCCTTGGAGGTGAAGACAGGTCGCAGAAAAGGGGTGGGAACTGAGGGTAACCTCACATCCAGATACAGTGATCCAGCCTCTCTCCCTTCCCTGAGGCCACAGCACTGCCCACATCCTAAAATGCTAGGGAGGAAAATACTTTCTGTCTTCAAACAAGCCCCACTCCGCCCTAACCTAGGTCAAAGGTTGGTCCACCCGACGTCAAAGGGTGGTTGACCCAAGGTGAAAAAGTAACTCCTATTAAGTCAAAGGATGCACCCACCAACACTCTGCACATGGGAGTGCTCCTGGTTCCTTCCATCCAGCCTCCCCCGCAGCCTAGGGGTGGGTCGCACTTGGTGCATTCAGCGCAGCCTACCCATCCCTAGGGCCGCAGCTCGCCCCCACCCTCAATCCCCAGCAGAGGAGGCACGACTCACGATCATCTTCTTATAGAGACCGTAGTGCAGGACCAGACTATGGGTCAATGCCAAGCGATGGGGCTTCATAGGGTGCCCGGCCCCTGGGGTGGGAGAAGAGAGTTCGTCAGCTCCCATCCCTGGACTTGTAGCCCGCGCCTCGAAACCTCCGCGTCCCAAAACCCCTCACGTATAACCTTGATCCCTCACCGTAGTGGAAGTTGCCCACGTCGGGGTCGTAGAAATAGGCCACGGTCTTGGCCATGGTGCAGCGGGAGAAGGCCCCGCGCCTCCGCCACCCGCCCTGCCGCCTGCCCCACCCCCGTCGTGCGTGCTGCGTAAGCACGCAGCCTGCCTCTGCGGAACCGGGAGGCCCAGGCCCCGCCTCCCTAGACCACGCCCAGACCATGCCCCCTGCGGAGTTCCGCCCCTCGCCTTGCTTCGCCCTTCTAGGTTCTGAGGCGTGAGCGTCTGGGTTTGGGCACAGGACAGGTTGCATTGGTCCTAGGATGCGAGGGCCATTTCCTTCCGGGCGGGGGTCAAATCCTCGGGAAGCCGAGCCATCTCATCCAGCCATTTGCCCCAAACGGGGCGCAGGCCGTGGTCACCTCTCTAGGTGGCTCCGGAGAACCGGCCACGCTGTCCCTGTCGGGTGCACAAAGCGGCCTTCCTCCGGCCCGCTGGGAAGATTCCAGCCTATCCACCCGCTTGGGCCTCTGGGGGCGGAAGCCGCGCCAGGCGTGCCGGATAGATCAGTGGAGAGCATTCTTGCCTGACTGCCTGTCCTCCCCACCCGGACCCGGACCCGGACCCAGACTCGGCGCCGCACAGTCCCCCGGGGGGGCCCGGCGCAGTCACGCGCGCACCACATTTGCGCTCACAAGCGCGCAAGGCTCTAGCTCTCCGCCCCGCACACCTGCGCTCCGCCCCCTGGTCCCGGACCGGCGACGGGCGAGGGCATTTGGGAACCAGGGCGGCTGCGGCGCCCCCGATCTCCTCCCCTTCCCAGGGCCAGAGTTGTCCAGAGCCTGCCGTCGCTCCCAACCAGCCCGCATCCCTCTCCATCCTTCCCTCCCCCCGCCTGCCGCGGCACCGGTATCTGCAGCCGCAGTCCGGAGCCGGTGAGGCGGCGAAGGGGGGAGGGGGAGGAAGCAAGGGATGAACGCCGGGAGGGCGTCGGGGGCCCTGAGCCGGACTAGGACGCCCCTGGAGCCGGAACCCAAGCCGGAGCCGGAGCCACAACCAAACCACCGGTACCGGGTGGGCCAAGCGGTCAGGATGGGAGGAATCAAAGGGAGGGGTGTGCGCGGGAGTACAGGCAGGGGAGGGGGCTGCAGAGGCCTGACTCAGGCCGGCGCGGAGGAGGTGCGGACGCTGACTCAGGTGTGATTCTTGCGCCGGCCGCCTGAGAATTCCGTCCCATCTCGCTCTGCAGTGTCCTTGGGAGGGACGGAAGCGCAGGACAAGCTGGAAAGGGGAACCCCCTGGGCGTCGGGGAAGCGGGACCAGGGTCGTGGAAGAGGGCTTGCGCAGCCTCCGTCTGGCACCCCTGGCCCGGACCAGCACCCCTGGCACGGACAGCTCCTTGGTTGGGTAGGGGGTGGGGCCGGACCTGGGAGGCTTGCTCATTTCGGATCTTGAGGACGGCATTCCTGTCACCCCCATCCCCCCATCCCTAGCTGCAGCCCCCTAACCCCAGGAGGCGCCCTGGCCCGCGCTCGCCCCCCAGGGCCTCATGTCGGAACCACAGCCTGACCTGGAGCCGCCCCAACATGGGCTGTACATGCTCTTCCTGCTTGTGCTGGTCTTCTTCCTTATGGGCCTCGTAGGCTTCATGATCTGCCACGTGCTCAAGAAGAAGGGGTACCGATGCCGCACCTCGAGGGGCTCGGAGCCTGACGACGCCCAGCTCCAGCCCCGTGAGTGAGGAGCCTAGAACCTGGCTCAGTCACCTTTATCCCTTACCCATCTCCCCACACCCCCTTCTGCTTTCCTGGCCCACAGACCTAGGCCAAATCCCGACCAAGCCTTCAGTAGGCCTAGTGATGCCTTCTTGAGTCAGTAAGTGGGGGTGACACCACCCTGAAAGCAAGGCTAGAGAAGGCAGCATTGGTGGGAAGGGCCCACTGATGGCAGTCTTGGGCTCCCATTGATTTCCATATCTTTTCTGCCCTGGCCCCTGAAATGCTAACGTTCAGCATGATGGCACATAGGTAAAGAGGTATGTCTTGAGCAATAAGTCACAGAAGCCACCAGGTAATGTCCCTGCAAAGCTGACTCATTTCCTGCTTCCTTGCCAACCTCTTTCATCCTTCAGCTGAGGACGATGACATGAATGAGGACACAGTAGAGAGGATTGTTCGCTGCATCATCCAAAATGAAGGTGCGTGTAGGCTAGCCCCTTGCTCCCCTATCCTTGACTTTCTCTTGCCCTGACCTCCACCTCCACTGACTCCCTCTTTTCCTTCTCCCCTCAGCCAATGCTGAGGCCTTGAAGGAGATGCTGGGGGATAGTGAAGGAGAAGGGACAGTGCAGCTGTCCAGGTGAGCTGGAAACAAGGGCTTATGAGACTTAGCTTGCCTTGGAGAGTACCCTCTCCTCCAGCACAATCCTCACCAAGTCCCCTTGCATGTCTGGGGTCGGCAGAGGAGAGCAAGGCTGGCCAACCTATAGGAAAAAAGTTTTGTAGAAGTCCTGAGTCCTTAAAACCCTATCTCCCATCTGGATGTCATCAAGCCTAACATTCACCCCTTGTGCCACTCCTTTGGCTTAAGCACGGCCCTCTTTAGCAAACAGCCCTGCCAGGCAGAACACATGGTCAATAACATCTTAATATTGAGTTTATTAGAATAAGACAAGAAAAGAATGTTGGACCCTGGGGAAAGTGGAGCATCTGGGGGTTTAAGAAGCACACTGAAAGGACAGGAGAAAATGGAACAGGAGGGGAAATGGGAATATCACCCCTTCTCTCCCTTCCTCCCTATTGTCCAGCGTGGATGCCAGCTCCAGCCTGACGGATGGAGCCCCCTCCCATCATCACACAGTGCACCTGGGCTCTTCAGCCCCTTGCATCCATTGCAGCCGCAACAAGAGGCCTCCACTTGTCCGTCAGGGACGCTCCAAGGAAGGAAAGAGCCGCCCCCGGCCTGGGGAAACCACCGTGTTCTCTGTGGGCAGGTGGGGACAGAGTACCCCAGGGAAAGGGAGGTTGAGGTGCGGGCCCCAATGATCAGGCACCTGACTCCAAAGGTTGGCGCCGACTCTTTCTTCCTGGACTGTGAGCTACAGCAGGAGTCAGGCTGCACAATGTGCCCCACAATCTGATGAGGCCTCCCCTGCCCTAGGCCAGAGGGAAATGGCCATCAAACCCAGAATATTCCTGGTTGGAGGGAAGGGCCAAGCAGCCTCTGAGTTGTGGTCCTAAGCCCCAGTGTTCCCTCCCCTCCCAGGTTCCGGGTGACACACATTGAGAAGCGCTACGGGCTACATGAGCATCGTGATGGCTCCCCCACGGACAGGAGCTGGGGGTCTGGTGGGGGGCAGGACCCAGGGGGTGGTCAGGGGTCTGGGGGAGGGCATGCCAGGGCAGGGATGCCCGCCATTGAGAGCCTGCCTCCTGAGAGGCCACAGCCCCCAGCCATCACCAGTCCCCCAGTGCAGAATGGAGGATTCAGGGACAGCCTTGTCCCTCGTGCACTTGAGGGGGACCCTGGAGCCTCTGCAGAGCCAACACTGGGGGCTGGAGGGAGGGGCCCAAGCCCAGGGCTGGCCAGTCAAGAGTCAAATGGACAGCCAAGCAAACTGGACACCTCAGATCACCAGGTATGAAGACATGGCCAGGGCTATGGTGGGCTGTGGTGTGCTCAGCTCTTATTGTCCCCTACTCTTGGGGGCACTAATATAACCCATGTCCTGTTTTCCTACTGTTGACCCCTCCTCTCTCTCTCAGGTGTCCCCACCACGGGGAGCAGGGGGTGTGTGAGGTGAGTCTGCCCGGGCCCCAAGTCAGATAATTTCATCCTCCCACCCCCTACTTAAGCTACCTGAGCCCATTGGCTCCCTGTATACCCAGGGTAAACTACAGGCTTAGCCTTTGCTATAAGTTCCTTGGTTTGGTGGTGGGGAGTGGGCATGTGCTCCAGGGAATAGGGAAGGTCCTGCAACCCCTGGGAAAAAGCTGGGACACAGTTTGAATAGGAGGCAACACTGTTACCCTTCCTCTCCTCCAAGCCTCCTTCTCATTGCGCTGATGGACTACCAGCTGGCAGGGCCAGGGTGGGTGGGCATGAAGCCCCTCCTCTCCACTCGACAGCCCTGCCCCCCAGCTGAGGGACCAGCCTTACTTCCACCTGGAGTTGCACGGTCTCAGGCAGAGGGACCTCGGGAGAGGTTCCCCCCACGCCCGGCCCTCAGTCTCTTCCCATCCCCTGCCTGCCAACAGGCCACCTGACCCACCTTCCCCATCACCTAGCTCCATATGTTAGAGCATGGCGGCTGGGAGTAGGCCCCTGCCCTTGGTAGGCCACTAAAGCAATAGCACCTTAGTCCCCTGCCCTGTTGGCACAAGAGGCCTAGGCTCTGGCTTGGGCTTCGTGCCCTTTATTCACTGTCAATAAATCCGCTCAGACCATTACAGCTGCTTTGCATACTGGCTCCAGCTCCTTCTGACAGGCCCACCCCTGTCCCAGCACCCAACCCAGTGGCCCTGGCATCTGGAGTGGGGTGGGACACAGAGCCAGGGTGCATACACAGATGGGCCGGAGCCACTCAAGACTTTGAGGGATGGGTTCCAGCCCCAGAGATTTCAGGACATTTCACCACCTTAGAGATGGGTGGTGGCAGAAGAGAAAGGAGTAGTTCCAGCCCTAGAAATGGCAGGAGCACGATGGGGGAAAAGGAGTGGGTTCTAGCCCCAGAAATGGGGAGAGGGGAAGTTTCTACTCCTGGAAGTGAGAGTGGAAATGGGGAAGATTCCTGCTTTTGGCTGTGTCACTCTGGATCATTGAGGGGGTGTTCTCTGACAGCGTGGAGATAGGGGCGGCAGCATCACTGGGGGGCAGAGATCCCCTGGCTTCAGGTGAGGGGATCTGGGTGGCCAGGATCCGGGGCTTTGGCTGGTGGGGGAGGCGGTGGACGCATCTGTAGGGACACACAGTCAGTGCTCCACAGGTCTCCCTTGGAGATACCCAGTCCGTTCCTTCAGCCCCGCAGACAAAACAGGACCAGTTGGAATGACCCCTCTCCACACAATCTCCTTCAAGGAGGGGCCCTTACCGGCCTGAGTCGAGGCGCCATCATGTCCAGGGGTCCAGGGCAGTCCAGGTCTTGGTCTGGAAAAAAGTCAGTCTTCAGGCTGTTTTGTTCACTGCTGTTATCTCCAGCACTTAGGACAGTGGCACTCTCTAAATATTTGTTGAATTAAGAAATAGTCAGCAACCTGGCCCATCAATCCATCAGTCACTACTCAACACTTATTGGGCACCTGCTGTATAATCAGCCCTGTTCAAGGTACCAGAGAAAGGAAGGTCTGATCCACAGCACGCCCAACTGCCAGGGGCTGTCAGGAGCCCAATAACGAAACACCAACAAACATGATGAATGAATGAATGCTAAATCATGCAAAGTGAACTACGGGTGCTGGAGAGGGGGGTGCAGAAAATGCAAGGAGTCTCCAGGGTCAGGGAAGGAGGCTCAGTGAAGAAAGTCAAAGTACCCGAAGGTTTTAGATAAGGGGGACATTCCAAGAAGGAAAATGATGGCACATACTGAGGTGTTTGCAGGATTCAAGAACACTAAGAGTAGAGGAAGTATATTGGGAACCCTGTGGGAAAAGCTAATTTTTTAAATAATAATAATAATGAGAAAACAGCTATTACTTGCATGCTTGCTCTGTGCCAGGCACAATGCTGGACACTTTACAGACATCTTTTTAACTCTCACAACAACTCAATGAGGTAGGGTCCTTTCCCAATTTGTAAAGACCCAGACAGGTTAAACATCCCACCCCAAATCACACACTAGGAAGTCACAGAGTGGAGTCTGAACAGTGGGTCTGGCTCCAAAGCCCAAACTCTTCCCACCATCATGCTTCAGTGAGCCTAACGGAGGAGGTTCCCAAGGGCAGGCAGAAGAGCCAAGTGTAACCCAGGAGTCCCAAGCTTCCTCCTCCTTCCTGTCTCTTCCCCTCCCAGAGCCCCCAATTCCCTCTACTCACCCCCAGGTAGGACAGGTGCAGGGGGCCCCTCCAAGGCAGAGGTGGGTGCAGGAGGGGAGAAGCTGGGAGGAGAAGGGGATGGCAGCATCTGGGGATAAGGGGGACACAGAGTTATTCCTAGCATGTAGGAAGGTTTCACCAGCTTTTCCTCTCATCCCATCTTCAATTCCTGTCCCATCTCTCCCCAGTACAGACAGTGGCCAAATGCTTGTATCTGGGTGGGTTGTAGCTGATACACATTTTAACAGCCAATATGTATTGGCACTTGCTATGTCCCAGACATTCTGCTAGCATTTTAAATGCACTAATTCATTCATTCCTCACTACCACCCTGTGAGGTGGGGATTTTTATGATTCCTATGTTAGAGATGAGATTCAGGTTAAGCCATCTATTCGAAATCATGGAGCCAGTTAGTGGAGAGTCCTGGCCCAGGTCTCCTGGCTCTCACTCCTCTGTTCTTCCTGCTGCATTACAACAATAGGTACCCTATATGAAAGCACCTCCTGTGGGCCACTGTGCTCAGGGCTTGACCTCCATTACCTCTGATCAGAATAGGTAGCCTGAAGAAGTGAGTATTATTATCCCTGTTTTACACATGAAGAAATAAGCCCAGAGGTTAAATGCCTGCCCAACGTAATGCAATAGGAATCTGAACTCAGATCTACCCAGCTCTCTCCACCAAACTCTTAATGAAGACTGCCTTAGTTTCCCTTTTCTTTACCCAGCCAAAGGAGATGGGGAGGCTCAAGCCTCTATAGGAGGTAAACCTGGAGAGGGGAGGGGGGATTAAGATGAATCTGGGACCTCACTATGGTAGGAGGGTCAGCCCAGAGATGCCTGGCGGACCCAGAGAGAAGAAAGCCTCACCTGTTCAGGATCTGAGAGTTCAGATGGCCCTGGAGGGCCAAGCAGCTCCTCAACCAGCAGAGAGGGGAAGACCCCAACATGGCCCCCAAATTCTCCCCTCCAGAAGCCGTCATCCACTCCATCCTGGGCCCGGGGCAGCAGGCGGATGAGCGCCCCCTCAGGGAAGCTCAGCTCCTCTGCGCTCTGTCCTGCGTAGCTGTACAAGGCGCGGGCTAGGAACGCTGCCGAAGCCCAGGAGAGATGGGGAGGGGAGGTGGTGGGTGGTGGTGCTCAGGACCATGACACCCAGGGCAACAACTACTCAGTAACTCTTTTCCATACCTAGGGTCCCCTGACCCAGAATTTCCCTTTCCTACCTGTGGGCTCTGCCCCCGAGGGATTCTCGCTGTCATGGCCGCTCTCAGGGAAGGAGAAGTCCGGGAAGTTGAGATACCGCTCAGGGACAAAGCCTACCTCGCCATGCTGGTTCCGAGCCTGCTCACCCAGCAATGTGAAGAGACAGCAGACTTGCCTCAGCAGTCCACAGCCCTGGCCCTCCTCCACACAGGGTTCTAGCTTTGCCTGGCTGGGTCCTTGCAGGCCACAGAGAAGTCCCTCCTGCCTCCCTCTCCCCCGTCAAGGTCAAAGCCCCGGGTCCATACCCACCTTAACCCATTCGTCAGCATCTCCCTCCTCTATGACCTCCAGCCACTCGCCCTCTGTGATGGTCAGCTCGTCCTCACGCCCTGCCTGGGCCCCACAAGGAAGGATTCAGGACTTGGCTGTCCCCCATCCCTGCCCATCTGAGGTCCCCACCCCCATTCACACCTGATAGCCAAACACGACATGTGCCGGACAGGGGAGGGGCCTGGTGGCAAGGGCTGGGGGGGCGGGCTCCTCAAAGAGCTCCCCTGTCTCCTCACATTCCTCAAAGTCAGAGAGCTCAGCATCCTCAGCCTGAAGGGGGCAGAGAACAGACATCATTGCAGGGCCTGCTCTCAAGCATCCATTGTGTCTCCCACTCCTCCATCCCACCCTTAAAGAAGGCAGCAGATCCTCCTCCAAGGTAGTCCACCACGTATCACAAGCAAAATCACCACGGAGCAGGGTAACACTGCCAATAACGGCAGACTCACAGTGTTTGTGCTTACTGTGTGCCAGGCACAATGCTAAGTATCTTATGTATGTCACATATGATGTATAATAACCCAGGGTTATTTTGCATAACTATTAACCTCATTTTACTTATGAGGAAACTAAGGCTCAGAACGGTTAAGTCACTTTCCAAGATCACACAACTAGTAAGCGAGTGGCTGGTACTTGAACCCTTACAGTCTTGCTCCTAGAACCTCAGTTCATAACCAGCATCCTATTTTCATTATAAAAGTTTGTTGAGGACTCTATATGCTACAAACGATGCAAAGAATTACACTTAAATGATTTCATTTACGCCTCACAACCATCCTCTGAGTTAGGTACTGTTGGGATTCCCACTTTACAGGGTCTGCCTTCCACTGAGGAGTTTTACCCTCCAGGGTGTGTATGGGTAGGCAGTGGAGGGGGCTCACCGTGGGAGAGAGGTCCCTCTGGGACAGCCGAGCCTCACTGAGCCGTCGCTCCTGCTCCACCTCATCCTGAGCCTGGGTCATGGCTGGCTTCAGCCAATGCTGCACATCCAGGCCAGCCCCCTGCAGCAGGGCCAGCCGGGCAGCCCCCTTCACCTGGCTCACCTGGCATGGGGAAGAGGGCTCAATCAAGGCTATGGCTGGGCCTGCCTTTGGGAGGTGAGTGGAGCCTCCCCAAATACGTCCACTCTCTACTTCCTGCCTCCCCCCTCCTCGTCATGAGACAGAGGAGTGGAGGGGAGTGTTGCCTGAGGAGGTGGGATCTCAGTGGCCCTATCCCCCAGGGCTTTACCTCACCTGTGCCCGCCTGATGCTCTCCCTCACTTCCTGCAACCGCTGTTCTATGCCTGGAGCCTCTCGCTCCGTAGCCTGCTGCCGCCTCTGCTCCAGCCGCTGCAGCACCTGGTTGGGAAGGCAGAGGACAGGGGTGGGTGGAGATACTATGGGGACACTACTTACTGTGGACCTGCACTTTGCTAGTTGCTTCACACGAATTATGTCGTTTAATCTTCCCTATGAGGAGGGTGCTATCATTAGCCCCACTTTAATGATGAGGAAACTGAGGTCCAGAGAGGTTAAGTCACTCCCTTACTCACGGTTACATAACTGGAAGTAACAGAGCAGGATTTGTACCCAGGTGGGTCTAACTCCAAAAGCTGTGCTCTAAACCACTGTACCACACTGTTGGCTTAAAATGTCTTTCCCTCCCCTCCTGCCTGCAGTCCCAAGACATCCCCAGTGACTCCAGGATCCCCAGCTCTCAGCTCTTCTTGCCCACCCACGACCTCTGCACCCCCCACCTCACCCGATGCCCGTGGTTCTGGATCTTGTAGTCACGGGCAGCTCGGCTGGTCCAGCGCTGAACCTCTTTCTCCAGGCTGCTCTCCCCAGGCATGCTTCCTGCGCCCCCCTCCAGCTCCAAGACACACACCTGATGACCGGGGTAATGTGAGGAGGGCCTGATGCTGCTCCTTCTCTACCCCTCTTCCCTCCAGTTCCCTCTTTGTTTTCCTCTCTCTGTCCTGACCTCCAGGGACAGAGACAAAGAGGTGGGGCACACACTTATGTCCATGGACACAGGGGTGCGTCCATGTGGACACACAGACATAGAGAGTCCCAGGAATGGGATCTGGGTGGAGAGACAGAGGTGGAATGAAGAGGATAGTCACTGAAGGGACAGAAAGGTGGAATGAAGTGTGTTAATTTGTGTCCTGGTGGGAGGGCAGTGAACTGGAGTTCTGAAACCCCCTCTCCACAGTTTAACAGCTGCTAAGTCAATATCAGGACAAAGATAATGGGGGAGGAGGCCTAAACCACAGTCCCCTTTACATTTGGCCTGGTTCCAACGAGCAGGGAGGTCTCACCTGATCCGTCCCTGCTGGCTGAAACTGCTGAGGTGGTGTGGGGGAAAATACTCCAGGTTCCTGAAGAAAGAGCTTCAGATCCTCCTCCCAGCTTACCTGGGGATTGGAAAAAGTCAGTCAGTCACTGGCTTCCTCTCCAAGTCTGTCCCCAGCCTCTCGTGGAAGAAAGGTGAGAAGGAAAAGGGCAGACATGCAGTGGGTGGTCTGTGTTAGGGGAGAAAGGTAAAAAGGATCTCTGGGGAGCTCTTACAGGGCACAGCCCTCACCTGGGAGGTTGCCTGCCCCCCGCGGTGGGCATGCTCCAGGGCCGTCTCTGCAGCTTCCAGCTCAGTGCGGCTCAGTAAGGTGAGGGGGTCCCTCAAGTGTTCCAACAGCTCGCTGACCAGGGCCTGGAGAGAAACCTAAGACACTGACACCTGGCCACCCCCTAGGCCTCTACTGCAAAGCAGTGTCTCTGTCCAGGTTTGGATGGGTGATAGGCATGAAGTATGGGAAAGACGGAAGGAATAAGACATTATATTGCTTCTAATAAGAGGCCCTTGTGTACAAAGCACTTAGCAGTTTAAAAAGCACTTTCACATCCATTCTCTCCCTTGAGCCCCATTAGTCTTATAAAGTAGGTAGAGCAGAGGTTATCCCTGATGAGGAATCTGGAGTTCAGAGGGGTTAAGTGTCCTGCACAATGTCATGCAGCCAGCTTGAAGCAGAATCAGAACCAGAACCCAAGTATGCATCTTCTCCCCACCCTAAGCAGGCTCATAGTGGTGGGAAGCAGGGAGAAGCCCTCCCCCCTTGTTGTTGAGAAGCACAGGTATCTGGGCTGGGACTGGCCTTGAGCAGGGTCGGCAGTTCCTCCTGGTAGTAGTGGTCAAGGTGGGCATTTGTGGCTGCCAAGTTGAGCAGGTACTCATTGCGGGCCACTCGCAGCTGCTGGGAGTACTGGGCTGACTGAGCGGACAGCTAGGAGGGGAAAAGAGTGTCAAAAGGGAGCCCTGGACCCTTGGGGTCCTTCCAAGGTCAACCCAGATCCAGAATGGATTCTCACATTATTGAGATGCCTGGCACTACACTGAAAATTTTACATACAACTCCTGCTCAAAATCCTCTAGCGGTATCTGCATACATTTAAAATAAAATCCCAACTGCTCCTTACTGTGGTCTACCAGGTCCAACTTAAGGTGCCCCCTGCAACCTCTCTGACCTCTTTTCACAGTGCTCGGCGCTTTGCTCACAGTGCTCCAGCCACACTGGCCTTCTCTCAGTTCCCTGAGCCTACAAAGTTCCCACTCAGAGCCTCTGCACTCACCATTTCCTCTCCCTGGAACGTTCTTCCCCTAGATCTTTGGCTGGCTCCTTAACACTCAGGCCACCTGCTCAGAGTGGCTTTCTCTCTAAATTACACTCCTGTTACCCTTTATCATAGCACTTTGTTTTATTTTCATTTACTCTAATTATTTATTTGTTTATTTACTATCTGTCTCCCCTCATCAGGCTGTGAGAGCAGCAACTCCATTGGTAGTGTTCTCCACTGCATCCCAATGTTTAGAGCAGTGCCCATACACAGAAGTCCTCAATAAACGCATATTAAAGGAATGAAGAAGAAAAGTACTATTTCCATTTTATAGATGAAGAAAATGAGGCTCAGAGAGATCCAGTTAGTTAACCAAGGTTACACATTTAGGAAGCAGGGGAGCCTCGATTCAACCCAGTCTCTCAGACTTATGCCCCTGGGTTCCAAAGCACTAAACTACTCTGCCCACCTCTTTCCTGCCTCCTACTCATGCCTGCAACCCCCAAACCTTAGTGCTGAGTTTCTGGAGGCTGGTCCTGGTGTGGAAGAGCCCATGGTCACTTCGGTTCAGCCTGTGCAGGAGAGGAAGTGGAGTGGGGTCAGGACCAGCCTTGGTGCCTCGGCTCCACCCCGACCCTCACCCAGGCTTCCTAACTCCCCATGACCCCACCTGGCCTGGACATCAGCCGCCTTCTCCTGTGCCAAGGCCCACACGCGTTCCCGCTGCCCATACAGCTTCCGACTTCGGCTCAGCTCCCTGACAGACTGCAGCACCTCAGCCTGCGCTCTCTGGAGGTTCTCCGCTCCCTAGGGGTATAGACACACAATGTCCTAACACAGACCACCTCCAGCCCCAAGCCAGCCCTTGCTTCATCCCATCCACTGAGCCATACCTTCCTAAGCACCTGCTCCTTGGCACTCCGCCCTGTGCCCCCTGCCAGGTCACGGTATCGGTCGGACGCCTGGAGCCGGGCTTGGCCCCCAGCCACGGTGGCATCCAGCAGGCAGCGCCAGGCACCAAACACCATCCTGCCTCTCCCCAGAGAATGTCTATGTTGAGGAGGGGAGCACTCTAAAGCTTCATGAGACCCCCAGCCCTGCCCCAAACACCATGGGAGACAGAGTGCTTTCCCATCCCCCCTCGTCTAGGAGCCCATCAATCGATCAGCCCATTAGCTCAGCCACAAGGATCACTCATGCCCTCCACCCCCTACCCACAGTGTCCTTGCCGGGTCAGCTTCTCTCCCGCTGCTGTGTCAGCTCTACCTCGAGCTCACGTGCCCTCCCCCACCACTGGGCCCTCATCCCCATAGGTTCTGGGGTCGAGCTCCTCGTCCCTTCTTGGCCACTTGCCCCCCTCCTTCATGGGACTCGCCTGCTGTCCATCTCCCCACTCCGCTGCCCTTCTCTCTTCAGGAATGGCCCAGCCAGTTTCTGGAGTGCCTGGTGGGAAAGTCATCACAGACCCAGTTCCCTTTCAAACTTCCCAACTGGGAGAATATGGGATCAAAGTATAATAATGCCATTCACTGGATGCATATTATGTGCCACTCACTTTGCTAAGTGCTTTACATACATTAACTTATTCCATCTTTACAACAACCCTACATGAAGGTACAATTATTATTATTACCATTTCATAGAGAAAGAAACTGAGGCCAAGAATGGCTAAATAACTTCCCAAGGTCACAAAGCTAAAAAGTAGCACAGCAGAGATTTGACACAAATCTGCCTGACTCTACAAATTTGCACTTGACCAGAAGAGGGGTATGTGTGGAGGGACACTGCTGGTAGTGTAGAACAAAAGGGAAGGTCCAGAGAAAGGCATCCCATACCTGCCCATACTCTCGTTCAATGGCTGCCCTCTGCTTGCTGTAGGATCTGTGGAGATTAGGGGGTGGGGTGTTGTTACTGTTTGGTCCCCTTCTCCCACCCTCAATCCTCTCCTCAGCCTGGGCAGGAGGAAGAGGGAAGCCAGGCCTAAAGTGTGACTACACCATGAGGGAATGAGACTGAAGACAGAGTCCTTGAGATCACCTCGGGCAGCCGCAACAAAGGACAACCTCACCTCATTGCTCAGAGCCTCAGCGGGATCCTCCCCACCCATGGAGAACCATCTGTGGGCTTGGAGGTGAGGACTGATGGGGGGCCTGGGTACAGTGTCCGCCAGCCTTCCAACAGGTCTAGAAGAGGGAGGGGGGATTCTGCCCTAAGCTTGATTGTGGAGGTGGAAGCAGTGGTATGGAGTCAACGAGTTTGAAGGAGATACCCCGTGTGTTTGTGTGTGTTGGAGTGGGAGAGGTCATAATTCCTATTTGGTATCTGGGGAGGCAGGCCTAGGCTGAGGGCTGTGAACGGATGGGCTGGAAAGCTCTTCGTCTCTCGCCCCCCAGCCCCACCCCCTGCCGCCCCGCCCCGACGCTGTATGTCGGAGAAGAGATGCAGCGCGCGACCGCGAAGGTGGGGGTTTGTGGAGGGAGTCGGGGGGGTCAGGGGCTACCTGATGTCCTCCAGCAGATCCGCCTCCCTCTGCTGCCGGGTCTGAAGGATGTTCAGCTGCTCCAGGAAGCGAAGCTTCACTTCCTGGGCCGGCTTCACCTATAGGGATAAGAAGAGGATGAAGACCCCCCCCCCCACGCCGCTCCCGCGCGGAGACCCGAAAAACACTCCGCGCAGGGAGCCAGGGAGCCGTGAGGGGGCGGGGCCAGGGAGTGGCTGGGCTGTTTCCTCGGTTACTTCTGGGCTGGGCCCTGACTCTTTCCCACTCCTTGTCCCCCACTGCGGATCTGGTGCCCCCTTAGCCCCCTCCCCTGCCCTAGCCCGCCAGGAGTCCCCATTCCCAGATGAAGCTCACTTTTCGGGGCGGCGGCTGCATCTCCACTCTAGCCCAGGCAGCAACTCGACTCCGGAACTCGAAGAAGCCCCGCCCACGACTAGGCCCCGCCTCGGACCCGGCCCGGCTCCGCCCTCGCCCCGCCCACGTCTGGTCGCACTGCGCGCCCGGCGGCGAAGCGCCAGGGGGCCGCCGAGAAACTACGTAAACCTCTGTTATTGCTGCAAATACCCCGGAAAGGGTCGGGGCCGCCGGCTGGACGCCGCGTCCGCTGGGAGGTGGGGGAACCCCAGGTTTGTGAGTCAAGACGCCTGGGTTCTATTTCTAGTGGAGCCGCTGACTCAGCTCCTAATTATTTCTAATCATGTATTTACATATGCAGATCTTCTGTTCCGGCGCGAAGAGTGAAGAATGGCGAGGAACTCAATCTGTCACTGGATGCCTGAGCGAAGATGCGTCTGACCAAGGAGAGAAGGCTGGTCCCAGACCTTTCCCAATTCCCACTGAACTGGAAAAGCCAGCATGAGCCGGGATGAGAAAGACGCCCGGAGCCTGGAAGGAACCAATCTCAGAGGAAAACACAGGTACATCCCTGGCCAATGGAAACTAAACAGTACCAACGAGTGGGAGATAAGCATAGGACCTTTCGGCCCCAAAAGCCCCCATCACCTTTAGGATCTGCCCTTCAGGCTCTGCACATCAGGATTTATCAGCCCCAGCACTCCTTGCTGAGGACCCATGCACCCTTTCCTCATCCCCCTCACCTACCCTTGGCCCACGCCCCGTCACCACACCCCCGACTTGGAAAAGGCAGTGTTCTGTGGCCCCGAATGCCAGATTCACATATGTAACAGCCCATGACACTTCCATTTGTATATCTGATAGGTACCTCAAACTTCTAAAACTTCTCCTTTCAACCTCATGATCCCGCCCCAGTCACCTCCCCCAGGTAACATACTAGATGGCACCACTCTCCATCCAGTTAGTAAAGTCAGAAACCCAGAGTCAGTGTGCCCTTTCTCCTACCCCCACATTCTATCCACCAGCAAATCCTATAGGTTCCTATAGGTTTCTATTTCTAAAACAATATCTCCCATTGATCCACTTCCCTCAATTTCCAAAACCACCAACCTAGTCCAAGCCCCCATGAGCAGTCTCTTGGTCTAATATCTGGTCTCTTTGCTTCCACTCTTCCCCGCTGCAACCCATGGTTCACAAAACATCCAGAGTGATTGATCTTCTTTTTTTAAAAAAAATGGAAATAAGATCTCATCACTCTTTTCCTTAAACCTCCTCAACTGCTTCAGAATAAAACCCAAATGCCCTAGCATGGCCTAGAAAGCTACGCATGATCTGGCCCCTGCTGATGTTTCCTACTTCAGCTCGTTCTCTTCTGCTCCCCACTCACTGTGCTTTGGCCACTCCAGCCTCCTTGCTGTTCCCACAACAGGCTAAAGTCTCTTCCCACTGCAGAACCTTCATGCCTGCTGCTTTCCCTCTCCAGAAGCGCCTTCTCCCATCACACGCCACACGTCTAGCTTCTTACCCTTAAGTTTCAACTCTTCACAGAGGCCTCCCCTGTCCACACAGCCTAAAGGCCACCTCCACCATCACTCTCAAGAACATCACTTTGGTTTAGTTTCTTCACAGCACTGAATTCGTTTGTGGGTATTTTCTTTTTTTTCTTTTTTTTTTTGAAGATTTTATTTTTAGGGACCGGCCCAGTGGCACAGCCGTTAAGTTCGCACCTTCTGCTTCTCAGCGGCCCTTGGTTCGCCGGTTCACATCCTGGGTGCGGACATGGCACTGCTTGGCAAAAAGCCATGCTGTGGTAGGTGTCCCATGTATAAAGTAGAGGAAGATGGGCATGGATGTTAGCTCAAGGCCAGTCTTCCTCAGCAAAAAGAGGAGGATTGGCAGTAGTTAGCTCAGGGCTAATCTTCCTCAAAAAAAAAAAAAGATTTTATTTTTATTTTATTTTTTCCTTCTTCTCGCCAAAGTCCCCCAGTACATAGTTCTGTATTTTAGTTGTGAGTCCTTCTAGTTGTGGCACGTGGGATGCTGCCTGCCCCTGCACAGCCCGACGAGCGGCACTAGGTCCACGCCCAGGATCTGAACCTGGGAAACTCTGGGCCGCCAAAGTAGAGCATACGAGCCCAACCACTCAGCCACAGGGCCAGCCCGTGTTTTCTGTTCCCCCTCTACAGTGGAAGCTCCATAAAAGCAGAAGCCCCATCTGTTTTGTTCATACTAGATCCCCAGGACCTGGAACCAATTAGGTACTTAATACATATTTGTTGAATGAATGAATGGATGAACGTATGAGTGAATAAAAGAATGGTAGCCTTTTGGTTCCAAGATTTATTAACAATGACCCATCCTTTTGGCTCCTCTTTGCCTCAGCTCCCAACCCCAATCAACCTCCCCACTCCAGGACTCCACTGTAGTCCCTGAATATAGGGGTAGGATGGACTTAGAGATCATTCAGATCTTAGGCTTCCAAATCCTTTTTTTCTTTAATGCAGTAAAACCATTCTGTTAAAACCCCAACTCTCTCACAGAACCCCTACCTATCAAATATATAAAGCAGGAGTTGCCATTGTCGGGAAATATGTGGGGCTTACAGCTCTGAGAGACAGTCTGACTTCACTGCTCTCCTTATTTCAGTTACCTCATGGTACAGATAAGTGAGCGGAGGCTCACTCTCTGGGCAGGACACAGCCTCCAGAGCCCTCAGTCCTGTGCTCCTTCCACACTATCACTGGATTCTGGAGTCTTTTCAGCCAGAGCAGAGGAAGCTCCTAGCCATGTCTGCCATGTTGAGAACTCGGGTCTTTTGGTTCCCTACTCCCTCAGACTCGTCCCAGGGTCATGTGAGGGGCTGGCTGGAGGGTGGACTGGAAGGGCAGGGAGGTTGGGTGGGGAAGCCAGGCATCTGTGTTGCAAGGCCATTGGGGCTTGGGGCCTGGGGGCTGGAGGGCTGGGAGGGGCTGCCCGGGCCTGTGGTGGTTTCTCCCTTCCTCAGGATGAGGCTACTGAGCTCCTGGAGCAGCTGCTCCTCCAGGGACCCATGTGCCTGGGGGCTGCCTTTGGAAGGGGGGCCTGGAGGGGGCTCAGGTGGCCTCTCCTCCTGGCCCAGGGTGCCTGGCTTGGAGAGAAGGGGTTGATCAAAGGACCTCTGGCTGGCAAGGGAGGTCTCTGGCTTGGCTGTCCGCTCCCGAATGGTGGAAAAGGAGGTGGAGGTGTCCTTGGTAAGCTCGGGGAAGGCCCCCACTTCCTCGTACACTGGCTCTTCATACACAGGTTCCTCCAGTTCCTCTTGCTCCTCCACAGACCCCTGGGATGACTTCATTGGCTGGATGGGAATGGGGTGGCAGGAAGCAGGCACAGCATTAGAGTTATCAGATTACTAATCACTCACATTTATTGAGCTCGTCCTCTCAGCCAGATGCTGCAAAATACTTTGCATGTATGATATCAAAACAACACTGTACAGTGGGTTACCCTGCAGGTGAATGAACTGAGGCACAGAGGGGTTAAGTAGTTTGCCCAAGATCACACAGAGAGTAAATGGTAGAGCTGGGGCTTGAACCCAGGTCTGTCTGACTCCAAAATGCACTCACTTAACCACTTTGCTTCTATTTCTCAGATCCTGAGGTCACTTCCCCCTTTTCTCACCACATCCTACTATCCCTCATTTTCCTCATTCTTTCTGACCTGAACACTCACTCACTTGCTCTTTCTCTCTCTCGTCTCCCTCTCTCTCTCTCTCTCTCTCTCTCACACACACACACACACACACGCTGATCGCCTGCATCAGGACAAATTCAGAAAGCACACAGGTTCAGGCAGCACAGAGGAACACAGGGCTGACAGGCACACAGCTGGAGCAGGCACAGTACTCACAAAGAACATGGACAGGGTCCTCCGGTTGTGAAGTCGCCGCTAGGCAGAGGTGGGGTGGGGGTGAGGGGAGGAGAAACACAGAGACACAGTGAGGCCTGGCAACAGGAGCCGGGGTGGGGAGTGGGGGCACAGAGAAGGCAGAGGGGGGCACCAGGCTGGCAGGCACACCACTCCCTCCTACAGTGTGGCAAGGGCACTGGCAGGGACCAGGAGGGTTGGGGCAGGCAGGGGGACCTCACCAGCGTCTGATTGGCCGAGAGGAGGGTGGCCCCACTGTCATCCCCACGGATGGGCAGCAAAGGCATGGTGCCAAACTTCTGACGGGCGAGGTCAGAGGAGGATCGGCGTCGTAAGACCACTGGCTGCTGGTCGTCATGCTGGAGAGAGGGTGAGGATTGGCACAGGAGGGTTTGGGAGGTGCTGAGGGGTAGAGCTGGGACCACAGACCTAACCCTCAGCCCTCTCCTTCCACTCACCTGAGCTTTGAGGATGCTCGTGGTCCAGTCCCACATCTCATCCTCATCAGTGCAGGACAGGTAGCTGGGGGTGATCAGAGAGGAATTAGCAGGAGTGGAGGGGTCACAGCTAGAGGGATGGAGGATAGAAAAAGTGAAGAGATAGAGGATGGCAGCAGGGTTGGGTCAGAGGAAAAGCCAGGCTGGGAGGTACTCACAGGTGCATCTTCTCCAGTATCAACGTGAAGCCCCACCTAGAAGCACAGGAGAATAGTGATGGGGTGATCAGAAAGGCCAGAGGGGTGATGGCAGGAAGGCCCTAGAAGTGTGGGCTGGGGAAGAAAACTCACGGTGTCGGAGGCTTTAATTTCTTGCGGATTCCGAGGTAGACCTTAGCACCTTCCAAAGGCCACTCCCGTTCTGGTTTAGAGCTCTGAGAACATGAAGGGAGTCAGTGAGGTTGAGAGGTGAGAGAAGGATCACGTTTAATGAGGTCGTGAAGTCAGGGAAGCATTTGACTTCTCACTAAGGTCAAAGGGCCAGGAAAGCAATGAGATTGATGAGAGTATGGGCTGTGGAGCGAGAGGGTCTGTGCAGTCATGGCTCCTCCCACACAGCCCCCCAGCATCCCTCCCGCTGGCCACAGAGCCCCACCTTCTTCTCCTTGAGCAGCAGCAGGCAGCGGCCACGCACCAGAAAGAACCGCTCCTGGAAGCGGTTTCCCAGCAAACGGGGTGGCTCCTCCCGACACCGCAACAGCCCCACCCTCGGGCTCTCTCGCCGGATACCTGGCATAAATGGGCAGTGCTAGGTGGAGCGTCCTGGGGGAGAAGCTGGGGGTGTGGGTGCTGGGCTGAAGAAGGAAGCTCACCTGTGAAGAGGCACCCGGCCTGGGCCAGGGAGACTTTTCTCAGGAGCAGGGAGGCTGAGCAGGGCTCTGGGAGCTGGCACCATTGTAGGGCCTGCTCTAGGACCCTTTCCTTGGGGTGCAGAGGCCGCTCTAAGAAGCAAGGTGGGGGTGGGTATCAAATAGAAATCCACAGCCTGGAGCCCCCAATTGCTCTCCCACCAGCCATTCATTCATTCATCCATTCCACCATCTAGCCACAGACATTTACTTTAGCACTGACTCTCTGCCAGGTACTGTGCTGGCCCTTGGGGTACAGTGGTGAGCATCAAACACAGGGCCTGCCTTCACATAGCCCGCAGCCTAGTCAGGAAGCAGAGAGTAACAGAGAAGTCAACAAGATAATTAAAGACAAATAATTAAGAAACAATAAGAAGCTGAGAGAGAATAATGGCAGTTACTGAGATAGGGTGATCAGGGGAGGCCTTTCAGAGGAGGCATTTGGAGATGAGACTTAGAGGCCTGAAGGATTAGGAAGAACAAGCCATGCTAAGATCAGAAGGAAGAAGATTTCAGGTATGACAAGATGCAAGAACAAAGGCCCTAAGTTAGGTAAGATGTGGTTGAGGAACTAAACAGCCAGAGTGGCTGGAGCAAAGAGAATGAGTTATGCGAGATGAGGTCCAAGAAATCAGCAAGGGCCAGACATTCAGGGTCTTGTGGGCCATAACAAGGAATTTTATTTTAAGTCCAATGAGAAGCCATGAAAGGTTTTAACCATGGGAATGGCACGATCTGATTTCTGCTTGAAATGTTCATTTGGCTGCTGTGGGGAAAATGGACTGTCAGAAGGCAAGAATGGAACACTGGCCAACTATTCTCTTTCTGGGACCGAATATTTTAGTGGTTGACGTTGGGGATCAGAAAGATAATGGTGACTTTGACCAGGGTGGTGGCAATGGTGGAGATGGAGAGAAGTGATAGATTCCAATAGAATCTACAGGACTAGTTGGTTGGGTTGGGTATGAAGATGAAGGAAAGAGAGGAGTCCTAGAGGACTCGCAAGTTTCTGGCCTTGATAACTGGGTGAATGGTGGTGCCATTGACTGAGTTAGGAAAAACTAGGAAATGGCCTGGGCTTTTTGTTAGGGGAGGAGGTTGGGAATTGAGTTTGGTCTTAGACGTTTTAAATTTGAGATGCTCATGAGATGTACAAGTGGAGGTGTCAAGTAGGCACTTGGATATGTGAGCCTGGAATTCAGAGTAGAAGTCTGGGCCAGAGATAAAAATCTGGTGGCCAGCTTATTAATGACGTTTAAAGCCATGGGAATGGATGAGCTCATCCAAGGAGAAATGTAGACAGAGAAAAGAAAAGCATCCAGGATTTGAGCCCTGGGTCCCTCCAACATTTGGAATCTGGGCAAAAGAGGAAGAGAAGCCTCCTGTGAGGTGGAAGGGAAACCAAGGGTTTGTAGGGTCCATGAAAGCCAAGAGAAGAGAGAGTATTGAAAAAGAGGGAGTGGCCAACTGTGTGGAATGTCCACTCACATGCAACGTCCTCACATGAGGACAGTGTCTACTGTATTTGTCATTGGTGACTTTGACCCCCCACCACATGTACACACACACAGTCATACTTACCAAGCTCCCCATGCTCAAGAATCTCAAATGTCATCCACAAGTCTGTCCCAGCGGCTGTCCCCCGCATCTCCAGTACCTGGTTAGTCAGCTCCTCGGCAGTCAGTGTTGGGGACACCTGGGGTCAGGGCAAAAGCAGAGAACTCATGCCAATCAGGCCATTAACCCTGCCCTCCATCCTCCCATCTCTGCTCCTGTCCCCTCAGGACTGACCTTCAGGGTGACACAGTTGTCTGGGAGCTGTTGCTCTATGTAAACCTCCATGATGAGGTCTCCAGCCTGGGACAGCTGAGGGGAGGGGTAAAGAAGTCAGGAGGACACAGAGGATGCAAAGAGTCAAGGTCAGAGGACTCCTCATGTTGCCTCATAAATGCTTCCCCCACACAGAAGTCTCCTCCCAACCCTCACCCCCAAGGTCGCTCAGGCCCTTAAAAGGGAGAACTCCAGGACCGGTGGGACCCCAAGGCTGCACAGGTGCTTCCCAAGGCAGAGCAGCTTACTGCTTGGGGGTCAGGTTTGGAGTCAGACTGTCTGGGCTCCAACTCTGCCCTCACTACAGAATGACCTTGAATAAGTGACCCTCCAAGACTCAGTTTCTTTATTTGAAAAAACTGGGACTACCTCCTTCCTGGAGTTATGTGCTGCTAACGTGAGAAGACAGGTGCTCGGACTGTAATGAGTCCTCAGCCGTCTGCCACTGTATTTAGTATGATTACAGTAATCTCACCTCGCTGTCTGCCTTAGCTAACTCTTCCTTGGATGGCTTACATGTGGAACTGAGGTTGTCTGCCACCATTTGGTGATGACAAATCCTCATGGTGGAATAAATGGAGCAAATCTTAAACCAAAGCCCCCTCCCCCAAACATTCCCCTCCTTGGGTTTCTCCTGTGTCCCAGAAAGCTGAGGGCCAGTGTCCAGAAGCAGAAGGTCAGCTTCCTATCTTGATGTCCCCTGCTGGCCCACTCAGGAGTCTGGAGTCAGGACAAGTTACCTGCACATCCTTCCAGGTGGTGATAAGACTGACCTCCAAGTCAATCTGAGCTACCTGGTCAGAGTCGATCTGTGGAAGAGCCAAGAGGGCGTGTGTGGGTGCGCGTCGGGGGTGCGGGGTGGGAGTGCTAGGAAAGGAGGGAAGCAGGGAGAGATATGCAAGATCAGAGCACCCGTATGAGAGGGTTTGAGGCCAGAAGAGCTAAGAACCAGTGGGGCAAGGATGCTAGGAGCAAAGTTATGGGAGGGAGGGGCCCAGGGCTCTGGGAGATAGTTTCTGATGCAGAGGTGAGCAGGATCCAGAGTCCAGGAAGAGGGACTGTAGGTCCGTGGTCACGAGAGCTTACATCAAAGACAGAGATGTAGCCGTCGATGAGCTCCTGCAGCACCCGCACCTCGTGCTCCCCTCGCCCGTCTGTCTGGAACACGCTAGGTGCAAACAGCAAGGCCAGGTTCCTCGTGCACATCTGGTTTAGAGCCGCACACTTCTGCACCCTGCAGAGGGGTGTGAAGGGCATGAGGAATGCAGTTTGTGCTCACCCGTTCATCAACCCATCCATTCATTCAGTAAACACTTACCAAGCCCTACCGTATGCCAGGCCCTGGGCTAAGCCCTTGGGATACAGCAGTGAGTGAGACACAAGCCTCAAGGAGCTCCCAATCCAGGGGAGAGACAGATGAGCAGAGGGTGATTTTAAATAGAGTAGGGGTCAGCAAACTTTTTAGGTAAAGGGACAAATAGTAAACATTTTAGGCTTGCAGGCCATACAGTGTCTGTCATAACTCCTCAGCTCTGCTGTTATAGTATGAAAGGAGCCATAGAAAATATCTAAATGAATGGGCATGGCTTTACATTTTATGTATAACACTTCATTTGCAAAAACAAGCAAGGGCTGGATTTGGCCCACAGGCCATCATTGGCCAGCCCCTGTGACAGGGTATAATCAGTACAGCATAGCCGGGCTTCCCCCCAGAATCACTTGGAGACCCGTCTCCCCAGCAGACTGGTTAAGGAGGATGTGCATCTTATTCTTCTGTGTCTCCTACATCGAATCCTTTGCCTGGCATAGGATAATAAAATGAAATAATATTGATTGCTCGCTATTTCTGAATGCTGACTACATCCGTACCAGGTGCTGTAGTAAGAATTTCACAAGGATTATCTGATTTAACTTTCATGTAACCTATGAGGTGGGTACTATTCATTACACCATCTTCCTCTTTCAAATAAGGAAACTGAGGCTCAGAGAGAGCAAAGAACTTATCCAAAGTCACACGCTAGACTAGTGGAGCCAGATCAAGGCCTAGGTCTGTCTGACCCCAAAGCCCTCACTGTGAATCTTTATGCTGTGACACCTTCACTTAAAAACTGTCTGTGGGGTGAATGAATGAATGCAAGCACAGGAGTTGGACAGAGGTGATGAAGGGTCAGTGAGGGAGCCTGCAAGAGGCCTGGCTGTACTGACCGATAGAGATGCCCGATGAGGGTGGCCAATGTGCGGCGGTTGACCCTCGGCAGGCAGCCAATCACTTCTTTGTATTTCTCCAGCCTCTGATTCTTCTGGGGCAGCTCTGGGGTGGAATGGGGGAGGGTTGGAGAGGATTGGAGAAGGGAGGGTGGGGCGATTTTTAGAGGAAAAAACCCAGGATGGACGGGTCTCTGCCCCCTTCCCACCTTCCCTGAACTAAGTCCCTGGGGATCCTCGCAGGGAGAGTGGGGGGTGGGAATGCTGGGGAGAGGGGCTGCCCAATCCCACATGAGAGCTTCAGGGATTCTGTTGGGGTGGGTGGGGTTCCTGGGTGGGCCTTGGTTGCCTGTGAGGAGTTCTTAGGGATCTTGGGAGTACCGGCAGCCTCCCTCCAGCGAGGCAGCAACCGTGCAGAGGTCACAGGGTCATCGAGCTCTCGAAAGAAGCGTTTGAGGGTGTCAGTGACATCCTCCACAAAGTGCTCCCCTGGTCGGAGCTTCACTGACCGGGCATCCCGCCGGAAGTCCGCCAGGAGCCGCAGGCTGCGGGCACGGGCGCCCCCTTTCCGGTATACGCCCTCCAGCCGGAGCCCTGAGAACAGCCAGCATATCAGCTCACCACTACCCAAAGACTCCCACCACCTGCCCAGCATCCCACCCATGACCCCCCGACATGGTATGTGGCTATTGGGGGGTAGAGGGGTCACAGAGAAGGAAATCTTCCTCCATGGTCTTGCTTCTCAGGTCCCTGCTCAAGTCCTCATCTTCAGACTGTGCATCCCTCACAGCCCCGTCACTCACAGCAGCCCCCATCACTCTCTGTCTCCTCACCTCTTTTACTTTTAAATAGCACTCTCTGAAAACACCTTACAGGTCCTCCTTATTTGCAGATCATCATATTTGCAAATTCACCTACTTGCTAAAATCAATGTGTGTGGCACTTTTTCAGTCATGTGTGAACAGGCACAGAGCAGAGAAAAATTTGAATTGCCTGATGGACATGTTCCCAGCTAAGGCCTCATACGGTAAACAAATGTTCTTTTCAGATTTACAGCCACATTTTTTGTATTCTTGTGCTTTTTTTGGTGATTTCACTGTTTAAAATGGCCCACAAATGTAGCGCTGAAGTGCTGTCTAATGTTCCTAAGAACAAGAAGGCTGTGACGTGCCTTATGGGGAAAATACGTATGTCAAATAAGCGTCTTTCAGGCGTGAGTTACAGTGCTGCTGGCTGCGGGTTCAAAGTTAATGAATCAACAATATATATTAAATAAAGTGTCTTTAAACAGAAACACACATAAAATAAGATTATGTATTGATCAGTGGATGAAAATGCGATCAGAGGGTTCCAAGAACCTAACCCTGTATTTCCACAGGGGCAACGATTTAGTATGCATTGATTCAGTGATTGCAGTGGCCTTATAGAATAGAACTACCACGAATAATGAGGACCGAACTTGTTTTCTTATTTATTACCCATCTCTCCCACTAGTCTCTGAGCTTCATAGAACCTTCCTGTTCATTGCCATATCCCTCGAGTCTGGCACATGGGAGCAGCTCAGTAAATATCTGTTGAATGAAGGGTAGTGGTGCGAGGACTGTGGAGGAGCGGGTATGAACACCCATACTCTTCCTCCAGGGCTTTTCCCTGGGCCTCTGACTTCATTCCTCCTCTGAACACGAGGGAGGCTGAGAAAGGGCAGAGGTCTAGTGAGTGGGGAAGTCACTGCAGGAGGCTACTGCCAAGGCGTGGAGACTGTCATGAGCCCCTGACTACACAGTGTCCAGGTTGTAAGCACAGCTATTTGTAGGTTCGTGGATGTGCCTTTTCCCCCTTACTCCCCTCCTTAGTGTTGTGTGAATTTTCCTTCCCAAGAGTCCAGCCTTCTAATGGGGGTTTGCTGGGGAGATAGAATCCACTTGATCCTTACTGAGGCTGGAGAATAAAGCAGAGGTCAAAAACTCACAAAGAATTCTGAGAGCCACTTGCATAGCTGATCCTTTATGCCTTGAAAACCTCCCACACAGAATAATTGTGCTGAAACCTTCAAGGATGTGGCTGCACAGCTTGGCTCTGGCCTCGTGGCTGCCCCCTCTTTGTTCTCTACGGCTCGACATCTCCAGTCACATTGCAGTGCCATGCTCTCTCCATGCCCACGCCCCAGTAACTGCTACCCTGGAACACTTACTACCTGCCAGGTCCTGCGCTAAATGCTTTACATGTGTTATCTTATTATCACAACTATCCTGGAAGATGAGGACTGTTAATAGCCCCATCTTACAGATGAGGAACTGAGGCTCAGAATGGTAAAGCAGCTTGCCAAGGGTCATACAGCCAGTTGCCCTCAGGCTGCAGTCTCTGGAGGCAAAGGTCTTGCAGGGAGATCACCCCCTTGGCTGCATTCATGTTCCCCATCCCCCACTGGCTCAGTATTGGCCAGTACCCACTCACCATGCTGGGTGACAAAACTGATGCAGGCATCAACGATAATGGGGATGTCACCCCGGCTCATCTGCTGCTCCTGCAGCCCTGTGCCGCCCCCACCAGCTGCCCCTTCAATGGCCGCACTCCACGCTGAGAAGTCCAGCCGGCCCTCCCCCTGCAGATACAGGGTCCTGAGACCCAGGAAGCCTGAGTCAGAGCTGGCTCCCAGGATCACAAGAACCACACATCTCAGAGCCACCAGCAGAGGGCAGCAACACCCAACCCAGAGGGGCCCCTGAACTAGGGAAGTGACTTTGAGGAAGTGGGCAGTGGTCCAGCAGGCCAAGGTGGAGGATGTGGGCTGGGCTCTAGAAAGGCTGGCCTAGGGTCAAAGGCAGTGGCAGCACTTACCTTCCTGTCTCCACCAGGACCAAATGCTCCTTCTTGTCTGGGGTGTCAGCTGCCGAGACCACACCTGGGAGGAGAATCATCGGACATTATCATCATCATTGTCTTCATCATAGTAACGAATATTTATTAAGTATTTAAGGTATGTAGGTGCCAGGCTAGGAGCCTTACGAAAAATGCTGCATTAAATCCTATGAAGTACCTACTATTATCCCCATTTTACAGGTGACACATTAAAGCTCAGAAGGTTAAATAACTTGCCTCAGATTACTTGCTATAAAATGACAGAGCTGACCTTGAACTCAGGTCTCTTGTCTCCAAAGCCCTAGGAACATTATCCTACACTGTTCCTCTTTTAGGAGGAAGTGAGAATACCCAGGCCCCTCTCTCAGTCCCCAACCAGCAAGTGACTCCAAATAATGATAACAACAATAACATTTATAACATATAACATTTATTGAACACTTACAAGATGCCTCCTTCCAGGCTCTGTGATAAGTGTTTTACACGTATTGCCTTATTTGGAACTCACTACAACTCTATTATTGTGCCCATTGTAAAGATGAGGAAACTAAGGCACAGAGAGGTTAAGTAACTTGTCCAAATTTACAGCTAGGAAGTGATGGAACTGGAGATCTAAAACTGGGCAGTATGATTCCAGAGCTTGTGCCGGAATCCTCTGTGTTCTGCTGTTTCCCATAGGGACCCCCAAATAGATGAAGGTCCACGACCCCCTACCATGGCCACCCTTTGTCCAAGTCCCCACCCCTGCTCACTGATCTCCTGTAGCCGCCGCAGATGCACCATGTCCTCAGGGGCTGGGGGGCCAGGACCCGGTGCCGGACACAGGAAGAGGTGGTCACCACGAAGAAGTCCGAACCCTGACAGCCAGAGGCCAGGGGCCAGGGCTGTATGAGATGGGGACCGCAGCCACAGGCGGCCCAGCCGAAGCAGCCCGGGGCCCAACAGCTGGTGACAGCTCAGCGGGGAGAACCACTGTGAGGAGGATGAGGACATAGAGAGGAGGACGGGGAAAGAGACAAGAGGTGGGGGAGAGACATAAGAGTGAGAGGGACAGAGAAGGGCAGTGAAAGACATGAAGAGAAAGCAGAAGAAAGAGGAATGAAAAGGGATGGGGAGAGAGCAAAGGAAAGACCCAAGGAAAAGACAAGAGATGACGGAAAAAGACAGGAAGAAAATTAAATTCAATTTGCTCCAGCCAACACAGAGAAGACCCCTGTGTGGCAGCCTCATGCCCTTAGTTGGGATGTAGGGGTGGGAAAGAACGGGTAACCAAAATGCTATAACCGAAGCATCATGATGCCCTGGGAGGTCCCACCACCAGAGGGAGCCGAGGAGAGGCTTCACCGAGAATGGAGTGTTTGAGATGGACCTCCAAGAAATACTTCTCAAACCACCTGTGGTCATGGAACAGGGAGTTTTTTCTTTTCTTTTTTTTTAAAAAAAACTTCCAATCTGTCACTAACTAATATAAAAACCAATAAAAATGAATTACTAGAAAAATGAAATGAAAAAAAGAAAGACATACATAATATAAGCCCCCAATTTTTATAGTTAGATTCCACACGAGATCACTGTCAAATTGCTATGAAAGATTCTAAATGCTGACTGTCAACTTCTGTACTGATCCTGTCACCGGCCATGACAAAGAGTCCACGGGCCAGTATGGTGTCACAGTCAGCAGACCACACTTTGGGCAGCACTGCCTTAAAGGATGGGCTAGATGTTGGGGAAGGAATAAGAGGAGACTTGGACCCGGCTGGGGAGGCCACGATAGAGCCCTTAAAGGATATGGAGACAATTTCTTGGTGTGAGGAGTTATGGGAGAACCAGGAGAGTGAGGTCAGAAGCCAGAGGAGTTGAGCATTTCCTACAGAGGAGTGTCAGATGCTGCAGAGATGGGAAGTCACTGGCCACCCGCAGGGTAGCAGCTCAGAAGAGCACAGCAGAGGAGGGCAGCTGCAAGGGGGAAGGAGGAACTGCAGGCTGCCAGGGCACACGACTTTCTGAGAAGTTGTCGGGAGGGCGCCAGGGTGATGAGCTGAAGGTGGAGCAGGGCTGAGGGAAAAGCTGTTTAAGGATGAGAGTGACTGTCATCATCATCACAATTACTATTTCAACACCCACAGATGGAGGGCTTGCTGTGTGCCAGGCAGTGTGGGCCTCACATGTCACTTGATCCTCAGCCCTAGGGGGTGGGTCTTTTACACCCACTCTACCCATATGGAAAAGCTCACAAGGCAGAGAGTTGGAGGACTCAAATCCCAGGATATCTGACTCCAGGGCCTGAACTTTTAATTCCAGGGAGAGGGTGCAGGATGGAGAGAGACTGGCTTGCCTGGGAATGGAGAAGCTGGGACAGATGAAGGCAGCTTTGCCTCTGGACCTGGAGAACTGGGGGGTTGGGTAGTGGGAGTCAGAGGCAGCCTCTCTGTGGGAAGAGACCCAGCACAGTGAGGTTTGGGCCTTGAGCTTTGGCGAAAGAGGCCTGATTTTTGGTCCTGTGCTCTGCTGCCTCCTAGCTCTGTGACCTTGACCAAGTGACTTCATAACCTCCGAGACTCAGTTTCTTTATGTGTGAAATATTACTAATCCTTACCTCTGAGGGCTGTAAAAATGAAATGAGATATTGAGTGGGCAGTGCTCAACACAGGGCCTGGCATAAAATAAGTACTCAGTCAACCTTAGCTGTTAGTGGAAGGGGTGGGAGTGACTGTAGGAATAAGATAAGACAGGATGGGGGCTAGTGGGGACAGGGAACCCTGAGCTGTCAGGGAGGGGTCTCGGCTCTCTCACCTTGCCCAGGGCACTGATCCAGGCCTCCAGACTGTCAGCTCCATCTGTGCCAAAATGCTGGATCCTCCCTCCAGTGAGGATGAGCTCAAAGGAAAAGGGGAACCTGGAGAGAAGGTGAGGTCAGGGAGGACAATGAGGGCCAATGAGGGGGCTTCTGAGTTGAGATCAGGAAAGAAAAAGGGGGAGCTCAGTGAGCTTGGGGGCTGTTACCTGTCGAGGTCACCTGGGTCAGCAGGTGGAGGGCTCACACCCAAACATACAACATCCTGGGGCTGGATGAGGCTGAGGGGTTCAGGGCTGCTTTCTGACACAAACATTTCCAGAGCCGCTCCCAGCACACACCACATTCGGGGGGGAGCTAAGGGGGAAAGGGATGGTCAACAGGCAGAAGATCTCTGTCCCCACTGTCCAAATTCCCATTATCAGATATTTATCTATGCCAAGTCCTCTGCCTATGTATGATCTCATGTAATCTTCACAACAATTCTATGAGGTGAGTATTATATTCACTCCTGTCTTGCAGATGGGGAAAGCTCAGAGTTTGAGTAGCTTACCAAAGTCACATGGGTAGGAAGTAACAGAGCTGGGATTTGACCCCAACAGTCTGGCCTCAAAGCACAAGCTCTTTTTTTTTCTTTCTTTTTTTCTCCCCAAAGCCCCCCGGTACATAGTTGTATATTCTTCATTGTGGGTCCTTCTAGTTGTGGCACGTGGGACGCTGCCTCAGCGTGGTTTGATGAGCAGTGCCATGTCCGCGCCCAGGATTTGAACCAACGAAACACTGGGCCGCCTGCAGCGGAGCGCGAGAACTTAACCACTTGGCCACGGGGCCAGCCCCAAAGCACAGGGTCTTAACTATCATCCATAGCTGCCACCTGGCATGGTCCCTCTTTTACCCCCTGCATCCAGCCCACCCCAGGGCATGGCCCCACTTTTCCATGCCAGCCCTCTCCTCCCTGTCCCTCTGCGGTACATTCACTCCCATCCCAGTTTCTAACCCTGTCTTTTCCCATCCCTTGGCTCCCTCCTTACCATCCCGGCCCCTGCGAGGGGGTGGAGGTCCAGCTTTGTTGCTGATGGGACCACAGTACAGGAAGCTGCTATAAGTGGCAGGCACCACCACTTCATTGTACACACCAGGGGAGGGGTCTGCAAGGGGAAGGAGAAGTGGTCAGGACAGGCCAGTGCAATGCGATAGCCCAAACCCCTTGGGGAAGAGATCGAATCGAGGAAGACAGTGGGACTCAACTCCACTGGCAGCATGGCCAGGTAGAGCCAGTGGGGCTGGACCCCTCACTACCCATATTAGAAAAGAGGGTGAGATGAGGCCCCTAACCCAGCCCTTGCCCACTGCCTCTCCCTACCAGCTGGCCAATGGGCCAGTCAGCTTCTGGTGGGGGCCTCAGAGCATGGGCCTTCCTGTAAGTGTCTCAGGCCCTTTGGCCTGACTCCTGGAGACCACCCTCTTTAAGATGACCATCTCTATGATCAGACTGCCCCCAGGGAGATGCAACCTGGCCTAGAGGTTGACCCTGTCATGGGCAGATCAGCACCAACACCTCAAACATCCAGATCTACCCCAGGCAGTGATCGTCGTTAGTTATTTCATGACATCAGGAAATTGGCCCCAGAGGGTTGGGAAACCTCCCAGGCCGGGCCATTGAGATGGGCTGGGTGGGGGGTAATTTGCATCCCTGGAAGAACCAGGGCACAGGTTGGGGCTGAGAATTCTTGAGGAAGAGAGAGGAGGCATGTGCGGGGATTACCTGGGGGCAGGAGACCAGGGAAGCTGCCATCAAGGGCTGAGGGGGACCAGGACTCCTCACCATCAACACAGAGGAGCTGGGTCATGTTCTTCAGCAGGTTGGGTCCTGCCACAGCCGCACACAGTGCCTGCAGGGAGGGAAGAGTCTCCGTCAGCCCCGGGACTTTTGGAGACAGTCCTGTGGTCACCAAAATAGCCCCCTGCCCCAAGTCTAAGCACTTCAACTCAGAGACTGCTTCTCCCTACCATCAACCCCAACCTGTCCCTCCTACCTGGAGAAGCTGGCTATGATCTGGATACAGAGGATGGGGCTTCCGGAAGAGACCCAGCCGGTATTTCCGGGAGATGAACTCTCCCCGGGGGCCAGGGGTTGTATCTGGATGCAGCCCCTCACCTGGGGGTAGTGCCCCTGCCCAGAAGCGGTTGGCGCGATCATTTCCCAGGACAATGAACAACTGCAGCAAGAAGGGGCAGAGGCCAGTGACAGGAACTCAAGAGTTTCCAGACATTCCAATCCTGTCCCCAAGCTGGACCCAAGGCCTTCTTTTGGGTGCTCTCCTTCCATCCCCCCACTTTCTCCCTCTTCAGACTCCTTACCTGCACTATCTCATTACTCCAGACACTTGTGTCCAGCTTCAGGCTCTGCACCTTGGAGATACCAGAACCCAGAGCACGGTGCTGACCTGTTAGGGTGTGAGGCGCATATGGCATGGGTACCTCAGCCCCCCGCCCCAGTCCCTCTCCCGCTCCCCGTGTCACCTGAAGGTCTAGCCCTCACCTGCACACTGCTTGCAGATGACCACCCCCAGGTTGACAGCAGCCCAGTCTGGGCGGGAGGCCCCACAGTCCGCACAGTGCCGGTTTGCCCGATTGGACCAGATCTTCTCAGCCACCTCGTAGTCAGACAGGGTCTCGGTTACTGCTTCCTGCAGAGCAGCTGCCCAGCTCTGCCGAGCCCCCCCAGACTCGGCCGTGAAGCTGAGGGGTGGACAGCCAGGCCGTGGGCATGGACACACCCCCTACCTGTCCCATCCCACTAGCCATTCCTGCAGGAGTCACCAAGGCCACACCTGGGCCATCCCAGACCCTCCTGACATCCTTGACCCTGCTCAGTGGCGTCCCATCCATGCACACCCACTGACATCCTACTGAGGAGGCCTCTAGTCCTCTGCAGCCCTGTGCCTCCCTCAAGAGTCTCTCCCCAAGCCTTGCCTCCTGCCAGTCTGGGCCCCACCTGAAGCAGCGATGGGGTGTGAGCAGGTCAAAGCTGCGACTCTTGGTCTCCCGGACACTGCAGCCTTGCAGTTCAATGAAGCAGATCCCGATGCCCAGAGAGAAGGCCTGGCAGGGTCGGGGGTAGGCACAGTGAGGCCAGAATGGGCTAGGCCAGGCCCCTCGGCCCCAGCCCAGCCCTCCTCACCTGCTCACTCTTGTACAGTGCCAGCTCTCCAGGGCTCAAGGCAGCAAACACCTTGGCCTTGTGTCCGCGCAGCTCCAGCATGCCCGTGCGGAGGGGTCGGGGCGGCTGGGGGGGCCGGGGGTTGCCCAGGAGGCGCTGCTCCTTCAGGCAGGATTGTAGTGTAGAGCACCATGTGTCCCGCTGAGCTGGTGGGGAACAGGGAAGCAGGTCGGCAGGCTGTGTGCTCACACAACCTCCTTGCCCCCACCCTGACCCAGGGGACCCTAGCCCTCACCCTCGCTCTCTGTGCGGAACACAAACACCCTCTGGCCGGTGATGACCTGGAACTTGTTGTCCTTGCTGCCACGTGTCATCTCAATGGCAGTCAGAGGGATCACCCCCTTGGGGAAGGGGTCCTGGAGAGACAGCCCAATGACCCATGGGGACAGGAACTTGGGCCAGCACTAACTTTTAATGAGATCAGCACTCATTCCACGAGCAGTGGGGTACACTGCTAACCTCGCTACTTTAGTTGCGGACATCAGTCATGTGGTGCCCCCCCACCATCCTTCCAATCTTGAACCCTCTCAACCCTCCCTCTGCCTCTCCCCCCACCCTATGTGGCATGTCCTTGATCCCCACCTTATCGCTGCCGAAGTACATCAGACTCCTCCCGTTGAACTGCACAAAGCGCCTCTGAAAGACGTAGTTTCTGGGGAAGGGAGCGGCCAAGGTCAGTGCATGGTGGGGGCTGCATCTGGGGGGCTCCAAGGATCTGGGGGTACTTGAGACCTGAGCCCCCCCACTGCCCAGCCTCCCTGCCCTCCCTCCCTTTCCCTTCCCAGCAGCCCCACCCCTGAGGGGAGAGCTTGTCTAGCCAGCCACTGAGCAGAGGTGTGGGGCGGTCTGCCGTGGAGGAGAAGCTGGCATAGGGTGAAATGAGGTCATCGCTGTTCTCCGCTGTGTCCAGGGTGGGCAGCGAGAGGGTGGAGTCCCCGGGCAGCTCAAGGCTGGCATAGCCAGCATCCTCCCGTGCCTCTAGATCTTGCCTGCTGAGCCTTGTGGAGGCCAAGACAGAGAGGAGCACACATTAGACCCAGCTCCTTGGACATCCCCACCCACAGCTCCTAATAGAATGCCTGGCAGACACTGGATCTGCTTTCCAAACAGGGGAATAGGGAGGTTGGGAACCCAAAAGATTAGCCTGGAGCTTCTTCCCCCAGCACACTTGGACTCTTCATTTGGAAAATTTCAGTCCCTCTCCTCTGCCATTAGTATTACTTGGTAGAAAGGTTGGGGAGGGGTGTGTAGATGGTTCCCTGCCACAGGAGCCCACATCTAATCAATAATCAAAATTATTGGTTCTTTCTCCAAAAAGTTCTTGACTTTCTTTCCCTGTACCAAGTTCCCATCAGTTCTCACTGGGAGACTGAACTGCCTGTCACCTGTTTCCATGCTTGCCCTCCCTCCCTCATCCATTCTCCCACTGCCCCAGAGAGCTCTTTCAAAACTACAGATGAGGTCATTTCACTCCCCTGCATGAAACTCTGCAATAACTTCCCATTTGCACTTAGGATAAATCCAAATTCCTTACCATGGGCTGCAAGACCTTGTACAATTAGACCCATGGCTACTCCCTGACCTCATCTTTATCTGTCTCCCCCTTGCTCACCACAGTCTAGCCACATTCTCTTCCCCTTTTTAGAGCCGTTGCACATGCTCTTCCCTCTTCCTAGAACGTGCTTCCGTGAGCTGCTTTTTCTCATCCCTCAGGTCTTTGCTTATGCCATCTTCTCAGAAAGTCCTCTATTATTAGCTATCGCTTTCCAGTGGTTCTTAACCTCAGCAGCACAAAACCACTTGGGAAACTTAAAAATACCAGTATACGGGCCCCAGACCAGACACTTAAATTTGAACTTGCTGGGAGTGGGGCCCAGACATCTGTGGTTTTAAAAGTTCCCCAGCTTGTAGCGCAGCTAAGGTTGAGAATCACTACTCTACCTGATTTGTTTCCTACTTCACTGAGAAATTGAAACAATCAGACAAGAACCCCCACAGACTCCCAGCGCCTCACCTACTCAATTTCACACATACTCTGCCTTCCTCCTGTTACTATAATAAACACCCCTGTCTACAGCCAGTCCATCCTCGGTGCACTTGATCGTATTCCTCTCACCTACACAAGGACATCGCTCCAGACTTTCTCCCCTCTCTCTCCCCTACATCAGCTAATTTTCCCTCTCTACCAGATCATTCCTATTCACCTATAAACATACATAACATTCCATCCTATAAAAAACCCTTTCTGGACTCCACTTCCACTATCAACCACTCCAACTTTCTGTTCTTCTTTGCAGAAAAACTCCTCAAAAATGTTGTCTATATATTTCCAACTCCTTTCCTGTTCTCTCTTGAGCCCACTCTGATCAAGCTTTCATCTCCCCCACTTGCTAAGGTCCCCAGTGACCTCCACGTTGCCAATTCCAGAGGTCAACTCTCAGTCTTCATCTTACTTGACGTGTCAGCAGCATTGACACAGCTGACCTCTCCCTTCTCCTTACACACTGTCTTCACTTGGCTCCTATGACGTCACCTCCTCCTGATTTTCCTTCTCCTTCACTAGCCATTTCTTTTCAGCTTGTTCTGCTGATTCTTCCTCTTCTCCCAAACCTCCTGATATTGGAGTGTTCCAGGACACTGATCTTGGCCCTCTGCTCTATCAACACTCACTCACAGCGACATACACCCATCTAAATGCCAACAACTCACAAATCTAGAGCTGAAGCTCAGACCCGCTGAGGATGACCTGTTTGTCACCTCTTCTTGGGTATATAATATACACCTCAGATTCAACACATCCAAAACTGAACTCTTGTTCTAGCCCCACCTCCCTGCTCTACGCACAGCCTCCCCATCTCTGACCACGGCAACTCAGAACAGTACTGTGCAACAGAAGTCAATGTGAAAGCCACATATGTAATTTTAAATTTCCTAGTAGCCACATTAAAAAAGAAACAGGTGAAATTAATTTTAATAACATATTTTATTTAATGCAACACACCCCAAACATTAACATTTTAGTACGTAATCAATATAAAAAATTTTAAGATAATTTATATCTATGTCTTATATTCATCCCGTATTGCTTTTGTCATACTCAGTCTTTGAAATGTGGTATTTGTTTTATAGTTACAGCATATCTCACTCCAGACTAGCCACATTTCATGTGTTCAGTAGTCACATGTGGCTAGGGGCTACCACATTGGACAGTGCAGGCTCAGGCTGAAACCCTTGAAGTCATTCTTGACTCCTCTTTTCTCTCACACCCCAATTTTCTAGACCAGTTTACCTTCAAAATATACCAAAATCCAACCACTTCTCACCATCTCCACTACCATCCATCTAGTCTGAGATGTCTCACCTAGATTACTGGATTACTTCAAGAACCCCCTAACTGGTCTCCGCGTCTGCTTTTGCTGCCTATAGACCATTCCAAACAGCAACCAGAGGCATTCTTTTTTTTTTTTTGAGGAAGATTAGCCGTGCACTAACATCTGCTGCCAATACTCCTCTCTTTGCTAAGGAAGACTGACCCTGAGCTAACATCTGTGCCCATCTTCCTCCACTTTGTATGTGGGATGCCTGCCACAGCATGGCTTGCCAAGCGGTGCCATGACCGCACCCGGGATCCGAATCAGCAAACCCCGGGCCGCCAAAGCGGAATGTGGGAACTTAACCACTGCACTACCGGGCCGGCACCCAGAGGCATTCTTAAACCATAAGTCAAAACCTTCCATGGGCTTCCCATTTCACTCAGAGTAAAAGCAAAAGTCCCTACAAGGTCCTGCCCCATCTGGCCCCTTTTACCTTTGGCCTCTTTTACCTCCGATGTTGTCTCCTCCCACCTCTCCCACCCCTCCCTCCCTGGCCCACTCTGCTCCAGCTCCGCTGGCCTTGGGCTCGTCACCGTTCCTGGATCCCCCTGGACACACGGCCTCCTTGGAGCCTCTATTCTGGCCACTCCCCCTGCCTGGGACGCTCTTCTCCCAGACGTCATCATGGCTGCCTCCCTCCCTCCTTTCAGGTTTTTGCTCAAATGTCATCTTCTTCACACTCTGGCAACTCTTTTTTTCTTTTGTTTTTAAAGATAGGCACCTGAGTGAACATCTGTTGCCAATCTTCTTTTTTTTCTTTCTTCTTCTTCTCCCCAAAGCCCCCCCAGTACATAGTTGTATATTCTAGTTGTAGGTCCTTCTGGTTGTGCTATGTGGGACGCTACCTCAACATGGCCTGACGAGTGGTGCCATGTCTGCGCCCAGGATCCGAACCAGGGAAACCCTGTGCTGCTGAAGCACAGTGCACGAACTTAACCACTCAGCCACGGGACCGGCCCCCACTCTGGCAACTCTTAATGAAAACTTGCAGTCCACTCCCTGCCTCACTCCATCCCAGCCCTCTTACCCTACTCTATCTTTTTCCATGACACTTAACACCTTTTAACATAGGATGTAACTTTTTAGTATATCTCTTGTTAATTGACTACCTCCCCACGAGGGCAGGGATTTCTGATCTATCCCAAGTATCTACAACAATATCTGGCATGCAATAGGTGCTCAATAAAGATTTGTTAAATGAAAGAGTGAAAAGCACTTCTCCCTATTTTAAATTATATATTCATTTGTTTGTCTACTCTTTTATTTCCTGTCTGTCCCACTGAATCACGAGCTGCCTGAGGTGGGACTGGGTCTGTTATCTTTGTCCTGTATCTTGAGTACCTGGCTGGCACACGGTGGACACATTTGATGTGTGTGTGCACACACACACGTGATGAATAACTGAATACGTGGCCGCCACCAGCTCAACTGTTCCTCAAGCTTCCACTCTTCCTGCCATCACCATCCTGACTACTCACCTGTGTTCAGCCCTGTCCTGAGAGACACCTCTGCCTTCTCTTCTGTCAGGGGCCCCTGGGACCCCAACAGGCTGGACACCATAGTACAGGCAACCAGGATCCATGATGTGCACTGGCAGGGGGAGGGATGGGGGAGACAGGGAAGAAGACATCAGCTGGAAGTGTCTGAGGTCCTGAGGGTCAGTCCCTCTCCCTGAACCCATGATAATCCACCTACCTGTGCCCGTTGTGGGCCTGAGGGCAGGGGTAGGGGCAGCTGTCTGGGAGATATCCGGGGCCCTGAGGAGAAAGGTCTAGTGGTCATTAGGAAGAGAAGAGGAAGGACAAGCCCTCATGCTCTGCTCCCCCCTGCCCCTCCTCACCATTGAATTCCCAGGGACCCAACCCACTCACATGTCCTGAGCTGTCTGTGCCCCGCCTCTTAAGTCCAGGCCGAAGTAGATGGCATTGGGCATCATCTCCACAGTAGTCAAGGCTGAAGGCTGCTCAGAGGAGGATGTGGGAAGAGGAGGGGACCTCGGGCTGGACTCTGGGCTCCTGGACACTTCTGGTCTCCCAAGAGCAGGGCTCAACCCAGGCCTCTGGGTGGCGGTGGGCCCACTGAGCCCACCAAATACAGTCCTGGGCTTAGGCACAGGCTTGGGGAGCTGGGGTTGGGGGCCTGTGCTTGGGGATGGTTCCATGGCACTATCCAGTTGGGGGTCCGGGGAGCCCTCTGCCGCGCCCGCCTGCAGCAGGCGTAGAATGCGTTTCCGGTGCCCTGTGGCGCTGATGCCCAACTGCCTCAGCTCCTCGTGGCCCAGGCCCCGGGCTGCACCCGCTGTAGCCAGGCCGTGCCGCCGGAACGTGTCTGCATACTGCTCCAGGTGCACCGTGGCCAGCCACACAGCGATGTCCAGGTCCTGAGGGGCAGCCATGGGGGCTCAGGCCATTGCTGGGGGGAGGGGCAGGGTGAAGGGAGGGCTCAGGCTGAGATTCCCCCTCCCTGTCCCAAAGTCTGAGGCCTGGAAAGGGGGTACCAGACTCCAGTCTTCTTCCAAAGAAAAATGACTAGAGGCCTGCCATCTGGAGGCAGAGCCATCCCAGAACATTAGAAAGGGCTTTCTCATTATAGGAGAACCCCTTCATTTGCAGATGAGTAAACTGAGGCCCAGAGAGGGGAAGAGGCTTGCCCCAGGCTCACAGCAAGTCAGTGGTAGCGTTGGCCCCCAAGCTCCTGCCCACCCTGGGTCTGGGTCAAAGTTCTGCCTCTGCGTTACCACACACTCAGCTAAGTAAGCATGGGACAAGATGCTGGAACCCCACAGGGGCAGGGTGAAGGGGGGTGGTAGGGAGGAGGGGGCCCATGATGTGGCCTGATCCTGCTGTGGCATAAGGTGGGAACAGGGGCAGCTGTAGCACAGGAGGAGGGAGGGGGTACAGATCCCCCTTCCACTGGTTTCCAGAGCTGAGGTACAGGCGGGCCTTCCTAATCCTGGTTATTCCCAGTTCCTCCTCCCCTTCCACCTATTGTCTCTGCTCAGACTTCCTTCCTGTCCCTCCAGCCCTGGCCCCCCCACATCCTGCCTGCCTTGGTCAGGCTTCCAAGAAAGCCCTAACTAGTCCCAGCATGGGGGGGTCTAGGCCTTGGGCAGAGACCACTTGGGCAGTGGGGACGGGGTGGAGAACTGGGGGCCGGAGAGATGAGGGTCCAGAGGCCAGGGTATTCCAGGGTCTTCACTCTCCACCCACCTCAGCATCTTCACACACATCTGTGCACATGTGAGCACCCAGCCCCCCTACAGGGACTCAGCGGGGTGAAATGACATCCTCCTACCTCTGCTTCCTCCAAGCCTTCCTTTTATCTGCCAACACCCTTGGGCTCAGGTCTCTCATGCTCTGTCCCATTACGCCAGCCTGACCCTGACCTTGGTCTATTCCCTGGACCTATCTCTAATTCTGTCTCCCCTGAATTTTGTCTCTGCCCTGTCCCTGTCTCTACCTCACTCCATCTCTGTCTACACCTCTAAATCCATCTCTGTCTGTCTCCTTGTTTAGCTCTCTGTCATTAAGCCTCTCCTTGCCTCAGTCTCCAATTTTAACTAGTTTTTAGTTGTATCCATATCTCTGGCCAACTCTCACTCTACGTTTCTGTCTCTCCGCCTCTGCCTGTACGCTCTCTCCCTCTTTCAGCTCTCTCCGTTTCTCTCCTAAGGGGCCCTGACCAGCACTCCCCCGCACCCCAGCATCAGTTCTGGCCTCTCTGTCTCTCTGCGGCTGGGCCCCATCCCCATGCTAGGGCCCCGGTGCTGTGCCTCCGGCCCTGACTCAGAGACCAGTTTCCCGGTGACTCAGGCCTGGCCCGAGGGCACGGGACTAGGAACCAGGAGGTGCGTCGGGCAGGAGTGTTGGGGGCGGGCCGGGCAGTGCGGGGCAGCTCGGGCTGCGACGAGGGAGGGGGGATGGAGGGAGGGGGCAGAGGCCGGGCAACCAGAGGGAGGGGCGGGTCGTGGCAAGGAGGGGGAAGGGAAAGGGGAGAGGGAGGCCGCCGGCGCGGAGGGGGTCTGGGATCCCACGAAGGCCCACGAGGAGGTGATGGGGAGGAGTCTGGGAAGCCGGGGCCCGGGGCGCAGGGGTCCTCACCTCACTACGCGGCCGCCGTCCGCTCCGCGGTGCCCGCCTCGCCGGCCGAGTCTCCGGGTCCCGCCGCGCCAGCCCCGCCTCCTCTCAGCCCTCCCCCGACGGGACCAGCCCCGCCCCGCCCGGTCCGTTCCCTCCTTGGGGCCCCGGCCACTCCTTGTGCAAGCGCCGGCCTTCAAAATGTTTGGGCTCCTTACCCAACCACGGAGCTTATCTCGCGGCTTGGCGCGCTCTGCCCTCTTGGGGGCCGAGAAAGGGACCGGAACACGGCTGGAGGCCGAGACAGCCTTGGAGAGAGGGACAAAGAAGCAGAGACCAGAACAGAGATAGGGACGGGGGTAGAACGAGAGAGAAAAGGAGAGCGTTGCGGAGGACAGCTTTGCCTCCCCTCCGCTGGTCCCTTCCCGTCCTGCCAAAAGGGGAGACAAAGGGGTGGGGCCCTAAGCCTCCAGGGCACCTCTCCCACGCCCAGCAGGGTGGCTAGACCTTAACACCCTGGGTCTTGGGGGAATGGAAGCCGGCATCCAGAAGTCACGGATAGCCCCAGTCTTCCAAGCTGGGGAGCCCTTCAGGAGCCCAGCGATCCGACTTGGGGGAACAGGGCAGAGGCTCAGCAGAGGAGTCCCCATCTGCTTCTCCCTCCCCAAGGGCCCTGCCGAGGTTTCTTCCCCAGGGATGAAGGTCAGCAGGGCAACACCCCTACTCTCAAAGCAGGGTTTGGGGCTGCTTTTTGGGGGATAAGGCTGGCGCCCTACAAGCACAGTAACCCAGCAGCAGCCTGTTCATCCTTGAGAGAAGCCCCTTCTCCCCACCCTCCTACTGAAATTTTTCGCAGGGGGTGAGGGGGGCTCAAGAGAAATGGTCCTCACCCCTCCCTGGATCTTGCCGGCAGCCCCAGTCTTGGAGCCTGTCCCCCAGAGCCTGAGGTACTTCCCTCTCAGACCTGGGCTGGCCTTCAGCTGTATGTGGTGGGGGGGGGGGGGGGGGGGGGGTGTTGGGTAGCCTGGCCGGCTGTGTTTTCCTGTTTGTATGAGAGGAAGTTGGCTGTGAGTCAGCAGACACAGGAACTGTCAGTAGCTAGGGGAAGACCCCTGCCTCAGGGGAAGGCGAGGGGAATGTAGGGAAGTGGTCCCCATCTCTCCCAGCTGTCCAGCTTGGAGAGGGACTGCCTATTCAGCTCCTGGAGCCTTTCTCTCAGAGAAAGAGAATGATAATAATAATTAATAATTAAAATGGCCATAATAATAGCTACCAATTATTGAGAGCTGACTATGTCCCAGAACCTGTGCAAACATTGCTTTGCAAATTTCTATTAATTCTCACAACAACCCTCAAATAGGGAATTTTATTACCTCCACTTTACAGATAAAGAGACATTTTTTTGGATGGGAACTCTGGGGCCAGGAGAATGCTCCTCACAGACCTTCAATGATAAGGAATGAAAATTGACCAAGGGCCTCAGCTGCTTCTCTCTGACATCCATCGGCTCCTACTCTAAGGCCACCTTCCCACTGGGCTGCTCCCAGCTAATGACCAAGCTCAGCAGAGATCCTAAGGCAGGCCTTTTCCTGGAAGATAGGGGACTCCTCAGACAGCTGATGTTGGCTCAAGAATTCCCCCATGACCTTGCTGAAATTTTCTTCTATGGCATAGTGGTCTAGGATGCTTCCTCCCAACGCTCCTTCCTTCCCTCTCTCCTTCATAGCTCTCCCAGGCCCTGGTTCTCGTCTTCTCTCACAGGCATTTCCCTTAATCAAATCCTTGCACGTTTTATCCTGCCTTGGCAGGTTCTTCTTGGAAGACTCAGAATAACCCACCAAGAGAGGGGGGTAGGGTAAATTAGTACAGGGCACAGGGAGCTTGCAGGGATGGGTGCAGGGGGTGGGGGGGTCCTAGTCAGGGGCCAGATGCAAGAGTTTTGAACCTTTTTTATGTCATGTTCCCCTTCGGCAATCTGGTAAAGCCTATGGACCCAGTCTCAGAATAATGTTTTAAAATGCATAAAATGAAATATGTAGGATTACAAAGGAAACCAATTATATTGCAATGCACTTACAAAACTGTTTTAACGTGACATAGTAATTTGTGTGCTTCTTTATTAATGCTTTAAATAAGATCTAGCAGTAGGTTGATACCTCATGTAATTTTGAAGCAGTGATGAGCGTAAATGATATTTCAAAATATCTGCAATACTGTAATATGAGACAAAAATGTACGTGATTTCTATTGGTGACAAAGCCATAGTTATGGCTAATACTGGTTTGTTGCCACTGTCATAATTGAAGGAGATGCTAAATTTCAGCTAGAGATTAGTGAAAATAATGTAATTTTTTCCCATCCAAGTTCAGTGACTCCAAGTTGAGAACAGTTCAGCCAGAGGGTCAGGGCAGAGCCACAGACCCAGCTCCTTCCCTGAGACCCCACTTCCCTTCCCTGGCTCAACCCTTTTGGGCAAGTGGAGCCACTGGCCCTTGGGTTGTATCTTCCTTCTCTCTTTCTCCCTGGCTCTCATCCTCAGTTTGTCTTATCTCTGTCTCTGTCTCTGTCTCTCTCCACCCTCGCCCCCCACCTCTATTTCTCTGTTTCTCTTCCTATTTCTGTCTCTTTTCTTCTGTTTCTGTGGTCCTCTGAGTGTATTTCTATATTTCTTCACTCTGAATCTTTTGGTTTTTTTCTGTGTCTATCTCTCTTTCTGCCTCTGTGTGTCTCTGTCTCTCTGTACCTGTCTGTGTCCATGTCTCTCTCTGTGACCCTATAATCTGTCACCAAGGGGACAGAGCAGACTCAGGGGATTCCTGTAGCCCGAGCACAGTGGAGCAAAGAGAACTCTTTGATTCCAGGGTCATTGGGAGCTAGAAGAGGGAGTGTCCCTGGATCTTGGGGCCTCGCCAGGGAGGCACAGGTCTTTCCTTCCCCACCCCTTCTTCCAATCTCAGCCTTCCTAAGGGCAGAAACAGGTCAAGACAGAGATGAGAGAGAATGATGGCAGAAAGCGAAGACATCCCAGGCTTCGGAAGACAAGGGCTGAAGCCTCTGTGACCCTGACTTGGGGACGATGGAGCACTGACCAGGTCTGCTGTGAGGCCACAGGGACTGACGGAGTAAGCCTGCAGGTGTCAGCCCTGGCCCCTTATAGATGGGCAGAAGGGAGGGCAGTGGGCTCAAGGAAGGGGAGCATGGAGTTCTGGGGTTGATCTTTTCTCTGAATGCTTAAGAATGGGGTAGAGTAGCAAATCAACTGTTCCCTTGTGGGGGCATATGCGTCCCAGGATGATTTGGATGAGGGGAGGGCTGCTGGTCTGAGAAACAGGAAACAGAGAGTGGTCACGAAATGTCCTGAAAAGAGCTGGAGGCATCCTAGGAAAAGAGAGCAAGGAGAACGGTAGCGTAGAAGTGAAGCAGTTCGCAGGAAGGAGAGTGAGACTGTGTGGGTGGCTAGTGTCCCTCAGAGGGACTTCTTCCCTGGGAGGCTGTCCTGAGTCCCAGACCTCCTTCATCCTTACTGTCCAAGGAGCCCACCTGCAGCAAGGTCAGCGGTGCCAGGCTGAGCCAGGGAACTCACTTTACTCCAGGGACAGCCGTGGCTGGTAATCTGGGCTGAGCTGCCTTTTCCTTCTGGAGTATTGTCCGTGACTCCTTCAGGGCCTGGTGGGTGAAGGGTACTAGGAACGGACCCTCTCCAAACCTTACCCCGGACCCCCCAGTTCACCCTGGCAAGAGAGACTGCATGACTAACCATCACCATCTGATCTGCCTGCTCTGCAGCCACAGTTTAAAAATAAGGTACAGTCCAGAAACCAAGAAGAATGAACAGGGTCTCCAATGTTTCCTCTGTCAAAAGACCTTATAACCTACCGCAACACTGCTGTGTGGCTCACAAACCTCCGTTGTCTGGGACTTCTCCCTCCTCGATACCCTGTCTCCCCAAGTCCTTCCCACAGCCATCCAGTCTTTCTCTCTCCCATGCTCTTTATTGTGCAGTTTGATTCAGCCTCTTTGGCATTTTGCAGGGAGGGGAGATTAGAAAGAATGTGACATTAGTAAACCTTAACCCTAACACATGAGACAAAAGGGGCTTGAGTGAGCAGAGGAAGGGGCAGAACCAAGCAACAGGGGGTGCCGAAGGGAATTCTCCAGTACCCTCTCCCATGTCTCTCTTGGCTCCTCCACCTCCCCACGCAATTCAGGGGCTACTACAGTACAATCACTTAGGGGGCCATTTGCTCACCGAAAGGGGATGGTATGATGTACTAACTAAGAGCAAAGGCTCTAAAGTCAAATTCTGACCCCACCTCTACCAGCTGCATGACCTGAGCAAGTAACTTAATCTTTCTGTGCCTTCGTTTCCTTTTCTGCAAGATGGAGTTGATAATAGTGCCTATCCCAGGGCTGTTGTAAAGATTGATCTGTAGGGGCCGGCCCCGTGGCCAAGTGGTTAAGTTCGCATGCTCTGCTTTGGCCGCCCAGGGTTTCACCGGTTTGAATCCTGGGCACGGACCTAGCACCGCTCATCAGGCCATACTGAGGCGGCGTCCCACGTACCACAACTAGAAGGACCCACAACTGAAATGTATACAATTATGTACTGAAGGGCTTTAGGGAGAAGAAGGAAAAACAAAATCTTTTTTTTTAAAAAAAGATTGATCTATGGAAATATATGAATATGTGGAAAGGGCTTGATGCACGATAAGTGCTCAATAAATGTTTCCCATTCCTTGTTACTATGTTGACCAGTCAATTCTACCGTGACTCTGGATTAAACCCGCTGGCCTGCTATCCCATCACTCAGGTATATCCCATGATCTTGTTTTAACCAGTCATCCCATGGCATCCTATTGTCAAATGAGACCACATTGCACTCCTTGTATTTTTACCTAGTGGTCATCTTGTCAGTTCCATCACTTTTGTTACTCCTCATCCAATTTCCTGTCTCCTCATCCAGTTTCCTGCAAGTCCTGATCACCTCCATTGTCTCCAGGGGCCTCCAGGTCTCACTCCTCCCCCTGCCTCCCTCTCTGGGTGGTAGAGGGCACAGCCATCACCCACATTTGGTCCTGATAAGACGGGCCAGTCGGGGTTGGGGGTGGCTCTGAAGAGCATGCTTCTTTCAGGAAGGAACATTTCCATTCAATCATTTCATTTACTTCTCATATTTTTATTTAGCATCTCTTCTGGACCAACCACTGCTCAAGGGTTTAGAGATACAACAATGAACAGAAACAGACTGTGGAGAGCATAGTCTACTAGGGGAGTGAGACATTTATCAAAGAACCCCAAAAGAAATGTATACATGGGGCTGGCCCGGTTGCATAGTGGTTAAGTTTGCATGCTCCGCTTCGGTGGCCTGGGGTTGGAAGTTTCAGATCCCGGGCGTGAACCTACACACCACTCATCAAGCCATGCTGTGGCGGCATCCCACATACAAAATAGAAGGAGATGGGCATAGATGTTAGCTCAGGGACAATCTTCCTCAAACAAAAAGAGGAAGATTGGCAATAGATGTTAGCTCAGGGCCAATCTTCCTCACCAAAAAAAAAAAGAAAGAAAGAAGGAAGGAAGGAAGGAAAGAAGGAAAGAAGGAAAGAAAGAAAGGAAGAAAGACAGAGAACTGTACAGTTACAACCTAAGATGAGTGACCCAAAAGGAAGCACTGTAAGAGCATACAACAGAGGAAGCTGACCTGGCCTGAGGGTCTGGGAAGGCTTCTCCAAGAAGCTGTGCTTAAACTGAGATCAGAAAGATGGGCAGGAGTTAATTAGGGGTGGGAGAGAGAGTGTTCTGGGCCGAGGAACCACGGGTGTAAAGGTCCTGAGGTGGGAGCAAATCTGGTGAGTAATAGAGACAGAGCAAAGAGACAGGGCGTTTGGGACCAGCTGAGATTAAGGGACCACAGGGGTCAGGCCACGCAGACCCTGTAATTCTAGGGTGGGATTCGGTCTCCACCCCAAGAAGAGCTTAAGCCTGGGGTGATAGGTTCAGACTTGGATTTTAGGAAGATGGCTGCACCGACACTGGTTCTGATAAGCACAGCCCTCCCCGCTCCCAATTTCTCTGGCCTGAGGACTCTGCCATCTCTCCCACCCACACTATTCTGCCCCCTCCCCACTGCCCTTCCCGCATTTTTGTGAGGATGAGATCATCATGGGGGAGGGGAAGGAGTTCCAGGCCTCTAAGCCTCCTTTATCCTGGGGCTGGGGCAGCCCTGAGGAGGGGGGAGGGGAGGAACAAACACAGGACACTCCCCTTCCCCCAACCTCACCCCCACAACCAGAGCCCTGTCTCCCTCCACCCCAGACTGTTGATGTGAGCTGTATCTACAAGAAGATATATGCAGTTTTACTCCAAGACGTTTTATGAAGGGCATCTCATCCTCCGGCCACCACTGACGCCCCTTGGGAGCCTTCGGCAGGTTACTCCCTCTTTAGGTCTCAGTTTCCCTGATGCATGAAGTTAACGGGCAGGGATCTAATGTGTAGCATCTCGACCATAGTTAACACTGTATTATATACTTGAAATTTGCTAAGAGAGTAGATCTTAAACGTTCTCACCGCACACACACAAAAAAAGTAACTATGTGAGGTGATGGATGTGTTAACTAACGTCATTGTGGTAATCATTTCACAATATATATATATCAAATCATCAGGTTGGATAATTTAAATTCATACAGTTTTGTCAATTACACTTCAATAAAGCGGGACTTTTTTTATTTTCTATTTTTTTTTTCTTTTCTTTCTCCCCGAATCCCCCCAGTACCTAGTTGTATATTCTAGTCATAGGTCCTTCTAGTTGTGCTATGTGGGACGCTGCCTCAGCATGGCTTGATGAGTGGTGCCATGTCCGTGCCCAGGATTCGAACCAGCAAAACCCTGGGCTGCTGAAGCAGAACACGTGAACTTAAGCACTCGGCCACGGGGCCAGCCCCTGGAAAATTTTTTTTAAGCTAATGGGCAGCACTGTCCAATGGAACCTTCTGCAATGATGGACGTGTTCTATATCTTTGCTGTCCAACGCGGCAGCCGCTAGCCACATGTAGCCATTGAGACTTTGAAATGTGGCTGGTGAGCCAAGGGAGGTGAATTATTTTATTTTATTGTAATTAATTTAAACATGTGGCTAGTGGCTCCCATGCTGGACAGCACAGGCAGATCTTAAACTTTTATGAGCATCTGATGACAGTTATGGACTGCTCCTTAGAAAAATATCCATGCATTCTATCACAGATGGCCCCCTTCAACCCATTTATGCATCCCAGGCAGGCAGGCCAACTGCCTGGGGCTCAGGTCCCTCACACTCTGCCCCTCTTTCTGCTTTGAAAATATAGGAAAAGTGGGGCCTTGCCTAGGGGTAGAATGACTGGGATGACCCCATGAACAAGCAGACCACAGTTTTAAGCCGGGACTTCTGCCCCCAGCCTGGTGCACTCCACACATGTCTAGAGAAGGGCAGGGTGGGTGTAGGAGTGACCTTAGGGACATTTGATCTCTTTTCTCAGTCTCTGCCTGAACTTACTCCTGCCCTGCCTCCCTGCAAACCACCAAACTGTTCCTGGGCTGGTCCCTCTAGAGGCACACACCTCCACTGGAGTGTGAGGCTGTGCTCTGGACTGGGTTGTGCCATGGGCCTGCAGTGTATGACCTGGGGGATTTGGAGTAGCCAGAAGGTGAGAGACCTAGGCCCGGAGGAGGGTCCCTCAGCTGCAGTCTGGCCCCACTTGGCTCCCTGCCCTGGAAAAGGGAGGCGTCAGGCTTTGCTGCCCTGGACCTATTGCCTGCTGCTGCCTCCTCCTGCCCCCAGCACACCGCTCTCCCGCCCCCCCCCCCCCCACCTCCGGATGTTTTCACTGTCCAGATCATCTGAGAGTCAGGCACTGACCCCTCCCAGGAATATGGAGGTCTGAGGGAGCTCAGAGGCACTCACTCCTAGCCCTGCATGCAGGGGAGGTGTGCACTCAAATGGGGGGAAGGAATATTGCCCTCCCTTCTCACCTCCAGGATCCAGCCACTCCTTCCCAGAAAACTCCCCTCACAGACTCATTTACAGGGGACAACTTTCATTGGGATTAACTTTCTACCCTCTCCTCTCCTCTCTCTCCTACCTGCCCCTACCTCCATCTGGAAAGTAGTTGGTAGGTTCCTGTCCCCCTGAGGTCTCTATTTCTTTGGCTGCAGGAGCAGTGCTGGAGTGGTCAGGCTCAGGTCCTGGCGGTGACCACAGTGTGGCACACAGTGGGAGACAGCTCTCAGAAACCCCTTGTCTTAGGTCCTCTAGCAGCAGAGCTTGTACCCAGGATTTAGGGGAAAGCCCGGGGGCTGAGGGTGAGGCGAATGGAAATACGTGCAGGGAAGATGAAAGCAAGGTGGTTGCGACGCCTTATTGTCCCAACTATGCTTTGGACGGGCCACGGAGAGACACTGCAGACTGCTCAGCCAGTGTGCGCTTAGCACATGGTGGGACTTCTCCAGAAGGCTGCAAGGAGGAAACACACCTTGCAGTAGCCCACAGCTCCCACTCACAACCTATCCCCATGGATCAAGGTTCACCTCAAGCTTCTGTGTTCTGTCATCCAGCCCTTGGTGGCACTTGGAAACCAGATCCCACACTGCACAGTGTGGCCTTTTGTCTAAGCCTGAAAGTGGAGAGGCAACATCAGAGAGGGCAAGGAGGTACTCACGGCATTAGAGAAGAAAGGTGTGTGTTTCCATACTGTCCTCACCTACTGCCACTGAGACCCACTCACGCTCTCCCATTCTATCTGACCCATACCACACCACGGGGCCTCCTATTTGTTTCCATGAGAACAAAGTTGTCATTACTTTTTCCTCAAAAAGGGAGGTACAGTCCACTGTAAACAAGACCCCTTCAAGATAGTGCTAGATCTGATCTCAAGGAAGATAAAGTCAAAAGAATTAATGAAGCAGCCACAGTCCCCACTGCTGGAGCTGGTCCTGAGTCCATAACTGCCATTGCCTCCCTCCTTCCCTTTGGCTTAGCTCGCCCTTTGCAGATCTGGGCTACTTGCCTGATGAGATCATACAGACTTTCATCCCTGAAAGTTCTGATCCCTTGGTTGCCTGCCCTTTTGGGATTGTCATTGCTGAGGTTGTCCATTGTCAAAGACTACTGGGCGGGAGGTTCTAAGAGATGCCCACTGAATCCCCTGGCTTGGTCCAGGCATACCATTCCCTGCCTCCATTGTATCTACATGCATTCTATCTACAGCCCTGGTTCCTCCTGGCAATCAAGATCAATGACCTTGACCAGTACAGTACTGTCCTTTTTTGCTATTGGTCCACTGGCATGAGGAGCTTAAGGTGGCCAAGTGGCAGTCACAGCTTCCAATTTAGGGGAAACGTTGCCGTGCTCCCTGGCATAAGTTCTCCCTCCCTGGGAGCCAAGACCTCTAACTGGCAAAACCTAAAGTTTTGGGAACAGGAAGAAAAAGGTATAAATCTGAGAGTGACATGGGCCACTTCCACTTCCACATTGATTCTGGGACCTGTAATTTTCAGGTATAGGGGACACAGTGCTTTTCAAAACAAATACCAGGTCAAGGAGTTCAGGGCCCAACCCACAGGCATTGTGCTCCTGCCAGGATATTGAGCATTTAACAGGCTGCTCTGCCATTCTGCCAGGCTGACTGCTTCTGGGTGATGAGGTACAACTGAGTTAGACCAATGAATCCATTGATCACCATCCCATTATTGCCTTATATCGCAACAAAAATTAACTCAAAATGGATCAAAGACTCAAATGTCAGAGCTGAGAGAGTAAAAGTCTTAGAGGACCCTATCATTGTACCTTCTTCATGGAGGCACTGCAGACAAGGAAGAGAAGCCCAAATCCTAAGCACACACTGGCTCCAGTAAGGACAAATCACTGTCGCCTCCAGGGTGGAAGGAAGGGGTTAAGTGCAACCCACCTGCCACCAGGCTTGACTGGTCTTCCGAGGAACAGAGCCCTACTAAGCACTCGGCAGCGAGCCCTCGCCATAAGTGAGCTGAGCCCTCAGAGTGTAGAACTAGCTCGGCCTTGGGGAGGGGAGCCCATGCTGTTGGGTCCATGCCTTGCCCCCATCCCTGGCACCATGACCACTCTGTTCCAGGGCTCTTGTGCAGGCATTTGGGGTGGACAGGAAGAGGTTCACTCACCCGATGAGTCATTGTCTGCTTTGTTGAGAGCCTCCTGGCAATGGATGCTCTGCAGAGTGTTTTCTTGAGATCTGGAAGCTTGCACACTTGGTGCCCACTCTCAGAAGTCTGTCCATCCATCTTTCCCTAGTCCTCTTTGTCACATGTCTTGGTCTTGTTCTTTCCAGGCTCCTGAGCTGCCAGCCAAGCCACTCACTACTTCCCAGGAGTCAGGGAATATCCACACCTCAGTCACTTCTTCTTCTAGACAAAGCTGATGACCAAGTATACTGCTCAAAGCGTTGCACATTGGGTGGGACTTCCATTCACCACTGTCCTTGAGGGTCACCCTGAGAGGGCTGTAATGTGGCAACAGTTCACTTCCAACTCTCACCAACATACCACACTGATCATCTGGGAGCTGGGCCTGGGTCCCTTCCTTGTCTATCAGTTGGTCGCAGAGAATCTGAGAAGCCACACGAGGTCTGTGACCCAGTGGCCCCCTCCACTCCCATCTGCCTGTAACTTTCTCTTTCTCCTGACTCATTGGCAGGTGGCCCCTCACACTTCTGGCCTCCAATCTCACTTCACACCCTTACCAGACCAGGCCAGATGGGAGCTGGGGCGCTACTTCTTTCTGGGCTTTAGGGGTAGGGTGCTGCCTTCTCAAGGCCTTAGCATCCTCACAGCAGTAACAATACGATGATAACATCAGCAGTAGTTTCTGCTGATCAGGTGTGCCTCATGTGCCAGGCAGTGTGCCTATAACAAGCAAGGCCAGGGCCAGGGTGAAAAGAATGAGGAGTCTAGGACACAAATTTTAAGGAAGTCTCAGTGTCCTGCAAGCCCCAAGTCCTTAAATTTTGTGCCCCAGGCACCTCGCTTGCTTTTCCCTCCTCTTGACCCTACTAATAGGCTCTTAACACATATTATCTCCTTTCATTCTCACAAGTCAATATTATCACCCCCTTTTTACGGATGAGGAAACTGATTCAGAGGTTAATTTCCCAAAGTCACACTGTTAGTAACTGGCACAGCCATGTTTTTCTGATTTAAGGCCTAAGCTCTTCCCCACTTAGCTGTATTAGTCCATCTTAGCCTGGCCTGAGACCCGTCGGAAGCTCCCTGCTGGTGATCCTCCGGACAATCGCAATTACCAGGCCCACTCAGACCGCGGGCTGCAGAACCAGGTTTCCCCGCGTTCTCCCTCAGCCCTCCACCCTCGCACAGGCGGCGCAGGCACGCATTTTGGGAAGGCAGCAATGGGGAAGAGGCTGGGCCAGAGCAGGCAGGAAGGGGGGGGGGGGGGGCGCTTTTCCGCTTATGTCCACTAGATGGCGCCCGAACACTGAGCCACGGAGCTCCTGCGGCTGAGTGGGCGGCCTCCCAGCAGGGAGACTGAGTGCAAGGCCCTCCACTTTCCTTTGGCCAGCCTGTCCAGGACACTGGGTTGGCGGCTCCAAACCCAGGCGTGAAGCGCAGCTTTCCTCCCGAGCGCTGACCACTGACCCAGATCCTAAAGCCTCCTCCGCTCTCCCCGATGTCTGAATACCCCACCCACTTCCTGCGGCCCTCAGGGGATGGACTCTGGGCGAGGAGGCTTCCCAGGGCACAAGGGAGAGAATCTTCCTGCTTCCCCCTAGAAACGGTCTCTTAGCAGTGCCCAGCTCCTCCCAGTGCCTCCACAGCACTGCCTCTTCCCTCCATTCCCCTCCCAAATTCCCCAGGCCTTCCCTGTCACTCCCACCCTCTCGGCTTCTGCCAGTCTTCCGAGGCAGGGACCATTAAGGCCGATTCCACAGATTTGGTGATGCAAATACATGCAAATATATGCAAATAGCCATGTAAAGGAGGCTTGCCACTGTGGTTCTAAGTGGCTGTCACAGCTTCTCTGACACCTGTTCTGAGAGACAGCTGCCCTGCCCTCTCCTGCTCAGGCGTCTATCTGCTATTTGCCCTGCTTCTCCTCCAAGACTCTGGCTTCTGGCCCCCTTTCCTTCAGGGACCCTGGCCAGTTTCTGATTACAAAGGACCCTTGGGGTCTTCTCTCCAACCTTCCTAGAGGGGTCAAGAAGGGAAGTGCATCTTATTGGGCACAGACTTCGGCATCTGAAAATTACACCATTTCCTGGCTGTGTGTCCTTGGAAAAGCAGTTTACTTCTCTGAGCCTCGGTTTCATCATCAGTAGAATGGGAATAAAGATAGTACTCCACTCATTATGCTGTTGTGAAGATTCCACACGATGATACTACATGTGAAGTACTTAGCATCTAAAGTGCTTATGAACGTAGGAAGCGGGTCGGCTATTGGCGTAATGATTATCATTGACCCCACTGGTCATCATACCCTGAGGGCTTGGGCTTGGAGATAGGTAGGCAGATGCTCACAGCACATGTGAGCTCAGGCCTGTGCACATGTGGACTCATTCCTGTACATGCATATGCACACACATGTGCTCAGCTGACAGCCTCATGCACTGGTGGGGTGCATGCTCGGGTACACACACATTCAGAAACACACAGGAGGAGGCTGTGGGAGGTGGAATCTGAGTCATCGAGACCAGAGCTGTGGGTGGTGCTTTTGTCCTGATTTCCGGGGCTCCGTGCTCCATTTCGAACAAGGAAATGTATAGGGGATGGCACAACCAAGCTTCCACCTGAAGGGCCCCTTTCTTGCATCAGCCCCCTCCCCAGCCTGCTGTCATCCTGGTCCTGGCCCAGCCCTGTGTTATAAGGGCTTCTCCTTCCTCTGACCTTGTCCTCAGCTCCACTAAGTCCCCATCTGCGGGGCAGGGTAGGGCCACTGGGGCCTTGACATCATGGCACAGGCCCCTGATGACATCATAGAGCAAATGGTCCTGCTCCCTGGAGCACGCCCTGGGAGCTTGGTGAGTGTCATGGGGAAGGAGGTCTGAGTGAGGTGACACATGGAGGTAGTTAAGAGCCCTTAATTGGGAACGAGGTAGACCCAAGTTCGAGTAAGTCCTGGCTCTGTGTGACCTTTCGTAGTTTCCTTAACCTCTTTGGGTCTCAATTTCTTTACCAGTAAAACGAGGTCAGACATACCTAACTCAGAGGGTTTTGTGACTTTTCAACAAGATAATACAACATACACTTCTTTCAGTGCTGCAGGGGCTGGGTGTTCACGTGTGGCATCATTTGGAATGATGCTAATTGAAGGTGAGGGCAGATCCTCTGGGCAGCTCCACGCCCAGCAGTTTCATCTCATTCCCTGGAGCTGACCGCTCAGGCCGGGCGGGAAGAAGGGGGCAGCACTACCCGGTACATGGGATCTCAGAGGGCCACCTCCTAGGTCAGTGTGGGCTGGGAGATTAACAGGCACATGCGTGTGTCTCAGGAGACAGGTTCGAACAGCTTTTCTTCTCTGGGAGATGACTGGTCAAGATGGGACAGAGTCTTGAAAGTCCTTTCCTTGAAAAGAAAGACACTGCCATTTACTGTGCACTTACTGCGCACCAGGTGCCACGCTCGGTGCTGCTCCACGTCAGCTCTCTTCACCCTCAAAGCAGCCCTGGGAAATAGGTACTAGCACCCCCAGTGTACAAGACAAAAAGAAAATGAGTGACTTGCCCAAGGCACACAGTGGGTAAAGAGAAACTGGGATTCAGACCGACTCCCATTCCAGGCTCTCTACCCGACCACTTACGTCAGCAGTTTTGACTGCTTCGTGTCACCTCCATGGACGTGGCAGTAGGGAGTATCTCTTCCCTGGATGTGCAGGGGGAGGGGTCTCTATTTCTCGGGTCAGTCTCTTAAGAGCCTCATGGGCAACGAACGGCAGAGCTGGTGTGAGCTGGTTAATCTACTGGAAGTGTCCCCAGGTGTGGTGTACTTGGCTCCCAGCCAGCAGTTATATGACATCAGGGAAGGGACACAGGTGCATGGGACACAGGTGCATGGAAGTAGGGGGTGGGGTAGGGGGCAGCCTAGACACTTGCTGAAGGCTCAGTCCTGTGCCAGTGGGTGGGTGGGTGGAGAGGGGAAGCAGCAGATGGACAGGGTCGGGTGGGGGCAGAGATGCTGAGTTGGCTCTGAAGCCCAAGGTGACTCAAGAATCTGCGAGGAAGAGGAAAGAGTGAAGGAGAAGAAAGGAAAAGAGGGGAGGTGAGCTGTAGTGAAGGCGATGCTGAGGCAGCCTGGGGAAAGGACGGTGGGTCAGGATGATTGACAGAATGGTTAGGTGTGCAGGCACTGGGGTCAGATGACACAGGCTTTTAGCCTGACTCCAATGGCTTGACTTGTCCTTTAGTTTCCTCGGCTGCAAACCAGGGTATGAACAGTGTCTACCCCTAGAACCTCCAGTCCCCCACCACTAGAACCTGAACTTCATTTTGGTCTAGCTGCCAAGTAACCAGCCACAAGGCCCTTATCGCTACTGGGCCCAGGAAGGGCCAGCTTTGGAAGGCTCCTGGGCCAGCTTCCCACCCTAGTCTAATCACATACTCATTCTTTTCTCCAAGCAATGGTCATCTTTTCCTCTGCTTAGAGGTCTATAGGCCTGCGTAGTAGGGCCTCCAAGAATATTCACTGAAAAGACGAACAATACATGTCAGGTGGCTGGTGCATTGTTCAATAATTGCACTTTAGCTGATTTAACATCAACAAATATTTCTGGAGCATCCACCCTGTGCTTAGCAAATAAGACCCAGTCCCTACCCTTATGATCTCATGAATCAGTGGGTGAAGAGTTGAAGGTGGCAATGAGTATTACTGGGGTGACTTCAGAGGACGTCCCAAACAAAGGCCCAGAGGAAAAGGTGGCTAATGCTTGGAGGAAAAAAATGTGTGTGGTTAGGCTGGGTTGGGGAGCTGGCCCCTGGAGCCCTCTGAACCAGGCCCTTCCTGGCCCCAGCAGTGATTAAGGTCCTTGTGGCTGGTTACTCGGCAGCCAAGCCGGAAGAGAAGGCCCATAATTAACAAGCTGGCACTCACACAACCACATGTCAGCACGCCCAAGTGCTGGGATAGCTGTCTGTCAGTCGGAGCTGCTGGTGGAATTTTTCAGACAGCTGGGCTCAAGCCGGGAAATGAATATAAGTTACATTTCTATGCATCGTTGTTCGTAGTGGTAAAAAAAATTAATCGGTGACATAGCTGTGACACATCCTCATTTAAGAGTCTACAGAGAAATGTTCATTTGTCAGAGGCAGCAAAGAAGAGATTATGTGTCAGCCGGGGAGGGGTGAAATATTTATACAATGGCTAATAAACACCGGTGTGTAAGGGGGTCAATTGATTGTGTCAGTGCCCACATGACAAATACACCATTGAGCGGCCATGGGCACTACCCCTGTGCCCGGGGGGCTCCATTCTGATGATAAATACACAACGTGTTACTGTTAATGCTCTCCACCGACCACCCGCCCAGCCCTCTTTGCTGGCTGGGCGACCACAGATTGCTAGGAAGCAGAACTCCCATGGAAGCTGCCTATCCCCAACATCATTAAGCTGAACTTGAAGTTGGTAAATTACTCCCCAAATGCCAAAACAGCTGCAAAAAAAATTTCTTTGTGTGTGTGCTGTTCTTTTAAAACTTCATATTTCTGATTTCAGAAGGCCTGGAAAAGGATTGGCCTTGCTCCCTGCTTCCACCAAGACTGAGCCCCAGCACCCCAATGCAGACCTCACCCTGCCCCAAGCTCTGCACCCAGAATGTCGCTCAGGGGTCCTTGTCCAGCCAGCCCTGTGGCTGATGTGACCCCCTTCCCTGTTCTCACAGCTGAGGCCAAGGCCCAACTTGTTCCCCAACTGCAGGAAGAGGTTGCTATACCCTCACGGGCACAGGAGTCTTTCTGGGCCTGGACCCTCACCTGCCATTTCCTAAGGGGACAGTAGTCTGGTTGAGACATCCGTCATCCCCAGGCAGGAGGCCCCTGCCTCTTGCCTCCTCCATGGGCAGCCCACCTGGAGCTGTGAGATCGGTCTTCAAGCTTCCCAGAAGCAGCACATCGTATCAGCAGTGACCACTACTGGTTTTTGAGCCCTGATCACATGCCATGCCCTGTGTTAAGCACTCTACGTGCATCGTTTCACTGAAACTTAACACAACCCTGGGGCAGGTCTAATTATCAGTCCAGTTGTATAGGCGAGGAAACCAAAACCTAGAGAAGTAGCTTGTCCAAGGCCCACAGTTACATAGACCGAGATGGGATTCCAACGAGGCAGGACTGGAGCACAGCCATCTTGGTCCTGGTTTGCCTGTCTGACCACGTGGGAGCTGTGTCTCATGGTTAACACCTGAAAATCTCGATACCCACGCTTGAACAATTCCGATTCTAAGAGATTCATTTATAGCTCTAGAAGATTGCAAACTTCTGGAGGCAGGGGCTGTGTCCCAGACTCTTTGCTCACAGCATTCACTCCAGGAAAACGGGGCTGATTCTAACTCTCATCTTAACTGGGGCAGGTAGAGCCTCTCCCAACACCCAAAAGGCCCCCCACATCCCCACTCAGAGACACGGGGCTTGTCACCCATCAAAGGCGGCCCCGCCTCCCCTGCGCCCTCTCCCAGCCTCGAGCCTGCTGCCAGTTGCTGCAACGCCCCGATCATTCCTGTGAGGACATCCAACATCCAGCATCGGCACTTGATTTGGGACGGATGACACCCTGAGAAAACAGTTGCAGATGAAATTTCACACATTTCTGTGAATGTGGAGATTACAGATAAGCACACTTGCAACTTGTTTCTACTTTTTAAAATGAGATTCCTCCCTTACAAAATGGTACTCCACTTTAGCTTTCCCACTGTGAAACTATTAGTAATGATAATATTAACGATAGCAATAATAATATAGGTTGTTCACAACCACCCCCATTTTACAGATGGCAAAACTGAGAACCAGAGAAGTTAAGTAATTTGCCCGAGGACATACAGCTAGTAAGAGCTGGGATTTGAACCTATGTGTACCATCTGCAGAGCCCCTGGACTCTTACCCATTAAGGTTTGAGTTCACTCCTACTGCACACTCCTGGCTCCACCCAGCCCAGACCCTGGCTTCAGCCATATTGAATCACTCCAGCTGCACAGCTGGTCTTGCTCTCTTTCACCTCTGGGCCTTTGCAGGTGCTGTGCCCAATGTCTAGAATGCCCTTCCTTCTGCCTGCTTTAAAATGGATTCCTCACTGGGGACCACTGTGGGGAAGCTTTGGCTCTCACATCTTACCCCATCCAAAAACCACCCCCCCGGCACCCTGGCCTCCAAAGTCTCCCCCAAGCTCAGCCAAGAGTGTCCTGGAAGGCTGCCCTCCCCTATCCCCACAGCCTGCAGGGCTGGCTCCAAGGGTCTAGGACAAGAAGTGACTGCGAAACATCTTGCAGCAGAGAGTGCAGTGTCCCCAGTGCCAGCCCCACCCTCCACACAGCCTCCACAGCATCCTTAACACAGACCTGACCAGATCACTACCTTGCCACAGGCCCCTCTCCAACACTGCTCAAGCTTCACCTCTCCCCTCTCCGCCAGCCAAACTGTCTCACTTACGGGGGCCCTGAACAGGTGCTGATCTCTCTTGCCTCTGGCTTTCTGCTTGGAAGATTCTTCCTTCTTCTTTCTCTGTTGCCTGCCCCCTACTCATCTTTCAAGATTCATCTGGGGTGCCCCTTCCTTCAGGAAGCCTTCCAAGATTTCCCCAGCCTGGGCTAGCTCCTCCACAGCAGGAGATTGGGCCGCTATCCGCTGCAGCATTCCTAATGCCAGGCACAGAGGAAGGTGTCAGTGAACGTTTGCTAAATGAATGTGTGAATGAATGAGTGACTGGGGAGTGCAGAGACCCATAAAGAGAGATCTGTCATAATCCCAGACCCCAAGGAAGAGAGGGTTTGTGCCATATAGGCTACCCCAGGATCCTGGGCAAGGGGATAATTAAGAGCCGCGGACCATTAGGAATCTGTGTCCTGGGCACAGCTTTGGCCCCACGGGCTGTGTGACCTCAGACAAGATTCCTCCTTCTCTGAGTCTTGTTTTTCTCCTCTGCAAAATAAGGACATTAATTTCCTTCCCAGTAACTACCCAATAGGATTACTGTGGGAGATAATAGGAGATAATATATGTGAAAAAGCTTTGAAACCTGTTCAGGGCTGTATAAAGGCAAGGGATTATGCTTATCTCCAGGCAGTCTGCAGAGGCTTAATTATTAGTCAGCATTCACAGGCACCGAAGCTTTGGTGCAGCCCTGCAAATGTCCCCTTGGTGGCCGCTTAATGGGAAGGTCCTCGTGGAGAAACTGAGGCTGGGTTGTCAGCATGTGTCCAGAGGCCCTTGGCAGTGGAGAGTGGGTTAGGGAGGCGGCACTGGGATGGGACAGCTTTGGTGGTTCTGCCGGGCCTGATCCCGGTTTTAGGGCCTCCATCCACCCTTGCAGAGGTGGGAGTCTGCAGAAAGGACGCAGGAGCTCCCTGGCTTCAGGTGTGAAGTGCTTCAGACGCTGCCAGGGGCGGCTCTCCTGGGTTTGCTCCTGGCGGCTCCTCCGGCTGGAGGAGCTGGAGACAGGCAGCAGCTGGCAATGACTCGGCATTTGCTAGGCCTGGCTGGCTGGTGAGGGGAGAGGGGTGCCCAGCCTCACCATGTTTGCAGGCAGAGCTGTGTTCCTTGGAGGGTGGGAAGGAGGTGGGCCCAGGGCGCCCAGGGCCAGGCTTGCCCTCCGGAGCTCAGAACAGTCCCTACTCTTCATTGGGGAGGGGCAACCAAGGCTGAAAGCCCCCAGCCAGAGGGGGTGTCACCAGGAGCCGGCGGGGGGTGGTGGCCTGGGAGTGGATGGCTATGGAGGCAGGAGATGAAAGGAGAGGGTTTGGAGAGCAAAGATCTGGTCCTGAGATACCAGAAGTCATTCCTCTGAAGACAGGGAAGGAGGACCAGTAGAAGGGACTGAAACAGGAGGCAAGGAGTCCCAGTGCCATCCATCCATTTATTTACTCATTCCAGGTATTTCTTGAGCATCTACTACATGTTGGGTAATAGAGCAGTAAACGAGAAAGAGCGGTCCCTTGTGGAGGTTAGTTGAGCAAAGGTGACCCACACCAAGCATGCACATTTCCCAGGGGAAGTACAGGCGGCTTTCGGGGGGGAAACTAGAGGCTCTCCCCAGCGGGAGGCTTTCCTGAGAGAGAGGTTTGAGCTGAGGCCAGTAGGAGTTGGCTGGGATGAAGGTGGATTCAATTCAACTCAACAAATATTTACCGATGATCCACTTTTGATGAACCCACTAGACCAAGTCTCTGTCTTCAAGGGGTTAGAGTTTGAAGGGAAAAGTATCCCAGGAAGAAGGAACTGTATGTGCAAAGGCAGAGGCAAGAGGAGCCAAGGATGCTGTCGGAGCAGCAGGGAGCTCAGAGTGCAAGGAGCAGGAGAGGGGAAAGACACGGCGGAGCAGAAGACACACCCAGGCCGTGCAGGGCATCTGGGGTTTGTCCCAGGGCAGTGAATGAGATGCTCAGGTTTGCCTGCTTGAAAGGCCACTCTTAAGGATCCACTGGCACCAGGGCAGATGAAAAGTCGCATGTGGGAGCTCCTGTCCCGCATTCCCTGCTATGGGGCCAGGTGTGAAGTCAGGGGAAGGTGTATCTAGGCTGCATGTCTCAATGGCTGTCAGGCTGAGTGTGTCTGTCACTGACCTAGTGCGAGAGTGACTGAATATGTGTCTGTCTCACGCCTCCTCACACCTTTATTAGCATCGGTGAGCTGGCCGGGGATCAACAACAGTCCTCACGTGGGCCCGGCGCCTCTGTCCATTTGGGTTTCACAAGAGATCCGTCCAGGAAGTGGAGCCAGTACTCCTACTCTCATCTGACAGATAACGATATTAATAACAATAGCTGACATTACTGAGTGTTTACTGTGTGAAGACTGGGTGCACACAGCGTCTCATTAATATCCTCAGTAACCACCTCCATTTTACAGAAGAGGAGAAACGAAGTAATTGCCCAAGGGCACACAGCTGGACCAGAACCCTGTTCTCCTGACCTCCTGTCCCTGTCCCAGACCATCTTAGCTGCTCCTCCCTCCTTTCATCTCTCCCCTTGGACCTGCAAAGCTGCCCGAGCAGACAGAAACCTGGTACTGCTGGAACAGCACCCCCTCCTGAGCCCAAATGGTCAACTTTGCCCCTTCATACCCCACCCCTACCCTGGCCACACCCCTGCCTTGCAGGGTAGTGCCCCTGAAATCCTGGGCATCTGCTGCCTGAATGCTGCAGACCTCTGCCGACAGAAAGCACTGGTGCTCCCCTAAATCTTTCCAGAGTGAAGACCCCTCCACCTCCATCTCACAGCCTTACTTGGTCAGAACAGCCAGGGGAGGCAGGATTGATGTGCAGAGAACTCAGTAATAATCCCAGCGCAGGCAGCCAGGCTTCTGTATAAAGACAGATTAAAAACTCATCGGGTTGAGATGAGATAATTCAGCCGGTTGGCCACAGTGGAAAAGCCTGGGGCTGCAGGTGCCAGTGGTGGTACATGTGTGGGGGTGCCAGGGATGGGAGCAGCTCCTGGCCTTGGGAATCTGTGCTCCCCCACCTTAGTTCCACCCCCACAGCCACCTCCCTTTGCTGCCTGCCTTGAAGCCAAGGCTGACAAATCCGGGTCCCCCAGGGAGCAGTGAGAGGGAGGCAGGCTGGGGGAAGCCGAGAGCACTGATGCTGCCTAGCCCCACACTCTGGTTTATTTCCTCCGCAGCACTGAAATTATTTTGCTCATTTATTTGTTTACTCGTGTGCTGTCTGTCTCCTTACCTAGACTATAAGCCCCACAAGGCCAGGGACCTGTTAGTCTTGCGTACTGCAGTATCCCCAACCCCTAGCACACAGTAGGGACTTCTTAATAACTGCTGAGTGAATGAATGATGGGTTGGAATTCTGGCTCCTACCAGTCTAGCTCTGACTTCACTGGGCCTCCATTCCTTTAGCTGAAAAATGGGCATAGTACTATCCTCCAAGGGAGGTTGCAGCCCAGCGCCTGGCTCCTAGGAAGCGCTCCATTAAGGAATTTGTTAAACTGACAAGAGAAGAAAATGGGAACCTTGTCGAACGCGTGAGGCGCCATCAGGGGGCGACCTTGTGCAAGGCGCGCGGCGTGCTGCGCCCTCCGCAAGCTCGGGGGTGAGCGCTTCCAAGGCTGCCCGCACTCCCCGCCCCCACTTCGGGGGGGTTTGCCTCCTCCGGCCTCCGTCCCGTTTACACGCCCACCGCCACTCCTTCGCGCATCCCCGCTCCAGGGACCGTCTCTGCAGCCCTGTGCCCCCTCCCCCCAGCCCGGCCCAGACTCCTTCCGCCCACGCGGTCCCATATGCTGGGAAGAGCCTCCCACTCCCCATCTGTCGAGCCACTTCGTTGCTCCCGTTCCCGGCTCCGCCGCCGTCCCCTCCTTCGGGAAGCCGGTCGTGATTGAGGGGAGGAGAAGGACTGACGTCGCCGGACAACCGCCTTCCATCCCTCTATCCGCCCCAAACACCGGGTTTTGGGAATATGTCCGCAGCCCAGTGCAGACGACCCCCAGGGCCAAGCTCTGAGCCTCGCGTCACGATGTGCTAACAGATGCAAGCGAGCACTGTGCGCCTCAGCCCCGTGGGCAAACCTGCCGAGGCGGGGAGTGGGAGGGCCTAGAAAGACCCCCTTGTGTCAGGCCTGCTGGCGAGGGAACAGACTGCTCCGGAGGCCCTCCCGCACGCAGGTGCCGGATGGGGGTCACAGCTTCCGGGCAGTCAGCTAAGGCACCAGGGCGGGCCCGCGAGGGAGCCACGGTCACGAGGGGCGGGCGCAGGATCCCGGGAGCACGGTGCGGAGGAACACAGCCTGCTTTTCTCGCCTGAAGGACCGGTTTCATTTCGCAGATTGATGATGGCTGCGTGTGTGTGTGTGTGTGTGTGTGTGCGCGCGCGCGCGCGTAGCTAGTTTTTTTAAAATGTACCTTGCTTGTCTAATGAATGTTTGATTGCACCTACATCCGGAGGCTGTTTTAATGAAAGGTGAAGGCCCCGAGAGGGAAATAAATAAATAAAGGATAGTTCCCATCGCTCGGCACCACCCCCCCCCCCCCCCCGCCCCCCCAACCCCCAGCAACAGCAACAACTCTCCGTCCACAGCTGTCTTCTGAAGCCGATGCCCTCACGGAAGAATTCTGTTCCTGTTTGAATGTTCCCATGTAAATGATGCCGCTCTCCGAGGAAATCACACCCTTCAATCGGTCACTCTCAGCGCTTTTATTAAGGGTGTGAAGGGGAGATGAACGAGGAGAGGGAAGTTCTGAGAGAGAGGAGGCAGGCCTTCCTCTCTTGCCTGAAGGCTGGACTGCGGTTTTGCTCCCCGGTTGAGCGAGTGCCCTCTCTGTGCCAGGCCTTGTACTGAGAGCCCTGGACGTGGAGAAGGCAAGCACAGGTTAATGCCAGTACCCTCTGTTCAATTCATCAACTATTTGTTTAGCACCCCAGTACCACGTTTTGACCCTGGGGAATTTACTTAACCTCCAAGAGCAGCGGTTTTCTCAGCTATAACATGGTGATAACAAGCGTGTTTATCTCATAGGCGTGTTGGCAGGATTAAATGAGATAGTGCGTGTAAAGTGCTTAGGTACTGTTCCTGGCACAAAGTAAGCACTCAATAAATGCTAGCTATTATTATTATCTACTATGTAGGGAGCAGTGTAGGGGCCGTGAGAAGGCAAAGCCTTGGGGCACGGATCTAGGCATTCACTAGAGGGGGGATACGAAGGGCCTCCTTCTTAGGGATGGGACGTCTCAGTTTGAGCTCTCAGTCGTCTATCAACAGATATTGCTGAGTGCCCAGGAACCAGGCACTGTTCTCTGCTCTGTGGATACAGTGAGACGGGCAGACCTGGGCCATGTGCACGGAGAGCTCCTCCAGCAGGGGAGGTCAGCCCCATAAATAGGCTCTTAGGCGGCAGGGTGGGCAGAGCTGTAAGGCAGCAAGCACAGGCAGCTGTGGGAGAAGGCAATTTAGCCAGACAAAGGCGTGGAGGGTGGGGGTAAGGCCTGTGTAAGAGATGGGAGGGAGAATGTTCTAGGCGTGTGGAACTGCCTGTTGGAAGGCACAGAGGTTAAGAGAACAAGCTCATGGCTGGTTGTGGAACTGGAATTTCAATCTCTCGTGGTATTAAAGAAACAGCTTTGGAACCGGAAGCCTGGATTCAAATCCTAGGTCTGCCATTTACTAGCTCTGTGACATGGGTCAAGTTATTTAACTTCTCTGTGCCTCAGTTTGCTCTTCTGTAAAATGGGTATATTCATAATAAGGGGTTAAGTGCCTGTTTCATTCGATTGTTGTGGAGAATGAATGAGATGACATCTATAAAGTGCTTAGCCCCGGCCTGGCATGAAGTAAACATTCAATAACTGTCAAACAGTAGTAGTATTCACTGTTGCTGAAGATCAGACCGCAGCATGGAGGAGGGGTGAGTAGGGGCTTCAGATCAGGAAGGACTTTATGATCCTTGGTAAGTGGTTGGGACAAACCTCAGGGCATGGGGAACTAGCGGAGTGGCATATCAAATCTGCAGTTGGCCTTGGCATCATTCCTAATTCCTCTCTCTCACATGCCACATCCAATTCATTAGCAAACATTGTTGGCTCTACTTTTATAAATCACCCAACGTCTGACTGCTTCTTGCTACTCCCACAGCCACCACCCTGGTCCAAGCCATCGTCATCTCTCCCTGCATTGCTGCAGCGGCCTGCGGACAGGTCTCCCTGCTTCTCCTCTTGTCCCCTTACAGTCTATTCTCCACGAAGCAGCTAGAGGGATCCTGTTAAAATGTAAATTAAATCTTGTCACTCCTCTGCTCAAACCTCCAGTGGCTCCACCTCTCATTCAGAGTCAAAGCTGGAGTCTTTATAATGGCCTACAGACCCTGCAGGGGTAGCCTCCTGCCAGGCCTCTCCCTTTTCTCCTATTCCTCCAGCTTTGCTGGTCTCTGTGCACTTCCTCAAGCACGAATTTGCCAAACACAATCCCACCTGAGGATTTTGCACTTGCTGTTCCATCTGCCTGGAACAGCCCCAGGTATCAGCGAGGCTCCCTCTCACTTCTTTCAGGGCAGAGGGCTTCCCCCCCTACCCTGTAGGATAGCAAGCCTCTCTCTTGCCTGAGCACTCCTTCTCTGCTTTTTCTCTTCTCTACTTTTTTCTTTCCATGACAGTTGTCACTCTCTGGATACTGTATAGTTACTTGATTTCTGATGGGTCCTCCACCTCCCCGCTGGAATACAAGCTCCATGAGGGCAAGGGCTTTGTTTGGTTTGTTGCTATATCCCCAGCATCTCAAACAATGCATGGCGCACAGCAGGCTCTCGATGACTATTTGTTGAACAACTGAATGAGAGTGCATCAGAGAAAGACCACTCTGATGCAGTGTACAGAACGGGTGGGGTGGGGTGGGACAATAGTACAGGCGAGGAGGGAGACCTTTGCTATCCTCATAGGAAAGGCCCCCTCACATGGGCCAGGGAGGTGGAGCTGGAGAGCAGTGAGTGGTCTGGAGAGAGATTTAGGTGTCATCTGCAGGTTTGGGGGACTGGCTGTGAGAGAAAGGATGAGGTGAAGGAGGTGATATTACAGCTTTTTTTGGCTTGGGCATCTTGGTGGACAGTGGTGCCAATGACTGACCTGGTGAAAGGGAAGCAGGTTGGGTGAGGAGATCTTTTTGGTTTTTTGAGGAAGATTAGCCCTGAGCTAACATCTGTTGCCAATCTTCCTCTTTTTTTGTTTTTTTTTTTTTACTTGAGGAAAATTAGCCTTGAGCTAACATCTTTGTCAGCCTTCCTCCACTTTATATGTGGATCACAGCCACAGCATGGCTGACGGGTGGTATAGGTCCATGCCCGGGATCTGAACCCATGAACCCGGGCCACCGAAGTGGAGCACGCCAAACTTAACCACTACTCCACAGAGCCAGCCCCCGGGTGAGGAATTTTTAATGTAAGCCTATTTGAGCCTCAGTTGTCTTATCTGTAGAATGGGGAGGATTCTACATCCTCATTTTCTACTTTCTGGGGTGGCTGTGGCCACAGAGAAAGATAAAAGAAATGAAAGCCCTTTCTTGGCCTGCCTGGTGGGTTCCTAGAGGTGAGGGAGCATTATTATTATTATTATTATTAAAGCCGATTTGGGGAAATCTGACAGACAAGTGAGAAGAGAACCTGCAGCAGAACCTAATCAAATGCCAGCCTAGGTAGAAGCAAATGCCAGAAAGCACGATTCCGTCAATATATGCAGTGGGTGGTCAGGAAGGGGAGGGAGCATCACGCCCTGAGCTGTCGGAGGCTGCGCAGATGAAGGACTTGGCTGGATCCTGGAGTGAGGAGTGGGAAACGAGAGCAAAGACTGTAGAGGCCCCTGAGCAGAGGCCGCAGGGTAGCTTGGAGATCTGGGGGTACACAGGGACTCCTGGGCATAGGATGGATGATAATGATCAGCATTGGACTTCCTCCTCCCACCTCTACCTGCCAAATAGAGAAGAGAGGAAATCCTCAGGTAAGGGAAGAAGAGGGCAAATCCTGGGTGATGGGGCAGAAACCCTCTGAGTGTGGCTAGTGGGGTCTGTCTGTGCCGTGCTGTCCAATTGGTTTTGCTCAAGCACATACTGGGTGCCACGTACAGTGAGAAACACGGAAATTCACTCTCCAGTGCTTATTGGGCCCCTAATAAGTGCTGAGGAGTCAGCTGAGAACTTGTAGATTTGGTCCCTGCCCTCTGAGCATCCAGGGTCTAGAGGAGACAAGCGTTCAGTAGGTACATTCCAGAACCGCCTGAGGTGGGTACTGTCATCCTCCTCATTTTGCCAGTGAGAGGCTCACAGAAGTGAAGGTCACCAAACTGGTGAGTGGTTGGACCAGGATTTGAATCCAGGCTGTTTGGCTCCAGAGCCCTGGTTTGTAAGCACCAACCACACTGCCCGTGGTCGGAGAGCTGGCCCTGTGGTCAGGGGCTTACAGGTGGTGAGGGACAGGCATGCACGATTCTGTCACCAGATCTCTTGTGATCTTGGACCTGCAGTGGGGCCACAAGAGAGACCTTGGGACACTGGGGGAACAGAAGGAGCCCCTGGGAGCAAAAAGAGGATTTTAGAGAGAGGCCCACGCGAGGACAGAGCGTCATTCATTCATTCTTTCATTTATTTATTCTACAGATATTCCAGACACTATGTGAGACAGCTCTAGGTAGGAGATTCATTAATTTCACCAAACAACTAACTATTGAGTACCTACTCTGTGCCAGACACTGTGACAAGGTGTGGAGGTACAATCAGAACAAAATGGACAGAAATCCCTGTGCTCCTTGCACTTATATTGTAGTGGGGGGAAAGAAAATAAACAAGATAGGTTAAAAAATATATATATATATAGTATGATAGATAGTGATAAATGGTAGGAGAAAAAAATTCAGGGCTATGTGAAGTTGAAATTTTAGACAAGGTGGCCCAGGAAGACCTCAGTGACATGAGGTGAGAATGGCAGGCAGGGGTCAGGGCGTGCATGGAAGGCCTTGTTGGCCCTTGTAAAAAACATTTTTTATTGAAAATACTATGGGAAGCCAGTGGAATTTTTTTGTTTGCTTTTCATTTTTGATTTTGCTTTAGTGTGCAGGATTTTATTAAGGTGGTCCCTTGGATCAGCACCTGTGCAAGGAGGCAAGCCTGGGCAGACGGACAAGTTGAACTGGCATCAGGCCCAAGGACAGTCTTGGCCAACCTGATGGGAGCCCTTCACAGTTGGGCCAGTGGCTCGTACTTCATGTCCCACGTCAGTCAGTCTTGGATGTGGAGACCCCAGGAAGGGACATGACTTTGGACGAGGCAGTTCTCTGCCACGGAGGCAGTCCCTGCAGGGGCTGAGGCCTGGTGGCTGTCTGCCCACAGCACTCCAGCACCTGGGGCAACCGGCCCCTCCCTGAAGGGAGGTCCAGGTGGCACTTCATATTGTCCACCCGTGTACTCAGGCCTTTCTCTTTTTTGTCCCTCCTGGTATTTATTCAGCACAGGTTTTTAACCATGAATGATACAATCCGATTCCTATATAATTTTTTAAAAATCACCAGTTTTCCTGTATGGAGAATAGATTGTGTGGGGGTTCAGGGTGAGGTGGGGAGACAGGTTCAGATGCTGAGGCAGCCGGGATAGCTGAGAGGATCCCCTGTGAAGCAGGGGGAGAAGAGTTTCCATGTGGCTCAGTTGGGCTCCAGGCCTACGCGGCCCCCTCCCTGTAACAGAAAACCTAAGAAGTCACCTTGCTACCCGAGTGCTATCCCAAGGCCACTCTGCACCTTGAGCCACAAAGGTGATGGGGGATAAGGGGGTAAGTCCCCAGTCCCCAGGTGAGCTGTGGCCAGGCTTGAATTCCTTTAAAGCCCTGAGCACCAGCTCTGTGGACACCCCTTTCACGGCTTCTGCTTTTTCCCCCTTTCTTTCTCTTTCATCCTTCCCTCTGTTTGCTAGATGAGATTTCTTTAAAAAAGATTCTTACCTTGTCCTAGCTGAACTGTAAGGAAAGGAGATGTGTCTGCACTGGTGAATGTTGGCTGGCAGGCTCTGCCCCACTCCCCATGCCCCGGCGCCTGGGTCCAATGGGAGAGTGTCAAGAACAGTGTCCTAGCCAGGAGGAGGCATGGATGGGCCAGCAGAGGAGGGAAAGGTTGGGGCAGCTGAGCCTCCTGCCTGGTGTGGAAGCAGATGCGGGATGGGGGGCTGGAGATTTTCTTGGGCAGATGATGGGTGGTTTTGGTTTTTGGTTTCTGCTCAGGTGTGGGGCACCTGGTCCCCAGGCTTGCAGAGGGCCTAGTGGGCTGGTAGACCCAGGCAGCTATTTCTCACCCTCACTAAATGGAGGAGCCAGCTGATGTCCAACCCTCCATAGTTCTAGGGAAAGTCAAAGCTACGTCAGGGTGGGACAGACCCCTCCAAAGTGACAGACCCAGCTGCAGGATGACAGGTTCTCAATAGGTATGTGTGTGAGCTCTTGAACTTGCCATTCCCAGCCTCAACCCTTCCACAGCTGGTTGTTCACCTTCATACATTTATCGGTTCAAGTCTCAGGCCCTCTCTGGCCACCCTAAGATAGTTCTCCCACTCCCTCCTTATTATCTCACTGGCTTTGTTTTGTTTCCCAAAAAGTCACGTGTCGGAGAGAGGTGTCAAGATGGTGGCATAGGCAGACTCTGAACTCACCTCCTCCCACGGACACAACAAATTTACAACTATTCTAGGAACAATTATCCCTGAGAGAGAACTGAAAACTGGATAAAAAGAACCCTCACAACAAGGGACAGTCCTGACTCAGGTGGAAGAGGCCAAAATTCCTTTCTGGAGAGAAAAAAATGCCAACTTCACAAGCCATGGTGCTTCACAGCTGTCTGGGAGCAATCCTAAGGTACACAGCCTTCCCTAGAGGAGGAAGCAACCTGAGCATGGGAGCATTACCACTATAAGCATCCTTTGGACTCAGCACAATGAAGACAATTGTCATAATATCTGGCTTTGCTGGCTATTGACAACAATGAGGAATAACCCCAGAAAAGCTATCTGACATAAGGGGAAAAAAGCCAGCTCTTAAAGGGTTCATGCACAAAGTCACCTGTTTTGGAAAGCAACCAGAAAGAAATGCACACAGTCCTTTGGTGAAAAGAGACTCACCTGACAGGTTCTGGGTGCGTTTCAGTGAGAGGTGAAACCTCTCCAGGGACTGAGACTTTGGCAGCAGCCATTACTGTGACCTAGTATAGGTGAGCTGACACAGACCCTGCACACACCATTGGAGTTCTTCCCCTGGCCTATTAGCTCAGAGTCTGCCCAACCCACTAGAGCACTGAGTTAATGCAGCTCAGCCAGGGAAGGAAGCCTGCCCTAGGGACTGGCCCCACACAACAGCAAGCCCTCAGGTAACTTGAGGGCCTGCGTAGGCTGGGCGCCTGGGTCCCCTGCAGCCAGGCGAGTGGGTCCATCTATGTGGGGCAGGGCATGTGCGAGGAGTGGGTGGCGTGTGTGGGGCATTGGTGGAGTGTGTGGGGCCTCTGCAGTGGGGTGACTGGGTCCCCCACTTCAGGGGGTTGGGGCATGCACATGGGGCAGGACTGTGTGGTGGTGTGGGTGGCCCTGTGGGCAGTGGGGTTGGTCAGCTGCAGAGACTTGTGCTTATCAAATAGCCACATAGGGGATTGGCCCAACCTTCCAAAGCCTGAGACAATTTAGTGTTCCCATGCCTGGGGCCAGACCCACTCAGCTGCAATCCCCAGGGAGCTGACAGGAGTCTTGCAGGCTGGAGGCCTACAGCAATTTTAAGCCCCTGAACGTAGCAAACAGCCATGCCAGGGGCCCACTCACTTAACAGAAAAACTGCAACAGGAATGTGCTATTAGACCTTGCAGCCAACTGTGCTGGGGCTCCCCACACCCAATAAAGTGAATGAAGGATCCATAGCAGCCACACGCAGCTGAGCATTGCAACCAGCTGGCCAGGGGGCCAGCCTAGTCTCCCTGGGCACCTGCAGCAAAAGCAACCCTTCCACAACAGAAGGACACACATAGCCCACAAAGTGGTCACTCCTGGAACATTTGGAACTGGTGATGAGAGGGAAGCACACTGTTGGGCCTCATAAGACATCTCTTACATAAGGCCACCTCTTCAAGATCAGGAGACATAGCTGATCCACCTAATACATAGATATAAGCACAGAGAAAGAGACAAAATGAAGAGGCAAAGGAATATGTTCCAAGTAAGGGAACAGGACAAAACCCCCCAAAAAGAACTAAGTGAAACAGAAATAATCTGCCTGACAAAGAGTTCAAACAAAAAGTCACAAGGATGCTCACTGATCTTGGGAGAAGAATGGATGAACTCAGTGAGAATATCAACAAAGACTTGGAAAATATAAAAAAGAACCAATCAGAAATGAAAAATATAATACTGGAAATGAAAAATCCACTAGAGGGACTCAACAGAAGAGTAGATGAGACAGAAGAACGGATCAACGAGCTGGACAAAAGACTAGAGGAAATCACCCAAGATGAACAGATAAAAGAAAAAAGAATGAAAAAGAACAAGAACAGTCTGAGGGAACTCTGGGACAACATCAAGCGCACTAACTTTCATATTATAGGTGTCCAAGAAGGAGAAGAGAGAGACAAAAGGGCAGAGAATCTATATGAAGAAATAATAGCTGAAAACTTTCCTAACCTAAGGAAGGAAACAGATATCCAGGTATAGGAAGTGCAGCGAGCACCAAACAAGATAACCCAGAGGCCCACACCAACACACATTATAATTAAAATGTCCAAAATTAGAGATAAGAGAATCCTAAAAGCTGCAAGAGAAAGGCAACAAGTTACAAACAAAGGAAACCCCATAAGGTTATCAGCTGACTTCTCAGCAGAAAACTTACAGGCTAGAAGGGAGTGGCATGATATATTTAAAGTGCTGAAAGGAAAAAACCTACAGGCAAGAATACTGTATCTGGCAAGGTTATCATTCAGAATGGAAGGAGAAATAAAGAGTTTCCCAGACAAGCAAAAATTAAAGGAGTTTACCACCAAGAAACAAGTTTTACAAGAAATGTTACAGGGACTTATTTAAATGGGAAAGAGAAGACCACAAATAGGGGTAAAAATACATATTTTTTTAAAAAGGTGATAAAATCACTGGCAAAGGCAAAAATACAGTAAAGGTAGCAGATCAACCACTTATGAAGATAATATAAAGGTCAAAAGACAAAAGTACTAAAATTACCTATTTCCATGATAAGAGAGTAACAGATACACACCCACACAAAAAGAGATTAGATATGATATCAAATACATAAAATGTGGGAGGAGGGAAGTAAAAGAGTAGAGCTTTTAGCAAGAGGTCAAACTAAAGAGACCATCAACTTCATATAGATTTCTATAGACATAGGTTATTATATTGAATCTCCTTGTGATCATAAACCAGAAACTTATAATAAATAAACAAAAAATTAAGAGAAAGGAGCCCAAACATAATACTAAAGAAAGTCATGAAACCACAAGGGAAGAGAGCAAGAGAAGAAGAAAGAAACAGAGAACTACTAAAATACCCAGGAGAAAAGTAACAAAATGGCAATAAGTACATACTTATCAATAGCTACTTTAAGATTTTATTTTTTCCTTTTTCTCCCCAAAGCCCCCTGGTACATAGTTGTATATTCTAGTCGTGGGTCCTTCTAGTTGTGACATGTGGGACACTGCCTCAGCATGGCTTGATGAGTAGTGCCATGTCTACACCCACGATTTGAACCAGTGAAACCCTGGGCTGATGAAGCAGAGTGCATGAACTTAACCACCCAGCCATGGGGCTAGCCCCTCAATAGCTACTTTAAATGTCAGTGGACTAAATGCTCCAATCAAATGGCATAGGGTAGCTGATTGGATAAAAAAAACAAGACCCATATATATGCTGCATACAAGAGACACACTTCAGACTTAAAGACACTCACAAACTGGAAAGTGAAGGGATGGAAAAACATACTCCATGCAAATGACAAGGAAAAGACAGCTGGGGCAGCAATACTTGTATCAGACAAAATAGACTTTTAAACAAAAACTGTAATAAGAGACAAAGAAGGGTTGTACATAATGATAAAGGAAACAATCCAACAAGAGGATATAACACTTGTAAATATCTATGCACTCAACAAAGGAGTACCTAAATATATAAAGCAATTATTAACAGACATAAAAGGAGAAATAGACAGTAAGACAATAATAGTAGGGAACTTTAACACTCCACTTACACCAATGGATAGATCGTCCAAACAGAAGATCAATTAGGAAACATTGGCTTTAAATGACACATTAGACCAGATGGATTTAGTAGATATGTGTAAAGCATTCCACCCAAAAACTGCGGAATACACATTCTTTTCAAATGCACATGGAACAGTCTCCAGGATTGATCACATATTAGGCTGCAAAACAAGTCTCAATAAATTTAAGAAGATTGAAATAATACCAGGCATCTTTTCTGACCACAAAGGTATGAAACTAGAAATCAACCATAGGAAGAAAATCAGAAAATCCACAAATATGTGGAGATTAAACAAAATGCTACTGAACAATGATTGGGTCAATGAAGAAATCAAAGGAGAAATAAAAAAATACCTGGAGACAAATGAGAATGAGAATACAACATGCCAAAATTTATGGGATACAGCAAAAGCAGTTCTAAGAGGGAAGTTCATAGCAATACAGTCCTGACTCAACAAACAAGAAAAGTCTCAAATAAGCAATCTGACAGTGCACCTAAAGGAACTGGAAAAAGAAGAACAAACAGAGCCCAAGATCAATAGAAGGAAGGAAATAATAAAAATCAGAGCAGAAATAAATGAAGTGGAGACTAAAAAAACAATAGAAAAAAATCAATGAAACCAAGAGCTGGTTCTTTGAAAAGATAAACAAAATTGACAAACCTTTAGCTAGACTCACCAGGAAAAAAAGAGAGAAGGCTCTAATTAATAAAATCAGAAATGAAAGAGGAGAAATTACAACGGACATCTCAGAAACACAAAAGATTGTAAGAGACTACTATGAAAAGCTATATGCCAACAAATTGGATAATCTGGAAGAAATGGATAAATTCTTAGAATCATATAACCTTCCAAAACTGAATCAAGAAAAAATAGAGAATTTGAACAGACCAATCACCAGTAAGGAGATGGAAACAGTAATCAAAAACCTCCCAAAAAATAAAAGTCCAGGAACAGATGGCTTCCCTGGTTAATTCTACAAGTCATTCAAAGAATACTTAATACCTATCCTTCTTAAACTTTTCCAAAAATTGAAGAGGAGGGGAAGCTTCCTAACTCATTCTACTAAGCCAACATTAACCTGATACCAAAACCAGACAAGGACAACACAAAAAAAGATTACACACCAATATCACTGATGAATGTCGATGCAAAAATCCTCAACAAAATACTAACAAATCAAATACAACAATACATTAAAAAGATCATACACCATGATTAAGTGGGATTTATTCCAGGGATGCAGGGATGGTTCAACATCTGCAAATCAATCAATGTGATATACCACATTAACAAAATGAAGGGGCCTGGCCCTGTGGCTGAGTGGTTAAGTTCTCGCACTCCACTTCCAGAGCCCAGGGTTTTGCCGGTTCGAATCCTGGGCGTGGACATGGCACCGCTCATCAAGCCATGCTGAGGCAGCATCCCACGTGCCACAACTAGAAGGACCCACAACTAAAATATACAACTATGTACTGGGGAGATTTGGGGAGAAAAAGCAAAAGAAAAAATTTTTTTAAATGAAGAATAAAAATCACATGATCATCTCAATAGATGCAGAGAAACCATTTGACAAGATACAGCATCCATTTATGATAAAAACCCTGAATGAAATGGGTATAGAAGGAAAGTATCTCAACATAATAAAGGCCAAACCCACAGCTAATATCATTCTCAACGGAGAAAAACTGAAAGCTATCTTTCTAAGAACAAGAATCAGACAAGGACACCCACTTTCACCACTCTTATGTAACATAGTATTGGAAATCCTAATCAGAACAATCAGGCAGGAAAAAGAAATAAAAGGGATCCAAATTGGAAAGGAAGAAGTGAAACTGTCACTATTTGCAGATGACATGATTTTATATATAGAAAACCCTAAAGAACCCACCAAAAAACTTTTAGAAATAATAAATAAATACAGTAAAGTTGCAGGATACAAAATCAACATACAAAAATCACTTGCATTTCTATATACTAACAATGAAGTAGCAGAAAGAGAAGTTAAGAATACAATCCCATTTACAATTGCAACAAAAAGAATAAAATACCTACGAATAAACTTAACCAAAGAGGTGAAAGATCTGTACACTGAAAACTATAAAACATTCTTGAAAGAAATCGAAGATGACACAAAGAAACGGAAAGATTTTCTGTGCTCTTGGACTGGAAGAATTAAAATAGTGAAAATGTCCATACTTCCTGAAGCAATCTACAGATTCAATGCAATCCCTATCAAAGTTCCCATGACATTTTTTTGCAGAAATAGAACAAAGAATCCTAAAATTTATATGGAACAACTAAAGACCCTGAACAGCCAAAGGGATCCTGAGAGAAAAGAACAAAGCTGGAGGTATCACACTCCCTGATTGCAAAATACACTACAAAGCTATAGTAACCAAAACAGCATAGTACTGGCACAAAAACAGACACACAGATCAGTGGAACAGAATCGAGAGCCAAGAAATAAACCCATACGTCTATGGACAGCTAATTTTTGACAGGAGAGCCAAGAAGATACAGTGGAGAAAGGAAAGTCTCTTCAATAAATTGCGTTGGGAAAACCGGACAGCCACATACAAAAGAATGAAAGTAGACCATTATCTTACATCATACACAAAAATTAACTCAAAATGGATTAAAGAATCAAATGTAAGACCTGAAACAATGACTCTTCTAGAGGAAAACATAGGCAGTATGCTCTTTGACATCAGTCTTAGCAGCATATTTTCAAGTACCATGTCTGACTGGGCAAGGGAAACAAAAGAAAAAATAAGCAAATGAGACTGCATCAAACTAAAAAGCTTCTGCACAGCAAAGGACCCCATCAACAATATGAAAAGACAACCTAACAATTGGGAGAAGATATTTGCAGACCATATATCTGATAAGGGGTTAATATCCAAAATATATAAAGAACTCATACATCTCAATGACAAAAAAACTGACAACCCAATTAAGTAATGGGCAAAAGATCTGAACAGACATTTCTCCAAAGAAGATATACAGATGGCCAACAGGCACATGAGAAGATGTTCAACGTCATTAATGATCAGGGAAATGCAAATCAAAACTACAGTGAGATATCACCTCACTCCCGCCAGAATGGTTATAATTAACGAGACAGGAAAAAAGTGTTGGAGAGGATGTGGAGAGAAGAGAACTCTCATATACTGCTAGTGGGAGTGCAAACTGGTGCAGCCACTATGGAAAACAGTATGGAGATTCCTCAAAAAATTAAAAGTGGAACTACCATACGATCTAGCTATTCCACTGCTGGATAAATACCACTGCTGGGAATTTATCCAAAGAACACAAAAACACGAATGCATAAAGATACATGCACCTCTGTTCATTGCAGCATTATTCACAATAGCCAAAATATATAAAGGTTGGAAGCAACTTAGGTGCCCATAAAGAGATGAATGGATAAAGAAGATGTGGTGTATATACACAATGGAATACTACTCAGCCATAAGAAATGATGAAATCCGACCATTTGTGACAACATGGATGGACCTTGAGGGCGTTATGCTAAGCAAAATAAGTCAGAGGGAGAAAGTCAAATACCATATGATCTCACTCATAAGTAGAAGATAAAACAACAATGAACAATCACATAGAGACAGACATTGGATTGGTGGTTACCAGAGGGGAAGGGGGAGGGAGGAGGGTGAAAGGGGTTATTAGGCTCATGTGTGTGGTGATGGATTGTGACTAGTCTTTGGGTGGTGAACATGATGTAATCTACACAGAAATCAAAATATAATGATGTACACCTGAAATTTATATGATGTTATAAACCTGTTACCACAATTAAAAAAACAAGATATCTGCAATAACTATTAAAAAAAGTCACATGTCACCATCTGAAATTATATCTTTTACTTGTTTATTAATAATTCTTGTATGCTTCCATGAGGCCAGACCCCTCACCTATCTTGTTGATCTCTGTCTCTTCAATACCTAGAATAGTGCTTAACACACAGCAGACACTTAATAAATTATTTGTAAAATGAAGGAATTAAGTGAATGAAGGAATTCATTCTTCTATCACTCACCTCCAAAAATGACAAGGAGAGAATCATATATGTGAACATAGATATGGCCATGGAGGGACAGTCCCTCTAAAGAAGTTGGGCACAAGCCCAAGACACCAGGCTCAGGAGTCCAGTGTGTGTGTGTGCGTGTTGTATGTGTGTATGTGTTGTGTGTGTGTGTGTCTATGAGAAGAGAGAAAACCACTAGTTGCCACCTGGGGTTCTTGCTGCATCAATGGCAGGACCTCCCAGAGCCCTGGTCAAGGGCCTGCTTCTTTTGGGGAGCAGGAAAGAGGAAGGGGGGAGGGATTCTGAAAGTGCCCCTGAAGGTATGCCATGGCCCTTGCAAGGCCTTAGGCTGCCAGCTGGGGGCGCCCAACCATGTGTGACCACGGCGGCCCCAAGCTTTCTCCAGCATCTGAATCTGGCTGCCCCTCCCACTCGAGAGGTGTCAACCTGAAGAGGGAGAATTTGCTCTATCAAGTGTGACCCGGGGTTGGTGATGAATACCAGAGATGGTAGGATCAGCTAGAATAACATGTCACACGGTGGGCTGCGTTCAGGAATGCTGGATTGGGTAACTGGCAAATTGAAAGGCTGCTTCATACTATAATGGTTAAAGAAAAAGGGAATTATCTCATGCCTTTCTTTTCGTCTATCAAGGTGTCAGCGTATGCTAATTACCTGGCAGAGGCTTCAGCGGGAAGAGGAAGAACAACTATTATATTTCTGAGGGAAGATTTATCTTACGTTACTGGCACCAGTTGGAGGAGGAGGTGGGGGTGGTAGGGGGTCAGAGAGGCAAAGGGAGAACTGTTCCTTGACTCGAATGGAATTGAAATGCCTTTGAACTGAGGCTTCTCTCCCAAGATTAGAAATAATAAGCCTTGTTGAGAGAGGCTTTGCTCTGAGCCCATGGCCAGGGGAGGGGGCAGGATGGGCAGAAGACTCCAGGGTCCTAAGAGATTGTGGGAGGGGTCAGGCCGGGTGTGGCTGATGGTGGAGGGCATGTGAGCTCCTCTATTTATTCCCTAACTGGTTATTCATTGATTGATTACATTAAGGGGGAGTATAGGATGGGGGTGGGGCGGAGTAAGAAACACGGTCTTGGAGTCAGGCAGCCCGGAGTTTTGAATCCTGGCTCCACTACCTCCTCGTTACAGTGGATGGCACATCACTCCATGTTTCAGAGCCTCTGTTTCCTCATCTGCAGGGAAAATAATACTTACTTTATGTGGTTACCATCACAACTAAATGGGGTCATGTAAGTGAAGTGCTCAGCACAGCTCAGTTACAGCAGCTGTGCATATGATTATTCAACAAATGTTTTCTGAGTACCCAGTGTGGTTCAAGGCACTGGGAAAACCAGGGTGACTAAGACAGACAGGGCTCTGCCCTCAAGGAGCTTGTCATGAAATGGAGGACTTGTACCTCCTCTGGCTCCTGCTCTCTCAGAGGTCCCAGGAAGTGGGAAAAGTGAGGACAGAAGACAGGGAAGGGCCCTCAAGCCTTACATAAGGCTGTGATTGTACCTGTTGTAATAATAACTTCTCTTTTTTTTTTGGTAGGGAAGATTGGCCCCGAGCTAACATCTGTTGCCAGTCTTCCTCTTTTTGCTTGAGGAAGATTGGCCCTGAGCTAACATCTGTGCCAATCCTCCTCTATTCTTTTATATGTGGGACGTTGCCATTGCATGGCTTGATGAGCAGTGTGTAGGTCCGTGCCCAGGCTCTGGAGCTGTGAACCCTGGGCCGCTGAAGCAGAGTGTGTAAATTTAACCACAATGCCACTGGGACCGCCCAATAATAGTTAACTCTTGAATTGAATGCTTCACATCTTTGAACTCAAAAGGAGATTTGGTGGATAGGTGGTGGAGGCCAAAGGATTGGTCCAGGATCCGAAAGAGACAGGTGAGCAGCTGCCTGTGGGAAGAGCCAGTCTGGGCCTGAGCTCTGGAAACCAGCCTTTGGGGCCTGGTACCTCTGAAGGGGACTGTCCTCGTGGGTCGGGGAGGCCTGGGGTCTGATGAGCTGACTTCTCATCCGTTGACCTGCCTGTGTTGAATCCCAGTCGTCCACAAGCCCCTGCCTTCAGAATCAGCCGGCCGCGGAGCAGGTGAACTGGAGAGAGGCAGCCTGGGGGGGAGCCAGTGTGCAGGCAGTGGTGGCTGAGAGATCTGGGCTCAGACCCTTCCTCAGACACTTAGCAACTGGGTGGACTTGGACCAGTTCCTTAGCCTTGCTGTGCCTCAGTTAAATAGAGATAATGAGGCCGAACTCTGGGGTTTGGGGCAGATTAATAAGGCATTCAAAGCACCTGGCACACAGTAGGTATTCCCAAATGGTAGAGGTGATTACTAAAATGGGCCATCCTTGCCAGCTGTGTCTGATTCAGTGCCAGCTGAACCCCTGTGGCCTAGAGAGGCATTTAGTGCTCTGGGGACGGCAGAGAAAGGAATGGGGGTGCCACCAGGTGGGTTGTGTGGCAGGCAGAGACTTTGAGCAGGTAATGGCTGTCAGGGACTGGCAAATCACAAGTGTCTCAGGAACAACAGGAGTTACACTCAGACACCAAAGAACAAACACGCAGCACAAGACGTTTTGCCAAAGCAAAGCTGTTTTGATCATTCCCGGATGTGACATGTATCACATGAGGAAAGAGAGCCTCTTGCACTGAGGCTGCCTAATTGACAGCTGGTGGCTCCACGCAGTGGCACTGGGCAGGGTGGAGGATGGGGGCTGAGCAGCCCACCCTCCCCATGGCCTGCCCCCTCCCGACCCGCCCCCCCAGGCAAACCTTCTCTCAGACTGGGCGCTCTCAACGGAGCTGTCTGTCGGGGAGGGAAACTCATTATTCCCAGTGCCTCCGGATCCAGCCCCTGCCTCCACCTCTCCAGCCCCATCCTGCATCACTCCTGGAACCCAGGCTATGTGCCAGGCTAATTGAACTTCTGAGCTTTGCCAAATGCGCCAGGCTCTCTGTGGCCTCCAGGCCTTTGCATATGCTGTTGTCTCTGCCTTGGCTTCCTCTCCTCCCCAGCCCTCCCATCCACCCAGCTAGTATTGGCAAGTGCCTACTTAATCACAAAAATAATAGCATCTTACATGTATTGAGCACTTACTCTGTGCTAAGTGCTTCCAAAATGTTATCTGATTTAATCTTCACAACAACCTGAAACAGGTAAAAATAGTTGACACATAGTAGATGCCTACCGTGCCAGGCACTGTTCTAAGTGCTTTATATGTATTAACTCATTTAATCCTCATAGGGTAAATTACCATTATGATCCCTATTTTACACATAAGGCAATCGAGACACAGAGAGGTCAAGTGACTTGCTCAAGGTCACCAGCTAGAAGCAGCAGAGCCTAGGCTCCAGCTCAGGAGTTCATTGCCACTACACCATCTGCCTCCTGTACATCCTTTAGGACTCCATCCAGGTGACACCTCCTCCTGGAGGCCTCCTCTTGCCTTGATTGGGTCAGGAGCTTCCTCTGGGCTTCCAAGGCTCTCTGTACTTAGGAGCATACCTCCCTCTCCCCATTAGGAGCACTGACCACCCTGTGAAGTTTGCTTGCCTGTCCCCTGCTGGACGGGAAACTCCTGACAACAGGGAGTGTCTGCCTGGTTCACCACTGTGTCCTCCAAGCCTAACACAGCGCCTGGCACACAGCAGGGCCTCCATAGATGTTTGCTGAATGCCTGTATGAATCCTGCTCGGGCACACGCCTGCTCTGGCTCCCCCTTTTCAATCACAAGGACTGTCAAACCCCACTGTATGCATTGACTGGGGTCCAAATAATTCAATCACATAAAATTTGGGTTCTTGTTTTTATAGGGTTAGTGAAAAACAATAGTTTTCCATCCATCTGAATTAGCACAAAAAGTAAAGATGGTAAGACTTAGGCTGTACACCACTGACCCTATATTGGACTGAGGAAGTTCCAAATCATCCAGGTCAGTCACTTCCTGACACCGCCGTTCGCTTTTGAGAACTGGAACGGGGCGTAGGACAGGAGCTCCACGCCAGTCCTCCGTCATGTTATATCTGCATCTGCGTTACTCACGGGGAGCATGGGAAAAGTGTCACCACCCCAACTTTGTGCCCAACCTTGGCCATAGGACCTGATGGTCAAGGAGCCAACAAAGGAGCTGGAGAGCCAGAGGGGCCTGGAGAAGGTGAGGGGCTCTGGTTTCATCCCACACATGCTTTCTGTCCTTAAACCCTCACAAACCAGCGCTCCAGCAAACTTGCACCCCTGTTTACTCTCCCACTGCCCAGGGTAACTCGTTGTTGGCTAATGCCTTTTGTGATGATGCAGAGATAGCAAGCTCTGCCCTGCTTTGGGAGGGGCTCCAAAGGAATAGAAGAGATGGACAGCTCAGAGAAGGGTGAGATTCCTGAGGGCAGGCAGGTCCAGGCAAGCTCCTTGGAGGGGGCGGCGTTTGGTCTGGCCTCTGCCCCCTGCTGGCCTTTCCACTGTGATTACAGGGAGCTCAGAAATGTCACATGAGCCTCAGCCTAGGTTTACCCTTTAAGCCAATGACCACTTGGGGAGAGGTTATGACACACTCCGGGAGATGAGAAGCAAGTCCCCATGATTGCACCACTACGCTCCCTGCCCCCGTCCCCCCAGGTATGCAGCCTGCCCAGCGCCGAGCTGGGAGGTGTGGGAGCCTTACTTTCCTCACCCATAAAACGCAGATAATGATAATACCTTCCTCCCAGGCCTGTGGCGAAGATCAAATGAGAGAATGCAGGCAAAAGCGTCTTATATGCTATAAAAGGCTCTGACAAATGCTCATTATTTCTCCCTATTCTTCTCCTGGAATTTATCAAACACTTTATGGGCCCTGGAGGTATTTTTTACCTCCATTCTATGTGGCTTTCTCTGGCCCACAATTCTCCTCTCCTCTCCTCTCCTGCTGTATGTTAGGGGAGGCAGGGTAGCACAGTGGTTAGGGAGGAGGGGGGCGCTGACTGGTCCAGTTTGAGTCCTGGCGCCACTTCTTCCTAGAGGCATGACTCAGGGCAAGTCACACAACCTCTCTAAGCCCTTCAGCTTCTTCCTGTGTAAAATGGGTGTAAACACTGAGTTTAACTTATAGGGTTGAGGTGAAGACGAAATGAGATAATTTGTGCAAAGTTCTTAGGACTGTGCCTACGAAGTGGTTAAGAGCTGTCCGCTGTCAATCTCTGTATGACTCCACTCATATGAGGAATTTAAAAATGTAGACAAAGAGGACAGATTAGTGGCTACCAGGGGAAAGGTGGGGTGGGGGGTGGGCACAAAGGGTGAAGGGGTGCACCTACAACACGACTGACAGACAATAATGTACAACTGAAATTTCACAAGATTGTAAACTATCATTAACTCAATAATAAAAAAAAAAGAACTGTCCGCTGTGTGGTGGTTGTTTTCCTTTGTAGCAGGTGGGCCTACACCTTGGCTCTCTGAATAGTAAGACCAGCTGAAAGAGACCCCAGGCACAATTCTCATAGGCGTCCTGTCTCCACACTCAGGAAGCGGGCACATGCAGAAGCAGATGAGGTGTTCATTCATTCAGCAAACAGCGTTTAAGTGCCTACTCTGCGCCAGGCACTCCTGGAATGACAGGGTGACTAAGTCACAGTCCCCGTCATTGGGGAGCTCGCCCTGCAGTGAGGAAGATACTTATTCGTTCATTCAGTTGGTCAATTATCACCCAGGGTCTCCCGGAGCCAGTTCTGTGCTGGGCTCTGGGACATGGGGCTGGGGACAAGGCAGGGAGCCAGAGGCAGAGGTCTGTCTGTGGTCCCTTGAGACTTCTGCCTCTCCCAGGTATGTCTTCCCACCTCCTGTCGCTTGGCCTCAGTCTCCCCATCTGGATGTCAAGGGGTTGCTCGAGCTGGTCCCCAAGTACCTGACACACACCAACATTCTAGATTTCTGAGCCAGGATGGACAAATGCTGAGTGACACCCCTGTCCCTGCTCCCAGCCCACGCGTTCACTCGGGGCTCGGGCATCGACCGGCTCAGAGCTCATTAGCAGCCACACAGCCATTGCCGCATGTCACAGGCTCTTAAAGTCTCCATTACCAAGGCCCCTTGCTCCTCTGTATTTTTAGCCCTCATCTGGAGGAGACGGCTGGCGTCTCTTCCAGTTACGCATGTCAGGCTCAGCAGTTTGGACAACTCCTTAAGCCTCTGGGCACCTGGAGGTGGGGGCCCCCGGATCTGCTCCTGGAAGAGAAGCTGGTGGGAGGTGTGAGGGCTGGAGATGGGGCCGCGGTCCTCCCTCCAATAATCCCCCAGCTCTGGGACATCACCTCCCAGGTACGGCAGAGTGGAGGGGCCACACACACTCAGCTTGCTCTAGGACCTAGAGGGACAAACAGCTTTCTGGATGAGACTGGAGTGAGGGCAGTGATGCCAACTTGGGAACTAAACCCAGGCCTGTTGGGCGTCCCCAAAGAGCAGCCATCGGCTCTGGCTGCAGACAGGTAGAGCAAAGCATACAGAAGGCACCCAGCAGCATGTTTTCATCCAACATGGCCACAACAGGTTTCTGTCTGCCTGCAGGAGACAGAGCAAGCCCCAGCAGCCAGCCTGGCCAGGGGGAGCCTGGGTACCCCCCGCATTGGGTAAGAGCTGCATTTCACAGACCCTGGAATGCAGGAGAGAGGGCTCTGAGATCAGTGTCCCCTGGCGAAGTCACCAGGAAAGCAGAGGCAGGCGAGGGCTTGCCTGGGTGGAGTTGGAGGTGCAGTGTGGAAGGGGGTGGGGAGGAATACCACAATGGGGATGGTCCCTGGGCCTGAGAGAGGAATGGGGTGTGCCCACATCAGGAGTGCCAGAGCCTGGACTTCCACGGAGAATAGAAGGCTTGGTCAAGGGGCCGGCCCTGTTGCCGAGTGGTTAAGTTTGCTCACTCCACTTGGGCAGCCCAGAGTTTTGCTGGTTCAAATCCTGGGCGCAGACATGGCACTGCTCATCAAGACATGCTGAGGCGGTGTCCCACATGCCACAACTAGAAGGACCCGCAACTAAAAATATACAGCTATGTACCGGGGGGCTTTGGGGAGAAGAAAGAAAAATAAAAAATAAAAATAAAATAAAATCTTTAAAAAGCCTCCATCAAGTCCTTTTGACAATTTAAATCCTCCGTCCCACAACGGCCATATAGCCTAAGACTTGCTAATGAAACAAGGTAATAATAATGAACGGTTATTACTCTGTGACTCTGAATCAGACAGTATACTAAGTACTCTCCTTGCGTTTCCTGATTATCATACTGATGCTTCACATGAAGGCAGGAACTGTCAGGATTATTCCCATCTTAGATGAGGTAACTGAAGCTCAGAGAGACTATGCAACTCATCCAAGTGCACATAACTGGTAAAGGGCCAACAGACACAGAATTTCAATCCAGAGTCCAGTCTCACCCTCCACTCTATATGTAGCCTCCAGGTGCCCAGGAAAGGAATGAGGTAAGTTCCCACTCAACAGTGACATTGCACTGATGAGGCGGTGGGAAAAGCATTGACGTAAGAGGTCAGAAGGTTCTGGTTATGCTGCCAGACTGTGGTTATGACAAATCCCCTTCTTCTACTGGGCCTCATGAGGGGCTGGATTGAGGTGGGGGATGGGTCAACGCCACATTACACATCTATCTGAGGTCCCATCTGACTCTGACAAGATGATTAACAACAACAACAATAATAATATTAGCAAACATCCATGGATCATTTACCCTGTGCAAGGCATAGTACATGTCCTGTTCATTTAATCCTCATACCTCCCCTGTGAGGTATTATCCTTAAACCGATGAAAGAGTCAGGCTCAGAAAGGCTGAACAACTTGCCTAAAGCCACACAGCTAATCGGAAGTCGGCTGGAATTTGAAATGTGGTCTGCTCTTAACCACTCCCTTACTCTCCTTTCTGTGGGATCAGTCCGGCACTGCCTAAATATTTTGAGAAGGAGGGGCTTCAGGGACCCTTTGTCAGAGCTGGAGGCGGGTGTCGGGGCTACATTCTCCCTAGGAAGTACTCAGTGTTTCCTGTTATCAAGAGCAGAGCAGCAGCCTCCTTACCTTCAGGTTCAGAGGACCCTCTCTCTCCGTCCCTTTCCGTTCCCCCATCCACTCACCTGCAGGTGCTCCAGAGCTTCCCAGACACCCAACACCTCCCTCCAGAGGAGGAAGGAGACAGCCTGCAACACCTTCGCCCCAGCTCCGAGGGGTCTGGAGCAGCAATGGGGAGACCCCAGGCACCAGGTCCTGGAGACTGCTGAGCTTTGCTGCCATCCATGAATTCGCAAATATTTACAGTGGGCTTACTCGGTGTCGGGCGCCAGTCCAGGGCAGGGCTCGCAGACCCAGCCCCTGGGATGCTGTTCATACTGCGGACACGTGAAACTGACACCTCCCTGGGTGCTGCGAACGCCCGACCTGGTCCCTAACCTCACAGAAGATGCAGTCCCACAGGGGCAACAGTCAGGTGAACCAGGAGTTACCTCACCATGAGGCCAGTGTGGTGACAGGGGAGGAGCAGGGGTGGTGACAGCTTGCAGGAGAGGCCCCAAGACTACGTTTGGTAAGTCAGAGAAGGCTTCCTGGAAGAAGTGACTTCTAAACCAACACCTGAATGATAAATAAGAATGGCCTACTTGTTGGGGAAAGACTGTTCTAGGCAGAAGGAAGAGCACAAGCGATTAATTGTAATACAAGGTGATGCAGGCTGTAGTATTATTACAAACAAAGAGCATTGGGAGCCCTTTATTCATTCAATCAATATTTACTCATTGAAACAAGTAGTCATTGAGGAGAGGGAGAATAGTTATGCCTGGGAGTTAGAGAAGTTTCGCTCAGGAGGTGACCCTTGAACTGGGCCTTGAAGGATGAGTAAGAGCTCTCTGAGAGGAGAAGAGCCAAAGAAGCATCCAAAGAGAGAAAAACCACATGAGCGAAGGCACCCGGTTGGAGAGTTTGTAGAATGCATAACATGTATAACATGCAGATTAGGACACCTCCCCCAAACTAGCCAGACTCTCTGTCTCTCAAACATAACGTTGATATTTACTGCTCATTTTTAACATGACCACATCAGAGGCTCAGTTAGGAATGTCGGCTTGATGCACACGAGTGCAGGAATAAATGGATGGGTGGAAAAATTAATGCGTGCGTGAATGGAGAAAAATGAAGAATGGATGAAGAAAGCATGAATAGTAATAGCGAGCGTGTGGACAGCGCTTCCTGTGCACCAGGCGTCGTTCTAAGTGCTTTATATTTATTAAGTCTTTAAATCCTCACACAACCTCGGAGGTGGTGTTGTTCTCCTATGCACTTTACAAACGAAGAAAGCAAGACATGCGAGGTTAGGCCATGCACCCGAGCCATGCAGCTGGGAACTGAGGGGCCAGGGTTTGAACCGAAGCAGTCTGGCTCCAGAGGATGCTACAAACTGGGTCCTGGGAGCAAACACTGGGAGTTAGGCAGTTCCTCATTCATCCAGATACCTCCTTTCTCACACCATGGTAGTTCCGTGGCTAAGCCTCCTCCAGAACTGCTCTGTTCCCCTGGAGCAGACCTAGCTCTGGGTGGCCAGAGTCAGCCTGGGTGCTGCCCTGGTTGGCAGCGACAGGAAGTACCTGCGGCCCTGCCCTCAGCAGCTGCAATGCGCTGAGGATGGGTGCTGCTGCCCGGGCGGGCTGTGGACAAAGCAGGGCCTCTGGCCTCCTCAGTGGAGAGCACCCCCGCTCTTGAGCGCCTCTCTGATCGCTGAGCAGGAAGCTTGCAGTTTGCCTTTCAGGTTGATTGTATTAGCATTTCACAAGAGTCCCCTTTCCTGTGAAGTGCATTAACGATTCGCTCGGGCTGGTCTCTCACCCGGGCAGGCTCATGGTGAAGTGCCTCAGATTTCCCAGGAATCCTCCGAGACATTTTGACATTCTGATTGTCAGTGCCAACGTGGGCTGCGAAGGAATTAATTGACATGGATGAAACCCTCAATTTCCAAGGGCTGTGTAATAAAATAAAGGTTATTGTATTATTACAGATTCAACCATTAATGAAGAAGGGCTAAAGACATAATCACAATATGGGATGCTTAGCGGGGACTTACCTTGATTTCCATAGGCACCCATCCTGAATGTTAGGGAGTAATAATTATAATAGTTATTATTTATTGAGAACTTACGAAATGTTAGGCACTTTACTAAATGATCTCTACATATTACATATTCTCACAACAACCCTATGAAGGAGGAGGTATTTTCATCTCCATTTTACAAATGAAGAAACTGAGGCGTGGAGAGGTGAAATGAACCTGGCTAATAAGTTGTCGAGTAGCAATAGACAACCTTGTGGGTAAAATACATTCTGTTTTCTTGGGAGCGAGAGAGAATTAAAGTACTTGGGCAGGCAGGGCTAAGATATTGGCCAAGTTTACGGTATTCTGAGTGGTAGAATAGTAGGAGTGTGTGTGCACCTTTCAGACTCTGAGAGAACACCACTGCCTTTTCCCTCAGGTCACAGGAATCCCATCCATCCATCTACCCATCCACCCATACAAAAGAGATTCATCCAGCCATTCATCCATCCACCTATCCATCCATTTATCTGCCCATCAATCCACTCGCCCATTTATCCATCATCCATTGATTTAGAATGCATATTCATGCATTCACTTATTTACTCAAATCAGAGGCGTCTCTGACCGCCCTTCTGAAGCTCCTGTCATGGAGGTAGCTGTTCTCCTGTGCTGTGGGCGCCTGCTATCACTAATACAACAGGTAGGGGAGAAGAAGCAGGACCAAAAGCCGGAAGACATAGTCCCGGCCCCTTAATTGGTAAAGTCTCTCCAACTTTCTCACCCCCAGTCTCCCTATCTGTTAAATGGGGATAGCATTTGCAGGCTTTTGTGAATTTAAAGCAAGCAAATATGTGACACGCTTTGGAAATATCAAAGGGCTGCACGAATTTCTGTCCCCACTACCATCATCACCGATGCGGCATGTGCTCTAACCCAAAACATCCCTACGTGTAAGAAGTCAGCATCTATAAAATGACCCATCTTGCATTTTGTTTTACAGAAATTTGCAAATTTGTGAAACTTACAAATATGAAATTACTTAAATAAGCAATTGCTCAGTTTCATGATAATCAGGTCTGTTCCACGAGCTCTTGGGGCTACAGGAAGTATTGGGGAGCAGGAGTTGGAAAGAGACTTGGGAATAAGGGATACTTGATCATAAAACGTAGGCCTGTCATCCTGGCTTAATGGATAGAGCTCTCCAAAGTTACTGTATATCAGGGTGACTGTTCAAGGCCTACTCCCTGCTGGCTATAAGGAGAGCAGAGGGCGTACTGTAAGGAAATAGGTGCCTGAAAACCCAGGAAGAGATGAACAATCCAGCTTGCAGATCAGCAGGAGCTGCAGTAAATACAGGCCTTTGAGACACTGTGCATCAGTCAGCTACATTAAATCGTGCTGCAGTAACAAACAGTCCCCGAATCTCCGAGGCCTCTGACGAATGTCTGTTTCTCCCTTGTGCTACGTGTCCCTCAGGCATCATCGGCAGCTCTGCTCCATGTTCTCTTCACTCTGGAGTCCAGGCCAGCAGAGGAGCGCACTGGGTCTGAAAGCTGCCCCTCGCGTTTCCTTGGCCAAAGCGAATCACGTGGCAAAAGTCTGACATCAGTGGGAAGTGTCTCCCTCCTTTGGAAAGGGCACCCAAGGGAAGGACAGCAAATATTTTGGAAAAGTAATACAACTTTCCATATATCGAAACTGAACTAGAAGGTAATTTGAGCCTCAAAGTAGCTTTGCAGGAGGGCCCTTTGCAGGAGGAGGTGGCGGCTCAGGTGGCCTAGCCTCTCTCAGTGTGGCCACCTCGTCCCTTCTCACAACCGCTGATGCTCTGTACCTTTCCTATGTCTTGCGGCTTCTGCTTCCCTCCGTCTTGAGAGTCCCATTTCCTTGTGACTTTGGCTTCCTCTTCTCAGTCCCTTTGTCCTCTTTCTTCCTTGAGACCTTTTACCTTCTGATCTTGCCATGAATTAGGCAGAACTCTTTAGGTTCAGGTGTCAGAAACCCAAATCAAACTAGTTTACATAAAAAAAAGAAGAAGAAAGAAAGAAAAGAGAAAAAAGAAAGGAATTTATTGGCTCACATAACTGAAAAATCAAAAGTAGAACTGGCTTTCAGCACGGCTGGATCTGCGGGCCTCCAGGACATTCCCGCCGTCTCTCATCTCTTCTTTCCTCTGTGTTAACTTCATCTTTGAACAGACTCTCCTGTCATGGTGACAGGGTGGCTGCTCTGGCAGAGGCCCCTGCTAGTCTCGCAATAGCCATTCTCTCTTCTTCTAAGGTGGTAGAAGGTTTTTGCTGGCCATATGGCCTCCCCTGCAACTAGGTGTGGTTTGGGACTAAACCTGGATAATGGGATGGAAGCAAAAGTGATGTGTGCAACTTTTGGGCTGTTCCCTTAAAATTTAAGGGCGGCTTCCCCTTCTTCTTTTCTGCCTTCTGGTGGGGTGGAATGTTGTAGTGGTGTGATGTGTGTAACTCCCAGAGGGGTCTGAGAGCAACCTCCAGGATTGAAGGAGCCTGGGCTCTTGAGGACTTTCTTGGAGCAGAGCTGCTGCATCCACTTGGACTTTTATATGAGAAAGAAATAAACTGTTGTCTTGTTTAAGCCTCTGCTATATGGGTCTCTTTGTTACAGTAGCCAGACCAATATCTTACTTAATTTACTTCCCCCGCCCCCAGAACCCATCATTGTGCTCAGGGGATAAAATCTGCTGACTTGGCCAGACCTGGCATTGGGGCTCTATCCCTGAATCTGGGGGTGGGATCAGTTTACCTAAACTCTAAGGACTGAAAGAGGTGGAGGAGTTGCTCCCCAAGGAATATGGGGGTGCTATCACCAGAAAATTGTGAAACGAGTGCTGGGTGGGCAAAAACAGCACATGTCTGTCGTAGTCCTTATGCTTGCCTATTTAGATTACCTGAAGAGAAAGTCTGATGGACTCCACTTGCCTTTTTCCTCCCGCCAGGCCACAGCAGAGGTGCCCGCCTGTAGATCATCTCCCAGGTTCCTGGCGATGGTCCAATCAGCTGTGGGGGTGAGATGGGTCCCCTATGGCGGCCCCTGTGGTAGCCTTGGTGGGCAGATGGGGCAGCTTGACTCACATGTCTTCAGAGCCCTGTGTCTGCTCCTGCAGTGTGTGGGGATCATGAGGAGGTCTGGGGGGCACTCATGAAGCAAGCTGGCTTCTCCACGCCTGGGGAATGGACTAGGAAAGAGGTAGGGACTGGCTGTGGTCGCTTTATCTAAGCTTTCCGCCCCGACATCCAACAGTCCGCCTCTGCAAAATGACACAAGGATCCTAGTTGGGTCATCTTCATTATGCCAAAGGCAAGACAAGTCCTTTAAATTTACTGCAAACGTTCAATGGGGATGGACTAGAGGGTTTGTTAACTCCAAACGCCAATAAATGTTGATAAATAATGCTATTAAAAATGTATTATTGCTCTGACACTTTGTTATAATGTCTTTCCTCTTACTTTTTCCCCATGTAACATTTACTTTAAAAGGCCCCAGCCAAAAGCCAAACACCAATAAAATTGCACCTAGTCTCCCAGAACATTTTCATTTATGAAACACTCAAAGATTCAGCTCTCAGGGAAAAGCCATGGAGATATTCCACTGTTTTGTAAACTTTGCAAAATCTGTAGTTCCTGTGGTTGAGGCCTAACTGCATGTTGAATTTGAAATTTTGAAGCTTCAATTGCTTAAAAATATTGTAACTGCCTCTCAAACAGGAAAATTGCATTTAGATTTCCCTCTGTGTTTAACCTCAGACTGGCAAGAGATAGTCTTCAAATTTCCCCAGCAAATGAAAATCACTTCAGAACTGAGATTGCATATGGATAGTTCCCACCTCAAGAAAAAGAAAATCTTCAGGACCAAATATAGTTATACATTCCATGCTTGGCCCATAACGTGGAGAAATAAACGATCAGTTTGTTCTATAATCCACAGCATGAAGGATTTAGGGCAGAGACAAGGAAGACATTCTTGAATATGAGGTTCGGTCACATCTGAACTGTTACTAAGGGAAACTGCAGTGTCCTGCTCTCAATTTTCTCAGAGCCAGCCTCCTGCGAAGTTGTATGATCCTTTGGCACTTTCCATGTCAAAATTCCCTTCCTCCCCACAGAGGCGCTAGTGCTTTCAAACCACCTGTTCTCATCAGGCCATGTTATGATTCATTCACACTAAAGTGTGACTGTTTGCATATTAAAGGGGACCACTGGGAAGAAGGAGATGCTTTAGTTAAAGAAATGAACCAACATGGGTGAAATTCTAGGCAATGACAGTATGTTAGATGGAGTAGTGAATGGGAATCTTTCTTGTCTGCTCATAAAACTGGTCTTACTGGTAATAAATATGTCCACTTTCCTTTCTTCTTCCCTCTCTCCCTTTTGTCCTTCCATCTATTCAACAAACTTCTCTGGGGTGCCTGCTCTATTCTGTTCTCTATGCTCAGTGTTGAAGTCCTGAAATGGAACAACAAAGGGAACTGAGTCTAGGGAATAATAGTCATAGTCATGTAACTATCATAACCATTTACTGACTGAGTGCTGCCCACATGTTGGGGACCATGCTCGGAGCTTTTCACGGAGAGCGTTTAATCCTCATGACAACCCAGTGGGGTATGTAGTGTTATTCCCTTTTCACAGACAAGAAAACAGAGTCACATTATTTTGTCCTGGGTCACACATGTTAAGTGCGGTACTGGAATATCAACACAGACCGTGTGACTTCAGAGCTTTTCATTCCAGGTGAGATCAGATTGAAATGAGCATGTAGGGTGGGCCTCGAGGGGACAGAGTCCCTAGTGTGCTCTGTGCAGCCTGAGGAGTTGTGCTGAGGGACAGCAAGAAGGGCCAGCCCCTTGCTGAGAGTATAACTGTGTGACCCCAGCGAGGAGAGTCCCAGTGGGGCACCCCGCTCTTCATTCCCATCCACTGGAAGGGACCCCTCCCCCATGGCAGACTCCAGAAGCTAGCTGTGCCCCAGGCAGGGCTCTGGTCAGGAAGAGAGGCTCTATTGTGAGCTGCTGGCCTGGTCTCTGTTAATGCCAATTAGCGCTCCTGCCTGCTTGGAGCTGCGGGGCCAGCAGGCTTCTGTGATCCTGGGGCCTTAGAGGTTCTGGCCTAGAAATGCCCAGGATGTGGGATGGAAGTCAGAGAGCCTGAGGGAGAGACTGTGTCATTGAATGGAGAGGGAGTGCGGTTTCACAGAGGTTCTGGGGGCCCAGCAGCCGTGAGGGCAAGGCGGTCTGGGGCCAGACTAAGAGGAAGCAGAGAGAAAGGGATATCTAGGACTACTTCCCTTTCCCCCTCCGCCGATCTCGCTATGACTTGGGAGACTGGGTCTCTGGAGAGGAGGGGCGGGGGAGAGTGTACGCTGACCTTCCTGGGCTTGTGGGAGACTCTGGGAAGAGCTCTTCCAGGAGCTTGGCTATCCAGGGTTATGAGTACCCTGCTCCACCTTAAAGCAAGCCCAGGAAGTCGGCCCCAGCCTCTGTTGTCCATGATCCGTGGCTGGCGATGGGGTAAACTCGAGTAAATGGTCTCGAGCCAGTCGACTGAATCCTTGTGAAGAGCCTGGCAGGGGCTGCCAAGAAAGACCCGGTTGCCCCTTTATGAGGCTGACGTTGGGCTCCCAGATGGGCATGGCTGAGGGATCCGTGAGTCCCTGTGGCCCAGGACATGGCCCCGTGTCAGCTTGCCACAGCTTTCTCCTGTCCACTTGTTTCCCCAAACTCTCCTCCCTTGCCCCCCGGCCTGCTTCGTATTGTCCGCTCCATCTGTCCTTTTTGTCCACTTGTGGGCTTCCTTGTGCCTATCTCTCTCCATGCAGCCTGCTTGGCCAGCCAGCCCTCCAGCAAGGCTGATCATCCATTCTCACATTTCCAGCCCTCACTTGGGCTGGACCACCCATTGTGCTCTTTCTTCCTGCCAGAGGGCTGCCTCCAGTGTCATTGCAGAGCAAGCAGCCGCAGATGATGCCCGGGAGCCAGCAAGTGTTCATGCCTTCCCTGGCTCCTGTCTCCAGCTCCTGCTAGCCCAGCTGCTCTCCAGTGACTCACCCTGATGCCCCAGGGGAATGCTTTTCCAGAGCCCTACCTGCAGGTTCCAGAAAATCACTTTACCTTCCAAACACAGAGTTTGTCTTACTCTCCCCTACTTCCCACCGGGGGCCTTTCTGAGCAGGACATGCAGGGCCAGGAATGAGAAGCTCAGGCCAAATTTCCCCTCCTTGAACCCCCAGCCCCTCTCCTCTTACTGGCAATCTTCACTCTCTGCTTAGTGTCTTCTCCAAAGTCCATGACAACAACTGCCCCCAGGCCCCACATCCCTAGGAAACGGACAATTTCCAGGTGAGGGAGGTGGCCTGTGGGGCGATAGAGGCCCCGTATTTGCCTTTCAAGCCCCATGCTCAACCCTTCTCCGTCCCTGCAGGATGAGACTGCAAACGATCACTTCTCTCAGTACCAAAAAAAGGAGCTCACGAGCTCTCCACCCGCCCTGGTGGGGGCAGGCACTGCCCGGGCTCTTCCTTGCTGGGCCTCCCCTCACTACTGCCTGGCTGGTCCCTTAGGGACCTTTGGGCTCTGGGGCTGAGAAGGAGCTTTAAGAAGCTTTCTCTCTACCCAATGGCCGCTCGACCCGATCCTGTCATGGGTGGCTGACAGGGGCTGCTTTGCCAACAAAGGTGTCACTGAAGCCTTTTGCCAGCTGGTCACTTATCTCTCCCAGGGAGGGAGTGAGTGGAGGGACCAGCCATAGAGCCTGACCCTGCCCTTCCAGCAGGTGCTGCTGCTGCCCACAGCTTCTGCGGGAGGAGAAGAGCCCTGCCAGGGGCTGCCGCCCCGTGTTCTCACAGCTTGAGGTGCACAGTCAGCACATCCCTGCCTACCCCTAGCCCCCTGAGGGCTGGCTCACAAGACTCTAGAGAAATTACTCCTGCACCTGGCAGGAAGAGACTGGACTATCTAGTGCCACGATGAACTGGAGATCCTCAGCGTGGTGGTGGGGCCTTTGGCATCCACATCCCTCCTCCATACTCCAGCTACTAGCCTGTGTTCTTCCCTTCAGACTAATCCCATGAACAGGCCCCTGGGCCTTTATACTTGCTGTCTCCCTTCCTCCTCACCTCCCCTCCTCTTCTTCCATCTCCCCTCCCTTCCTGTCCTCTCCCTTCCCCTCCCCTCCTCTCCTCTCTTCTCCCTTCCCCTCCTCTCTCCTCATCTCCTCTCTTCTCCTCTCCTCTCCTCTCTTCTTCTCTCCTCTCCCTTCCCCTCCCCTCCTCCTCCCTCTCCTCCTCTCCTTCCGCCTCCCCTCCTGTCCTCTCTCCTCCCCTCGTCTCCTCACCCCTCCTTTCCTCTTCCCTCTTCTCCCCTCCTCTCCTCTCCCTTCCCCTCCCCTGCCTTCCCTTCCCCTCCTGTCCTCTCCCATCTCTCTCCTTCCTTCCCTCCTCTCTTTCCCTCCTCTCCCTTCCTCTCCTCTCTCTCTTCTCTGTCTTCTCTAAATCCTGTCCACACAGGAGGACCAAGCTCAACTTTCACCTCCCCCAGGGAGCTTTCCTTGACTACTCGAGATCACAACAGCAGCACCTTCCTCCAAGCCCTCATAGCTTACAAAATAGAACTAAATTCTGTCGTATCTGTCAGCACATATTAGCCTTGTTTTTCCAATTAGTGTGTCAGTCCCTTGAGGACGGGAGACCATAGGTGACCCCTTGTTGCCTCTCCCAGTGCACGTAGAGAAGGTTAGACTTTTTGGAACTCAGCCATTACTGGTCGGCTAATTGGAACCTGCTGGCCCTTGTTCAAGGCCTGGCATTTGTGTGTGTCTAATTCCATGTGTCTGTGTGTGTGCTTGATTTACATATTTGTACACATATGTGCGGTGTATGTGTTCACACACATGAATATGATTCACGTATTTGTACCAGGTGTACAAATGGTTTAATTCAGTCTGCAAGCATTTACTAAGACCCTATCACAGCCAGGCACTGTGCCAGGTACTGAGGCTACAATGGGGAGTAAAGAGATAGACTGCCTCAGCCCCTCAGAGGTGGAAGAGAGACTATTAAAGAAGCCTTGAGAGGGGCTGGCCGGTGGCACAGCGGTTAGGTTAGCACGCTCTGCTTCAGCAGCCCAGGGTTCACCAGTTCAGACAAGGTGCGGACCTACGCATTGCTCATCAAGCCATGCTGTGCCAGGCGTCCCACATATAAAGTAGAGGAAGATGGGCACAGATGTTAGCTCAGGGCTAGTCCTCCTCATCAAAAAAAAAAAAAAAAAAAAAAAAGGAGGATTGTTGGCAGATGTTAGCTCAGGGCTAATCTTCCTCAAAAAAAAAAAAAAAGAAGCCTGGGGCTGGCCACGTGGCCGAGTGGTTAAGTTCGCACGCTCCACTTCAGTGGCCCAGGGTTTCGTCAGTTTGGATCCTGGGCACGGACCTGGTGCCACCTGTTAGGCTGTGCTAGGGTGGTGTCTCGCATCCACAACTGTAAAGACTCACAACTAAAATATACAACTATGTACTGGGGGGCTTTGGGGAGAAGAAAGAAAGAAAGAATAAATAAATAAACAAATAAATAAATACGAAGCCACAAGAATGTCGTGAGCTAAGTGTCATGATGGGGAGCACATGGCAGGACACTTACTTTAGCCAGTCTGGGGAGACAGGTCAGGGAAGGACTTAACGAGAAGGTAAAAATTCAGCTAAGACTTTGAGTCTGTTGAAGACGGAATTGTGTGCCCCCAAAAGATATGGGCAAGTCCTAACGCCCAGTTCCTGTGAATGTGATATTATTTAGAAATAGGGTCTTTGTTGATGGCGTCAAGTTAAGATGAGGTCAGACTGGATTAGGGTGGGCCATACTCCAATGACTGGTGTCCTTGTAAGAAGACGGAAATTTGGACACAGACATGGGAAAAAGGCCATGTGACTACAGAGGCAGAGACTGGAGTGATGTGTCTACAAGCCGAGGGATGCCAACGACTCTGCAACGAACAGGAGCTGGGAGAGAGTCGGGGAACGGAGTCTCTGAGCCCCCAAGAAGGAACCAACTCTGCCTACACCTTGATTGCGAACCTCTGGCCTCCAGAACTGTTGAAAGAATAAATTTTTGTTGTTATAAGCCACCCAGTTTGTGGTACTTTGTTATGGCAGCCCTAGGAAAGCCCTAATACTGAGGCTTACAAGGCTAACTAGGAATCTGTCAGGTGAGGAAAATGAGGGAAGAGTGATTCCATCACAGGGAACAGACTATGCAAAGGCAAGGAGGAGTGAGATAGCATGGCAGAGAGAAATAGAAAGTTCAGTAGGGCTGGAATGTTACCTAGGAGGTAGGAATGGGGGGTTACGTCTTAGATCATGTGTGTTTATACATATGGTTTGCATGACTCTGATTGTGTACATGTGAATAGTTTGTGTGTTTATGTGTGTGTTTTTTGGAGTTTTGCAGGTTTCATCCTGTTCTATGATTTGTGTGTTTCTACACGCTCTCGCGCTGTTTGTGTGTGTCTTGATCTGTGTGTGCATGCTTTGCTTGTCAGTGCATGTGTGTGGATGGTCTGCCGGTGTGCACTGAACCCAAAGCAGTGGGTTTATGCCCAGTCACAGGAAGTTTTGAAGCCAGGCAGAGCCCAGGTTCCTTGTCCACATGGTTGGTGCTCACAGCGGATGGCATACACCTGGTCAGACTGTGTATGACTCAGGTAGAAACCAGGAGCTCAGAGTTCAGCTGTCCTGGTTCAAGGAGACCATGGCCGGGAGGATGGCACCTGGACTGCACTGGTTAGCAAGAGGCATGTGTGGACTGAACTGCCGGGTCTTCGAATTTGAGAGCTGGAGGTGGCCTTGGAAGTGGTTTTTATTCCTCTTGCTGCTTAGCCCAGCCCCAGTGGCACTGCTCCTGGGGAATCCCCAAAACTCAGCCCTTGAAAGGCCACCCCATGATTTGGCCAAATCCCCACCTGCCTGGAAAATACCTTCTTAAGAGAATCCCAACCCCTGGACAAGCGTTGCTGCTGAGGGCAGGAATCAGGGGAAGAGCCACCCGTATCCCAGGCCCTCCTGAGAGGACACACAAAAATGTTGTGTATGTGTGCATTTTTCTGGAGAGAGGGTGCCAGACTTTCCTCACAGCCAGAGGGTCTGTGGTGCAGGAAATCTAAGAACCACTTCTCTAGTCTAGGCTGACATTGAGGGTGTGAGTGTGTGCATGGGATGTGCAGGTGTGTGCAAGCATGCGGAACTCCCAACCTGCTTCCTCTCCGAGAATATGGTTGGATCAGGATGTCAAGTGCAGCCCCGGGCCCTGCCAGCTGCTGCCACGGTCAGATTGCAGGGGCCTGTCCTTGACGGGGCTGGTAGAACAGACGGAGCCAGCGTTAAGGACAGGAAGGGGGAGGTGGAGGCTGCTGCTTTCCAGGGGAGGCTTTTAACCCAGAGGAGCTCCTTGAGATCAGCTACCTGACTAGCCAGCCCTTAGAGGGTTCACATGCAGGATGGAGCCTTGGAGGGGCAGCAGGGGGGATGTGTGGGTGGGGATGGCAGGAGAGGATGCACAGGGACATTGTGAAAGTTCTGTAGAAGGAATTGGGGCTGTTCAGGACCTTGGTGAGTACCCTCTGGGTTTCCACAGAGCCGGCTTCCTCTGCCTGTTTCCAGCCTGCCCCACGTTAACCCCTCTGGGTATGGGGAGATGCTGAGTACCGTGGACCCACATGTCAAGTTGAGGATATTCTTGGGGCTGCAGAAGTTTCTGAGAAGGTGGATGGGCAGAAGGAGGGCCCCTCATGTGTAACTGAGTATGCTGTTCCCCAAAAGAATGAGGGAGGAGGATCTCCCAAGGCTCAGGGCTCAAGGCTCAGGGCTGGGCTGGAGTGGAGGTGTGGTGGTGGGGCTTCAGACTCAGCTGGTGGGAGGAGGGGGAAGAAGTGCCTGTGGCCTTGTTGTGTTTCTCCCCTCCTTGCCTCAGGCACTGGGTTGAGCCAACCTGGGCCTTAGCACCCCTCCCCAACAAAACTCTCTCCCTCCTGAGGACTCCTCAAACATTCCAGCACTGGGGCTTCCCCAAGGCTGTTCTCTGAGGCCCCTCCCATGTCCCTTTCCTCTGCTGACTCACTCCCTTCCTGTGCCTGCCGCCATCACAGCCCCCAGCCCTGCCCTCCACACCTTCTGTAGTGTCGAGGACTCTCTGGCTCCCACACATGATGGCTCTCTTGCTCTTTCTCTTCCTTCCAAAGGACTTTCTACAAGCAATTAATTAACCTCATCACATCCTTTCTGTGGAGCCCAGTGCAGGGAGGGAGGGAGGAGAAGTGCCCTGTCCCTTGAGGACAGTCAAGTGGACAAGTGGCTACCCAGGCAGCTGCTGGGGAAGAGGGGTTCTCTCCCAGAGTTGCTACCCTCTCCCGACTTCGGAGCTGGCTGCAGCGGAAGCCCAGCTCCAGGGAGAAGTGGGGGTCAGCCCCTCTGCTCTCAGCCCTGGCTTAGTCTCCAAACTGCCTGACAAAGACCTTTATCACTTGCTCCCTCCATCTGCTTCCACCCTTTTCCCCAAACCTCTCCAGGCAACTTCTGGGGTCAAAGATCAAGCACAAAGACTTGAGGAGGAATGCAGATGAATGCAGAGGAGCACAACCTTGGGTGGCAATGATAACCTTTCCCCTGGATGCTGTGCTCTCTCTACTGGTGCAGCAAATGACATGGAAATGCATGGAAATGTGGAGTGTCTGCATGCAAATATGCCCAGGCATCCTGGCCACTCCACTGGCAGCATGCGGCCCTTGGGGAGTCTCTGTGCGGTCTGATCTCTTGCAACCCAAGAGGTGGTGCCCACAAATGCTGGGGCACTGAGTGGAGGGAACACTGGGCCCACCTCAGCTGGTCCTGATGCCAGTGGACGAGGACCCTCCCCCTGCTCTGGGACCCCAGTTAGGCCCTGGCTGCACTTAGTGTGTGACAGCTGGAGAGAGATGGGGCCCAGGCTGGAGCTCAGAGGAAAGACAGTAGGAGAGACACCAGGTGGGACACTAACTGTGCACCTACTGACATCAGGCCCCGAACTAGACACTCTACCAGTGTCAGCTCATGTCGTCCTTCTGACTCCTCAAGAAGTTCTTAAGAAACTGAAGTTAAATAATGCAAGAACTTGGCCCAAGATCACACATGAGTGAGTTGTGAAACCAGAACTAGACCAAAACTTTTATTATCTGAGCAAAACTTAAAAACGTAAATCAGAACGTGCCACCCACTGCCTAAATCACTCCCATGGCCTCCCAGTGCCTTCAGCATGCAAGCCTTTTCCTTCGGTGACTGGCGAGACCCTGCGCCCCTAACCCCATGTCCTCCCCTCCTTGTCACTCCCTCCGCCCCGGCCACCCAGCCTTCTTTGTGCTCCTCTCACAGGAGCGCTCATTGTCTTCTCAAGGCGCTCACACTTGCTGTTCCACCTGTTGGGAATACTTTGCCTCCAAATCTTCATGTGGTGCCTCCTTCTCATTCTTTAGGTCAAATGCCACCTCCCTGCAGAGGCCTTCCCTGATGACCCTGGCAGCAGTGCCCTCCCTCCTTCCCTCTCTATCCCTTCATTCCAATTTCTTTTCTTCACAGCACTAAACAGCATAGGAAGTTCTTCATGTGTTAACTTGTTCGTTGTGTTTAACTCACGAGAACATAAGCTCCTTGAGGGTGTTCACTATCGTATTCCCACGGCCTGGTGTTTAGTAATTGCTTCCCTGGACCCCAAGGGAGCAGCCAGAGGAGTGAGGGGCACACTTGGCAGAGAACTTGGCTCCTGGGTTGCAGACCACATTGAGGCCTGATCACTGAGGCTCTGGGGTTCATAGAAGAGAGTCCGCTTGTCTGTCTGTCCATGAGGTGGCCAGGCCTCCCTTTCTGCACAGGGAGCATGGGTGGACACATTTCCTCAGATTTGCATGAAGCCAGGGGGAAGAGACAAGGATGCCTGGCGTCCCTGGACCAGACATGGGTGCTCTTGGGCTCCTCGCATGCTCCCAGCCTTTCCCAGTCATGGGTGAGGTTCAGAGCTGCTCAGGAGCCCAGCCTGCCTTCCCTGGGGGTTGTGGCAGGCATTGCCCGGCAGGAGGGAGAGACTGCTGCTCAGAGAACCTGATCTTTTGCATTTGCTGACATTCTTGGATTTGGCATTTACAACCTCAGGGTTCTATTCCAAGGAGGCCTTTTGCATTTGATGTAAATATTATGGTGATGAGGCGCGACACCGAGAATACCCTGTAGGAAATGTAGTTCCACCCCCACCAGGCTGGGAGCCTCTCCCTGCCACTGCTTTGGGCTGTTATTCAGGGGATTGATTCCTCCCAGCTCTGGGTTAAACCAGAAGAGCCCCCTCCACTCGGAGGCAGCAGGGTCTGGGAGTAGCACATTAGTTATCTTTCCAATTTGCAGAGGCTCTTTCATCCATCAACGTGGGAAGAATCGGGGCGAGTCTGGAGCCAGTTGGTGCTGCAGCCATTCTTTAAGAGGGGACGTCCCCTCCCAGAGGAGGCAGGGGCAGTCCTCAGCTCTAGAGATGGGGGTGGGGGATCCAAGCCCGAAATGGGCACCGGTTCCCAGAGGTCAGCCGCTCTCTCAGTCCTCTCCTTAATGACTCTCGGTTCCCAGGTGTCTCCCGACTGAGTTTAGCTCCACATCTATGTGCCTCTCTACTCTACTCAGCACTGGGGATGCTGCCAGCTGCAGTGGCCCTTGGTACCCTGCTCCTACTCTCTCCCAAACTCCTGGGGAAATGCTGTTCATAATCCCCACACGCAGTCATGGTGGGGAGTGAGGACTGGAGCAGCTGCCAGGAAAGGATGGACTCTCACACTGGAGAAAGATGGCACTTGTACACTGAAATCTCTTTGATATGCTGTGTGGCCAGGGACCAGTAACTGAATCTCTCTGAGCTTTAGTTTTCACGTCCTTCAAATGAGGAAAATAATGCCTATGTCACATAACACTTATGCAAAGATCCAAAGAGCGAGTGCATATAAGGGGCCCAGCACAGCATTTGACGTGAAGTGAGTCCTCAGGAAGTGTGGGCAGTTATGAGGTACAGAGGAGTCTGTGAGGGATAGTGTGGACCAAGGGCCACATGCCGGCTCGGAAGCCCAGAATTTACAGCTTCTCTTCCCAGCTGTGCTGTGAACATTATAGCTACAGTGAAAAGTCATTCGACCAAGAAACTTTGATTATTTGGACGTGTATTGAGTGTTTTTTATTATCATTAGTAAGCCAGTATAACCTAGAGCTCAGATTCTGGAGTCAGAGAAAGAGTTCAAACCCTAGCTTGGCCTCTAGACACCGGACTTTTCAAAGTTTCATTTGCTTCCCGTGTAACAAGGGAGTGATAACAGTTGTGAAGTCAGATGTTGTGAAGGTTAAGTGGGATGGTGCTTGGCATACAGAAAGCCTTTCAGCAACGTTACTACAAAAACTAGGTGTGGTGCAATGGGAAAGACTCCAGATTTGAGATCAGAAGCCCCGGGTTTCATCTACTGCCATCTCTTACTCTGTTATCTTGGGCAATCCACTTCACCACGGAGTCTGTATTTCTCAGTCTACAGAAAGGGGATCACGTCACCTCGTTTTAGTTTGCCATGAAGAAAGCTTAACATTCGGCATAAGAAGGATTCTCAATATTTACATGATGAATGAATGAATGATGTGGAAAGATTTTAGGATTTGGATTCAGAGAACTTGGACCGGCATCCCAGGTTTATCACTTACTTTCTGTGTGGTTTGGGACAAGTGACTTCACCTCTCTGGACCTTAGATTCTTCCAGTATAAGATAGGATAATAATACCTTACCCCCGCCGCCACGGGCATTATGGCAGAACAGACAGTTAATATCAAAATGCCTCGTAAACCGTAGGGCACCGTGCTCACTCTAGTTTAATACTGCTTTGTGCAGAGCCCTGGGAGAGGAACTGGGAGGGGTCTGAAGGTATGCAAAGTCCTTGGACCTAGCCCTAGAGGAGCTGTGATAGATTTGGGGAGAGAAGGCACAAAGCAGGGGGCAGCACTACACAGAGAGTCCCACACATTCATTGATGGCACACATTTACGGGGCACTAGGCATGCTTTCGAAGGAGTGTTACAGGTTTTAGGTTAGGTCTGATGGAGGGGCCTTGAAGGTCAAGGTAAGGCTTCTGGATTGACTGCTCTGAGGTTCGAGGTCTCAGGAAGCTCGTACGCCATCTCTGCCCCTGAGCTCCCCGGTGGGGCAGGCCTCTGCTTCACTGAATCACTTTGCTCAGTCACCCTCTGAGGGAGGAATGTGCACTGTAAGGAGAGCGTTTGAATCAGCCATTCAGCGGGTGGCCCCTCCCCAAAGGTCAGTGGCCTATCTGGCCACCGCAGCTGGTGGCCACAAAAGACTTGCCGAGAATCCAATCTAATGGAGGGACAAAGTCTCCAGCCACTCTTCCTGGGAGCGGGGAGGGTGAGTTGCAAGGTGATTTCGCTGCTGTCGCAATCTCCCTTCAGACATAGGCTGTCCTCGAGGTCAAAAATAGCAGCTTCAGAGGCAGGACAGTGATGTGACATCATCCCTAGGTTCAGCTAGCAAACCCCTCTCCAGCCAACTGATCCCGCTTGTCCCTTGGAGTCTAGGGCCAAGGTCCTAGGGGATGACTTTGGTGGCCCTGGGTCCCTTCCAGCCCCCTGGGTCCAATTCTGAGCTCTATCTATGAACAGGAATCCCCCCAGCTCCATTGTTTCCCCTGGCAAGGAGGAATGCTCTCAGTAGCGCACTGTGGCTGGGCCCACGCCCACCTCCACCTCCCCAGGGCTGAGCGCCGCAGACCTGCAGGGGCCTGCAGCCTCTCCGGGCCAGGAGCACACAGGCTGGGCTGGAAATGCTGAGGATGGCACCTGGCCTGGAGGCTGAGTAGAGGGGAAGACATTCTGCAGTCCCTGGGAGGTGGGAGGGAGGGAGGGCTCTATGCAGACAGACTAGAGGAGTTTGTGCATAGCTCTGTGTGTGTGTGTGTGTGTGTGTGTGCGCGCACGCGCACGTGCGTGTGCTTGTCCTGCAGCAGAAGATGGCAGGAATGGGGATTCTATAGCCTCTACTGATTAGAAGGGTTTTGAAATTGATAAATTACTTTGTATTGGGGCAAAATGATTTGACTAGATTTCAAATGTCTCAGAGAAGGGAAGCTTCTCTTGGGCCAAGTATTGATTGCATTTAATAGAGCTGGGACTTTCTCACTTAAAAACAACAAAATAAACATCTAAGAGAAGGCAGTAACTCACCTCTCTTTCTCTCTCTCTCTGTCTCTCTCTCTCCTCCTTCCCTCTCTCCCTTCTCTCTAAGAACAGGAAGGGATCGAGAGACCCACCCAAGGCAGGGGTGAGGGTGGGGGTAGTAGGCACAGTGCTGAAGTCAGAGGCATGGAGTTTCTTTAGGGCAGACTGATGGTGGGGGCTTGGGAGAACAGGGGCCCTAGGTTGGTCCCATTCTTCACAGATTGATTTTCTTTGCCAAACAGTGACTGTCAGAGCCTTTGATAAATCACTAACCCAAGTGACAAATGCCCTGAGGCTGGGTGGGGTGGGGGAAAGGATGCTAGTCTGGGAGGTAGCCTGGGGAAGGAGAGGGATGAGGATGGAATGCTGGTGGGCAGAGGTAGCCAGCTGAGTTAAAGCTGAGTTCTAGAAATTTTGTGAGATACCCTCAGCTAGCTAATCTTGGCCTTGTCTCTCAACAGGAGTTGACCATAATCATTAACTCAACACTGCTTCAAAATTCATTTTCAGTCTGTCTCTTGTCTGTCTCTTGCTGTCTGTCTCACTGTCTGCCTCTTTATCTGGCTTCCAAATGGACTCTGATGGTTTCCTCCCAGGAGAGGATTCCCTTGGGCCTGCTGGAAAATGGAAAGGAGTGTGGGGAAGCTAGTAGCAAGCAGGGGCCTGGCAGTGGAAAGTGGGAGGAGAGGGGGAGTTGGCCTCTTAGAATGGGAGGAGGTGAGGACCTTGTGCCGGCAGGGAGAGGGAGGGGGAATGAAGATAAGAGTTTGTAGACCAGCCTGGACAGAGAGAAGCTGGTTTCCAGGGCATCTTATTTCTCAGGGAGGGAGCGGTCACATCATGTGTTCTCTCATCCCTCTCCCCAAAGCAGTGAGAGCAGAGACCTGCCTTGATTGGGCTCCCTGAGGAATAGCAAGAAGTGTGGAGAGGAAGAGAGACCAACCCAGAGCCACAGAACCGATCTCTCCCCATGGCCAGAGCCTGCCTTGGAGGCAGCCCAGCTCATAGATCACGAGTCTGAGTCAGCTCTGGTTGACCTTGGACATGTGACTTCGCCTCACTTACCTTCTGGTTTCTCGTCTATAAAATGGGATAATATCATAGATTTGCAAAAGGTTTATATTAATTAAGATCACGTGTATAAAGTGCTTAGAACAGAGCCCGGCCCATAGTAAGTATTCAGTAAATGTCAGCTGGGAACATTATTATTCTCCCTGGTAGCAGCATGGCAGATTCTGAAGTCATGAAAACCCAAAATGTGTCAGCCATTCTGCAGTCAAGAGACGGGACTCCTGGCTCTGCTTGAGGGTGGAGAATTCTACCCATATTAGCGATCTATAGGCCAAGCTGTGTTCTATCCCTGACCGCACTGTCAGTGCCGATGCGCCATGGGCTGAAGCGCCACTGCCTTCTCTGTGAAGTCAGCTGGAACCTAGCCCTTGAGAAGCCTGCCAGGCCCCTGGCCGGCCATGGGGCGTCTGCTCACAGGAGTTGGGCTTGGCTCCTCCTTACCGACGACCATGCCGACAGCCACTCCCAGGCTCCCAGCCCTGTCCCTGTCCATGGTGCTAACTTAGCCACCACTTGCCACAGCAGAACTCACCTCAATCATCCCCTCTTGTCCCCCAACTTCAACATCTCTGATGATCTCCCCAGTCACCAGGAATGAATTCTGAGCTCACGTTCTGGAACGCTGCCAGGAAGAAGGAAGCGGCGTTAGTATAAAGAATCACACAAAAGGCCGCAGGTAATTATGTCTCTTTTAAGCTGCTAACAGGATTGGCCGTTTGATAAATGGGAGGATTTGAGGCTGTTTTGTCACTGACAAGCTGTTGTAAGATCATATTGGAAGCTGAAGACTGTTTATCTTCATGTGTGTGGTAGAGAGGGGAATTCTCGGTGGATTTTACACCCTCTTCAAATTAATATGATTTCCTAGGCCGGTCCTGTGCACAGGAGTGAATGATCTTTATGACTCACCCCTGATTGTATTACCTGGCTCAGCAGCTACCTCCAGCCCCTCTGAGTGCCCTCTCCCTCCCTTGGCCCCTCCCTGCTCCCATCCCTCCAGCTCCCCCTCTGACCTCCCTACTCCCCTCCTCTATCTCTGCTCTCAGATCCAGCAGCTAAGCAAACCAGAGGCTCAATTACTGCTGGCTACCCCGAGAGGCAGAGGGATCTGGTTTCTTCCACTTCTCTGGAGGGAGCAGAAGAGAGGGAGGTGGGGTGGGAAGGAAGAGGGAGGCAATGGGAGAGGGAGGGAGGGAAGCAGAGGAAGAGAGAAGAAACGAGACAAAGAGGGATTTTAACCAGAGGAACAGAGAGTCAAGCTGAGGTAAAGAAAAGAAAGAGAGAAGAGACAAAAACAGTAGCAAAGGGAGAGGAAGGGTTTTTTTTCCCTTCATTTCCAGAACCTTATTCTCCACAAGCACCAGGGCAACCTCCTTTCCTGAACCCCAGAATTAGCAGGTCCTGGGGCATTTTCTCAGATAACACTGTATTATCATCTTCACAGCACTAACAACTATTGTTAATTTATTTATTTGCGTCTATAATATTTATCCTCACTCCTGAATTAGAAGATCCATGAGGGCAGGGCTGCCATGTTCTTCTCAGGACCCAGCCCCTAATAGGTCCTTGGTGAGTGTTTATTGACTGCATCCTGTGCCAGGTCTGAAGGGGCAGGGTTGACTTGCCCTCCTGGCCGAGGGTCCAGGGTCCAGGGTTGGGTCATCAAGGATACCGTCACTGGCGGGATTTGGGGAGACATTTCTGGGGAAGGGAATGCTTCAGGAGTTCTTTGGACAGAATCAGATTTCCTCTGGGACAAAGCTTTTCCCACTGCACCAGAGTCCCCGGGCAACCTGCATTTTCACAAGTATTCCACATGATTCTGATGCAGTAGGTCTGAAGTTCACACTTCGAGAAGCACTATTCTGGGGAATGGGTGAGCTGAGGGCTCCTGCTCCAGTGGGACCTCAGCAGAACCAGGGATCTAAGCTGCTCAGTGTGTGTTTGTGTGTGTGTGTGTGTGTGTTGGAAGGATAGTGGTTGGAATACCTATAGCAGAATGAGGAAGCTAAAATCCATTATTTCCAGTCAGGTGCCACCTCATTCTACACACACACTGGGAGCTACTTGTGGGGGAGTCCCCAAGTTCAAAGGAAGGGATCAGCCTGCTGGGGGCAGTTTCCCCACCAGACCCAGGACCCTAGAGGAAGAAGAGGACAGCAACAGATGTGAGGAGGAGAAGGAGCCCTCCCTGCCCGTGCCCAGGAGCCTTTGCTCCCCCACCCACTGAAGGCTGTGCAGCCGGTAAGTCATGCCTCATTTCCCAGGCAAGCTGTGCACCCACCCTCAAGCCCCAGGCCAGGCTCCCTGCCTCTTCAGGGGACCTCCCCCAGACTTGTCAGCAATGTATGCTCCAGGATTGATCAACTGCTACCCCGGCATATGACCCCCCAACACACACCCCAAATGTCACAGTTCCATCATACAAGACACAAGCAGGGCTTGCACAGAACACCTGAAATACAGCCCTAGGTGCTCAGAGGTGAAGGAGAGTGTGCCTGGGCTGTGGGACAGCCTGGATATGTTCATGCTGGACCTCTGCCTGGGCCTGAGAACAGGGAGGAAGAGTATGGAAGACAAGGCCCAGCCAGTTTAAAAAGATGGCTCACCCTATGCCACTTCTGCCCTGTAATAAAGCACATAGATAGAACTACCAGCACCTCCTTTCACTCTGCGCTTCAGCAACTCTGGCCTTAGTTCACGCCTGGAACACTCCCTGCTCTCTGCTGGCTCAGTAGCTACCTCACTCATGCAGTTCCCTCTGCCTGTGATACTCTTTTACACTCTTCCATCCCTTTTATCTGACAACTCCTCCGTCTATTCCTTGGTGAGTCTTTCCAGATCCCCTGCCTCTGCTACTAGGGCTCTCCATGCTTTACTCAGCACCCTTGTCATCACAGCTGTGTGTTGCTTAATGACAGGGATACATTCTGAGAAATGGGTCCTTAGGCGATTTTGTCATTGTGCGAACATCGTAGTGTGTACTTACCCAAACCTAGATGGTATAGCCTACTACACACCCAGGTTATATGGTACTAATTTTATGGGACCACCGTCACATATGTGGTCTGTCACTGACCAAAACATCATTATGCCACGCATGACTATGTATTCAGTGTCTGTCTTCCATGCTAGACCGTGAGCTCCATGGCAGAAGGGCCACACCTATGTGCCATGTCCACTGCCATATCCCTGGCACCACCACCCATAGTGCCTGGCACATGGTGGGCACTCAGCCGGGAAGACTGTGGCTTAGAGTCATGTGTTTCAATAAGTGGTTCTTGAGCATCTGTTGTGTCAGGCACAGTACTGGATCCTGAGGATGCAATGGCAGGCAACCAGGCACCGTCCCTCACAGAGGCTGCAATCTGGCAGAGGGATAGATAGCTGTCAAATAATCATACAAATTACTGTAAAATTGCAACTGTGACAGGTGCTTTATAGAAGTTTATGGTGCCAACAGGAGTACATTAAAAGGGAGTTTGGTCAATTTAAGTAGGTCAGGGAAGTTTCCTGAGACAGTGCTATTTCTCTGAGATAAAGAAGATTGTGTAGAGCATCAGTGGAGGAAAGAGCGTTCTGGAGAGACAGAACAGCATGTGCAAAGGCCCTGTGGCAGGAAGGAGTATGGCTTCTACAAGGAACTAAAAGTCCAGAAGGTCTGGAGTGTGTGGGGTGAATGGGAGACTAGAAAGCAGGCAGAAGCCAGACCATGCAGGGCCTTGTCAGGTGAGGTAAGGAATGTATTTCTTCATCTAAGAGTTTAAACACTGAAGAGTTTAAACAGCAGGGGGTCAGGCATAGGCAGCAGTGGTGTAATCAGAATTGCATTTTGAAAAGGTCATTCAGGCTTCAGTATGAAGAAGGAAGGGAGGGGCTTGAGTGGAGCCAAAGAGACCAATAAGTGGTGTGTTGCAGCCATCCACGCTCGGTCCATGAAAGTGCAGGTGGAGACCGAGAGTAGTGGACAGCTTTTGAGAGAAAGTTTTCAAGCAACACCATGGGTTGGTGGCAAAACTAGGACTATACCCATCCCCACTTTCACACTTCCCTGCAGCTGTTGGCCTCCTTCTGGGATGTCCAGTGGGCTACCATAAAGAGGTTGTTCTCAGGCTTCCCTCAGAAGTATCCCCTGCTCTCTGGCCCCCACGCTCCCACATTCTGTACTGTGTCCCCCTGGGGTGCCCATATGTGTCCTCTTCCAAGCTGGAAGGCTCTGGCTGGACACCCGTCTAGGAGGTAGGTTTCTCTTATAGCCCCAGGTGCTTTGCATTCTGGGAATCGTAGTTCTGGAGCGGGAAAGTTGGGTCTGCTCCTGACTGTGGGTCTGGCAGGCAGCCTTGTTGCCATGGCAGCAGCTGGGCTGGAGCCACCGAACCATTTCATCCACAGCTCTGCTGGCTCTGAGAGCCTCCCAGCAAGAAAGCTTGGGCTCTGGGGAGGCGGGGGGGAGGAGAGAGAGAGAGAAGAGAAGGGAGGGAGGGGGGGACCTCATGGGCCTTCCCCAGAGGCCTGGGCTAAGCCTCGCCCTGCTCTGGGGCTTGTGGCCTGAGTCGGAGAGAAGTCACCAACTCATCCTCGGAGCAGGACTGCCCGACCACTGGGAGCCAGTTCTGCTCCTCTGTTCTTGTCAGTCAATCAGACCCTGTAATTCAGTTCTGTGACTGCAGAAGCCTGCATCAGACACAGAGGAAGGAGGGAGCAGCCCCCTTCCCACGGGCCCTGGGAGCCTGGGGAGAAATGTCCAAACTAATTACTTAGGAAGGAAAAAGTCCTGTCCATTTTTCCTCCAAAATGTCCCCAGAATCCATTCCCTCCTCTCTGCCCCTTGGCCACAGTCCTGGTTCATTTTATCTCCCCAGGAGAAGGCTTTCTAAAACACAAATCTGGTCCTGTCACACCCCTGCTTAAAATTCTTCAATGGCTCCCCTTTGCCCACGACTGGATCAAGTCCAAACTCTCTAGTAGGACCATTCACAGCGTTGCAAATTCTGGCCTGAGGCTCTGTGTCCAGTTTCTCCCCTGACTCCCCTCTGCTCCAGCCACACAGAAGTTTTCTGGTTCCCCTTTCATACCCCCTGCCTCCACACATGCTCTCCTCTGCCTGAAATGCCCTTCCCTCCCTCTTCCAACCTCTGAGCCGACCAAACCCAGCTGCAACACCTCCTCCTTGGTGAAGTCTTCCAAAATCCTTCTCCGCCAGGGGAAGCCTTAATGGCCTGGTGCTCTGAGCTCCCAGAGCACTTTGTACTTCCCTCGCAAGCACTTATCACCATGTTGTGATTATTGCCTCTGTAGCTGCCTCTCCCTCTCTCTCTCTCCTGCATCCGAGCCATCCCGGGGGCCCCAGTGCCCAGCACAGTGTTTGGCACAAGGTAGGCACTCGATAAATGGTGAATGGGACTGAATTCACCAAAGGAAGGCTGTTTAGGCTGTCACCACCCCCCACTCCACCCCCCTTACCGGGCTTGCCGCCTCTCCTTGGCCCCTTCCTCCCTGCTCCTCCCGTGAGGCCACACACCTTGCACACTGCAGAGGACTGGCAGACTCTATGGAGCGGCGTCTTCTATTCTGGGCAAGGGTGGCACAGGTGCCTGCAAGTGGAGGCTGCAAGCCTCCCCGTGTCACTGGGAATGTGTATCAAGTCACACCAGGTCTCCAGAGAGGAGGCACCGTGTCTTAAATGGAGCCATGATTTATGGACCCGGCTCCAGGAGCTGGGAAACCAATTAGGCTTCCCTGCTTCTCCACCTGGAGGCAGGATATTTCCAGGAAAGCCCTTCCTCCTGGGCAGAGGCTCCACTGCCTTGAGCCGCAGCCCTGAGGCTTCCCCATCCAGCCCCCGACCCTACCCCTATCACCAACCCCCTGGTCAGTAGCTCCAAGTCTCCTGGGCCAGCTTTCCTTGTATTAAAATCCCGACTCTAATAGTTAACATTTGGGAAGCCTTTTCTTGTTTCATCCTGAGTCTCATTTCCCCATCACAATAAGAGGATAAAAAAGCCTGCCTAGATCATTCATTCATTTGTGTACCCATCCATCCTTCCTTCCACTCACACATTCCCTTCCATGAAGACTTATTAGGTACCTTCTGCGGGCCAGGTACTAAGTTAATCACTCAGGATGCAGAAAAGAATCAGAAAGACACAGTCCCTGCCTTCAGGGAGCTTGCAGTCTGTAAGGAAGAGCAACCTTGAAGCGTTTCGAGGCAAAAGTGCAGACTGTTAAGTAGAGTCCAGGCCTAACCTTGGACCTCAATACTTATTTCCTCAATGGCGATTTACTGTGCGCCTGTGATACGGCTGGCATGGAGGATAAGCACAAACGCAGCCCGGCTCTCCTCTCACTCGGCTCCTGTTCTCAGTGCAAACAGAGACAGACATAGCCTAGGGAGGACTTAGAACTCACTGCATACTACAGCTGTGAGAGGGCTGGGAGAAAGAAGTGTGCAGACTCTGCAGCTGAAAACAGGGGGTCCAGACACCCCAGGGCCCCAGAGAGAATTCGCTGAGATGAGAGGCGGGGTCCTCTGCACCCAGTAGAGGTGAAAACAAATGGACAGGGCCTTGATAGGACTTACTGGGCTGGGGCAAGAAGCAGCCTTCCCTGATTAGCGTATGGGGATGATGGAGCAAGGGGATCTCACAGAGAGAGGGTGAGAGACGTCAGGAGCACCAGGCACACAGGGCCTGGAGAGGGTGGTGGATTCCAGAGCACGGGGAAGCTACTGTGTGGCTGCCTCAGCCCATGCCCCTCATTCAGGAGCACTTTTATTTTCTCTATTCTGGAAGCAGCAGGAAGAGCCTGGACCAGGTGTCAGTGTAGTAAGGGGGTAGGGAGAGCAGAGGCCGGCGTGGCAGCTGGTTCAAGCGTTGGCCTTACTGCAGCCCCTAATGCCGGACCCACAGCCTGAACTTCTCCCCAGGCCCTCTCTCTGTGACCTGGGCTCCTGGAAATCACTGTCTTGACTCAGGGGGTACAGTTTCCAGGGTTTGGAGGAAGACCGGAAGTAAGAGAGTGGGGAGCTGGGTGAGTGGAGATCCATCACCAATCCTCAGTGTTTCCAGAGAGAAAAATCACCAGCTTGTTTTGTGAGTCTGGGTCTCAACTCCCCCATCTACAAAACGGCGGGGTTGGACTAGCCCTAAAGGCTCATCGGTGCCTGTTCCTTCTGCTGTTGGCAACAGGGAGATGGTGGAGGGAGGTTCTGCAGAGAACGGCTGGCTCCACCCTCTGCCAAGGGACCCAAATCAGCATTTGTTGACATTTCCCAGAATGCCCTCAGTGCTGGTGACATTTCTGAGCCTTGCTCCCTGACAGGGCTGGAGGCTACAAGGCTGACCCCACAGCCCCTCCTTCAGGCCTAGAAGGGCTCAGACCGCAGGCCCCACCCAGGGACAAGCCTCACATTGCAAATGGTGGCAAAGTCCAGTCTTCTGGGGTTCATCCTGAACTGGCACAGGGGCCTAGATTGCATCTTGAAAATGCTGACTAGAGGAAAAATGAGACACCTCTGGGCCCAGAGCTTTCCTCACCAAACCTCGACGTCTGCATTGGTGAAATGGGACCCGTAATCCCTGCTTCCCTCAAAGGATAGGTGTGGGGCTCCAACTACATAAACATGAGGAAAAGGAAGTGTTTCAGAAACTGTGGGTTCTTGTGCAAATACCAAGGGCTCTGATGGGGGCATTCAGCCCGAAGGTGGGTGTTGGGGGGCGGGGCAGGAATGAAGCTTGGAAGGGATTAACTGGGTGCAGGGGCTGGAGGAGCCAGGTCAGATTCTGGCCATTTCACAAACTGGAGAGAGCTACTTGGTGACTAGAGGCCAGCAGAGGAGACCCAGTGACCCCTCTTATGCCCTAGTTGATGCTGACACACAGCCTCAGAGCTGCGGGCCGTGTCAGAACCAGCCTATACAAGGAGGAAGCCCAAGGCCTCTCTTGCTAGTTTTATTCTTGTCTCAGGACTTGGGGGGACACCAGCTCGAGAGGCCTGCTCAGGGTAGTAGTAAAGGGCCTGGATTTTGGAGTCAGAAAACTAATCCTGGATGTGTGGCCTTAGGCAAGTAACTTACCTCTCTGAGCCTCATTTTCCTCATCTGTAAAATGGGGGGAGGGGTAGTAATAATGCACACCTTGCAGATTTGCTGGGAGGATCAAAGAAGCTAACGCTGGTAAAGCACTTAGCACGGGATGCCACATTTCAGGTGCTGCAACTACTTTGCTGGTGCCATCATCAGTGGCATCAGCTCTCAGGTAGGTTGCACCTCACCAAGAACCTCTTCCACATCTACCTTCCTAGTAGATTTTCCTTCCCCACAGATTTTCATGCATTTAAATGTGTACCAGGGGGCCAGCCCGGTGGCACAGCAGTTAAGTGTGCATGTTCTGCTTTGGCAGCCTGGGGTTCGCCAGTTCAGATCCCAGGTGCGGACATGGCACTGCTTGGCACACCATGCTGTGGTAGGCGTCCCGCATATAAAGTAAAGGAGGATTGGCAGCAGTTAGCTCAGGGCTAATCTTCCTCAAAAAAAAAAAAATGTGTACCAGGTACCACTTAGTGTGCACCCAACTCAGTATGGTAGAAAAGAGGACGGAAACCTGATTTCCAGTCAGGGTCCTAATTTGGTGATTGTGTGAGTTTGAAGGGGCTCTCTTCCCCAAACTGAGTCTCAGTTTTCTCATCTTTAAAAATGGGAGTCATCAGACAAGGATTTGGGGTTGGTATTAAAAACCATTAGAGGAATGGTTGATGGGGAAATCAACATTTGTTTGGAGCCAGAGTAACCCACAAACGTTATTTTCTGGAAGCCAGGTGGGAGAGAATCATAACTATCATTAGGGGGTGTCCATCTGAGCATTTCTTTTTTTTCTTTCTTTCTTCTTCTTCTCCCCAAAGCCCCCAGTACATAGTTGTATATTCTAGCTGTAGGTCCTTCTGGCTCTGCTATGTGGGATGCCGCCTCAGCATGGCTTGATGACCGGTGCTATGTCTGCACCCAGGATCCTAACTGGTGAAACCCCAGGCTGCTGAAGCAGAGTGTGAGAACTTAACCACTCGGCCACAGGGCTGGCCCCATCCATCTGAGTATTTCTAATGGTGGATGAATGAGATTTTATGTGTCTTCTGATGTGATGCAAAATATATGACATCACCTCACGTGTGTCTTAGATAAAAACATTTAATCTGAATTGCTCTGGTCTTTAGATCTAACTTCTAAGTTTAAAAGAAACGTTGGAAGTAACCAGCACAAGGAAGTAACCAGACATCTGGAAGGAGGGATATTCTGTAGGAAAACTGATCTGGATGTTTCGCGGGTCAGTGGCCAAAAAAAAATGGGGAAATGCGCCATCCTAAGCAATTTAACGCACGTAATGATCAGATGTCACGTGTGGTCCTGCATTGGATTCTGACAAGCCAACTGTAAAGGACTTTTTTGGGGGGGGCAACTGGGGAGATTTGTATATGACCTGGGTATTAAAAAGGATGAAAACTTACTCAAATGGAAAGGTAGAGATTATTGACTGAAAAAAAGGAGATCATGAAGCAGTATGTATAATGTGATCACATTTTGGTAAAAAAAAATACTTATATGTAAGAAAAACACTTGGAGGGATATGTCAAGTTGTTAATAGTGGTAAGGATGTGATGTTTTTATTTTTATATTTTTGCTTTATGTATTTTTAAATTTTCCACAATGCACATGTATTGCTTCTGTAATAATAAAATGTTATTTAATAAATAAAATGGGAACGGCAACAGCGTGTACCTTGTAGGGCTGTAACGACGCAGTGAGATAATGCTGTGAAGCACAAGGCTTGGCGTAAGTACATTCTCAGTAGATAGGTGCTGCTAAGATGTTTATGCTAGCCTGCCCCCACTCACCATTAGACAAACCTGGCTTACCAGGGATGCTCTCCCTGTCCCCAGCTCCTGGCTCACAGCAGGGAAGTGCTGCTGTTTGCTGGACAAATCACTGCCCTTGGTCCAGCTTTTGTTGGACATTAAAGGAAGCACGATGGAAATTGTGGCCTTGTGCTCACATAGGTAGAGGTCTCTCAGAGGCCCCCCACTCCTCTCTATGAACTCCCAGGGTGTACCCTCAGCTGGGTCCTCACAACAAACAGAAGGGGACCCTCTGTCAGTGGTGTAAAACTGTGGTGGTCTGATCCAAAGAGGAAAACCAGCTGCCTACCCCCAGGCCACATTCCCCCAACCACCCAAGCTATTTTTGGCATTGGCCTCCAAAAGCTTCCACCTTCCTCACTGCCCTAAACTCTAGGGCTGGAGATTGCATTCGATGCTGTCCCACAAATGTGCACTTGGCTTAAGGCTAGACCTACAATAGGAGCTGGTTCTTGGTCTGAGTCTGAGCCTAGCTTCCCAGAGAGAGCCTCAGAGATGGGACGAGGCTGCAGCTGTCTCCACGTCCTGAGGCTAGCCCCCTGTGAGGAAGTGGGTTTAAGATTTGAGGTGTACCTAGGTCTGAAGCTTGCGGTTGACTGAAAGCTGAAGCTGAAGCTAAATCTTGTCCTCAATGACAGCTGAGGCGGCCTCTGACCAGGGGCTAAGAACTGGGCCATTCCCTGACCTAGCAAGGTTTGGGAGCTGGCTATGTAGTCAGAGAAGGAACCTGGGAGGGGGATGGTCTGCCCAGGCAGGGTGTGGGAATGGGGCTCTCTGCCAAGGAGAGGAATCTTCGGAGCCTCCAGCTCTGGCTCCAGTATCCACAGAGCCTGGTAAGGATGAGGAAGAGAGAAACATCCCTGCCACGGGTCAGGGGGTGGGGGTACTGGTGTGTACTGGGGGGCCGTCTCGCACAGGCAGAGCTGCAGTGGGAGGGAGAGGGAGCCCACGTGGAGGAAAGGCTACCGAGGACTTCCAGTCGCCCAGTCGCTGAGGGGGTCTCCAGTGGCTGGAGAGGGGACCTGCGTATGTGTGAAGCACCCCATTACCCCCAGCTCCACTCCTCAGAGCCTGCCAGACTCCCCGCTCATTAGGACAACATCTCCTCCTTAATAAAAAATACATGAATAAATAAATAATAACAGCCATAACCGAACGAGAAACCACTTTCCACTCTTTTCTGTTTCCCCTGCTCCTTCCTTCCAGGCGCAGTCCCGGGGGTTCCCGGGCTGGGTCTATCTGTAAGTGCCCTCCCTCCCTCTAGCTCTGCAGGCAACCCTCCACGCAGGAGGGGACTGATGGGGGGTGGGGGCATCACAGTTCTTAGGGTGACTGAACAGGCCTTCTGCACTCCCCACCTGCTCTTGGAGGGGTGTGAGAGGGGAGAAGTCTGGAGAGGGGTCTCCTCTCTCAGCTTTCAGGGAGGAGGCAGCAACAGCTGAGCCTTTAGGGCCGGGGCTGGGGGTGGTCCCCAACACACAGGGACCCCAAGTCAGACACAGGAAGGAAATGCAGGGGGATAGAAGGAACTGAAAGATGGGACAGCTAGAGGGTTGCAGGAGCAAACAGGAGCTGACATTTGCATAGGGTGCAGGAGGAGGCTTTGACTCACATTCAAGTACCCAGAGGGAGATGAGCTTTCTTAGAAGGAACAACAAAAATCACCTTTTTTTTCCTCCCATCAATCTCATGTTGGCCCTTTCTCTCTGTCTCTATGTGTCTCACACTCTCTGTCTCTCTTGTCTCTTCACTGCCTCCTCTTCCACTATCATCTCCTTCCTTACCTGGTCAGTATACCGGGGAAATGTCGGCCAGGAGTCACCCACTTCTCAAGGTTAAGGAAAAGTAATTCTGCCGGAGACCTGGTGGTTCAGGACATGGGTTCAGGACCATGGAGAGCATCTGTGAGGGCGAGGCCCTCTCCCAAAACAAAAAAAGAACTCGAATTGCCTGAAGAGTAGGAGAGCTGAGCTGGAGGTAAGGGAGAGGTGGTGGGGAAAGGAGCCGACACAGGTGAGCATTGTTCCCAGCCTGGTCTTCCTAGGCTGGGTAACTCTGAACTGGGACTCAGATTTTTGCTGCCCTAGACCAAAGGCCCCCCACTACCACCACCGAGAAGAGTGGGAGGGGGTATGGCCTGTGCTCTGGAGTGTGCAGTCCTGGACCACAGCCCTCGCTAGGAAGCTCTAGCAGCCTTTGTATGAAGAGTGCAAAGCTAAACACACGAGCAGTATACGGTGTTGGATTTTTTTTTCCTTTCAATTTTTTTTATCGTGGTAAAGTACACATAATATAAAATTTACCACCTTATCCATTTTTAAGTGTACACTTCAGTGATACTAAATACATTCAGATTGCGTTTTTTTCTTCAAGAGAATGGCGTAACTCTTGGGGAGATGTCAGGGAGGCTGTGTGCGGTGTGTTATGTGTGCATGAGGTAAGGGGATGGTTACAACCCTACAGGTGAGAGGGTGCCCCACAGTGGGGGAAGCAGGAGATAGGGACCAGGGTCCTGTTAGGCTTGTTCATTCTGGCAGCTGCAGGCTGGGAGTGGGGGTCAGACAGAGACTTCCCTGGCCCCAGCTCAAGACTAATGGGACACAGGAGTCTCCTCTTCCCTCCAGTAGCTCCCTCTGGATGATGCCAGAAGCCAGATTTCAGGAGCAGTCCAGATGTTCAGGGGAGATGTGAGGAGGTGGAGCAGATGGGGCCTGGGATTCCTGCCGGGGCTGGGGGAGGAGGGCAGCAGCTGGAGGATGTGCTGGGGCGTGTGCCAGAGCTGAGGTTGGCTGCGACATGTGCCAGAGCATGTGCCACAGAGAGTACCTTGGATGTGGGACTTGGGCAGAGAGCAGGCGCGGTCAGCTGGCCCTTGGTGCTCTCTGTACTGGCCACTGAGATCTGTCCTGAGCTGCCTTTAACTGCGGCAGAGCAGGAGGGGCAGACTCTTTCTGCCACCTGCTGTGCCAGGAGACAGGAGTGAGCAAGGCGGACCCTGTCCCTGCCCTTGGGGAGCTCAGTCTTGCCCGCAATGCAGGGTTTGGCTTGGATCCAGGGGACCCATCCTCCCTGAGTTCAGAGTAGTCACTCCTTATGACCTGGGGGAGGAAAGCCTTGCTCAGAAGCCTTAGTGAGATGGCCCAAGCTGTCCCCTCACTTTCTACCCCAGGAGCCCACAGCTCATCTTCCTACCCAGAGACTCAATCCCTGGCCATGTTATCCCTGCTGGTCCCTGCAGTTTCTGTGGTTCTTGGGACGGTGTGGAGCAAGGCAAAGGGCCAGACTCTAGAACTGGTGCCTGCTCCTGCCTTGCCCCATGGACTTGAGGGCTCAGCAGCTTTTACTACCCTCCCCCCAACTCTGCTGCCTCTGGCTGTGGTCAGCTCACCATCCTAACACCAGCCCGGGAGAATGGTCATGAGCCCCATTTGGTAGATGAGCAAACTGAGGTGTAGAGAAGTAAAATGACTTGTGGAAGGCACACTTCTTCAAGAGAGCCAGGATTTGAACCTCAGTTTGCATGACTGTTTTTCTATAACTCTTCCTCTAGGCAAGGGCTTCATGCTGGCTCTGCAATCCAACCAGTTGTGTCGCCCTGGGACAAGTAAGTGCCTTTTCCTCACTGGACCTCCATTTCCCCATCTATAAAATGAAAAGGTTTAAATAGGATTATCTTGAAGAGCCTGTCCCCTTCTGCTATCCTGTGATGTCACAACAACCCTCAGTCCTGGGAAAGGGTGCAGTGGTGATAGACTGTGAACTGATGCTACTCTAGTTGAGGGCAAGGCAGTGACCAATCCCCCACACCTGCCAGACCCTTGGAGCATCCTAGGATGTCAAGATGCTTGGCAGGGGTCGGCCCTTCTGTAGGCTATAGTGGTGGGGTTGGAGTGGAGTCTGGGGGAGCCCAGGCCCTGAGTCCAGCTCTGCTTGCTGGGGAGGGAGGGAGAGGGAGGCCTTGGGTAGAGAGAAGGGCTGGCTGGCAGGCCAGAGCCAGGCAGGCAGAGCCAGGCGGGCAGAGCAGAACGAGGCTCAAAGCTCCAGGGCTTTACAAATGGATTTTGCTGAAATGGAAATTTCCACCCATCCCTGAAATGAGCCTGGCAGTGAGGCCAGGTCTGGTGAGGCTGCGGCAGCTGGGGACGCAGACAGGGACAAAAGCCAAACTCTCGAAGCCCCTCAGACCTATCCAGCGCTCCCCTTCTTCCATACCCCTCCTCCACTCCTCTCCCCTGCTCGGGTCCTCCGGATCCTCAGGGACCTTCGCAGTCCTCACACCTTTTTATACCATTCTCACTTTCTCCCTCAACCACTTCGCGCCTCCTGCACCCCTACCCACCTGACACCCCCACCTCCCACTTGTCGTCCTCACACTGCCTTTTCACCCCTCATACCTCTCATGCCTCCCCACCCTCCACCTCGCGCACCCACTCACACCTGACACTCTCCCCACCTCCTACTTTATCTTCTCATTGCCCTTTCACCCCTCACCTCCTCATCCCCCCTCTTACCTTGGCCCTATACCACTCCCCATATAAACTCTCTCACACACCCAACAATCCCTTCCCCTCCCCTCCTGTTTCACTCCTCACACCTCACCCCTCCCTGGCTCACCCCCTCCAGCCCTCCCACACTTTCCCCCTCCACTTCTCACCCCCTGTCCACATGGCACATTCCCTCCTCACATCACTTTCTGGAACCCTCTCCTGCTTCTGACACTCCCTCACCTCCCCCTTCACTCCTCACACCCCTAAGGGAGTCACATCCTTCACCTGTCCCTAATCCCCTTCTCACCTACTTATAGCCTCCAGCAGTGATCATTGGGGCCAAATGTCTCCTGGTGGAGAGCTGGGCTCTAGAGTCAGACTCCTAACTCAGCCCTCCTGGCCGGGTGAGCCAGGATATTTCTAATTTCCCTGAGATTCTGTTTCCTCATCTGTAAAATGGGGTTGACAACTTCCCCTACCTCTCGGGGCTGCCGTGTGGACTGAGCAGGTCAATGCTGGCGGAGCCCTTGCCTAGCACACGGGAAGCGCTCCATGGTGTTGATCTCGTGGGTTGTCCTTTGCCTAGTTGCTTGACACTTTGTGTCAGGCCCTCTGCTGGACAGTGCTGGGTGGGAGTGTGTGGGTACAGTATGTGCTGGATTTGAAAGGCTGGTGAAAGTACCAAAAAATATGCTGGCGGGCGGTGTCAGGGATGAACGTGATCAAGCAGGCCCACAGGGACCAGTAACAGGATGAGTAAGGGGGATAAGTGCTCACGAGGCTGCTAGGAAACGTGGGCAGCACCCGGTCTTAAAGAGGTGTCTACAGACGCCTGGCAGTGGGGCAGGGCTTCCACTCCCACTGGACTGGACCTGAGACACTCCAGGGAGCCTGGGCACCCTTTCCTCCCTAGGCCACTGCCGGCCACAGCCACTGGAGGGCAACATGCTCCCTCCCGTGGACAGTGGCGGGGGGTGGGCATGGGGAGCAGCTGCCTTCTCATTACCCAGGAAGCTCTCATAGGAGTTAGAGGGGAAGAGGATAGGGGCCTGGCTGGGATGGGGAGGGTCCCTAGAAGGGGCATCATTGGCCCCACGCTGGGTGGGTGGGGAGAATGGGGAAATGCCAATGGAGGGGCACAGAGTGCAGGAGCCAAATGGCGGAGGCAGGAGCAGTATGGGACTTGACTTGCCTTGGATTCCTTTGGCGGGCTTCTCAGTCCAAGTCCTCAAGGCCTACGTGGGAAGGGGAGACTGGCCTGGCCCCTCAGGAAGTTGTGATACCAGGAGAGTTCTGGATCCCCACGACTTCAGGGAATGGGCACCTTCTGCCCAGTGGAGAAGGCTGGGGACAAGAAGCCCCAGCAGGATTGAGTGGGGAAGGTCCTGAGGGCTGAATGAAGGGGAACTGTGGGTCGGAGAGCTGGCCCCAGGACCCAGTGTGAACCTGGGATGGTGGGCGAGGGGGACTCTGGCCGGAGAGGGGGGTGTGGGGGCAGGCAGGGGCACGCGAGGAGGGGCCGGGGAGGCACACTCCCCCGGGGCAGGGTCCACGGAGCACAGCCACATGCCTTGTCCTCTAATTACATGTTGACTTATTACTCATTATTAATTAAACAGGAGCTCTGAGCTGCTCCAGGCTTCCTCCTGCCCCAGCCCAAGTGCTGGGCACAGGGCTTAGAGCCGAGGCTGAGCTGGGCCACTGGGTAGGGAGAAACAGGGGTGGGGGGTGGGGTAGACGTGTAGGTGAAGGGGACCACACAGGGGCAGTGGCTGACTGTCTACTCCAGTGAGAAGTGACCCTGGACCTCGGGCCTAGGGGAAAGAGGAAGGGACAGGCGGGGAGATGGAGCTTCCCCAGGGTGGGGCCAGGGACAGGGACAAGGAGCCTGGACACAGGGAGCTGGGGAAAGGGTGGAGAGTTGTCACGGCCAGAGGTGCGAGAGGCCTGGGGTGGGCTGTGTCTCCAGCTAGGTGCAGAGCGTGTGCCTACACAAGGGGGCCGCCTGCGAGCGAGGCTGAGGGTGTGCACTTGCCGGTTTGTTCCGCTGAAACTGGGTCTGTGTCGCCGTCATGAACGCCCAGAGCTGCGGGGGAGGGGAGGAAGCACAGGCGATTGAATTACCTTTCAAGTCTAAAGCCTGGATTCCTCCAGCCTGGCAGGTGGGTGTGTGCACACATTCCCCAGAGCATTGTGGGATGCTGGCTGTCACCAGGGATCCACGAGGCTTGCTCCAGCTCCAGCTCGTTCAGTCCCAGTTTCCTTTCCACAGGCTAGGAAGGAGAGGGGCCCGTGAGCCTGGGGCGGGCAGAGCAGGGGTGGAGGGAGAGCTGACCCGGCCTCAGCCTGCAGCCCCTCAGGCAGAACTGGAGAGGCCTTGGTTAGAACCCTGACTGCCATGTTCCAGTCACTCATGACCTTGCCACATGACTCAACCTCCCAGGTTTCCTCATCCAAAGAGAAGATAATAATAATAATAACCAGGGCATGAGACCACGTGGCTGTGTGCCAGGCACTGTGCTATGCACTTGATTTCTTTATATCCTCAGACAGCCCTATAAGGTTGGTACTGGTAATCTCCCCATTTCACAGATGAGGAAACAGGGACTCAGAGAGGTTAAGTGATTTTCCAACAGTCACACAGCTGGTAAGTGACAAAGCTGGGACTTTGTCTGGCCCCAGAGCCTTACCCTGTATGGTGTATGGTACCCCAATCTCAAGGTCACTGTGAGGGGTGCATGAGATAAGGCACAGAAAGAAGCATTCAGCCCAGTGCCTGGCACACCGTGAGTGCTCAAGAAATGGTAGGTGTTAATGTTGTCAGGATTCGTTCATCTGCACAGGTGCTCAGCGGTTTCATTTTATGCTGCTCAGGTGGCAGGGAGCCGGGGAGAGGATGGAGAGGCTGGTCACGGGGCCAGGGGCTGGGGAGACAGCTGCAGTCAGGTTGTGGGTGCAGAGAGCAGGTGAGCTGAGGTGGGAAGTGGGGGCTGCATGCAGAAAGCAGGGGAGGGCAGGGCAATCAGAGTAGAGGAAACAGAAGCGAGTGACTATGTATTTACTTAAAGACTTTGCTCCACCGATCACCTCATTGGCCAGACATCTGGTTTTCCTGGGGATCCCCAGGGAATGGAAGTCAGACAGCATTACTTCAGCGGCTCTAACGCCATCCACCCCGGGCTCAGTTGCACTCGCTAGCTGGCTGGCGGGGCTCAGGACACCACTCTGCAGAATGGGGCCAGGAAGAGCAGCGGTCTGCCCCTGGACCTCCCTGGGAGGGAGTGGGAGTCCCTTCTGGCTGCCAGTCACTCCCCTCTCTCCTGCTCAGAGCTAGAAAAATGGGGTTTGACCCCTCCACACACTCACCTCCCCATCCTGAGCTTCCCGCCTAGGTATGGGGCGGCACTTGTGAGGAGCTGAGGAGGGCTCTGGGTAGACCACCCTCCATGCCGTTCCCCTCCATAGTCACCCAGAAAAAGAGATCCAGTGGAGGCAGGCCACCAGGCAGCTGCCTGGGGCACCATTTCTAAGGGGTGCTAAAGCTTCACTGGTCACTTAGTCGGAGAAAAGAATATTTCCCAGACACAAGCCTGGGGTGGGGTTGGCGGGGCAGAAAGACTTCCATAAGCTGCTGGGCACAGAGGTGAGAACCCTGCAGGGAGCTCAGGCTACAACAATTGTTTATTAAACTCCTTTCAGAGGAGGGGAACCAAAGGGTTTCCACGTAGCTCAGCAGCACTGGCAAGGTTGGGGCTGCAGCTGGAGGTGGCTTCCTGCTCAGTCGCCGCACGGCCTCTCCTTCAAATAAATATTGAACAAATATTGAAAGTGTTGGTTTGAAGAGGCACCGAATTATTAGCCTGCCCTTGGCCCTCTCATTTGTCAGTCCAGTCCTGTTGCAAAAGTACCATAATGTTGGCTTTAACGATTCCCTTCCTGCCTTGGGTCATGAGTGCATCGTGTTCATTCATTTATTCATTCTTTCATTCATTCATTCAACAGATATTTCTAAGCACCTGCTGTGTGCCAGGCACTGTTCCAGGCACTGGAGCTACAGCAGCAAACTGCTTCCTCTCTCGAGCTGCTCACCAACCCCCACCCGTGCGACTGTACCAGCTGCGAGCTAGAATCTTTGTGCACCTAGATTGGATTGGGGTGGGGGTAGGGCATCAGAAGATGTCTCAATCCCCAGGAGAAAACTGTCTCCTTGGGTGACAAGGAACCAGGGCAAGGTATCTTTTTTGTGCCGGTCTCCAGCCCAGCACTATCTTTTCATGCCCTCAGGACCTGGTGAGTGCTTATAAATTCACGCTGTGTCCAGGCAGGTGTGCGTGTGTGTGTGTGTGTGTTTCTCCCTGAGCAGAGCTCCAGACTGGGCAGCTGGGGTGGAGTGGCGGGTGGCAGAGGGCAACAGCAGACCATGCCAGGCTCCTCCCTCCACCCCTACTGTAGACACCCTCTGGGCCTCTCTGGTGGGTGGGGCTGCCTACGGGAATGGGCACCCAAACAGGAGACTAAGTTGGCAATTGTCTCTCTCAGTCATCAGAGGAGGGGACCTGCAGGAAGGTCAAGAGGCAGGAGGGATCCTGAGGTTTGAAAGTCATCCTCCCGCAGAAATGCAAGCCATTCTCAGAGCACATGCTCCCCTCCCCCACCACCACCACGGAGACTGCTCCACTTAGCTGCCTGGGCTTCTGGGCATTATTCCAATATTGAAAGGTATGAGGGACCCCAGTCCTGACAGCCCTTTCCCCCACCTTACACGGCTTGAGGGAAATGTGGGAAACCCCTGAAGTAGGCTCTTCTACTCCTCTGGACTGCAGCCCTGACCCGGACCCTCCCTAAAGTCAGAGACCAATGAGGATGTTCACTGAGACTTTGGGGGAGGCAGCAAATCCCCCCTACTCCAACCCCTCATCCTGGGCCCCCGCCACTAAAGCAGAGGAAGGCTGTGGGAGGCAGGGGGTGTGGGTGAGGAAAACGGGGCTTGGTCTCACGTGCCGAGAAGTGGGGAGCTATGTCTGCACGGGCGTCGTCATTGTCGTCGTCGTCCCCCCCCCAGCCCCCACCTCCCCGTCTGACAGAACGAGCTGCGTCCTTGCCGTCTTTATTTTTAGTCGGTACTGGAAAGAAAGGAAGTTCGGGGGGCCAATCCACCAGCCCCAGCTCCCTCTGCCAGCACCCACAGCACGTGGTGCGGGGGCGCGGGAGGGGCCCCAAGTTCCAGCTCCTCAGGGAGGCGGGACAGTGCTCCCTCCCACCTGCCGGCACAGGCGCTGGGCGATGGATGCGAGGAGGAGACGTTCTCCGGGCTGGGGCTGCGGAGGGAGGGAGCGCTGCCTCCTCTCCCTGCCTGAACGCGCGGCTCTGCGCTAGGTCTCTGGCACAGAAGAGGGTGGAAAAAGAGAAAGACCCAGTTTGATCTCCGGAAAATAGGACTGAGGGAGCTCTGAGGTGTTTCCTTTTGTGGGCTCTTTGAGTGGAGCCCCCTGCTTCCTCCTTCAAGGTTAAAGATCTTGACCTCTCTTAGAAGGCCACCTCTAGAAGGGGCTGGCTCTCCTCAGTGGGGGACTTGTGTGAGGCATGAGCCCATAGACTCTCCTGCACCTATCCCAACAGCAGAGCTGGGGGCAGAGAGGGAGGAGTCTGTCAGTGTCCCCACCTCCCCAGCAGGAGAAGGACTTTGTGGGTCAGGGAAAGGCAGTTCAGGTGGCAGTGGAGGGCAGTTGTTAGAGCTTAGACTCTGTAGTCAGGCAGACCTAGGTTCAAATCCTGACTCCTCTACCTACTAGCTGTGTGACATTGAGGAAGTGGCTAAACCACTCTGAATCTCTGTTTTCTCATCCATAAAGTAGGGATAATCTTAGTACCTGCACAGTAGGTTTGCCGAGGATTAAATGAGATAATGTGAGAAAATGCCCCCAGCAAGTGCTCAACTGTTAGTTAATGAAATTTAAAAAGCAGATTCTGCCCAGTGGTGGGCCTAAAGCCCACTGTGTGGCTGATCTCAGGCCCACACTGCAGAGATTTCCTCTCAGATCTGACAGACCTTGTTCACCCCTCTACTGTCCCCCCAAAGCTCCAAGCCTCTGACTCCTAAGCAAAAAGCAAATGTGTCACCCACCCCCTACCTGCAGAGCTGGAAGTCGTTCCCTTCAGCCACCAGCTGCAGTCCCAAGGGCTCACCACCCCCACCATCCCACCCACACACCTCCATCCTGTGGAGGGATGGCCTGAGGCACCTTGTGGGGGCGGGGTGCGGGGAGAAGGTTGAGGGGCATCTCAGACAGGACTGTCACGGGGGAAGGCAGAGACGAAAGGTGAAGACTCACCACCCCAATACACTTGGTGAGCGTTTCTGTGGGTGGTGAACACTCTGGAGGGACAGTGGGGTGGGTGCACAGACAAGCTCCGGGGGGCCATGACCCTCCTGAAGGTGTGCTCCAGGAGAGGAGCCATAGCTTTCCACAGCTTCTCTAAGGGATCTAGGACCCCAAATCCGTAAGAACCACTATGGACTCCCGTCTGTCAGGCAGGAGATCTGGGCGTTACATCTGTCTGCCTCTCACTCCTCAGGCAGCAAGCTTCCTCCTCAGTTTCCCCACCTGCTCCATGAGGGGTTAGACCAACTGAGGTCTGTGGTCCAGGCAGGGCACCCCAAGGCTCTGTGAAGTCCGATGAGGAGTGATGGAGAGGATAACCAGAACCGGGACTTGGAGGCAGGTTCCCGGGAAGGTGGGAGGGGCCGTATCCCACCCCTCCCCAGGAGCCGATTTGGTCCATCAGCCAACATGTCAGCCAGCCAGCCGACAGAAACTGAGCTGCATCCCTCCACCAACCCGGGAGGCTGTTGCCATAGCGACTTCATATTTATCCACTTTAGCTCCTAATTAAGGGGAAAAGCATATAACATATTGGATGTCAAGGAGGCTTTGTGAGCCTCAATTTAGCGGCCGTGCCTGGATGTCAAACTCAAGCGTGATTGCTGTTAATCACCTTCCAAATTACCAAGACAGGTCACAGAGGGAAAGGTCCCTCACCATGGGGGCACTGGGCCCAGGGGAGCTGAGGTGGTGGTGGGGCTAGGAAGAGGGATTTGTTCGGCACCATGACCTGGGGGGCTGCTGGGTGAATGCTGGCTTTGTGGGTGTCCGATTATAAGGTCTGTGGGGACAGTGGCTAGATCTGTTCCCACTGACCCTGAGTCAGGGATCTCCACCCCGGAGGCTCACAAATCAAGACCCTTGGTCTGTAGAGAGGGACTGACCAACTGAGGAACCAAGAAGCATGTAAGGACCATCTGGTGGCCTCTGATGTCAGAAGGAAGACTGACAGATGACCAGGCTGGTAAGTGCGGACTGACCTGCTAGCCGGATGCTGGGATGACTGCCATGTGGCGGAGGAAGGTCCGATGGCGGTCCACTTAGGAGGGACTGGCGGAGCAGTTGGACGTGCCAGTGCCCCTATGATCTCCCAAGGGTGCGCCTGGCCTCTCTCCCCCCAGCTCAGGCCCCAGGGCGTTCTCAGGTGCCCGGGGGAGCCAGCCCTGCTGTGATGCTTCCTGCCTGCTGTTGGAGCTGTGGCCAGAGCCACGTTCCTGGGAGAAGCTTCAGCAGGTCTCTGGGGATGTGGGAGGCGGGGAGTGGAGATTAACAGAGTAAGGTTAGGAGTGGGGCACCGAGAGGGGGACGTCAGCAGAAGGGTTAAGAGCATGAATTACGGGGTCAGGCAGACCTAGGGAAAAGTTTCCTCTTGGCTGTTTTTAGCTGTGTAACTTTGATCACGTCACCTAACCTCTCTGTGCTTTGGTTTTCTCATCTGTCAGGTGGGGATGATGATAATTCCTGCCTCACAGGGCTTTGTGAGGATTTAACCGGATGATAAATGTAAGGAGCTTAGCACAGTGCCTGGCACCTGCTAAGCCCTCAATAACTATTGAGACATTATTAGCAAAAGAGATAGGCCTGAAAGGAGGGGCAGGAACATGGTGACTGAGGGCTGGGCCTGGCGGCGGGCAAAGGAGCTCTTCCCCTCTGTCCCCTTTTGGTCAAGTCTCCAAGAGAAAAACTCGCAGAAGGGAACCCTGATGAAGGCCCGGGGGAAGGGGGTGGGGGGGGACAGGCTGGGAGCTCAGTGAGGGTGTGGGGACAAGTGGTGTGGGGAAGGAGAGCCTTGTACTCAAGGCTTGATGTCACCTAAGGGCCAGAAAGGACCTCAGTGGAGCCTGAAGCTGTGAGATCATTAGAACAACCTGGGACAATTCTCTAAGCTCTGCTGCCTGGGCTCACCCCAGATGTCCTGACCGAGAAGCTCAGGGGTGGGGCCAGGGAAACTGGCTTTAAAACACTCCCAGAAGGATCTGATAATCTGTCTGGGATTTACTGGTCAAAACCAGAGGCCACTGTGAGTCAGAGCTGGGAAGAGCTAGAAGAAGGGGTGGACAAGCCACTCCCCTTTACCTTTTATTTAATTAATTAATTTATTCATTTTTTTGAGGAAGATTAACCCTGAGGTAACTGCTGCCAATCCTCCTCTTTTTGCTGAGGAAGACTGGCCCTGAGCTAACATCCGTGCCCATCTTCCTCTACTTTATACGTGGGATGGCTGCCACAGCATGGCTTGCCAAGCAGTGCCATGTCCGCACCCGGGATCTGAACTGGAGAACCCCGGGCACCTGAAGCGGAATGAGCGCACTTAACTGCTGCGCCACCGGGCCGGCCCCCGCTTTACCTTTTATATATACTATCACAGGGTCTGCTTAAAAATTGTACTCGAAAAGAAAAAAATGCGACAGCTAAAAAGTTTGAAAAATGTCTATTATGGTAATAATAATAATTACAGCTAACATTTATGAATTGTTTACTATGAGCCAGTCACTACGCTAAATGCTTCACGTGGATTATCTCTTTTAATCCTTTCAATTGCTGTTGAGGCAGGCCAACCCATTTATACAGAGGAGGAAACTGAGGTTCAGAGAGGTATGTCAAAGGTCATAGTTTGTTAGTGGTGGATCCAGGATTCGAACCTGGGCGGTCTGAATCCACATCTGGACCACCTTCTCATTCTACAGTTGAGGAAACAGGAGGCCCAGAGAGGTGAAAGGACTTTCCCAACCTCACACAGCAAGTTGAAGGCAGAGGAGGGCTTAGAACCCAGGAACTCTTCTCTTCCTCCTGCTCTCCATTCCTACTTTCAGACACATTTTGCAGAGAAAAGTTAAGGTCGGGCTGGCCTGAGGGAAAGAACCTCAACTCTGTCCCCCAACTCTACGCAGAGTCCTGGAAACAGCAGATGGAGTGGAAGGGGGTTGAAAGGTCCCTGACTTGGAGGAGAGGGAGAAGCTTGGGACCTGGTGACCATGGCCGGGGCAGCCTTGCGGGCCTGATAGGAGGAGTTGCCATGGCCTGGTTTCCGCAGATGTGGGCTGCAGCCGTCCTGCTGAATGGAAGGCTATTAAGGGAAAATGCTTTGCAAGGAGCTGAGCAGCTGGGAGCGGAGATCATCAGAGCCCTGAATGGGGGGCTTTGTCTCTTCAGGGGACTGGCAGGCGCTTGCTCCCGGGGTCTGTGTCTGGAAGACTGGCTGGTGGAGAGGCCAAGGGGTCACCGCCAAGAAGCTCCATTCCCTTTCCTGCCTTCCCGTCCTTGGTCCTCTCCCCCAGCACTGTCCCACGTCCAGGGTGGCCTGGTGGTTATGAACACAGGCTCTGGGGACTGACACAAGAGCCACATTCTGTAGATGAGAAATCTTGGGTGTGCTACTGAAACTTTCAGTGCCTCAGTTTCCTCACTTGTAAAATGGAACTAATAAGGGTATCTTCTCATAATGTTGTTAGGAAGACTGAGCAAGAAAATGGAGGTAATGCCTTTGGCATGCCGGCTCTTGTAGATGTTCTCTCCAGCTAAGGAGATACTCCTCCTGGTTTCTGCCCCTCCCAGGCTCCCGGAGCGTGAACTCTTCTCCGGGGTCTCACCCTAACTCCCCCACCCCCAACACCACCAGGCTGGGGCTCAGGTCAGGCCTCCTTGTTGAGACAGAGGCTGTGTGCAGAGAGAGGGGAAGTGACAGCGAAGTCCGATCCTCTAAGGACGAGCTCTGAGGTCGGAGCGCAGACTCCAGCCTGTGTGATACGTTGTCGCCAGCGGCTCCACTTCCACTCTGGACACTCTCGAAGCCCTAAACCTGCATGTTCTCTCTGACCCAGGCCTTTGCCTGGGCTGTCCCCTCTGCCTGGAATGCTATTACTCAGACTCTTTCCCAACTAACTCCTACCTGACCTGCAGACATTAGTTTAGACAATCTCGCCTACTGGAAGCCTTCCCTGAGACCAGGGGGTCCTCCTGTGTGCCCTCCACTCTAGCGCTGACAAGTACCCGGCCCCTCCCCGCTAGGCCATGAGCTCTGTGAGGATGGGGGACCTCCACCTGTTCACATATCTCCCAGCCCACAACCAGGGCCTGACCCCGAGCAGTCAGTCTATAAATATTGGTTAGATGAAGATGTGAATGGGTGAATGAATGAATGAATAATCGGATTCCCTGGCCCAGGCTGGGGGAGAAAGAAAGGAGAATGGCTGGTGGGAGGAAGAGAAAGGGGAGTGGGTGCTTCAGACAAACTGTAAACATGTCAAGTTTGAGGCCTCCTTTCTTGGGACCCTGTCTTGAAGTTAGGCCACCAGTGTCTGAAGCCATATCATTAGCATAGCTAGTGTTTACTGAGGTCCTACTGTGTGTCAGCCACTGTGCTCAACACTTTATACACACACATATTTACATGGGCTACCTCATTGAATTCTGAAAGCAACTCTGTGAGACCGGTACCATAATTATATTCATTTTAGAAAACCGAGGTTCAGAGTAGTGAGGACACCTTGTTCAAGGTCACACAGCTAGCAAATGGTGGGGCTGGCAGTGCGGTTAGTGCCCAGCTCGTCTGTTTGGTCCTAAAGCAGGAGCTCTTAACCACTAGGCCATCTTGCCTCCCCTGCAGGATGTAGCAGAAGTCAGCATCCCACCTCCCAGGAAGTGGAAGTTGCTGGGAAACGAAGCTGGAGAAAGTTCAGACCAAACGTTCAGTTTGCGTTTGGTGAGCAACCACTGTGCACTGGACCCGGCAGGAAATGCAGAGTTGGCAGCCGGCCCGGCCAGCCAGCTCCCATCTGAGCAGACAGACAGACAGACCCCAGGAAGAGGGGCGAGTGATGACAGAGGGCTGGGTGAGGTGCCAGCCCATGCGGTGGCGACGGCTGGCGTTCGTCACCGGGTGGCTCACGGGTGGAGGGTGGTGGGCCCCGGGAATAGGGCACGGGTACACAGAGCTGTTCTTGGGGGGCTGCTTGGAAGGCTTTGCACATTGGAGGCTTAATCACTCGGCATTTGCTGAGCTCACACGGTGGCTCCCTGGCACTCAAGCCACTCACAGGGATGACTTCTATGCCCATCCCCGGAGAGGAAGTTTCCTGCTTCCTAGGGCTCAGCAGAGCGCTCTGACTGGCTCATTCTCTCCCGGCGGCTGCAGGATTCCAAGCTTTTGAGTGCCCTTCTCTCCTGACGGATGTAAATGTCATCCTTCTAGCATAGCGCAGAGCACAGAGCCCCTCCGTCTGTGGGAGACCCCGGGGGCTCTTCTCCCTGATTATCCACCGGCCCGGAAGCAGGCTGCCCATTAGGCTCAGCCTGTGGCTGTGTAGAAATGACCCAGCGAGGTGCAAGGAGTGGCAGTGGCAGGGCTGCTCCGCAGAGTACTAATTTCTCGCCATTCCTCAGGAGAAGCATAGCTTCTGTCACAGCCCTGCCCATGTCCTGGTGTCATCGGGTCAGGCGCAGGAGGGGCCCAGACTCCTACACTCAGAGCTGGGACCTCAAGCACTCTGAGAAATGGGAGGCAGCACCCCACAGTTCCCATGGCTTGGTGGCTTGCTCAGGGTGGGAGCTCTCTAACCCACATTCAGCTTTGTCCGGGTGCCATGGGACCAAGCCAGGGGTCAGGTGGAGTGCCAGGGTGTGGGACTGGCACCAGTTACGGTTAGGTCAACATGGGTTGGAGAAAGGGCTGGGTCAGGTGAACAACAGGGACTAGAAAGGAAGTGGGGTGGATCTCCACCTGAGATGGATACTGGAGTGAGGATGGGGGTGGGAGCAGGGAAGAGCTAGAGGCAGGGTGAGATTAGAGATAGGTTGAGGTTGGAGCTGGAAATGGGATTAGGATTATTATTGCTACTAGGGTGAGAATTTAGGGTGGATTTTGGTATCAGGGACTGGATTGGGGATGAAGTTGTAGTTGGGATGAGGGTTGGAGATGAGGTGAGGGTCCTTAGGGCTGAAGGGTAGTTTGCTGTTGGTGTGAGGGTTGGGGTCAGAGTGAGATGATATTTGGCTCAGAATTAGACCTGGAAGTGATTGGAAAACGGTGGGAAACAAGTTTTCTCTTCGCCTGCCAGGGTGCGCACATTCTGAGCAGGTAGGAAACCCAAAGTGGGACGACCGGGGCTCTCTCAGAAGTTACCTGCCATCAGCCACCTGTCTCATCCACCTAGCTTCACCTCCCACCCTTACCTCATCTCCTTCAACTTCCATCTCTTGCTCTTGGGCAAAGGCAAGGCCTGCATGTCGCCTCCTCCTTCCTGATCACAGCAGACGTGCCTGAGGCCTGAGCTGGGTCCTCTCCCAGGCGGCTGCTTTACTGCGGAGTCCTCCAGCCTCAAGAATTGAGTTGGACCGGAGGCATTCTGGGTAGGGCTCCATCAGCTGGCCCTCATCCTAGGGGTGAGTAGGGACGTGGGGTGCCCCCTCCCACTCCTTCCTGGCCCTCGCCAGGGCCCTGACCTCTCTCCTCCTTTCTGCAGAGTCCCCAGCCCCTGCCTGCCCCCTCTCGCTTCTCAGGGTGACAACCTGACATCCGCTGGCACTCAGCGTTGGGGTCAGGCTTTTAAAGCTGTTATTGGGGAGACCATGGCCCCTCTCTCACTCGTTCCTCTGCCCCAGTGTCTCTTCATGCAGAGACACGCATCAGGGCATGAAAGAGAGGACAACTGTGGCACTGTGATGCCTTTTAAATGCAGCAATTAGTGGCTAAATAAAATACAGAACAAGCATCTCTGCCTGCTTCTGGCAGGGACTTGCTGAAGCTGCTCGGTAGGGACGCTGGGAACCGATGGGGGAACAGCAGATGGTGGTCCCAATCACCTGGGCTGGAGCCTCTTGCTGCACAGGGTTGCAGAGAAGAGGGACTTGTGGACTCCTCTTAGGCTCCTCAGCCTTGTTAGAGGGTTGGGGGGTGCAGGGAAAGCTGTGGGGTCTTAGGGCGCTGAGGGACGGTCCTGCAGAATAGTGAGAAGCAGACAACAGTGGCTTCGGAACATGACAAACCTGGACTTGCGCCCTGGTTCTGCCACTTACCAGCTGTGTGACTTGGGCGGGCTGCTCACGCTTTCTAAGCCTCAGTGGCTTTGGCTGTAAAATGGGGATGGTAATAGTCATACCAACCTCAGTGATTTGCTAGATTTAAATGATGTAATAAATGCACCACACTTCTCAAAGAAGAGGCCTCCCAGCAAGGAGTGAGGCTGAGGCCTGAAAGGGTTAGAGATATTGCTAAGAGGTCCTGCATGGTTGGGAGGACAGGCCCTGGGGGCGAATCAGGAGCCTGGGGAAGCTGAGCAGATCCCCGTCCTGGGCCAGCGGCTCTTGCCTCACTGATGCGCCTTCTCAGGTGTTCCAGAGCGAAACAGGCAATTAGAGTCGACCATTAGAGGATGAAAGAGGAAGAACTTAGACCTAGCAACTCAGAGGAAGTTCTCTGCTCACTCCTCCACCCCACTACCCGCCTCCCAGATGCCATACATAGATATCCACCTTGGATGACTTACCTAATGTCCTGCAGCCTCAGTTTCCCCTGCAGCACGGTTTTAACAGCATGTTCCTTGACTCCAAAGAGCCCTTAACAAATACACTATCCTCGCAGACATCTAGTACCTTCTTTCCTTCCCCCACTGGCCTCTTCCACACTGCTCCCACGCTGAGCAGGGCCCTCTCACGGAGGCTTCTGAGGGGATGGGGCAGGGGTCATGAAGCAACTCAGCAGATGGCAGTTGGGGGGACAAAAGAGGCTGGGCCAGGAGCAGGGTGGCCAGTCACTTGGCTCCTGCTCCCACGTGAACCCCCATCCTGAAGCCCCAGCTCAGCCCTTTTCTTTAAATAAAAGGAATGACGTCATCCTCATGCTTAGCTGCTGAGCTAGAAGGAGGTGATCTGAGATACTGTGGAGGAGAAGCAGGCGATGCTGGGGCTGAGGGTGGGGAAGCCAAGGGACAGATGAAGGACAGAGACCAAGTCCCCTCTGGGGACACCTGTGTGTGTGTGTGTGTGTGTCTCCTGGCATCCGCCCACGTGTGTGTGCTGGGAAAACTGCAGACTCACAAAATGTTAGAGCAGAGATGGAACTTCACGCTACTGCTGGAGAAGCAGAGGCTCAGAGATGGTGTCGTGGAGTTAGATCTAGACAAGGCCCTTCATGTTTCTGAGTCTCAGTTTCCTTGTCTGCAAAATGGGGGTAACAATGATGTTGGCCTTGCAAGCATTTTGTGTGAAACGATTGGGAGAGATCATGGAGATAAGCACCTGGCACATAGTAGGTGCTCAAATAAGTGGTGGCTATTGTGATTGTGATTGTGACCGGGCAGAAGTGAGGCCAGCAGCACAAGAGCCTTGGGTGGGCTGGGGCAGGAGGCCTCCCGTAGGATCAGCCCAAGCCTTCCCAGAGGAGGCCCGGCCAGGCCCTGCAGGTCAGGGGGGCAAGGTCCTGTCTCTTGGGGCTCACCTACCAGCAGCTCCCCGCTGGTCCTGGGGGCCCTGGGAACAGCCTCTGCTCTCCCCCTCGGGGTGCAGCCCTGGATCCTTCTGCAGAAGGCTGGGTTCTGTTTTCCTTGAACATCTCTGAGGGCCCCCCTTAGGGTTTGCTCAGGCTCCTGGCAGCTTCTTCCCATGACAGCTCCTGTCCCTCTCAGGGTCCCTTTCCTTCTCCCCCCACCGCCCCCACAGTGGCTTGCCTTCCTTTTGTTCATCTCTGCTTCCTTTTCTTTGTGCTCCCTCCTCAGCCCCTCTCCCTTTCTCTCTCCTTATTTCTGTCTCTCTGTGTTCCTGTCTCTGTCCAGTCTCTAACCCTGCCTCTCCTTCCCTATTTTTCCCATCCCCTCCCTCCTCTCATGCTTCCTCTGTCTACTGATCCCTGTCTTTCTCCATCTCGCATGGTATTTTTTCTGCTCCCTAAAAGGTGAGTCCCAGCTTTGAGCAAAGGCCCGAGGGGCCAGGGCCAGGTCAGTTACCCAGAGGGGAAGGGCCCTCCCATCCCTCTTCCCCACCCGATGTGGGGTGCAGCCCTGGCTCTCTGTGCTTCCTGAGCACGGGTGTGTGTGGGCTGAGGGCAGAAGGCCCATCTTGCCTGTCATCTGGAGAGACGTGTGTGCAAAATGTTAGCTCTATGGCTCTGATTCAGCTCCCAGGCGGCTGACTGAGGAACATGATGACGGAAGGGGGTGAGGGGGACCCAGAAAAGGGAGCTCGGCTGGAGACAGAGTCCTGGGACTTTGGCAGAGGACTGGGGCTGCCTGGAGGGACCCTGGGTGGGATGGTAGAGGAGTGGGGTGGGGGTCGTAGTACCATTGGATGCAACGAAGTGGACTGGATGGGGCGACAGTGAAGGAGCCTCAGGGAAGGGCTGGGATAGGAGAAGGGACACCGGGTGTGATGAAGGGGACCCTGGGTGGGGTGAAGGGACCTGCAGTGGAGAGATTAGGTGGGGATTCAAGGGATGGTGACTGTGGGTGAGGGTGGCATGGGATGGGTCAGAAGGAGGCAGCACATGAAGTAAAAAGGCAGGATGTGGTGAAAGGCCAGGATGGGGCTCCTCGGGCCTTGCCCCTCACCTGTACCTCATGCCAGGCCTTTCTGCTCCCGTCACTCACTTTGCTGCTTCCAACCCTCACCTCTCCCCCTGCAGTTTGAGTTGCTAACAGCCCTTCCCATGAGAACACTGCCCTACAGACCACTGCGGGCCGGCCCTGCAGGTGACAGACTGCACAGCAGAGTTGACCCTGCAGAGATCTGTCTGCCTGTCTGTCTGTCTAGTCCAGAAGGAAGAGCCCCAGTTCCCACTCGTTCTGGTCTGGTGGAACCAGCAGTTCTCACCTGAGAAGGAGCCCTGGATAGCTCCTAAGGCCGGGATCCAGGCTCCATGAACTGGGTATTCTTCTGGGGAGGATCAGAACAGGGACAGAGTCTCCAGGATGTTCTAGTTGGCACTGCTGGAATCCCAGTATGTGCCCAGGGCTCGTGTGTGTCCAGGCCAGACAGCACATACAGTCAAGCAAGGCCAAATTCACCTCCTGCTTCCCCTCCCCGGGACCTTCCGCCCATGTTTGCATCCACAGGGGCCTGGAGGAGGCTGTTATGGCCTCCATTTTTGGGGAGAGGAGACCAATTTCAAAATATGTCAAGATAACCATAGTATTGTTGGCAAAAGCTGTCACTCACTGGGAGCTTACTCGGCTGTGCGAAGCTCTGTACATTTTTAATTCAAATAAAATCTTCACAACTATGAGGTGGACAGTATTTTTATCCTCACTTCCCAGAGGAAGAAATGGAGGCTCAGAGAGGTTAAGTCACCTGCTTGGATTCATACCAGGGACATTTGCCTCCACAGCTTGTGCTTTGAACCCATGCAGCGCCCCCCCCCCCACCTCCCGCCCCCCGCAGCCCCCACAGACAGCTCCCTGCGGTGGGACCCTGGGAGGTGTGAGTGATGGAGGGGAGGATGGATCATGAAGGTTCCAGGGAGTCCCACTCACTGGGGATTGGAGCTGTGGGAGGGGCTTGGTGCTCACGGCTCCTCCCCCGAGGCCTGGGACAGCCTTCCAGAGGACAGGCAGCACTTCCAGTCCCATACGGGCCTGAAGATCCCCTGCCTCCGCCAACACCCTCAGAAGCCGTTAATTGGTTCCATTTGTAGCCACTGGGGTGGGGGGGGGGGGTGACCTAAATTTAGGCTACTTTCCCGGGCTGTGGGTGGGAACATGAAGCGGAGTGAGGGGCTGTCCAGGGTCCACTCCTGCCTTATCAGCCCTGCCCTACAAGCAGCAGGACCCTCTCCCAGGCTGTGGAGGTGCATGACGACCCGCCCGCCACGTCTCTGTGTGGGTGCGCTGGGCTGCTGTGTTCCTGTGGCGCCGGTGGGTGCGTGACGACGGCAGCCCCCACCCGGCAGCGCCGTGAACAGAAGGGGCGAGCTGCCGGCAGCTTTAAATAGCACCGCGCTGTATCTCGCTTGCTGAAGCCCCACCCCCCGCCCAAGTCTGGCTGCCCTGGGGAGGGGCTGCGTGAGCCCCAGAAATGAGGCCAAGACAGAGGGGCTCAACCCCCCCAACTCAGAAACAGGTTCCAGTCACGGGAGAAGCCTGCCAAGCAACACCTGTTCCTCGCTAGTCTCAGAGGCACAGCCCACTTTTTCTCTTGGGTAGGGGGTTCCTGGAAATCTTTTTAGGGACTGCGAGTGGTCAGGAGGCAAACTCTGCCTGCGCCTGCATCTTGGTTGCAAGGATGCAGCAGGCAGTCTTCATCCAGGCCCTCCCTTAAGGGGGATGCGTGAGTCCAGGTCCGACGCCAGCCACTCGGACTCTGAGAAGCAGCCCACCATCCCCTGCTCCCAAGAGCAGTCACTGGTGGCCCATCGGTCATCAGCTCACCTCCTCACCTTGGCCTACATCTGTCCGTGTGCAGACCTGCATGATCTGACCCTGCAACCTTACCCTTCATCACTCTCCTCAGTCCACCCACCTCCACCTCCTTTCTGCTCCCCAAATATGCCCAGCTCGTTCCCACCTCAGAACCTTTGCACCTGCTGTTCCCCCTGCCTAGGGTGCTCTGCTGTGGCTTTTCCCACGGTTGGAGCCTGGGCCACATTATGATTTTCACGGGCCCTACGCACTTCTGCTTTTGTGGGTTTCTTCTTCCGTAAAAACGCAAATTATATTTTATGACTGTGTTGGTCTAAGCATGAATATGTTAATATTATATGTTAAAATATCATCTTCAACCTAAAAGTTCATTGTTTTCTTCCAATTTTAAAAGAAATGGGAACATTTTCATGGGCCCCTACAAGTATTACAGGTGCTAGGTCCTATGCTTGTGTCCCCACTGGAGCAGATGTCCCTGGTTGGGGTCTTCTCCTAATTTAGGCCTCAGTTCAAATGTCACTTCCTCCAAAAGGCCTTCCTTGAACACTCCATTTGAAATATCCCCCCATATGCACACACCGGCTCACTACCCTGATTTATTTCCTTCACAGAATTTACAACCATCTGCCAATACCTAGTTCACATGTTTACTTGTTCTCTATCTCCTAAAACTAGAACGGAAACTCCGTGAGGGCAGGGACCTTGTCTTCTCACCGCTAAACAACTGGCGCCTCCAGGAATGCGGTCTGAAGGATGGGGGAATGAGCGCACCTGCATCGCCTGAACAAAACATCACGTCCATCCTCTCAGCTCCCTCACGTTGTGCTCTCCCTGGTGGCTCCCTTGCACTCTTGTGACATTTGCAGAAAGAAGGGCATTCATCCAAGGCCTCACACACAGCTCATCTGGCCTTTTGGAGCCTCTGTTTCTTCATCTGGAAAAGGGGAATAATAACGCTGATCTAGTCTGAGAATGAAATGAGGTAGTTGATGTGAAAGCAAACGACCAGCCCTCAGAGGGAGTTCAGTAAGTCCAGGCTTCCTTTCCGCCTTCTCACTGGCCACCTCAGAGCTTATAGTCATCCCAGGCAGAGGTAACTTGTGGCCCTGAGGCCTACATATCTCTCAGCCCAGTGCTCAGTACTCATTTGTTGCTTCCTGGTTGACCACGTCTCCCTTCCTCCTCCAGCAAAACCTTAAACAGAAGCCCAGTGGAAATTCAGAACATCTTTTCCTCTTGCTCTCTTTCTGAAAATATGGACTGAGCCCCTCCAACGTAACAGGCACTGTGCTGGACTCCAGGGATCAATGATAAATGAAAAGAATGTGTGGTCCCTGCCTTCCTGGAGATCCTGTCTGGTGGGCTAGACAGGGGTTAATCAAATAATCGCTCACATGTAGCCGCAACTGTGCTAAGAACTTCAAAGAGGCTCTCCAGGCTTTAAGAACACATGATGGCAAATTTGACCAGGTCAGCGAGGTCAGGGACAGCTTCCCTGAAGAAACAATGACCGACCTGAGATCTGAGGAACAAGTTGGAGTTTATTAGGCCAGGAGCATTCCAGACAGTGGAAATAGCGCATGCAAATGTCCTGTGGCCAAAGAGAGGGACTGAAGGGAGACATAGGTGGCCATGTGATGTGAGATGAGGCTGGAGAAGTGGACAGTGGCTACACTGTGCAGAACCTTATACACCACCTTATGTCGTTTTCTCTTTATCTGGGGTCCTCAAAAGGTTTTAAGTCATATGATCAGATTTGCATTTTGAAAAGATTACTCTGGCTGCCTATGAAATAAAGATTTGCGATTTATGAGAAAAGGATTCGGAAGTCATCCTAGAAGAGGGATGGCCAATACATGCCATACTTGTCACAATTCTCCGTTCTCATACCCATAGCAGACAGCACTAATCAATTACAGCCATGGTTCTCAAAGTCTGGTCCTTAGACCAGTAGCATCAGCACCACCTGGGAATTTGTTAGACAGGCAGACTCTCAGATCCCACCCCAGACTTCTTGAATGGGAGACTCTGGGGGTGGAAGCCAGCAATCTGTATTATCACAAACACTCCAGGTGATTCTGATGCATGCTGAAATTTGAGAACCACTGAACTGTAACACTCTTTCCTACTAAGCCCCATGCAATATCAAAAACCTCCTGAACGCGCACTCTAAGCAGTCACTATCAATGAGTCCCAGAGCCGCCGGGAGGCTGACTGAACAGAGTGCTGGGCTGGGGGCTGCTCAGAGGGGGCTGCACGGGCCCAGCGCTGGAACTTGAGAAGCTGAGACCCTGACAAAACCCTAATTGTAAGCAAGCAGCCACTGTGCCAGGAGAAAGAGCACTGGACACAGAGTCTGGAGATCAGGACTCAAGGCCCTACTCAGCCACTGCTGGGTGGTGGCGCAACCTCAGTAACCCCTTCTACCCATCTGGGTCTCAGTTTCCTCGTGGGCATTGAAGAAAGTGGCTCTGAGCTGCGGCTCCTTCTCCTGCAGCCTGGAGCCAAAGTGAAGCAGAATGCGTGCGCATCCCCAGGGAAACCCCCTATAAATCTGCCTCCTCACAGGGGCCAGAGTGGATCGGCGGCAGAGACATTGCCCAGAACTTGTAAGAAGAGGCAGCGCATGACTCAGCCCTGGGAAGGAGGCATCCATCACCCTGGGCAGCCCCACCATTTTCTCAAGCCTGGGACCCGTTAACAGACAGGGGACTCATCCAGAGAGGGGGAAACCTGAGAAGGAAGGAGAGTGGCGTGAGGATTGGGGATGAAATTCTATGAAACCGTGCGGGATATAGACAAAGGGGCCCAAACTGCTTACAAATCCTGAGACTGGTTACAGAAATTCCTCCTCTAGATCCACTTATCTGGTGTCTTCTTAGCTCAAATGTTACTTCAACAGAGAGGCCTTCCCAGATCAGCCATCTGTCCCCCACCCTCCTATCACATTTTCATTGTCCTCATAGCTTGATCACTCCTTGAGATCACTGTATTGACTTATTTTCTGGCTTTTGGTCATCTCCCCATGTCCTCCTGGGATGTAAGCTCCCTTGGGGGGGCCTCCCTACCTTGTCTGGCTTCTCCCCCCGGGGCCTGGAACAGCGCCTGGCACAGAGCCGTGACTTACTATGTGCTGGGAACTGTTTCGGATGATTTACGTACATTATTTCACCATGTCCCAATCTTTGAAATAGGCAATATACTTCTTTCTCCTTTTTTAGGTGGAAACACTGAAGACAGAAAGATAAGTGACTTGCTCCAAGGTCACACAGCCAGGAAATGGTAGGACCCCTATGTGGACCCAAAGCTCAGAATATTTGGAAGGTGGCAGCAAACGGGCTGTCAGAAACGTGGAGGAGGGGTGTTGACCCAAACCTCCCAGTTACTGTTGAGGAAACATTCACCCAGAACAAGGAGGTCCTTTCTGAAGCTGGAGTTACTTAATTTAGGATTTCTAAAGGGAAGTCCTGCTTTGCACAGCTGCTGTCCAACTTCTGGAATTTGTTAGCCCCAAGGGGTCTTCACAAGCCGAAAATAGAAAGAAGTTCAGAAAGGGTTGCATGAAATTAATGGATGACGGGTCCCAGCGGTAATTAACGGCAGTGAGAGATGCTGGGGTTTGGCTTCGACATTTGAGGTCAGCGTCACTGCTGGGGGGACTGCTGTGGTCTCCCCAGGTGGGTCCCGGGTGCCCCAGCAGAGGACTGCAGTCTGGGAAGCACGGGGGAGGGAGGTGATCTCAGTCTCCCAGCCCACTCTGGGAGGACCTGCTTCTAGCTGGACCCTTCCCTCCACCTCTCTGCCCCTCCCCCCATCCCCTGGCACACCTGGGCTGTTAGGGGCTGGGTGTCTCCACTTGCTGACTCACTCACCTGGCCAAGATGGGCAATTTGCATATGATCTGGTTTTCTGAGTATTTTCTCTGCTACCATTTTTTTTTTAAGAAAAAGCTATTTTTGCAGGGTCTTCATTACCTCCTAATTATTCATACTCCTTCTATTTATTTGTCTTGTTAAATTCAAAACTCAACAAGCAGCTCACTTTCTCATTTGTTTGAGATTCACAGTGAGTTTCATGCCCACACTCCATCCGTCAGCTGAGACCAGGGTGGAGAGGCCCCACGCCCCATCCTCCGCGGGCATCGGGCATCCCCACTCCAACCAGCCCCCTGTATACCCCTTTGGGAACACCACCCTCATTATTCTGCTGTCTTAACCTCCCCAGCTCTCCTTCCCTTCCCTCCTCCACCCAGAGTTTCTCCCATCTCTGCTCTTTCTTCCTTTTCTCCCTTCTACCTTCCTCCCTTCCTCCTCTCGGTCTGCCCACCCTCTCAGGTCTCCCACTTTCTACTTCACCCATTTCTTCCTTCCCCACTCCCAATCTCTCCCCTCCCCTCCCCCTTCCCTTCCCTCTCCTCCCCTGCAACACCCTCACACCCCAGAGGCAACCTCAGAGCCTCCAGGGTCTGCTCTCACCCCACCCCTCTTCCTACTCCCCACTCCCCCTTCCTGAACATTCACAGGCTTAAATTGTGCTTAGTCCTCCTGCAGGTGCCTGTGGCTCTTGGCTTTCAGCTGATAATTCCTGTCCCCCCAGCCCTGCGTGGTCTTCCTTAAATTGCTTGATCCCTGAAAACTCACTTCCTCAAAGCCCAACAGCAGTGGCTCATGGAGGGGCAGGGCAGGAACCGGTCTCTAGGACTTCAAGTCCCTGGCCTAGTGGGGTCAGGATATGGTCCACTTTAAGCCAAATTAGGGTGTGAGGGCTGAGGCCAGCAACTCTCAGCAGATTCTCTTCCCAGACCTACTTTTTGGAGGCCCTAACAGGGACAGTGGCCCCCTCCTACCCCCCTCAGACTCCCCAGGCAGAGAGTCCTGTGGCTGCCCAGGGGCAGGTGGCTGTGGTGGGGCAGTTGATAGCTGGACCTCAGCCTTCTCTCCACAAGCAGCAGCCCTGGGCCCTCTGATGGGGCCTGCTTTCTGCCTGGGCCTTTTCTGGCCTCTGGTTGGAGACAGGAATCTGAACGCTACGCAGACATCCTACATGCCTGTACACATAACTGCACCCACACAGTGCACGCAGCCACCTCACACATCTCTACACACTCTATACATTGGAGCAGGGCATCTCACACTTGGGTGCACCAGAATCACCTAGAAAGCTTATTAGAGGGCTAGGCTCCACCTCTGGGTTTCTGATTCAGTAGGTCTGGGGTGGGGCCTGGGAATGTACATTTCAAGCAAATGCCAGGTGCTGCTGCGGCTGCTGGTCCGGGTACGACTCTTTGAGAACCATGGCTCTAGAGATGTCCCCATGTGCACACAAGAGTGTATACATTCATGCACAGAGGGTTTTGTATAACAGCAGGAGCGAGGCAGCTGGGGAGAACTGGAAACCAGGAGCTGAGTTTGGGGATTAACTCAGCCCGAGAACACAGATTCCCACATCAATCTCTCTCATTGGCTCTGGCTCATGCTGTTTCTCCATCGGTCTCTACATTTCTGTGCACCTCTGTCTCAGTCTCCCTGCAGCCTCCTAGCCCCAGCCAGGTCGTGCAGCCTCCAGGTGGCTTCCCAGCAAATCTGCACACGTGAGCTCATCCATCTCCATCGCCTTGAGCCCTGTGAGTGATTGGCAGGCAGGTGAGAGAAGAAGAGTACAGAACAGGCTCAGCTGCCCACTAACAGGGAGCTTGCTCCCCGCGAGAGCACAGCCAATTATTCCCCTTGTTCTGGGGGATAGTCATTAATGCCACAGTGATTAAATCATTACTGGGGAAGGCTCGGCGAGCCTGGGCCACCGTTAAGCCTCCCTTGTACTGTTGGTCTCAGGAAGGCTTACCTGGGAGGTGGCGAAGAAGGGGCAGATGGGCATGTCCCCCCTCCCCTGCAGCATCACGAGCCGTCAGTCTGGCAGAGACCAACCCCAGAAACACCTTCCCTACTCTGAGCTGCACACCCAGCAACTGTGCCCAGAACCCCACCTGACCCACCCACACTGGGGGCTCTGTTCCCACAGCTCTTCATGATCTCACGCCTTCTAAAACCTCGCTCAGCTGATGAAGCTATTCATTGAATCAATGAATATTTACTGAGTACCTACTCTGTGCCAGGCAGTATTCCAGGGCTTGGAGAGACATTGCTGAACAAGACAGATGAGGGCCCTGTCTTCATGGAGCTCACAGTCTAGTGGGGAAGGCACAGAATCAAGAAGTGAATAAGTAACTAAAAACTAATCACAAATTGTGGCAAGTGCTGAAGAGGAAACAAACAGGATACTCAGCGTTGTGAGTGGAGCATCTACTTGGAGGGTCTTGGAGGCCCCCCACGTTTAACAGACAGGCCTCCCTTGGGTTGGCGGGCAGTCGGTGGCCATCTCTTGGGCCTGCAGATCATGTTCTATATGAACATCTGCAACCTCAGAGCAGCCGTCTTCCTACCCCGAGTCCCCCTACATGCTATCTTTGGAAAGATAATGAGTATCTATCACAGTCACTGTTTTTCAGCGCTTACTATGTGCCAGGCATCTCACTAAGCAATGGATGGTCATGACATCATTTCATCTGCAGAACAATAATAACATTATGAAGTAGGTGTTCCTAATCCCCATTTTACAGACAAGGAAATGGAGACCTGGAACGTTTGAGCCATTTGGCCAAGTCACATGGTAAGTAACTGGGGGTGGAACTGAGGTCTGTGAGTCCCAAGCGGAGGCATTTAACCCCGCCTTGTCCTCCCTCCACGGGGGTGCTGTGTGCACTTTGCAGGGTCCATTTCAGGGCTGAGAAAACTTGCAGCCTGGGGCCCCTGTGGAGATGGGCTACATTGGGTTGGTTACTAGTTACTAAAATCTAACAAGGGGGTCTCTTTCCTCCAGGTCTCCAAAATGCAGCCCAGAGAGGGGTAGCAGCGATGGCCTGCTGCAGGAGCCTCCTCACTCAGGGACCCTAGGACAGTCCTCTTTGGCTCCCCCAACCTGTGGGTCTCTGTAGAACCCAGAGAGACCATGGACTCTACCTCCCTCATGGCCCCCCAGACCCCTGCAGTCTCAAGAGGGTCCCTCCAAGGGCCCCCCAAGTGTTCCTGCCTGCCCTCCACCTTCTGCACCTGCAGCCAGGACACACTCCCCTGTGCTGGGGGGGCAGCCAGAGGCAGACAGAACCGGAGCCCGGGTCTGCGGTGACTAATCGGCTGGTGATGGGAGGCCACGGTGAATTATTCACACGGATTCTGTGAATTATTCAAGTTGTTATTATTTATTTTTCAGATGAGCCTGCGGCAGAGCCTCCAGGCCCATGTTCAAAGGATGACATAACTCCCGACTCTTGATCGCCTCTGTGTGTGGAGAGCAAGTCAGGCCTCTCTCCAGCCTCACCCAGGAGTCCCAGAGAGCAGGCTGAGGGCTGGCAGCTGCTGCCCTCGGGGCAGACTCCCGCAGAGCCCCAGTCCTAACCCCGCTTACAGACCAGATTGTCACTGCTTGCTGAGTCCTCGCTGTGCCCCCGCACTGTGCGCTCCATGTGCAGGCCCAAGCGAGCAACCCGATGAAGAGCATTATCAACCCCATTTTACAGATGATGGAACTGAGGCTCAGAGATGTGATGTCCCTTGTCCAAGGCCACCAGTTAATAATTGGGATTCCGGCCTAGGTCTATGGACTGTAAACGTGGTGACTGCAAGGTTGCATATGTCAGGCAAGGTCCTACCAAATCCCTTTGCTGCCCCAACTGTGCCCCTACCCACCCCAGGCTTCAAACCATGTTGAGGGCAGGCCACGCCCAGTGCCTCCAATGCTCTGAGGAGCTCTGGCATCTCCATGGCAACAGGATCCTGAGCAGCCAGAGCTGAGCTTGCTCTGCGTCTGAGGAGTGGAGGTGGCCTCTGCCTGAAGAGCCCCCCAGGTGTCCCAGGCTCTGACCAAGTGTGACTCAGGGCTACCCCAGGCACCCCTCAGCCTCACAAAGCCCCCCTCCCTTCCCAGACAGACAGAGCACTTCTCCCTCACAGAGCTCTGACAGAAGCAGCCCCAGCCTCCTGGCCTCCTTCACATAGCTGGTCTGCCATCTAACCTCCATGCCTCTTGCTGCGGCTCCAGTCCTTGTCCCTGAGGAATTCCCCTCCCCCTCCTCCCATAGCTGCCATCTGGAGGAGGCAAAGTGGACATGTGGACTCAGCCCTGGTGACGCCCTGAGGGCCTCGTGTCAAGGTGGCCATAATGTCACAAAGACCCCCCTCCTGTAGTGAAAGGTCACCTTTGTCTTTCTGCCACCCCATTCATTCATTCACTCACTCAATCACTCAGTAACTACTTACTGAGTGTCCACTATGTGCTGGGTACGGTTCCAGGTGCCAGGGAAGTGGCCAAGAGCAGCAGTGCCTCCTTGTCAGGGCCCCTCCCCTCCCCGTCAGCCCCGACCCCTCTCCCAGGACCTGTCTCTCCCACACAGAGGAAGCAAAATCACAGGCGAACTGAATTAGAGCCTGCCTGTAGCAGTCCCTGACCCTGTGGGTGACCTTGGGCAGCAGCTCCCCCCTCTGCCTTTCCCCTTTTTAAAGATTTTACTTTTTCCTTTTTCTCCCCAAAGTCCCCTGGTACATAGTTGTGTATTTTTAGTTGTGGGTCCTTCTAGTTGTGGCATGTGGGACACCGCCTCAGCATGGCCTGATGAGCGGCGCCATGTCCGTGCCCAGGATCCGAACCAGCGAAACCCTGGGCCGCCGAAGTGAAGAGCGGGAACTTAACTACTGGGCAACGGGGCCGGCCCCTCACCTTTTTAAAATAAGGGGTTGGGGCCAGATTTTGCTTTCTAAGCCTCGCCAGCCCTACTTTTCTCAGGTGTCAGTAACTCAGTAACAGGGACAACAACATCATTTCCATCCTACTGCTGTGAAAGTCAGAGCTTTGCACCTGCTTCATCTCAGGTGGACTTCGTGACTGTCCCTCTCTTCCCGGTTCTGTGCGTTGTAAAGAGGAGTCTGGGGACAGCTCTGTCACTAAGGGTGGGTTTCAGTTGCCAGAGAGTCTGGGGTGCTGGGGAGGAAAGGAAACTACATTTGCAGAATGCCAGTGCTTTCCTCCCAAATGTTCTTCGTGAATCTTTGCAGAAGTGGATACAATTATCCCCATTTTACAGACAAGGAAACTGAGACTCAGGCCACACAACCGCTAAGTAGCAGGCTGGGGTCTGAACCCAGGCCCAAAACACTCCATGCTCTTGCTGCAACACCAGACTGTATCTCCGGCCTCAGCTGGGCCCTGAGGATGGAGTGTGTCCTCTCCTTCTAAAGCCTGTGTTGGAGCTGGGGGAGGAGACCTCTTTACTCAACCTCCTTCTAGGGAGTTGGGGGTCACCGATTTCCACCTTCTCCACCAACAGAGGAGAGGAGAACCTTGGGCCTGGCGGTGCTGAGTCATCCAGGGCCCAGGAAATCCAGGTTGATATTTACCCTAAAGCAGCCACCTCAGCAGGTTCGGGGCTTTACCGCAAAGCACCTGGACTCATTTCGGGCAGGCACGTAGGTGAGGAGGGACCACAGAGCTGGAAGGCAGTGGGTAGTGAGGGGGCATCCCCTGCCCTTGGGGCACCCCCTGCCCTGGCCCAGTCAGCGACCTTGTGGGCTGGACGCTGGTCTCCACCTCGCCCAGCCTGCCATCAGCCTAGGCCTTTCGTCACTGGCCCCCAGACCACCAGCATCTGAGTCTGGGGGGCTTGTTAACACTGCCAGCCTATATATTCCTCTGACCTCTGGATATGGGGAGGGGGTCCTGCAGGAGTGCATGTGACACAGGTTGTTCCCCAGCCTCCCCCTGAAGCTCAGAACTGCTGGGCTGACCCTTCCAAGCCTGGGCTCTGGGCAATCCTGAGTTTGAATCCTGGGTCTGACACTTCTTATCGGACAGCCTTGGGCCAGGCACTCGGTCTCTCTGACCTCAGTTTCCTCATTTATAAAATACCGATGATTACACAAGATGATGTAGATAAAGTGCTCCGTCCAGGCCAGTTAGGACAGGATGAGTGTCGTGTCCATCGTGCCCCCCCCCCCCCCCCCCCCCCCCCCCCCCCCGCCCTGCCCCAGGCGCTGAGGCTGGGCCTGGGGCTGCAGTTCTGGGAGGACCGAACTTGTCCAGCAGGTTCTCAGTGCCTCACAGCTGCAGTGCATCTGGTGGCAGTTTCTAAACAGAACTCACCCTCCGAACCACAGCCACAGTCCCCCTTGGCTCCTTCTCCAGAGCCAGCAGGAAGCCAGCTCTGCAGACCTTTGTGCTGGACAGACTTGGGGTGTGGGGCGCCTGCTGGAGCCCCTGAGGTCAGACCCTTGTGTGAGACAGCAGCCTGTGGTCTCAGGGGCAGAAGATTTGGGGCTGTGATCTGGGGCCCAGGATGGACCCCACTCTACCTGGGGAGCTAGTATTTAGGGAGACCCTTGTCCCCAGCCGTGTACGTTCCCCGTTGCGCTTCCTCTCACCCTGGCCGAGGTTAAGCGCTGCTGTTAGTTCTGTTCACACAGGACAGACCGGAGGCTCAGTCTTTTCCTAAAGTCACGGAGCTGGTGAACGAAGGAGCTGGGATTGGAACCCGGGTTTGCGTGATTCCGAAGTTTGTGTGTATGCCTGGTGTGTGACACCCCCTCCCTAAATCTTCACCAGCGTGAAGATTTCCTGAGCGCTTGGTAAGGGCCAGGTTCTGAGCTAAGTACTCTGCACGTAGCTTCTCACTTGGCCTTCACAATCGCCCTGACATGCTTCTGTTATTATGATTCCTATCTTACAGGGAAGGAGACTGCTGCTCAGAGAGACTGAGGATCCAAGTTACTTAGCCTGGCTCTTTCACTGCCACCTCTGGGGTCCTGGGCAAATACCCCCCATTAATCTTTTCTGATTGTGCTTCACGTCCAAGGCTGCCCTCTGCCTCGCTCCCCGCTGTGTCCCTACCCTTCATTCTATTCAGGGGTCTCCTTACCCCACCTACCCACCTCATCCTCGTCCCACTGAACCTGACTCTGAACTACAGAGGTGGGCCCCCACCCCCACTCCCAAACAACTACCTGCCCCTCCGGCTGCCTCCAGGTCCACTGGGAATTTGCCCCTAATTGCATCTCAGGCTGGGAGGCTATTAGTTTGTGATTGCGTCCCCAGGGCCTGCCCTGCCCCCTGGGCGCCCACTCTCAGCTTCCACAGGGGTTCGAGATGACGTAAATCCCCAATCTGAGAACCTGGCCAGCTCAGCTCACCAGCACCCTGCCGCCCAGTCCTGGGTGGGCTGGGTCCCCTCATTCTGGGGCAGCAGGAGGAGGCTCCCAGCCAGTGGAGCGCAGTGCACACAGCACGGTGGGTGCGGCGGGGTCCCCAGACTGAGCCCTCCCCACTGCCTGCCCCCTGCAGCCTCCACTTCCTCCCTGCATCCTCCCCAAGAAGGGCAGAGCCCTGGAGCAAAGACTCCTGAGTTCTTTTCCTGGCTCAGACACTTCCTCTCTGTGACCTTGGGCAAGTCCCTTCTACTCTCAGGGCCTCAGAAACAGGAGATTCATCTTGTTGAACTCTGACCAGCTTCTAGTCCGAAAGATAATACTATTTCAGTCATTCCTGGGGCTTTCCTTCCACTAATATTTAATGAATGCTAGCCATGGTGCCAGGCATTGGGGATTCTAGAAAGGCAAGTTCCTGCCCTCAGAGTCCGCAGCCTCGAGAGGGAAAGGGCCAGGCAGGTACACCACAGAGTGATCCGAGCTGGTGTGGGGGTGGGGAGGCCAGCGGGGCCCTGGGCTACCCAAAGGAGAAGCTCTTCCTAGCTTGGAGGGTGGTCTGAGAAAATTCCCTTCAGAGTTTCTGAGGCCTAAAGAATGAGGAAGAAAGGTAGGGTGTGGGGCTGGACCAGCAGAGGGAAAGGCAGTGGGAAGAGGCCCGGAGGCTTTGGGGGAGGGCTGTTAAGGTAGAGGCTGGACCATGTGTTAGAGAGTTTCAACTTTACTCTGAGGGCACTCAGGCGCTACAGAAAGGTTTGGGGCAGGAGAGCGATGTGGCTGCAAGATGGAGGAAAGATTGGGGGCTCCAGGGGTGAGGGCTGGAGACCTTGAGGAGGCTCCTAACCGTCTGTCTTACCCCGCCATGTGTGGGAACAGCCCTCTCCTCTCCCCATTGGAGAGGGAGGCAAGACTTCCCTCCTTCCTCTCCCTGTCCCCAGCCCTTCCCCCTCTCCCCTTTCCCAACACACACACACACACACACACATGCAGAGCCAGATCCCTTCAGGGGGAAAGGTAGAGGTTGGGGAAGAACCCAGAGCCGGGTGCGTAGGCAGGAGCTAGAAGGGAAGGGGTCTGGAGGGTTGATGACCAGCTGCAGCTCCAGCAGGGCGAGCTCTCGGTCTCTTGGCCACATGCTTCTGCCTCCCAAGGGGTTAATCTCTGCCACAGCCTGGAGACAGGAGCAGGGAGCATCTTTTCCTTCCCTCTCCCCCTCTTCTGTCTCCCTCTCCTCTTCCTCCTCCTCATCTAGACTCGGAGGTCCCTGCGTCCCTTCCCCCAGGGCTCACCATGAAGCCTGGAACACTCAGCATGTGTGTCTGTGTGTGTGCGCTGGAGGGTGTGGTGTGTGTGCATATGAAGCGCAAGGGAGGTGCCGTCTGCCCTGCCATGGGGCCGCCACAGGAAGTGCCCCCGCGGGCCGCTCCTCAAGGCTCAGAAGGGATTTCAGGAGGATTTGGAAATTAGAGAATTAAACTTCCTGCCACAGCTTCTGTTGAGCCTGGAATCCTTGGCCCCGCCCCCTGCATGGAGCACTGAGCTGGCCAGGCCAGGGGAACACTGGACTCCTGGGCTCCTGCTCCTGGCCCTGTCTCCAGTAACCCAATTCTCCCTCAGGCACCTTTCCAGACAAGTGAACAGGAAGCCACCACCCCAGGGCCCAGACATGCAGGGTGCCATCTCCCTTCAGCCCCTGTCCCTCTTTCAGGCCCCCCAGGGGTGGGGGTGCTCCAGCCAGACTCCAACCAGTCTACATCTCCTGTACACTGACTGTCACTCAGTGCCAGCCCTCGCCAAGACTGCCTTTAGCGTGCAAGCTTCTGCTTTCCTCCATCCCCACGGCCTTCACCCCACAGGCCATCCACCTCACTCATTTCCCCAGGTCCACCCTTGCCCCCTCCCATCCGGTCCCCCCACTGCAGCCAGACAGATGTTTCTATAAGAAAACTCAGGTCACTACTCTCCTCAGCATCCTTCAATGGCTCCCAATGACCTCAGGATAAACCAAGCCCCCCTTGTGGCTTAAAGGCCAGCTTCACCTCTCTGGCCTCAGCTCCTACTGCCCCTCACCACCACCCATGAGGACTCTGCTCTCCAGCATCCTGCAGTTCTTGCCTCCAGGCCTTTGCACTGTAGTTTACCCCCTCAGAGCCCCTCTCATTCCTCATCTCCAGGCAATTTCCTCCTCATTCTGCAGGTCTCAACACACAAGTCAGCTCCTGCCAGAGCCTCTAACCACGGCACAGGCTCCTATAGCCCCCACTTTGGGTTACCATAGCCCCCACAGCTTCACCTGTCACAGCTCTGACCATGCTCTACTGTAAATACCTGTTAACATATTCATCTCCCACGCTTCACTGTATCGGTGAGAACTCTGTATCCCAAGTGGATGAAGAAACGAGTAAGGTGAGGGAAAGGATGGAAGGTACCACAGTGTAGGATTTGAACACCAAAGACACTACTCCTCCCGGGACACTGATAATAGTCATGGCAGCTGTTATTTATTGCGTGCCCCCTCCACCCCAGGCACTGTGCTAATAATGATCTCATTCCATTCCCCCAGCAACCTTGAGAGAGAGGCGTTGTTGCTATCATCCCCATTTTACAGACAAGGGAACTGAGGCTCAGAAAGACTAATTTACTTAAGGTCACACGGCCAGAACGTGGTACAGGCTAGACCTTCCTCAGTGCTGGGGTAGGGGATTTGAGGTGGGGCCCTTGTGCTGTGTAAAATGCAAAAGAGAAGGCCATCCATCAGCTCTCCATCCCTCGGCAGTCCTGGAGAAGAGGTCACCAGAGCACCTCCTCCTCCCCACACCGGCAGAAGTTCTGTATCTCTGGCCATGGAGTAGGGGTTCCTGAGTCCCTAGGGGGAAAGGGTGTCACCCCACCCTGGAACCTTCCAGGAGGTGCAAGAGAAGGAAGCCCCTCATGACGCCATCATTCCCACTTGTGTCTTTTTCGGAAGCAGGAGCAGGCCAGGGAACCCGGAGAACACTCCCATCATCAGGGCAGAAGCTAAGGTGCTGAATTTAATAGCAAAGCAAATTTGGCTGGAGAGGAAATGAGATTTCTTTGTCAAGGTGAGTGTGTCTGGGAAAGCCAGGAACAGGTGAGGTGGGGGGAGGGGGCTCTTTGGAGGGGCTGTGAAAAGAGAGTGCAGATCTGGAATTATTAGAATGTTGATTATGTCCTCTTGATTGTTAATGAAATTCTTCACCTTGGATTTCTGGACCAGGGGGAAAGCTCCTAGAGCTCATTTTCCCGCTGATGAGAGCAAGAGAGAGGGCAGGAGGGGGCAGAAGACTTTCAGCTTAGGGAGAAATTAAATTCCACCTAAACAAATGGGACTGGACAAGCCCGGCCACTGCCATTGGGAGGCAGAGCCCTGGGCTGACCTGAGGTCCCCTGTGGAAATGGGATGGAGACCCCCGGTGGGGAGTGGCCCAGAGGCCTGACTCAGGCAAGGCAGCAGGGCGCAGCTCCATGAATAATAATAGCTAACATTATCGAGCGCCTTCCATGTGGCCCAAGCTAAGGAGCAGGCACGTATCTCATTTAATCCTCCCAACAGCCCTTGGAGGTAGGTACTATAATTGTTCCCATTTTGTAGATGAGGACACTGAGGCACAGGGAGGACAGAGCTTGCCCAAGGTCCTGTAGATGGCAAGTGGAGGCACCAGGCACCAGCCCAGCCGGCCTGGCACCAGCGACTGTCCTGTGAGATCTGAAGGATGCCCAGTGCTACCATTTCCTTCACTACCTCCATGAGCCTCACTGAGCCGTCTATAAGATAGGACCAAGAGTAGTTGTCGCCGTGAAGGGCTGTTGTTAGGAGTCAGCGAAATAAAAAAATTAAATGAAATAAAAAACAACTCAACACAGAAATAATATTCTCTTTGAAGCCTTGCTCCCAGCCTCCCAAAGTGGGGAGGCATCCCTTCTTATCTGGCTGCTGGAGCACACAGGACTTGGAGGCACTGTTCCAGGCACAGGGGACATACAGTGAACAAAAGGCACAGAACCCCTGGCCTTGTAGAGCTTACACTTAGTGAGGGTAGGTAGACCACAACCAAGATAAATAAGTAAATGATAACCTGTGTTAGAACTGAGAAATGCAACAGAATAAAACTAAGAACCAAAAAGGAGAGGGAGTGCTGATGGGAGGATTGCCCTTGAAGTAGGGTGGTCGGAACGAGTGGCTTGGAGCAAAGACTTGAAGGAAGTGAAGGAGTGAGCAAGCACATACTCGCGGGAAGAGCATTCCAGGGCGAGGGGAGAGCAAGTGCAAAGGCTCTGAGGCAGGACGTTACCTGGCATGTTCTAGGAACAGCAGGCAGGCCAGGGTGGCTGGGCAAAGGAATTGGAGTGGCAAGGTGATGGGGGAGTGCAGATTGTGTAGGGCCCCATTGGCCTATGTAAGGACCAGCTTTTATCTGCATGAGACGAGAATCCACCAGAGGGTTTTAGGCATTATCTGATTTATGTTTTAAAGGCATCACTCTGACTGTGAGGTTGAGAATAGACTGTAGTGGGTCAAGGGCAGAAGCAGAGAGAAGAGTCAGAAGGTTATTGCAGCAATCCAGGTGAGAGTGGATGGTGGCTTAGTTCAGGGAGGTAGCAATGGAGCCGGTGGTAAGAGGTCTGATTCTGGATGGATTGTGAAGGTAAAGCCAATGGGATGAGCCGACGGGTCAAACGTGAGGAGTGTGAGAGACAGAGGGCAATCACGGATGATTCCAAGGATTTCACCTTCTCCATTTCCAATTCCCTGAAGCCCCAACGCCTCCTTTTAAAATCCAGCCCCATCCACCCTGATTTCCCCAAGTCCCTGAGACACTCTAAGCTCACAGAGCTTTATTCAAAATCCACTACTTCCCATCTGTGGCCAATCTTCCTCTTTTTCTGTTTGAGGAAGATTGGCCCTGAGCTAACATCTGTGCCCACCTTCCTCTATTTTGCATGTGGGATGCCACCACAGCATGGCTGATGAGTGGTGTAGGTCCACACCCAGGATCCAAACCTGCAAACCCCAGGCCGCTGAAGCGGGGTGTGCGAACTTACGCTACTCCGCTGGGCCAGCCCCTGATCTGCCGTTCTAGGTGAAGTGCCCCCATTCCAGCCCTGAGGCTCTTCCATAGGGGCAAGTTTATCTTGACTTGTGTGATTATTTGATGAAAGGCTGTCTCGCCCGGAACTGACTATAAACTCCACAAGGGCTGGGGCCCACCTGTTTCCCCAGAAGGAGGTATTTCACCAGGAGAGACACTCAGTGGATTTGACATGGAGCCTTAGGCCTTTGGTAAATTAATGTTCATTGACCTAAAGCCTCTAGCCGCTGGGTAAATCCCTGGCACATAGCAGGTGCTTGACACATATTTATTGAAGGAATGAATCAGAGTTCTCCTATAAGACCTTGGACATGTGACAAACTTTCTGAGCCTCAGTTTCCCCGTATGTGAGGATGGGAATAAGAATGTCAATGTCATGAGTTGTGGTAAGGATTGAAAAACATAAGGCATGAGCCGTGACTCACACTAGTGGATGCTCAGTAACTGTTCCTCCAATTCATTTTCAGACAATTACCACCTCGCAACTCCCCCACGCTTCCCCTCCCCTCCCCCACCCTCCCCATCCCTTCTTCCCTTCTCCAGCCTCCTCCTCCTCCATCCTAAGGACTCCCAGTTGTGGAATCACGACAGCCTCCAAACACTCCCCTTCTCCCCCAAGATCCCCAAATTCACCACTGGTTACATATTGATCCTGTTTAACTTTCCCAATGGATGATAAACATAAAATTAAAATGACTTCCTGGAATATTAATGTAGTAAATGGCCCTATTAAAAGAAAGGAAATACAGCTGAGAAAATGCACTTTGATGTAGCGTTTCTGCAGGAGGCTCATTTATCTGCAGCTCAGACTCTCGAAATGAGATTCTGAAGGTTTCTCTGATGTCTCTTATTTTTCCCTCACCCAGAATTTAAACAGAAAATAGAATCACAAGCTGGTGTCATAAAAACGTGGGCCTTTTCCTTTCTCAACCAAAAAGCAAATGAAAACAAGGCCAGGTAGATGTCAGTCTCTGCCAGCACCGGCCTGAGGACGACACCTGCCCTTCCCGAGGTCTCCTGGATCTTGCTCACACGGGCTGGTCCAGGCTGCCAGGCTAGCCTCTGAGGGTCAGAGGGGCTGCATGGTGGCCCTGCGCTGCTGCTACTGCTGCTGAAATTAGAAAAGGTGACCCAGGACCACAGGAGGCTGTGTCCCAATGTGGGTAAATACTCAGATTTTGGTGGCCTTGAAAACTTGGCTCTGTCACTTATTAGCTATATGCTCTTGGACAAAGTACTTCACCTTTCGAGCTTCAGTTTCCTCATCTGTAAAATGGGATTCTAGTACATAACTCAGGCCAGTTATAAAGGTTAAATGAGATAACATGTCTAGCATGAGGTAGGTTGCTATCATTTGTTACTATTACAAATAATAATTTATGTTATTTGGGCTGGCCCGGTGGTGCAGCGGTTAAGTTCGCACATTCCACTTCTCGGTGGCCGGGGGTTCGCCGGTTTGGATCCCAGGTGTGGACATGGCACTGCTTGGCAAGCCATGCTGTGGTAGGCATCCCACATATAAAGTAGAGGAAGATGGGCATGGATGTTAGCTCAGGGCCAGTCTTCCCCAGCAAAAAGAAGAGGACTGGCAGATGTTAGCTCAGGGCTAATCTTCCTCACACACACACACACACACACACAATAATAATTTATGTTATTATTATATTATGTTCAGGCCTGGGCTGAGATGTCACCTCCTCCAAAAGCTTTCCCTAATCCCGAGGCTGGGTACGTGGCTCCTCTGGGCAGCCACAGCGCTGAGCTTCTCCTGTTACGGCGCTGTTTACTCCCCTGTCTCTCCCAGCAGCCTGCTGCTCCATGAGGGCTGGCCTGGGTCTTGCTCATGATTTCAACCCAGGGGCACATGGTAGACATGTCTTGGAGTGAGAACTAAGGTGCTAGTGGCTGATGTCCTTGCTCCCCCTGGCATGGTCATGGCATGGGGTCCCCTGGCATGGTCATGGCAAGAGCTCGGAGCGCCATCTTGGAGGCAGCTGTCTGTACGCCTCCCCCAGGCCTGGGCTGCCTTGTCTGCACCTTCCCCGGGTCTCAGCTGGACTCTCAGGAGCCCACACCTTCTTCCCTGGCCTCAGGGAGGTGCTTAGACCAGTGTCCTCTGGAATTAACTCCATCCCCCCTTCTCCCTTCTCTCATCTGTCTCCCTGCTTCCTCCTCTCCTCAGCAACTTCTGCTCAGATCCTGGGTCTCGCTTGCGTGGATTTGGCCCTGTGGGCAGGTGGAGGAGGCTGCAGGCCCTCTGCCCAGGCTGAGCATCCCTGGGTGCCTCTGAATAAACCTAGGGTGGGCCCATGACTTCCGTATCTGGGGAAAGCCACATCCCTGCCACCTGCCCTTGCAGCTCCTCTGGCCCTTCCCTGCTGCCAGAGCGGCTCAGGACCCCTCTGCTGGGACCAGGAGAGCAGCCCCACCTCTCACAGGCAGCCAGACCCTGTCACAGTGCTTCTGAACCATTCACATTCTAGACTCAGCCTCTCTCTCTCTGTCTCTCTCTCCCTCTCACACACACACACACACACACACACACGCACGCACATAGTCACACAATCCCTGTCGTCCACAGCCACAGACTCAAGAAAGAACCCCTGTGGACAAGGGCGGGGACAGGGTCTGTGGAAGATGAGCTTGCCTGCTGGGGGCACTGTCCTACGGAGACCCATCCCCAGCCAGCCCACGGCCCCCCAGCAGGAAAATGAGAAGATGAGCAGAGGGGTTAATTTGGGGAAAAGCAGCAGCTGCCTGTAACAGTGAGGGTGGGCCCCAGGGCAAGAGCTGATCCTGCTGAGATGATGATTGTGAGGGAGGCTGGGGTGGGGGCCACCCGCACACCCCCTCCCCAAGCCAGCACACCCCCAAACGCCTTCACGCTCAGACAAGTTATCTGTTTGGACTTATACACGCACGCATGCTCACACACACACACACACATACACACACACACAGAAAGAAGCATCTTAACCATCTGGGCATAAGACAGTCCCTTACACACAATTATACAAGCTCTGCGGGTGCTCTCCATGTTGGAGCATAAACCCATTCAGAGACACAGGCGGCAGGCGTCCCTGGCACTCAGAGGCCTGGGACACACACACACGCACACACACACACACACACACGGCTACGCCTTTCCAGTCTCTGTGTGTCAGGGTCTGGCAGTGTGCCAAGGTGAGCCCCATCTCTGTATGAGGACAGAGGATGCCTCCCCGAGAGAGCGAGCAGAGTTAGGGACCAGGGAGGCACAGGGCTGGGCACTCCTGCCAGAACTCAAGGGACTAGCTAGGGACGTCTCTAAACCTTCTTGGGTCTTCTTACTCCCAGAGCCTATACCTCCCATAATATCAAACACAAGAAAACACAGCCAGATCCCACGTGACATAGGATTTGTATATAACCATGAGTTGCACAGCTTTGCAGTTGGCATAATGTTACATTTTGCAGACATGTAATTGAGCATTCATTACTTGTGATTTCTTCATGTGAGTTCTCTTCATGTTTGAGGTCGTTGATATTTTTCAGCAGAACCCTCAAAAGCCTTTAGGCCCTGGGTCTTGGGCCTATGATGCATGACGGGAAACAGGGCCCTGGTGAAAGGGATATTAGGCATAGAGTCGGGGGAATGGTGCCACTGGGTCCAGCCCCTTTATGGTGACAGCTGGCAGAGATAGACCAGAGACTCATGGGCAGGAGACGCTCTGAGTCCAGGACCAACTTGATCATCACCACTTACTATCTTTTGGAACCAGAGAGAAAGCTAAATAAGGACTATGGGCCCGGTAGCCTCTACACCGAGTCTTGGACCCTGCAACACAACGCTTTACTGACCCACCCATGCCACAGACCATGCCTGGAAGCTACGTCTAGGCGCCATCACAAACACACTCTGACACAGGTCCCATCACACACTCTGACTGATGGGCACCCTTACCACCTGGACACATACCCCAACAGATGTTCATTGCCCCTACACCTAGGCACACAGCTGGACAGACACACATTCCCCAACAGACTGGCCCACAGACTCTGACTCAGGCACATCCACCCCTCAAAACACAGAAACCCACTTGGAGTGAAACAGAGTGCCATTAAAAGCTGGGCAAAGTCACCTGTGGACACCCCAATCTGGCACTGGAGTCCACACAGTGAGACACACCCAGGCCCATAATCACAGATGCCCACATTTGACCATCCTGCTTCCGCCGTCCTCTCACACCCACCCACACATGCTCTCTGTCCTGTCGCAGGGAGACAGAGCATCCCAGCCCCACGGAGCCCAAGGGGCCTGATTAACAGGAAATTCTACGAATGCCAATTAGAGCAAAGTTTACTGAACAAATTGTTTGCAGTTGTGCCCCGGAACCATCATGAATTTTAATCTTGCATTGATTTGCGCTGATGGGAGGTTTGCAGATGCCAGGGCCTTTCTGCCTCCTGTTCCTCCCCTCATCTGGGAGGAGTCATCACCCAGCTTCAGACTCAGGTGCCCTGGGAGCGGCCTTCAGCCTCTGCTGGTCCAGAGACACCATCCTGGGGCCAGCACTCCCAGCCCTGCCTAGATAGACCCAAGATGCCTAGAAGAGGGGCAAAAGATTTGGGAACACAGAGGGTATATATGTGGTGTGGATGAAGAAACCCTTAAATTTTTTGTGTGTGTGTGAGGAAGATCAGCCCTGAGGTAACTACTACCAGTCTTCTTCTTTTTGCTGAAGAAGACTGGCCCTGAGCTAACATCCGTGCCCATCTTCCTCTGCTTTATGTGTGGGACGACTGCCACAGCATGGCTTGCCAAGTGGTGCCATGTCTGCACCTGGGATCCAAAACGGCGAACCCTGGGCCACTGAAGTGGAACATGTGCACTTAGCCACTGTGCCACCGGGCCGGCCCCAAGAAGGACCCCAGTAACCTAGGAAGGGGCTGCGGACCCTGAGTTTCAGAGGCCAGACACAAAAGCAAGGACACAGATATGGATATAGACACAAACGTGGCAGAGATAGAGAGATGGGCACAGATCTTATAATAGTTCTAATACTAACTCAGCTAACGACTTCCAGCAGTGTGTATATAACCTCAGTCCAAATGATCTCTTTCAAAATGAATTTGATCTTGTCCTTTCCCTTCTACCAAATCCTCTTCCAAACGCTTCCATAGCTTCCCGTGGCTTTAAAAAGATCTTTGCCCCATCTGCACCCCTCACCTCATCTCTGTTATCCTGCCAGTCAGTCCCCTTGTAGGAGCCTTGTTCCCTTCCAGCCTCAGGGCCTTTGCATATTCTGTTCCTTTGTCTGGAGGAGCTTACCTAGTTACCTCCTATTCATCCTTCAGTTATCAGTTCGAGTGTCATTTCCTCAAGGAAGCTTCTTTGACCCTCTGCCTAGATCACCCCTGCACCCCTCCCTGCCATTAAATGCTTTCCTGGCCCTTTCATCACTGGAGTATAAGCCCCATGAAGGTGGAGACTGTGCCTGTTTTTGCTCACCACTGTCTCCCCTGTGCTAGGTACACAGGGCCTGCTGTATAGACTCTATTAGTCAGTTTTTGTTGTAGTAACGCTGTCTAACAAACCACTCTAAAAATCAGGGTGGTACAACAACGCGTCCTTCCTGCAGGCTGGCTGGGTTTTGGTTGACCTGGGCCAGCTCCGCTGGGCCTGGCTCTAAACCGTGGATCTGGGTGCAGGTCTGTGCTACGTGATCCTCACCCTGTGGGACATGCAACACCCCCTCGGCCAAAGCAAGTCCTGAGGCCACGCAGGGTGTGGCTCTGGTAGAAGGAGCCAAGAATTGGGACCAGTTGAAACGCCCTCGTGCTAATAAATACTGTGCTGTGGAACTGAATGCTTGCTCTCTGCTGGGCACTTTACAGTTATTCATTTATTTAATCCTTGAGTCAACCCTGTAAGTCTTATTAACTCCACACACACACACACATAACTGTAATTGAAAAAATAAAACCTGCACAAAGTAAACAATTCAGATAATAGAATTGTATGCAGTGCAAAGTCACTCTTCCTGCTCCCACCCCAGCCCTCCTCCCCAGAAGGAAAGGATGGTTTCTGTTGTGTGGTGGGCTTTCTGGAATCGTCTAAGCATCCACAAACACAAACACACATATAGGAGGTAGCCCTTCTTAAACATTCAGCTCGGGGCATACAATATTAAAACTGCTCTGCATCTTGGTTTCTTCTGTTCTGCGTTTTTGTTTCCAATGGTAATATATCACGGTGCTCCTTCCTTATCAGTTGATTTGATCTTCATTAATTTTTACTCATCTCCACTTTACAGATGAGGAAACCGGGCCTTAGAGAAGTTAAGAAATTGTCTCAGGTATTACAGCGCGAAAGGGGCAGGTCTGGGGTTGAGGTTTAAGTCTGACAGCAGAGCCTGTGTTTATGGCCGCTCTGTTCTGCTGACATGGCTGGGGGAACCCATAGGGTCCCCAACATGGGCAGGGTAGACCCAGAAAAACCTCTGGGCCCCAGCTGGGGGTGCTCTCAGGGATGAGGGGTAGCAGTGGGGGCCTCGTGGTGCTGGGCCTACCCAGAGCCAGCCAGGGAACCTACTAGCACTGCGTCTGAGGAGCTGGGCCCTGGCCCCAAACTTCACCCTCAGACCACCCACCCTTCTTGGTGCCCAGCGCTGGCTCTAGGCAGCCCTTCCCCACACTGAGTCAAGCCTCATCTCCCCCTCCACGCCCCTGGGAAAGAGGAAAATGCCTCAGGCAGGGAGATAAAGGCCCTGAGGCCATTCCTAGCGTCTCTAACTTCATGCCTTTGGGCAAGTTACTTCCCCTTTTCTGTGAAAGGGGGTAATAGTTCCCACCTCCTCTTTTCAAAGGGAAGCAGGGAGACCCTCCTGAAACCCTGGGTATGAATGAGGCAGTTTGATCAGAGCGTGGGGTGTGGGTGCTGACTCCCAGGCTTGTTCGGGGGCTCTGACCCTTGTGCCTGGGCTGGGTTCCACCCAGGGCGCCCACAGGGACAACTCAGAATCTGGCCTCTTTCCCCAGAGCCAGCCCCTGTGCTATGGGAGACAGAACAGCGACAGCCTCAAATCCTGCCTCTGCCACTTACTGACTCCGGGGCCTTGGGCTGTGCTAATAGTGGTTCTAGATCAAACTCTTAATATGTTCCAGGTGTGGGCAAACCTGCCTCATTTAACTCTCCGGACAATTCTATGAAGTAGATACTATCCCCAATTTACACAAAAAACTGAAGCTCAAAGAGGTTTAAGTGACTTCCTCAAGGCCAGGAAGCAGGGAAGCAAAATATTTCATTTTTCTGAGTCTCAGTTTCCTCTTCTGTAAAATGGGTGCAGTAATTCCCATGTCTCACAGTTGGGGGGGATTAAACAAACTAACGGAAGCCAACTATACCGGCATAGCCACAGACACGTAGGAGGTGCTCAGTGAATGCGAATCCCTTCCCCTGCCTCTTGGGGAGGGAGACTGTGCTGGAACGGTGCACTGGAATCACCCAGGAGGCTTTTAAAAGGGCTGGTGAGGGTCCTGCCCTCAGGGACTCACTAAGTGGTCTGGGGTGCAGCCGGGGCATCAGGGTTCTTAGAACTCCCCAGGTGAGTCTACGGTTCAGCCAGCCTTGAGCACCACTGTACTCTAGACCCCAGTGGGTAGAGGGTGGACCCCACGGGAGGCCCTCTGCCCCATTAACTCCTGCTCACTGGTCCCGCTTCCTCCACGCGCATCCCCTGCCCTAATCCATTCTTTACTCAGCTGCCAGAGGGATCGCTGAAAACTTAAATTAGATCACTCTCCTTCGATAACTGCCCACTGCACTTAAGAGTGAAAAGAAAACCCCAGCTCCTCCCAAGGCCCTTGCACGGCCCAGGCCCTGCTGACTGTCCGTGGGTCTCCCAGTAGCCCTCACTCCTCAGTCTGCCCTGGCCGATCCCACTGGCCTTTAGGTCTTATCTGAACTGGCATTTCCACATGGAGGTGTTCCCTGGCCAGCCCACGAGAGTTGGCCCCCTGAGTTTTGCTCTTCCAGATGTTGTTAAGTGCATGATGGAATGAACAGGTCATTTCTTTATTTGTGTGTTCACCTACGTAAAGTCTGTCTCCCTCGCTAGACTCTAAGCTCTGTGAGCACAGGGTCCATGTCTGCTTCTGTTCATCGTTGGACCCTGGTGTCTCACATAGGGTTTGGCACAGAATTGGTGTTTAATAAATATTTATCGAATGAATGGATGGATGGTACCAGCTCCACAATGTCTTGGAGGGCTGGGTGTTCTGGAATTTCTTAATTATTTAAAAAATATGTACATCATGCACCGCGTAATGACATTTTGGTCAACAACGGACCACACCTATGATGGTGGCCCATAAGATTAGCACCATAGAGCCTAGGTGTGTAGTAGGCTATACCGACTAGGTTTGTTAAGTATACTCTATGATGTTCACACAATGACGAGATCACCTAATGACACATTTCTCAGAAGGTATCCCCGTCATTAAGCAATGCATGACTGTATATTAACAATAGCTCCCATCTAGAGAGTACCTAACATGTCTCATTTCAGTAGGAGGACTATGGAGAGAAGTACAGGGCCTCCCCGTCTTGTATTCTCTCTCCACCCTCAAAGCTTCTCTGCCCTCTCTCCAGCTCACTCTCCTCCCTCTCCAACCTGACTTTCAGTTCTGATCTGCAGCATCACCTCCTAATGTCCTTCTTTGGGCTTCTTAGCAGGGTCCTCCCATACCAGTCAAAGCAGAGCAGACCCTGGGCCCTCTCTAAAAGCTGGGTTCACCAGGCAGCCTTGTCAGAGCCCCAGTGGAGCCTCAGGGAGAGACGCCAGGCGGTGGAGCAGGAGAGAGATAAGGTCAGCCGCAGCTCCAGCATCAGTTAAGGCTGCAGGGGAAGCTAAGGGCAGTGGGGAGAGAGCAGCAAAGGGGATTAGAATGAAAGCCATGGTCTGGTGGGCCAGAGGTGGGACAGGATGAAGAGTAGATGCCTCAAAGACCATCATGCCAGGTCTCCAGCCCCTGCTTCACCCTTTCCACCCAAATCCCCAGCCTGCCAACTGCCCCTTGAGGGAACTTCCCAGCCCTTGAGGGAAGACAGGCCTTTAGAAGAAGCTCAAGGGAAGGGTAGCCATAAAAAGGGTTCTGAACACCCAGTTCCAGTGGGGAGAGAGGGGTTCCCCACACCAACAACAGTTCTCGGACCCAGCTGGGTGTCCTACAACGGAACTCAATTCTGACACTACCTGGAGACAGCATCAGATGCCAAGGCTAAGGGCTCAGTCCTACAAGGCTGCCCCCATCCCGACTTCAGATGCCAATCGAAAGGCCAGGTTGTCGCACTGTGCACGAGTGACCCGGCTACAGATGGGAGGCTCCACTGACCCCCTTTTTGGGTTTAATTTGCTAGAGAGGCTCACAGAACTCAGAGAAACATTTTACTTACTGGATTACTGGTTTATTATAAAAGGATATAACTCAGGAACAGCCCGATGGAAGAGATGCATGGGGCAAGGAATGTGGGAAGGGCATGGAGCTTCCGTGCTAGCGCGCCACTCTCCCAGCACCTCCATGTGTTCACCAACCGGAAGCCCTGCAAACTCCATCCTTTTGGGTCTTTACAGAGTCTTCATTACATAGGCATGATTGATTAAATCACTGGCCACTAGTGATTGAGATTGGTCTCCAGCCCCTCCCCTCCCCGGAGGTGGGGAGTGGGACTAAAAGGTCCAGCCCTCTGATCCCCCCCCCAGTTGGTTCCCCTGGCAACCAGCCCCCCAATTCTTAGGTGGGTGGGTGGTCCAAAAGTTACCTCATTAACATAACAAAAAAAACTGTATGGTGCTCCTCACTTAGGAAATTCCAAGGGTTTTAGGAGTTCTGTGCCAGGAAGAGGACTAAATATATATTTATTATAAACCACAATTTCATACTACATCCTCAGCATCCATATCCTCTCCTCCTCATCTTCACCATCTTCATGGCTGACTGTGCCAGGCACTTCACATAGCCTCTCTGTTCATCCTCAAGCACCCACAGAAGGTAGTCACTATCATTACCTTGGAACAGATGAGGAAACTGAGGCTCAGAGTGGTTACGTCATTTGCCCGAGGTCACCGCGTAGTGTCACCTAAGAGCCCAGCTCGTAACACAATTCTAGACATGGTCTCTAAAAAGGCTACAGCCTAGAACCATCACAAATCATTAATCCCAAAAGGACAGCCTCAAATAAGGCAGGGTCTTCATGCTTTCTCCTCAGGAAAATAACGGCAGTGCAGTCGAGCCCTCCCGTCATTTTGATAGTAGCTCTCCCTTCACGCTTAGTAAAGGTGCTGCAATTACTGCGGCCACCTCTGGCAAGAGGAAATTTAAAGGAAGACAGAATCACAGGATGTCAGGCTGGCAGAGACCTAATGCCACACCTCTCAGCTCGCTGGTGGGGGAAAAAAAAAAAAGAGGTCCACAGAGGCTTCCCACATCCACCTAAAAGCAGCCATCTAAATTCGCAATTTGGGTTCTCTTGATATTGCTGCCCGTGTTCTCACGCCTGAGCTGGGTCCTTTGCAGCCGGCCTAGTTGCTGCTTTGGTAGATTTCCATTTTGAATTTCAGCTCTCTTGCCTACAAGCCCCTGGGAGCCTCCTGCTTCCTCTCATTTCTTGTGTCTTTAAAGAAAACTCTCCTTGCCTGAGCTCCCTCCCATTGGATTTTGTCCTTTGGAGCTGGCTCTGTCTCTCTCCCTCCCTCTCTTCCTTCCTCTCTCCCTCCTCCACCCAGACATCTTCCTCTTCCTCGTTCAGCAAGGGGAGCAGACCCTGGGAGGCCTCCAGGCCCCTGGGGCCCCCAGCCCATCAGCGGCCCCGGGATGGCCCTCCCTGGTAGGGGCGGAGGGTGCGGGGTCCTCCAGCTGCACTGCAGTGCTTCTAGCCACCGCTTTGCCCCCTCTCTCAGGGTTGCTGGAAGATTATTAGATAATTTTCAAATTTGTAAAGCGCCTTAAGCTCCTCGGAGGCAAGGTGGTATATGAGTGTAATAACAATAACAATCCTATCTGTCAGAGCCATTGAGAAAATGAATCTTGTTATCCTGAGGAACCAGCCAGGAACCTCAGCAAGAAACAAGAAAATAAAGTGGGGGGAGCGGGGGCGGGGGGGGGGGCACACGGTATCCCGACCAATCAGAGGAGGAGAAGGTGCCACCCGAGGGCTGGCTTGGCTTTCAGAACCCTCCTCCCCCCAGCTCAGCGCTGGCGGGAAGGGTCTCTCAGAAAGTTACCCAAATTGCCTCTGATGCTTCACCAATTAAAATGACTTTAGGACAAGTTGAAATCAACTTAGGGAGCAAAGCATTTGGATTTCTGAAACTCCGAAGGCAGCGGGGACGGCGAGTGTCTGAGCAGGTTGTCACTCACTCAGGAGTAATGATGGGAAATCCATCATGGTAACGTGATTGAGTTTGGTGAATTAGTAAGGATGTTTACACTGCGTGCTGGAAGCCCGCGTGGGGCTGGCTGGGCGGCCGAGGTTTTTGACATGTGTGGCAGCTTCACTCCTAATGAGGTTCTTGGATGCGCCGCTCACCCTGGCTGGACTCGCTGTCGCTGACTTCAAGTCAGTTTGTCTCATTCTTCAAGCAAGTGGCTAAAGGCAGGAGTGGGCTCTGGAGTCAGACCGGACTGGGTTTAAGCTCTGGCTCTGGCACCACCAGCCCTATGACCTTGGGCAGAGCACTGGGTTTCTCCAAGCCTCAGTTTCCCCATGTGTAAAATATGCATGACGATAGCACCCAATCTGTAATGCTGTTGTAAAAGGAAATGAAATGAGCTCTGTTTTTATTTTTTATTCACCTCCCTAAGCCCAGCATGGTCATGGAAAGGAAAGTCAAGTTTATGTCCTCTCTCCTGGCGTATTTATTCCCCTAAGAACCAAGGGAGACAAAGAAGATAGAGTCATGTGGGAAAACATAAAGCTATTTAAGTCCAGATGCTGCATCTTGATGGCTGTGTGATCTGAAACAAGTCACTTAACCTCTCTGAGCCTTGGTTTCCTCATCTGTAAAATGAGAATAATAATACAACCTCTCCGTGGGTCTCTGAACAGAATTTCTAAAAGTTCTGATCAGACATTTGTCAGTATGCAAAGGGAGGCTAAGTCTAGGGAGGAAGGACGAGAATAGGTTGCCCTTCCTGGTCACCACGCTGTCTGATGGTGCAAAGGGATTCGAAGGACCGCCAGGGGAGATTGTGAAACCTGTGATCAGGAGTCAAGGATGGGAAGGGCCCCTGGAATTCATGGACCAGGCTTGCCGGGAACTCACCAGAGGAAATTACGTGGGGCTGCAGCATGAAGGACTGAAGTCAGACTGGAAACAGACTTCCAGACACTCTGGCAACTACAAGCCTACTCTTTCCTGGGGTTTTTGGCTGTGACTTGGCAAAATCTCCCCTGAGAGGAGAGGCTCAGCCTGACAGTGCTGGAAGGAATGCAGAAGGAGGGACAGGGCAACCCTGAAGATGTGTCTGCAGGGCCAGGGAAGGAGGTCATGGTGGTCCCGCAGGCCCTCTGCCAGGCTCTCTTTGAGCCGCGTCCTCTTGACCTTGAAGGGAAGTCACTAGGCCTGTTCCGGAGCAGGGGCCATGTCCTTGCAGACATGCCCAGGTCAGCGCCAGGCCACAACTCTATTATTTAAGGGTTTCATAACAGAGTAAACCTCCGGGCCTGGAGGAAGAATGGCCGGGATCCTGACTTCCTGCTCTGGAAATGCAGCAGCTGTGCCTGAGCCTCGGCTTGACCCGCTGAGGACCCACAGCCCCTGCAGAAAGTCCCCAGCCTGAGAGGGCCCCACTGTGGCCGAGATGATGACACGTGGGCCCAGACTGGGTCCCTCCCCTCCAGAAAGAGCTGAGACCCACCCATGACCAGACCCACTGCTTGTGGACTCTGCAGTGATTTTATTGTAATTTCCTCTTTGTGGCAGTTAATAGCATTAGTTTGTTAATTACTGTATATTTTAAAAGTAAGAGGAAAGGGAATTCCCACTGGAGACTTGATCTTGGCTGAAACAATGTGATGTGAGGGAAGGGAGAGTGTGTACTGGGTAATGAGCTTGCTCTGGTTTCTGCTCCTCTTGATAGGGCCTGGGGCCAGAGATGAGGCTGCTTGTGTGTGTGTGTGTGTGTGTGTGTGTGGCAGAGGGTGGAGGGGCAGGAGGGGGGGCCGGAGGCCGGCAGAGCCAAGCCCGTCTCTCCTCTACAGCACCAGTTCTCAGCCCTAAACCTCTGCCTTAGTCCCCTACCCCCACAGCCCTGCACTATTATCAGAGTGAGGCATCAGGTTGGGGAGTGGGCTGCAGGAAGAGCTCTAGAGCGGAGGGAACCAGTCCGGAGTGAAATAAGACACTGAGGAAACCGGCCTGTGACAAGGAGCAATTGATTGAGTAGGATAGAGTTTTTCATTAGGAAACAGAGCTGGAATTTGGGGAGAGGCTCTGGCATTTAAATTCAGCAGGAGACTGCAGCCCTAGGGGGAGACAGGGGCTGGGAGCGCAGGTCTAGGAAGAGGCAGAAGCAGCAATTTAGGTTGTGTGGAGAGCTGGCTACGGGAGCAAGCAGGGCTTCACGCTCAGCCCTCACTCCGCTGGCCAAGCTGGGGCCCTGGCGGGGGCCCGGCAGCTCAGACGAAGGATGCCTTTGGTGACTCGTCCAACTGGAGGGGTTCAGTGTGTGCTCATGGGGCCCCGCGTGTTCAGGCTCCCCCCATTCTTCACACCCAGATTCACAGGGAAATGGAAGCTGGGAGGGGGCCAAGGGACCCAGGAGGAGTTGGGGGCAAAGGATGGAGAAGAGCAGATGGGGAGAGTGGTGAGGGGGAGAGAGACACATAAAGACGGAGAAGGATGGAGAAAGAAGTTCACACCATCTAGAGGAGCTGATTAAAATCCTGAAAGAAAATGTGATGGAAAGACTTTCTATCTTCCTATTGAGACATTTAACCTAGAAGAAATGAGTTAAATAATTTATACAGAGAACGAGTGAAATTTGCTTTGATCAAATTAAAAAATATGACTCTGGAAATAAAGTGTCCGCCACGTCCTTTCCAGGCGGCAGAAAGAGCTGCCGAGAAACAAAATGACAAAGATGTAAAAATAACTAACCCTAACCCGGCGAATATTAGGACCATATTTTTTGGGAGATTACACGGCATCACTGTGGGCCACGCAGAGAAATCCTCTCTAAGCACCAACAGGAGAGGCTTTGCTCATTGAGGAAGCCCCATAAAAACCAGAAAATGGATAAAATTTTCCTTTGCAAAAGTCATCCGACTTCACTCAGGGGTTGGCCCAGAAACCACGAGGGATCAAGTTCAATTTCCTGTTCGTGCATTTCAAAAGAGAAAAGCTGCTTACCTCCCGCCTCCGACACTGTATTCTTGAGGCCCACCCTTGTTCCTCTCCCGTTTACCTTCTAGACACACACACACACACACACACACACACACACAAACTCCACTCTAAAGAAGCACCACAGTCAAGCTCCAAGACTCCTGAGCAAGGAGTAAGCACGAGTACCATGAATACCATTAACTTAACCTCTCTGAGCCTCAGTTTGCCACTCTTTGAAATGGGGCTAACATCCCACGCCCAGAGCTGTAGTGAGGATTCAAGACAAGAGAGCCTGGCATGTGGGAGCAGTCAGTAAGTGCTGGGGACCATCTGTTTCTCCTTGACCTAAAGAGATGTCCAAGGGCAAGCGGAGCCGTCAGAGAGCCCCACCTGAACCAAACCTCCACCTGGGACACTGTTAGTCCAACCCTGGAGAGAGAGTTCAGCTTCAGGGACACTAGTCCCTCTCTCTTTGATGGCCCAGTGGACCAAGTAGCTGAGGAGAACATCCAAGGTTAGCCCTTTGTTAGTTAAATGCTTCAGGGTCAGACAGCACCAGGTGTAAGTGCTGGCTTCACCACTTACTTAGCTGTCTGACCATGGCAGGGTTAACTTAATCCCATCAAGTCTGTCTCTTAACCTGCAAAATGGGAATAATATTAGGACGGATCTCATAGGATTGAATGAGATAAGGGATATAAATGATGTGCCTATCGTGTACTAAATGTCCAATAAATGATGACAGATATTATTTTTTATAATGACCTTGGGAGAGACATTCAAGGTCAGAGTGAATTTTCTTTCCCAGCCCTCAGTTAAGGTTTCCAGTCCCCAGACGGGAGGAGGGTCTAGCCCACCTCTGTTCCGGCTGCACCACAGGAAGGGCTGTGGTCAGCTTTGGGGCCACATTTAATAGTTCTCTGACACACCCTGGTGGCACAGAGCAGCGGAACCAGGATAAAGAGGGAACTCAACCCACTGACACAGGAGGCCTGGAGGAACGTTCAGCCTGTGAGACCGGAGGGAGGCGTCAGGGGTCCCGGAATGGCAGCCTTCAGATTCCCAGAGACCTGTCACTTGCCAGAGGGGATGTGAAAGCGAATATGGGCTCCTGCTGAAGAGGCTCTTGAATAATAGGAGTTTTGCAGCAATAAAAGAGTCTGTGTCCTGAGGTAGTGAGATCCCCATCCCTGAGGGGTGTGTAAACGGAGCCTGGGGGTAATACAAAGGAGCACTGTGCGTGTCCCAGGACCGCCCTGGATGTTCCGTGTGCAGTTCTCGGGGTGTGTCAAGAGGGCTCAAGATCAGAACCCACCCAGCCTTCAGGGTCTCAGGCTTTCCTGCCCCACCCTTCGCCCTTCTCTGCGCTCCTCCTTTTTCTTCTCCAAGGACTTCTCTTCCCTTCTCCCCACCGCACCCCTCAGAGGATCCCTGAGAAAAGCAAAGACCATATGGGAATCGAGTCTGTGCATACTGTGGGTCTGCTTGGTTGAATGGTGTGCAGGTAAATGAGGGAGAGGCGGGTGATGTACTGGTGTGTGTGTGAGAGAGAGAGAGGAGAGATGGGAGAAGAAAGAGGAACTAAACAAAGGCAGAGGGAGAAGCAAGACAGGAAAGAACAGACAAACAGAAAAAGAAAAATCAGAGAAGAGTGCTGAGAGGGAGAAACAAAAATGAGAGACAGAAGAGACTCAGAGAGAGAAGGCAAGCCAGAGCTGGAGGCGGCCCGGCACCTGCAGCTGCGCTCCTCGCTCCTGACTTTGACGCCGGGCGGTGGGTGGGCCTGGGCACACGCGTGTGCGCACACAGGCCCGGCTGCTGAGCCACCGTGTCAGTGCAAGCGTGTCAGCCCCGGGATGGGGATGAGCCGGCTTTTATCTCCTCCGGCTGTGCAGGATTTACAAGCTTTTGAAATGCAGGATTAATAAGAAGAGGCCGGTGTTTTAATCTATAATGGAACAGAAAGTATCATTATTGTTAAATAATGCACAGCCTGTCGTTTATTAAGAATTAATGGTTTATCGAGTGCTCAGGTTGCTGTAGCCGCCTCTGCCCTCCCAGGCCTGGGCTCCTAGCTGCTGGCCTGGCCATCCGGCTGTGCCCCCTCAGAACCCAACTGGCCATGGGCAGGCTGGAGGGGGAGCAGCTCTGTGCTTTTGTCCCCAGGCTTGGTTTCTCTCAGTGGCTCTCCCTCACTTGGCTGGTGGTGGGAGCAGGGCCGTGCAGTGGGGCAGATGCGATGGAGCAGAATTGCCCATCATGCCTTCAGCCTGGATGCCTCTACTCCTTCTGAGGAGGCAGAAAAGTGTCCTCAGCACATGGGGCTCACCCATCCCACCTTTTCTTCTAGGCCAACAAAATTCAATGTCCATCTCTCACACTGAGTCCCCTGGAAGTGGTGACATATAGACACTAGGGAGGCAGGAGTTCCCTTCTCTGCCTTCTCCCCTCTGAGACCTGGAGGAAGGAATCACCCATTCCCCAGAAGAAGAAACAGAAGCACCTGCAGAGGCAACCTGGCCCCGGGAGCAGAGAGCCAGCATTTCCTGACAACTTGTGCTGCGCTGGTCATTTTATGAACAGCATCTCCTTGCAATCTACACCCCACCCTCGGTGGTACTGTCTTCTCATTTTATAGAAAGGAAAACTGAGGCTTGGGAAGTTGTCATCTGCCCAAGGTGACAACAAAGATGGCAGAGCCAAGTTATTCTATTTTATTCCAAAGCCATTTTCACTCCAGACCTCGGGCACCAGCTCTGGGCTCCCCCCTTGTCTCAAAATGGGTGACCTCAGGGAGAGCACTGTGAGAACTGCTGTAAGTTCTCTGTGTCGGTCACAAGGAGGGAGCGCCAGCAAACCCAGCATCTCCACCAGCTGGGAAAGCTCACTCGTGGAGCCAGTGAGTGGTTGAGTCAAGGATGGCAACCCAGGAGCCTGACACCCAGCCCAGCATCACAGCCAGACTCCATCCTTGAGCCTCTGTGACGCAGAACTCCCTGTCCTCCCCTGCTACCAATCGGTATGGTTTGAGTCTCCCACATCTAGACACAGAAGCTAACCATGTATCCACCATATCTGAGGGAGGGATCAGAGCTGTGTGACCTTGGGCAAGTTACTCGACCTCTCTGAACCTCTGTCAAATGGCAATAATGCCTTCCTCAAAGGATTATTGAAAGTGCTGAATGAGAAGCACTAAGTGTGGATACTGGGGGGGTGAGAGTGCCATTGATATTACTGCAGTCATTGATTCCAGCGCAAGCACGCTTCCAGCATCCACAGCCTGTCAGTTCCCCACCATTCATTCATTCATCCCACAAACACGCTTTCAGCACCAACTATGTAACGAGCATACCCTTACTCAGCACTTACTCTGGCCAGGCTGTGTGCTGGGGATAAGTGGTGAACAAGCCAGAGACCATGCCTATTCCCAGACACTCCGCATCCCACCCTTCACTGCCCACTCCATCTCCTCCCACTCCATCCTTTCTCATCTCACTCAGTCTCAGCTCCCATCCCAATCTCTTATCGCCACCTGCTACCTTCAAGCCCATCCCCATCTTGCAGCCCTCACCAGCTCCCCCTCTATCCCCATCCCGGCCTCATCTCTATCCCCAGTGTCTGCTATACTCCACCTTCCGTTTCATCCAACCCATTCCCTCTTCCCCCTAGCCTTATCCCCAACTCCTTCCTCATTCTCTTTTTCATCTTTTTCTCCATCCACGTCTCACCCCAGTCTCCTTCCTGATTCCCATTCCAATCTTTCACTGCCGTTTCTCTCTGTTACCCTATCTCCATCTCTCCCGTTTCCCAGCCTCAGCCCCAGGACTCCTCCCATTCCAGTTACGGGGTCCAGTGGTTCTGATGGGGGAGAGGACACTGCCCCCAGAGGCCGCTGCAGGAAGGTGCACTCCAGGAGCTGAACCCCCCAAACCCCCAGGGCTGGTGAGGCCCCAGAACGTGCCATGGGTAGAGTCCCCTCGGTTGGCTGGAGTGGGGACAGCGCTGACTGGGCAGCAAGCCAGCTCCTTACTCCCCACCCCCATCCTTCCGTCTCTCCTCTGGGCGGGCCACCACGCTGGGACCTCAGCCCACAGCCTGGCTCCTCACGCGGCTCTTGTTTTATTAACCTGCCTGTCGCTGCTCTCGCCACTGAATAGGGCCTGTGGAGGGGCTGGCAAGGGGGGCCTTGGGCTTTGCTGGGGATCGCCATGGAAACAGCAGCCTTGGCCAATCAGTGGGCCGGCAGCACGGAGCAGCAAGCAGCTCAGTCTCCGAAGCCTCGTGCAGCCCGCAGGCTGACTCCTGCCTGACAGGTTCTCGCAGCCCCTGCCGAGGGAGAGGATAAAAGGGGGGCACGGCCCTGGGGGAAGGGGCGTGGGCTGGGGAGTGGTAGGAGTGTGAGGCCAGAGGATGCTGAGGGCCAGGACTAGAAGAAGGGGAGAATAGGGGTAGGGGATCAGAGACTCGGGGGTGGGGTTTGGAAGTCTGACATCAGGAGCCTGGGGAAGAGGGCCGAGTTTCCCCCCAACCGCAGTTCTTGGTCTCAGCCAGGTTTCTCAGCCTCAGCACTATTGACATTTGGGACCAGGTAATTCTTTGTTGTGGGGGCTGTCCTGTGCGTTCTAGGATGTTTAGTAGCATTCCTGGCCTCTGTCCACTAGAAGCTAGTTGTACGCCCCCACCACCTATTCGTGACAACCACAAATGTCTCCAGACGTTGCCAAATGTCCCGTGGGGGCAAAACCACCCCTGCTGGACCTAAGCCCTCACAGGGCAGTGGTGACCATTTGTGCAACTTGTTCTCTCTGAGCCGGCTTCCCTGCTGGGGAGAAGGAACAAGGAGGAAGAGGGAAACAGTGGGAGTGAGAGAGAAAGGAAGAGGAGGAGGGACCGGAGGAGCAAGCCCAGGGCAAGGTTCCTGGTGGGCGAGGGAAGCCTCTGGAAATAGGGATGTGGGAGAGACACCCCCTAGGGAGACTGGGGCTGCCAGTCTGTGCCGCAAAGATTAAATAAAATAAGGTAAAAGCTCTGAATGCCTTTCCTCACTGAAGTTCCTTCTACCTGGAACACTCTTCCTGCTCTTCCCCAGCTGCAGAAATCCTGTCCTTCCTTCAGGCTCACACTAGGCACCACATCCAAGACGCCCTCCCTGATTCTCTCATCAGATTGATTTCTCTCTTCTCCAAGCCTCCTTGCCACTTTGCTTCCACCCCCGTGCAAGCCCTCTGCACAGTTCACCCTAATTACGATTGTTGCCTTCATCGAGGATTTCCGACGGGCCAGACACTGCCCTGGAGACTTTAAGCACACCTTCCCGTTTCATTCTCCCCACAGCCCCATGAGCCAGGCACTGCATCATCACCATTTTACAGATGAGGAAGCTGAACTGAAGTTAGGCAGCTTGCCTGAGGTCACCCAATGAGAAACAGCAGAGGGAGGCTCAAACCCAGGTTTTTATGACTCCGGGGCCGGCGCTGTCCACTGTGTAGGCGTTTGTCTCCCCCATTACATTCGGACTCCCGTGCAAGGCCCAGCACAGTGCTGGTGAGTAGTAGGCGCTTGAGAGCTGTTTTGAATTGGTTGTTGGTCTCTGGAAAGGTCTAAGTGGGCGCTGGGCATGAAGTGTGGGAATGCTGGGACTGACTTGGCAGCTGCAGGGTGCGGGGTGCCCCTTGAGGGCTCTCAAGTTTAGCTGGGGCCTGAATTAGCTGGGCCAACCCCATGACAGGCAAATGCCACTGAGGCCACCTCTCAGCCACTTTGCCTCACTGGGCCTCCTTGGGTCCCAGAGCTGACCTGTCCCTTAATTTCCGTGGACGCTGGGCCTAGTGGTTGGTGGGTGGTGGGAGTGAGCGTGCTGTTGGAGAACTCACACATGACCCACTGGGCTTCTCTCTGAGCCTTATTTTCAGGCTCCAAAGCCCCTGTGGGGGATCAGAGCCAGAGGCCTCAGGTGACCTTGTTGTTGTGGAGTCAGGCCCCTAACCCAGGCCTAGAACACAAAGCAAACTCCCTGTTCCCCACGGCCCTTCCCCCTTTCCCTTCTGCCCCATTTGAAGTGAAGAGGGTAGAGCTGGCAGAAGACTTTCATCACAGCCTCCCCCAGTGTAGATTCCACCCCCATCTCTGCCTTACACCCAGCAAGAGGGTTTGAGGCTGAGGGATGTCTGCCAGGAAGCATCGCGTGATGTTGCTTCCCTCTCAGGTTAGGGTTTTGATCTGGAATCCAGGAGCTGGAGTCCCAGGGGGCTCGCATGAGAACCACTCCCCCACCTCAGACACGCATCCACCATCCATCCGCCTCCCCCAGGAACCTGCAACACTCACACCTCAGCTTTGAAGGCAGTGCTCCTGACAGGCTGCTGTTCCCATGGCAACCCCATCTCAGGCTGCCCTACCCAGTGCTTCCCTCCACCCGCCTTCCTCCTTCTGAGCCCACATCACCTTCATTCACAGAAGAAGAACTGCTTCATTTCGGCAAAGTGGACACTGCTCCCCGCCAGGTCTCTGCCCCCATTCCTCTCTCCTCTCGTTCAACCAAGATCCGCGAACCTGAGAGAGAAATGGCTGAACGAGTGGGAGTGGGGTGGGAGGGGGCTGGACTAGGGTGGATGGAGGGGTAGGATAGGCGTGGGAAAGAGCCATGGCTCAGTGCCCCCTGCAACCCATGGGCCCCCAAGGCTCGGGCCTCTGCTCCTCCCGTTCCCAGCTCTGTCTCAGTTCATGGCCCTGTGTCTCTCCCAGCTCTAGCTCTGATCCAGAACCCAGCACGATGGGGCCAGGACTCAGCCTCCAGGCTCAAGTTTTCTCTCCAGCCAAACTGGAGCTCAGCCCAGGAGCATGGACCCTGGTGCCCCTCCTGGAGAAGACACAGCCTTAAGGGTCGGCTGGGTGGTGCAGCGGTTAAGTGTGCATGTCCCGCTTCAGCGGCCCGAGGTTTGCAGGTTCGGATCTCAGGTGAGGACATGGCACCGCTTGGCACATCATGCTGTGGTAGGCGTCCCACGTATAAAGTAGAGGGAGGTGGGCACGGATGTTAACTCAGGGCCAGCCTTCCTCAGCAAAAAGAGGAGTATTGGTGGCAGATGTTAGCTCAGGGCTAATTTTCCTCAAAAAAAAAAGACAGCCTTGCAGAGGCAGTTGGGGGTGGGAGGACTCCAATTTACAGTGGGATTATCGGAAGGGCTAGAGGGGTCTGAGACCCCAGCCATAGTTCAACAATGCAACTCTCCCTGCTGGGAGAAGGAATCTTGGCTTGCCGGCATGGCAGGTGCTGTTGGAAAGTCAGGAGAGGCGCTCTGAGCAGGCATTAGTCCCATCCCAGCAGGAGGCCCTGGGCATGGTCAGCGACTCAGCTCCAGAATCAAGCAGCGTGGGTTGGAATGATAATGCCCTGATTTATTCACTGTGCGATACTTACCTTCTCTGAGCCTTGATTTCCTTCTCTAAACAACAGAGTCATCATATACAGGCACATGGTTAACATCTGCGAGGCTGACATCCCTTCCAGACACACGCTTTAGAGGCGTTATCTCATTTAAGTCTCTTAACAGCCCAGTGAGGTAGATATCATTACTGTTATGTCTCTTCTGCAGAGGGGAAACTGAGGCTCAGAGAAGTTAAGATGAGTCAGCTAGTGGGAGAGCGGGGCTTTTAATCCGGGCAGCAGGAGCTAATGTAAGCAAGAAGCAGAGCTATTCTTGTTGCTGAGGTTCTGTGACCGAAATTGGGGCCGCGTCTCTCACTTCCTTCCCTCTGAGGATGCACAGCCTCCTCCAGCAACCAAGAGAGCACAGCCCTGGGTGAGCGTGTGGGCATCAGGGAGGAGCTCAGGCTTGGTGAGGTGGGGATGTAAGGGGTATAGGAGGGGAGACTAGCTTTGGTCCAAGGAAAATCTGATCTGGCAGGGCCGTGAGTCATCGCTAGGCCAACCCCTCAGCCATGGAAACAGGGAGAAGGTAAGGCCTCAAGGAGGAAATGACTTGTCCAAGGCCATTTGGTAAATGAACAGCTGTACCCCTCCCTCCTCACATGCAGCTTTTGGGCAGCATTTCAAGGTCAGAAGCCTAGGAGGCTAAGAATGCCCTGGGAAGGGTGGGGAGGAGTGAAAGGGAAGCAGTTCTTTCTATCTGGGGGGCTGCCCTGGAGCTCCAACCCCCTCAACCAGACTTGCAGCTTCCCCGCTCCCTTGTGGCCCACCCCCGACTCCTCCAGCTTCCATCCTTCCCTGAAAGGGTCCCCCAGTCCCGGGCAGCGCACCCCTGCAAGAACCTCCAAACACTGGGGCCAGCCATCCCCCACCCCCAGCTGGAGTGAATGTGCAAACAGCATTGTTCCCCATACAATGGACACAAAGAACTTGGGAATTCACAGAGGGGTCCTGAATTTCAGCTTCCTTCCCCTGCAAGCCCTGGAGAGATCCATTGTCTGTAAACTCCACGTAAAATATGCACCATTGCTCCAGCTGGGGAGTCACTCAGGATGTATGGAGGAGCCTCCCCCACTTCCACCCCCTACCCCTCCCTCCAGGCCCTTCCAGAGCAAGGCAGGGAGGAGAGGGAGGAGCAGCCACCCAGAAGGAAGCTGGGAGCGACCCTGCCCCCACCACACCCCTCCTGGGGCACCGAAAAGACTGGCTAGCAGTGGGGTTGAGGGACCTGATGTGCTGGTAGATCCCTAATCAAAGTACTTTGGCCCTGAAATAAAGACTTCAAGGCCCCTCTCTCTCTTCTGTCTGCTTACAGACCTCCCAGGACAGGGAACTCACTACCTTATAAGGTACCTGTTCCACTCCTGAAAATTCTCACTATTATAAGACCTTCCTTAGAAGGAGCCCTACCCACCTTCCCATAACAGCCCAGTCCCTCCCCTTCTGGCTCCCGTGTTAATGTGGTCTCCTCTGGCACGTGATGGGTCTCCTGGAGTTTGAAGGCTGCCATCTTAGCCCCCTGAGGGTTTCTTTCTCTTGGGCTGAACAACCCTGCCCTCTCCCCCGACCCCGTTAGTCTGTGGTTCTGAGTCCCTTCTTCATCCTATTCCCCTCCTCTGTACTGTCCAGGGTGTCGTTGGGGACTCTTAGCGGTGGAGCCCAGAGCTGACCCCAGCATCTATAAGTATTTATTCAATAGGTATTTATTAAGTGCCTTCCAGGTACCAGGCACTGTGCTAACAGCTGGGGATACAGACAAGATCCCAGCTCTCCTGAGGTTTATAATTCTGGTGAGGAAGTCAGATACTAATGCCAGAAAAGCACAAGAATTAATGCATAATTACCAAGTGAGATAAGGAATCTGACTAAATGAACTTGGTAATATGAAAGCAACCAACAAAGGAAGTTGATTTAGTGTGGAAGGGAGAGGGGTGGACCACCCTAGGCTTCCTGACCTCTAAAGGATGTAGGCTTTAACTAGAGAAAGAGGATAGGGAACAGCATTCAAGAGGATGGGAACAGACTGTGCAAAGGCCCTGTGGCAGGAGGGAGCTTGTCTTATTCAAGGAGCTGAAGAAGCCAGTGGGATTGGTGGCCAGTGAGGTGTCGGGGTGGGTGGGGTTGTAGGCCTCAGGGAGGAGTTGCACTTGATTCTAAGAGCAATGGAAAGACACAAATGTGTATATGCAATAAGAGCTAATTGAAATTTGCCTCAAAAAGACAGAGATCTCTGGAGTGGCTAGTCCCAAAGCAGTTCCTCTAAGCTTTTGCACTTGCTGTACCCTCTGCCTGGGATACTCTGTTCCCAGATTTTTCTGAGGCTGAACTGTTTTCATCCTTCGGGGCTTTGCCCAACCCACACAGCCTAAAGGATCTCCCACTATGTGCCCTGTCACTCTGTCCCTTTAACCAATCTGGTTATTTTTTATAGCACTTTCACAATCTGAAACTGAATTATTTATTATTTTGCGTGTTTACTCTTGCTCTCTCCTCTCACTAGAATATAAGCTCTGAATGGGCAAGAATTTTGTCTGTCTTGGTGACTACTGCATTATAGCATCTGACATAGTGCTAGCACACAGTAGGTCCTCAATACATAATAACTGAACAAATGAATGAATTGCTGAATATTCTCCAAGATAACAAGACCAGTGTTTACCCACAAATACACACATATAAATGTATAGATATGTACGGGCAAGTGTGTGCAAGCCCGGAGTCACACAGCCATGTCCCTCGGCTACCAGGGCCATCTCTCAAGGGACCTTTTAGACAAGCCAGGGTCATGGCCTGTGCAGTTCATTGCACTCGTTCAGCTCATCAGTATGCACCTCCTCTGGCTGCACCTGCACGAGGACCTGTACAAGCGGACATGCCTCAGGTCAGCTGTTGGTTAATCAAAGACGAGGGTAGAATTTTAAGTGCCCTCCAGGAGGGGCAGTAGAAAGAGATTTGATCCCTGTGACCCAGAAGCAGAAGAGCCCCCCACAGGCTCCATCTAGTTCCCACCCGCACCTCTTCCCAGGGCCTGGCCCACCTCCCACTGCTCCCTATGTCCTGTTCTACCGGGAGTGGCTGAACCAGGCATTGTGTGGGAGCTGGAACAGAGAGATTCGAATTTGGTGGGATTGGGGCCGGCCCTGCTGCAGAGTGGTTAAGTTCACGTGCTCCACTTCACCAGCCTGGGGTTCACTGGTTTGGATCCTGGGCACAGACCTACACTCAGCTCAACAAGCCATGCTGAGGCGGTGTCCAACATAGAAGAACTAGAAAGACCTACAACTAGGATATACAACTATGTACTGGGTCTTTGGGGAGGAAAAAAGAAAAGAAGAAGAAGTTTGGCAACAGATGTTAGCTCAGGGCCAATCTTCCTCAGCAAAAAGCATACTTAAAAAAAAAGAATTTAGTGGGATTCACAGGGCTTGGGAATTTGACTAGTTTGGCAACTTTTTAAACAAGCATCTGTTGATTTACTGAGAACCTACTGAATGCAAAGCATGGCTAGGGACTGCCACACCCCTGCATAACAGCTGATTCAGGCCAGATTAAGAAAATGATTTAAGTGGAAACCTTCGAAGCTTTGTGTTCCCAGAGTACACAGGGGCTGGGGGTGAGGGGCACGGTTAATTCCCAGTTGGGGAGCTCCGGGAGAGCTTCTTGGAGGATTATTTAAAATAATGACCACATCGATTGACCACTTACTACGTGTTAGGCCCTTTTTACATGGATTTTCTCACTTAATCCTCACTGTAAGCCTGTGTGTGTGTGATTGCTATTATTATCCCATTTACAGACGGGGAGACTAAGGCTCAGGCAGGTTAAGCAACTTGCTACAATTTTCAACAGCTGTTAAGTGGCAGCGTGGATTTTGAAGCTCAAGAGGAGGGTCCAGACTCCTGTCTTAACCATAAGGGTGGTCACAGCCATGCCTGAAGCAGAGGTAGGACTTGAGTGGGCGGTGGGAGAAGTCCATTCTAGGAAGAGGACACAGCTTGAGCAAAAGCTGGTAGGCAGTGCTGCCAGATCTGTCTGTTCTTAAAAATCTCTGGTAGCCTGAGATCCTAGGACATTAAAAAACAAAGCTAGCTGTTGCCGTCTTTTCCCTCTCCCCGACCTTTAGACATCAGCCCTGGGATGGATTCCTGCCCTAGGTGTGCTGTTCTCTAGTCCTCAAAGAGAACTTCATGCAAGAGTGGACATGGAGGTTGGGGGGATGGTGCTTCTGGTGAACTGATCTTCTCCCTACCCTGGCTGGGGATGGGGGCCACTTGGGGACACTCTCTGGGCCAAGCTGGTCCTCTGCCCATCTGCATCCCTGCCTCCTGACTCATTTCATTCCAACCAATAGATTCACAGCATGCAAATTTAATGAATTGGCCAAGAAATGATTGGCTCATTTTCCCCTGATGTAATAATGCCACTATTCAAGTAACTCCTATGTACCCCACCCCCAGCCCAAGACAGGGCATTTGATCATGTTTCTGGCAAGAATGCCCAACTCCTCTATTTCCCCTTTTCTTTCTGCATTCTAAGTTGGCAAATCACTTAAAAATGCCCGACTCATCTCCCAAAGGATGGGATGTGTGGAGGACCAGGAAGCCAGACCCTTAGGTCTGAACCACCACGGTCCTCCTGCTGGCTGTGAGTAGCATCAAATCCAGGATAACAGAGCCCATTCGCTAAGAGATTTCATGAGAATCCATGTCCAAAGTCTTCCTGAAACCAAACCCCAGCCTATCGGCTGTTCCCTTCAGCCCCTAATTTAGTAATTCTATTGAGAAAAAGAGATTGTGGGTTTTTTTATTTGGTGTGATTTATTCTTTATCATATAAATAATAATAATTTACACAAAGCTCTTCCCCAAACAGAAGAGAATCTGTACATAAAAATAAACAAAAATTAAACTGAGCTGGGCCTGGTGCCCAGAAAACCAGCCAATTCCAAGCATAACCAGGGGGAAAAACTCCTCTAGGTCCTGGGAGCTCTGGGCTTTGGCTGGAATTCTGGGTGGAGGCTCTGCTCTGGGCAGCCATTGCCCTCTTTCCCCTTGTTCCCCTGCAGGATGATGGCACCCTTGGCAGCCGACATTCATGGAGAGCCAACCAGCAGGCTCTCTGGGCTGGCAGCTGGGTGGAATTTGGACCCAAAGGAATAATCAATTTTTAAAACTCCTGGGCAGTGTTGCTCGCTGCTGGCTTCCAGGGGCTGCAAGAGCTACTGCGGCTGGGAAGAGGGGGTATTGGCCACCACCCAAAGTGGGCGGAAGCTGCCTGTGCCTCCATCTTTCCCCGGTAGCTCATTAGAGGCACGGGTTGGGCAGAATATCCTCTGATCTTCTGTTCCCTTGGAGCGCCAACCCCCTCCCTGGAGGCTTGTTATTTCTATAGATATTGAAAGATGACAAGCAATCTCTTTGGCCATTGATTAATTTCCCTCAACAGACACTCTGGCTATTTGCAACTTCTCTCTCCCACCTCTTATTTGCAGAAAAGTCTCTTCAGTGGGAGACTGCCTTTCCACATTCCGGCTTTGTACCTTTATTTGAGGGAGGATATACCGCTGGAGCAGACTGTAAGCCCTCTCCTCCTGTCCCAAGGCAGGAGTTAGATCTGCATTGGTCTATAAGTCCACAGTCATTTGCAATTAGGGATTTATGGATGGTGAAGGTGATGCTGATAGTGAGCGTGATAAGGTTGAAGATGGTGATGGCAAAGATGATGGGGAATATCAAGAGAAGGGGGAGTGAAATGGTGATGCAGAGCCTGCCCCGTGTCTGGGGTGATTATCTGGCTTAGATTGAAATGGGAAATGAGAAAATGATGGATTGTGAAGGTGGTGGTGATGGCAACAATGACGGTGAGAGTAAGAAACAGGAGAAAGGGAAAGCGAAGGTCAGTGTGTGCAGGTGACGCTCCAGGTGAAGAGTGACAGCCCAGAAGGGTTAAGAGCCCAGATTCTGAGGCCAGACACTCTGCTTTCAAATTCCAGCTCTCCCGATTGCTTATAGCTTTGGTTACTTATTTAACCTCTCTGAGTCTCAGCTTCCCCATCTGTAAAATGGGGATCGTAATAGTACCTGCCTCGGAAGGTTGCTGGGAATACACATAAAGTGCCACTCACGGTAAACTCTGTATAAAGGTGTGTGATGTGAGGTGTAGATGGGGGTTACAGCTACATCCATAGTAAGGGCCACAAAGTACAGCAGGCAGCCTCGGAAGGTCCTGCAGTCCTTGGTTGGGCTCTGTCACTTACTCTATGTGACTCCCCCTGTCCAGGGCCTCAGTTGCCTGGTGAGCGAAACAAGAATTGGAGTGAATAATATTCAGACTTCAGAAGTGCCCTTGAGCAGTGAAACTCTCCGTGTGTGACCCATACATGGCCCCGTGGGAACATCCAGACCCAGACAAGACCCTGCAGGTCTGTAGGTCCAGGTGTAGATGCAGCAGGTATACCTGTACCTGGGGTCAAACAGAGGGAGACGTGAGCAGGCTGGACGAGCCTCCTTTCGGGACTAATGGAAAGGTGAGAAGTAAGTTCCTGTCTAGGGGAGGGGGCTCCAGCTGCCCTTTATTCCAAGGCAGCCACCAGGCCCCAGAGTGCAGCCCTGCGGGGGCCGTGCTGCAGGTCTCAGTTATACTGTGACTGTGGCCACGTTGGCACCCGCTCCCAAGCTGGGCGCATGTGGAGTTTCACAAACAGAACTAGCCTTTCCCAGCTCTGCCCCTTGTTCGCATTCTCCACCAGTCTCTTCCTTTCCCCCAGGGCTGGAGGACAGATGGGAAGCAAAGGTCACTCGTGCACAGTGCCTAATTAAATCTTTACACGCCCCTCATGTTTGGGCCTTGCCCAAGAAGGTCACAGCCATCCAATGTCTCCAGAACCAACAGGTGGCTCTCAGAGGCTGTAGGGGGGGAATCGACCTCAGGAAGTTCTCTCTCCTTCTGCCCTAGAGGGAGCCCCCACTTCAGGCTCATTGGTCCCTGAAAGTCAGGGGTAGGGGAGTGGACTTGGCCTTCAGTGTCAAGTCAAGTGTCAGGGAGGGAGCCTTCATCAGTCCCTCACCTCTCCTCCTGACGAGGTGCTGTGGGCTCCCCAGCATCAGCCACTTGCCCTCCTGGAGGAAGGAGAAGAGCCCCGCCATGTCCTCAGGTCCAGTCCCGGAACTGTTACCGACATCTGGTCTATGGTCCTGGCATGTCTGGTGTGTCTGCCCTCCAGCCACCACTTGTTCTGGTCACAGTCCGCCTGGGCTCCGTGGACTGTGGGCTGTGCGTCTGTACGTATGCATTTGGTTGATGCTTCGAAGACTTAATGCAGATATTCACAATCCACTTACTGAGCTCTTACTACGTGCCAGGCTTCATGCTAGATGTTCCACATGCATCCTCTCTCTCTGAATCCTCATTGTCAGATGAGGAAACAGACTCAAAGAGAGGTTAGGTCACTTGTTCAAGGTCACACAGTTAGAAAGCATCAGAGTCTAGATTCACAGACTTCCCTGATGCCAAAGGCTGTGCTCTTACCCACTAAGCTATGCGTCACCTGGATGGACGTGAGGTCCCCCTCCTGACACTCAGTAAACAAGGTGTGCTGAGAACATGTGGAGAGCCAAGAGGTGGCCACCCTCAGGCCTCAGATCCACCTGTCCACCTATGATCTCCTGTCCACCTGGGACTGTCCAGGGAGCCTCTCAGGAAAGCTGGAGCAGAGCCCAGGGCTGTCCAGACAGCTCAAGGAGGCTGCCAAGTCTCTGCTGAGTCAGCAACCCCCACCTACAGGCCGCCACCACGAGCTCACTGGGAGAACTAGCCCAATACTTCTCCCCAGCCCCTGCCCCCTCCAGCAAAGTGACCCTCTTTCACCTTCAGAGTGTTCCCTGCAGTACTCCCAGGCTCCCTTCCTCCTGTGGCCCCAGACCTGTATGGTTAGACTGGTCCAGCTTGTAAATCTCCCAGTTGGGCTTCTCTTTAGGGTCACGGCTTCAGATGCATCTCTGCATCTTGCCTGTACTTTTACATATCAAATGAAGAACGGAGTCTCCTCGTCGCTCTTCTGGATGTCCCCCTCCCCCCCCCCACCCCACCCCCTGCACCTTCTCCCTGCTCACCAGCTGCACAGGGCAGTGGGGGGCAGGGGGTGGTCTGGCGGAAACCAGCTTGTTTCTGAGGCTGGAAAACAGAACTGTAGGAAATTAGCAGGCTGAGAAATGTCTGCTCGGCTCAGCGTTTGTTTTGCGTTCTCAGTCTTTCTGCAGCTCCCCTTCCTGCCCCTGCCACCTCAGTCCAGCTTCCCCACCACCATTCAACGTGGGCGCCTGGGGCTTGGGGTTGTGTGTCTGGGGCTTTGCAGGAAGGTGCAGCTTGGGATGTGTGTGTGTGTTTAGGGATGGCAGACCTGCCCCTCCTTCCAAGGCAGCTCAGCCAGAAATGCCAGCGGCAGAGACAATTGTGCGGGTGGGGATGCTGAGCGAGGAGCCGGCGGAGCCCGAGGGCAGGCAGAGAAGCACCACACAAGAAATTGATTCCATTAAAAAGTAATCTTAAATTTAATAAAAGTTATGATTTGATTATAGCCACAGAACCTACAGGCAACTGGGAAAGGGGGGATGGGTTCTAGTGATGGATAAACAGAAAGGAAAAAAAAAACAAGAAGGGAAGGGGAGGGGAAGAGAGATGCTTAGGTTTAGATGGATGAGAGGATGGAAAGACCTGGGGGTGGAGAACGAGACCATTTTCTCTTCCTCAGATGGAAGGAAAAAAGCCTGTGGCTGGTTTCCAAAGAGGAGGCAAAGTGAGGAGTGAGTGAGGAGATTCAAGGAGCTCTCAGGAGACAGATCTGTCAGAGGAGGCTGTGCCGTGGAGGCAAGGCCCGGGAGAGGTGGATACAAAGGAGGGATGGCCCTGAGCCCAGGTAACTAGGTGAGGAACACAGAGTACCAACTGAGCAGTCAGGCAGGCTGTCCTAGGTCTGGATTCCAGGTCAGCCTCTTCTTAGCAGCGTGATTTAACCTTAAAGACCCTCAGTTTCCTCATCTGCTGAATGGGGCTATGGCGATCCATAGCTCCCACCTCACAAGGTGGTTGTGAGGATGAATGAAACTGCAGGTGCAGTATCTGGCGTCTCCTTGGTGCCCAGCAAAGGGTAGTTCCCTTCTCATCCCTCCCCTGCTGGGGGGGGGGTCATTGCACCCCCGCTGCCCCGTCCCATTTATTTACAAGCACTGGTCAATCCTACCCCTTTCTTTTATTCTTTTTGCAGCAGTGGTGACTAAGGGGCCTTCCTCTCCCACCTGCACACAAGGAGTTGGTCCTCCTGGGCAGAGTCTCATGCTTTGGCCTTAGCCCATCTCTCTACAGCATGAACAGGGCATGCACAAAGTAGGGCAGCCACTCACTCTAGGACCCACTTCCATTAGGGCTAAGGGACCATCTAGGGGACACATTTCCCTGCCCAATCCCCACCCCCACCTGCCTTTTCTCTTATGCTCTCATGCTTAGCCATAGAGCTGAAACTCTCCCAACCCCTGAGAAGTGTCCTTTGGGTGAGACTGCTCAGACCTAGCCCTTGGCCACCACAATCAGCTCCTATTATGCACAGCATTTGGCTCTCAGGCAAGCCTTCTGTTGCTTCCTTCCAACAAGTCTGAGCTCTGTCTCCAGGCCAGGCGGAGGGAGCCGGGGGCCTGCAGGGTCAGCACCAGCACCAGTGAGTGGGGCCTGGGCAGGAAGCCAGGACATCACTGGGAGATGCTAAGTGAGGCCAGAGCCAGAGAGCTCAGCTACCCTGAAGTCCAGGAACTGGGAACCAGGAAATATAGTCACGGTAACAGGAGTCTCCAGGGGACACAAGAAATCATTCTGGGGATAATGTGACCAGTTCTGCTCCGTCATCTCCGCCCCTTCCAGGCCATTTTTAGCAAAGTAGCTCCATCTGAATTCATTCTTGCCCTTTGGAATATTAAATATGCCTGCTGGTTGGAGACACTGAGGAAACAAGGACTGGTGGTATTAGTGTCTGCATTTTACTAATGAAGAAACTGAAGCCAGAAAGGGTAAGTTATTTCCCCCAGACCACACAGCTTGTAATAGATGGATCTGGAACTGAAAACCAAATGTTCAGATTCCAATTATGGCTCATTCTTACCAGGCCCCCACAGCCTCCCTGACCAAGCATCACTCATCATGACTATGTCTACCAGAGCCCTTGTCACCACGCCTGTCACCATGCTGCTCAGCTCCACCTCTTTGCCAAAGTCACCACACTGGTCCCCACTGAAGCAGCCTCTGGGCTCATGCACTCATCCTCTTCCAGGAAGGGCAGCCCAGTCTCAGAAACTCATGTCCCTGTCATCTGTAGAAGGAAGAAAATATAGCCCTGAAGTTCAGGGAGGCACCTAGAGAGAGTGGAGCACAATGCTCTGTAGCCAAGGGGCGCTCAGCATTGCCAGGGGTCTGACTGGGATGATGAACACAATCTGGCCATTACCCTGAAGGATGGCCACCCCCACCAACTTTCCAGATCCTTCGCAGAACCACCCTTCCCTTGAACTGAGATGGACACGCCACCTGCCGGGCCGGGGTCTCCAGCAGGGCTGCCCTGCAGTTTTCCTTGTGCATGCTGGCTCTCTAAGACAGACGCCTCGCTCTGCTGCCCAACCTCAGTCCTGTCTGCCGTATGTTTCTTGTTCTGTTCTCCTTGCAGAGAGCAGTCCAGCCACTCCCTGTGACAAAGTCCAGCCATCCTACTCTTTTTCTTGTGGAGGATTCCCTTCCTCCTCTGCAGAGACTGAGAACATGCAAGGCAGTGGCTAGGCTGAAGGGATCATTTGTGAAAGGTCCTCCAGTGGACGACCCCAAGGCTGTGTTCCCCAAAGCACATCCTTATGCTTTCCTTGAAACAGTCCCCAGCCCTTTACGCTTTCCTTGAAATGGTCCCTAGCTCCAAGAACTGCTTAGGTGACCTTTAGAAGGAGTCACCGTGGAGTCTTGACTTCTGCATGACATTCACTAATAAAGCACCCTCCCCAGTCTCTCCCCAGAGCTGGCCTCCCATGATGAGTGCAGAAAGGGGTCCAGGCAGGGAAAGGGCGCTAACATTGGCCAAGAGCCTACTGTGCGCCAGGCCTGTGCCAGAGGCTTGACCTACAGGATGCCATTTGGTCCTTGCAATAGCCTTCTGAGGCAGCTCTTATGATCCCCCACTTTGCATTGAAGGAAACAGAAGCTCAGGTAGGCTAAGTGACTTATCCAAGGTCACACAGAAAGAAAATGACAGAGCCAGGATTTGAACCTGAACATGCCTGACTTGAAAGCCCATGCTCTTTCCACCCCACTGTCTTTCATCTCTGATTCAGTCCCAGGGAGGGCTCCTTCACAGGAAAAAGGTCTCCTCTCCAACTTGGCAGTATCTTTCAAAATGAAAAATTCATACACACTTTGAGCCAGCAATGTCTCTTCTAGGAATGGATCCTCAAGAAACACTCACACATGTGCACAAACTGTTTTAGGTGTTGGCTGCACAAAATGTATTAGATGTCCTTGTTTGCAACAGTAAAAAAACCCAGAAACAACCTAAATGTCCATCAATAAGGGAATAGGTAAATAAACGGAATTACCATGTAGCTGTAAGAGAGGAAGGGGCAGACCTAAACTGGACCAGCATGGAAAGCTCTCTCAGACATAAAGTTAAGGGGGGAAATAACACCTTGAATATTGTATCTATTTATACATATTAGATTTTATATATACGTATATATTACATATAGGGTTTTTTTTTTTTTAAGGCATTGATTGTTTCCTAGTGAGGGGATGTGGGAAAAGGTGAGGAAGGATCAAGAGGGACAGAACAGCTCTCGGATCAGGAACCAGACCCTACACCCTCTCTGTCTGTCTTTAGGGCCGTGTCCTCCCTCTCACTCCCGACATCAGCGCTCCTGGGGCAAGGGAAGGGAATTTCTTATCAGCTCTGGGCATGACTTCCTGGAACCAACCCCATCCCCACCTGGCACCTCCCACAAGCAGGAGACTAGACCCAGCGTTGGTGGCCCCCAGGAGGTCATCTCGCCGCTAGGTTATAATCAATGGGGTTTCAATGCATCCTGTCCCTACAGGTGGGAGGGAAACTTGGGGTCACCCTTTCCGTGTTGGAGTTTGTGCAACCTGGACTGTGTACGAGTCAAGTTTGTGACTTAGTTCCTCCTTCTGTCTCTCTTGTTTATCACTAAGTTTTGTATTCCGTGAGTCAGACGAAGGCTGAGGCCATCTGATAAGGAAGGGCGGGGGCAATGCTGAGTGCGTGTGACAAGCAGAGATTGGTTGAATGTTTTGTCTGTAAAGATTCGTTTTGTTTATGTCATAAGAGCTGTTCATAGGGATGTCCGTTGTAACTGGGTGCTGACTGTCTGGATAGACTCCATCTGACTGTGCCTTCCTCCCCACCCCAAGGAGACCCACAGTGCAGACTCGGGGTTCAGATGGACTCTGTCGTTATGCAGACAGACAGCCTATGTAGCAGTAAAAAAGCTTTCACCCCACATCAGATTGGCCTGGAGAATCATCTTTAGCTGTGTTTTCTTTCCAATAAATTCTGGTATTCCTGCTTCACTGTCAAATGTCAGTTCAGTGATCCTAACGGACCAGCCCTCCCACACACACACTCTGCTTTCCCATCAGACTTAGTCCTCATCCATGCAACTGTCACTCTCTCGCTGGGTTGTCTTTCATGTCTCTTCATGTTCTCTAAGCTGACTTAGAAGCTCTTGGAAGCAAGTCCAGCTCAAACGGGCTCAAGCTTTTTTCCTCACATAAGTGAAAAATCCCAGGAATGGACTTCAGGCATAGCTGGATCTAGGTACTCAGATGATGTCATCTGGCATCTGTCTCTCTCCAACTCTTGGCTCTGCTCTCCTTTGTGTTAGCTTTACCCTCTGGTAGCCACTCCCCAAGTGGTTTAAGCAGCTCTGGGGTTAAACCTATCGATTGGCAAACCCAATGGAAAGAAAGAACTCCTTCTCCAATAGTTCAGCAAAAGGTCTAGTGCTAATCTTACTGGATCAACTTTAATTGAATCCTGTGGCCCAGGTATGGAAGGCACAGATGGGTCAGCTCTAGTCATGGGCCCAACGTGAGGTCTTGGGTAAGGTCAGGTAAAGTCAGCCCTTTCTAAACCACATGGACAGAGATAGGGAAGGGGTGGCTCCCTAGGGAAAATCTGGGAGTGCTCAGTAGCAGAAGGAAGATGGGAGAGTGGGATGGCAAATCAACATGACACTGACTTAGAAGAGGTCTTCACTTCTCTAGGTCTCAGTTTTTTCTCATGAAAAACCAGGCGTGCTGTCCAGATCTGATTCTCTGCTCTTGGACACTCAAAGCCTGGTTTGAGAGTGTCTTCTTTTCACAGCCTTGGGCAGCTGATCTAGGTTACAGCAACTCCCAGATCTTTTTATGTCACCACCATTCTCACCACCCCCTTCCCCATTTCTGCTCCCAGAGGAGTTGCCGTGGTACAGACCAGGAGGGGAGGGAGAAAAGAGAAAGGAGGAGATGGGATGGGAAAAGAAGAGAAGAGAAGAGCAACAGAGACAGAGAAAGGGAGGGAGGCAGGTGCTCATGAGCAAACTTCCAAGGCTGCGCTGGGCACCTCGGCCCCCTCCGCTCCCTGCCCACATCCCCCAGCCTGTGAGTGGTGCGTCATGGCTTAGCTATGCCAGCACCCTGGCCAGGCTGGGCTCCAAGCCCTGACTGCTTTGTCAGGGCATCGTTATCCCCCTTCTGCAGCACTTGTCACCTGGAGGTTCTTTCTTCTCCTCTGGCACACACCAAACGTGCACACAGGTGCCTCTGTGTTCACCTCCTGCTGGGCCCTCGGCTCCTCCTAACTGCCACCTTCTCCAGGGTCCGCTCCACTGCTGCATGCTCAGTGCCTTTGCCCCTGTGGGTGCCGGCCCTGCCCCAGGCCCATTCCCCCCTCCTCTTGTCTCCCTCTGACTGGGTTCTCCACTCTGTCTAGAGAGAGCCAAGGCCTCTGCTCCAGGGAGCCTCCTTGTTCTCCCTGGGAGGACAAAGGTGGAAGAGGTTGGAGGACACACAACCAGAGTTATGGGCAGATTCAGTCAACTGCTGACTCAGAAGGGAGCCCTCACCCAGTGTCCCGTCTGTGGTGCATCCACAGTCTTCTCCAGAGCTTCAGGTGCTGCTCCTTTACTGCTTGTCCCACACTTGACCGGTTATCCCATACTGAGACCCATTTTCCCAGGGGTCCCTTGTCTTTGTCTAGTTTTACAACTTTTACCTGGGTTTTAGGAGACAGAAAAGAACCTGAGATCTGCCTCCACTCACTGTGTAAAGTCTCTTCCCTTCTGGCCTCCTCAGCTGCTCCACAATGAAGAGGTTGAAACTAGATCAGGGATGTAAATGATGCCACCATTTACATGCACACCTGCCACCATTTCTAATGCAGCGCCCGTGGCAGACATTACTAATCAATAATGGCACTCTCTTCTCAGGACACACTCCAGGCAGCTGCTACTCATCATTCAGCATTAGCTTGTGACTTGAAACTTCTTTGTCACTCCTGGACTGGTTGATCTCTAAGGGCCCTTCCAACACTGACAGTCAAGGATTCTTTCAGCCTAGTTGAATCAATATCACTTCACCCGTTTCCCATTTCTCCCTCCAGCTCATCTTTAGACCATCCCCATCCCTCCCTCTCTCCCATCTTGCCTTGTTTCTCAGTTCCTGCTGCTGAGTCCGTGTAAACCCTAGATGATGTCTGGGTCTCCAAGGTTCTGTTTACTGTCACTCAACTTCAGGCTCCTTGAAAGTTACATTTTCCAGGCAGTCACACTTACATATGTTGGGCGGTTCCGTGGCACTGGCTTGGGGGAGGGAGGCTGTGATCGAGGCACCAGAGACAGTCAGAGGAGGAGCAGGAGTGACGTGACCAGAGAAATATTAAGAAAGAGATAACGGAGCGGGCAGAGAGAGGGGCCAGAGTTAAATTTATGTATCAAGGCCATACTGATAGGAATGGGGAGGGGTAGTGTGAACAGAGTCTATCCTGGACCCCCAAGGTCACAGAGGCAGGGAGGATCAGGTAGGACCTAACAGCAAAGGACAAAGGGAACATATAAATTAGTAGCTCAGCTGACAAACATGAAAGGGGCCAAGGGATTCTTTGATGGGGAGGAGCAATCAAGAATTGCAATTCTGAGGGGCCAGCTGGGTAGTACAGCGGTTAAGTTCATGCGCTCTGCTTCAGCTGCCCACAGCTCCCCAGTTCAGATCCTGGGTGTGGACCTATGGACCGCTTATCAAGCCACGCTTGGCAGGCATACCCATATAAAATAGAGGAAGATTGGCCCTGAGATGTTAGCTCAGGGCCAATCTTCCTCAAAAAGAAAAAAAAAAGAATTGCAATAATGAGATGGACTTGGGTTGGGTGGTTCATGTGCGCGAAAGCATCTACTAGTTATTGATCAGAAGAGTTTGGATCAGGAAGGTGAGTGCTGGCCAGCAGCCAATTAGAGGCTTAACGCCAAGCCTGGCCTGGGTTGCAGGACATGTCTATCCCATCAGAGCTGCCTGGAGCAGTTTTAGAATTTCAGGAAATGCTGCCAACTTTGTCTGAAGGGCACGTGCACTTGAAAGACATGCACAAGGGCCAATCAGCAGGAGCAGAGTGACCACAAGAAAGCCACTTACCTACAGGCCTGGGTTCAAATCCCAGCTCAACTACACTACCCGTGAGACTTCGGCCTCAGTTTTCTCATCTGTAAAATGAGGATGAGTAGCATCTAATCTTAGGGTCGTTGTGAGTATTGAATAAAAACGTGTGTAAAGTGCTCAGGACGGTGTCAGGCTTGTGATTGATAATAAGCGGTAGCCAGTAAGCTTGTAATGCTAGCAGTATCATTTTCGTGGGTGACCCCTTTAATTCACACTGGATATATGCCAGGTGCTGGCCTGAGTGTCCCTTGTGTGACCAACTTTACTGGTGGGATTCTCCTAGGCACACCATCCAATTCCCATGGGATGGAAAAGTCCTGTCTAAACCGAAAAGGCTGTGATTCAAAATGCCTGCTCTTGGGTGGAGACTGTTTATCGTTCAGGAAAAGCTGGACAGCTCCCCTCGGGCCTGAGAGGAAGGGCTAATACCTCCCTGGGATGCGAAAGCCAGGTGTGGGGATGCGCACTAGGGCCCAGCGACGGGTTGGGAAGGGGCCTCAAGATGCCGACCGGAGGGCAGCTTCTCAAGTCGGTCTTTGTCTCCTTCACAGTCGTGCTACAGGGCGGGGCGGGCCCTGTCCAGGCTGCCAGCCCTGCCTTCCCTGCCCTCCGAAGGAAATGGGAAGGCCAGCAGGGCTCTGCTGCTGCCTGTGAGGCTGCCTGGCTGGGGTTAGCAAGGGTCAGCCAGGCCTGTGGGCCGCAGCCTGGATGCCCATCAGCTGGGGACAAGGATCCAGGGATGAGGCTGATGGGGTAACTTCCCAGATCCTTGAACCGGCTCTCTATGCTGCTTTCTGAGGCTAGAACTTAGGGTGGTGGGAGTGGAAGGAGCCAGGGATCATCTGACCCCATGGGTGGTGCCCGTGTGTCTGCTGCGCTGTGCAGAGAGGAAGCCTAGGCCAGCAGGGGAAGAAACCCCAGCCTCCCACCACACTTCTACTCCCAGGATGTGAGGGTGCCCACCTGAGCCTTGAGGCCACAGTCACTTTCAAGATGCCCCTTCAGCAGGGTGCCACACCCTTGGGCCACAGCACAGAGGCCAAGAGGAAAAGGCTTTGGAGTCACATAGACCTGAGTTCAAGTCCCAGCTTTGCCATTTACTAGTGTGACCTAGGGCCAGGGCCAGCTCTGTGAGCAACCTGCACCTCAGGTTCCTCACCAATGAGTTAGGGATGATAAAAACGGGCTCTGACAGGATGAAGTGAGACATTTGATGCGTGTGTAGTATTTAGCCCAGATCTGGCTCATAGTAAGTGCTTGAAAAATGTTAGCTATTATTCTTCTAATTAATTATTTCTATTGTCCGTGAGGTCCCAAATGTAGCGTGATTGAGCAGTTACACAAATTCCAGCCAGGAAGTCTGTAAGGCCAAGGTGGGAGTGAATCTTACCAAAGTGTGATTTGGTCCCAGTCCTTCTGCCACCCTGAGGAAGCAGCCCAGGCCAGTCACAGAGGCCACTGCAGAGCCCCTCTTTCCCATGGCCATCTGATCGCACTGCTGGGAAAGACAAGGGGATCTCAGATGATGCCGCTCCGGCACCCATTTGGCATAGTCCTGGCCAGGGTCCAGGAGGAGGCAGAGATGGGGAATCGATGTCTCTGAACAGCATTGCCCAAAGTGGCCGTCCGCCTACTCCTGGGAAACAGAGCAGAGGAAAGAGCCCAAACCTGCTGGAATTTCCCTGAATTCAGGGCTGGCCATGGGGAGAGGCAGCCCACCACTTCTCCAAGCAATTGCCAAGGAAGTAGGAGAGGAGGAATCGCTCACGACGACAGGCAGGGGAGGCTATGAGGAGACCCCAGACCCTCTTTGTCAGGGCCCACCCAGCAGAGTGCTCTCTCCTCCTGTGTGCATCATCCCGTTTCCAGGCCCCCCCTTCTCTTCAGGAACAGACTGCGTTCCCGTGTTTACCTGGGGGCGGGGGCTGCTGTGTCTGGATATTTCTCTGTACACAGGTCCTTCCTTGCCCCCCACCCGGCGGATGCCTGGGCTGGATTGTATATTTCCGGAGTTGCCTTCTTGAATCACAGGCTTTTATTTTTAGAAGATTACAAACGCCGGGGCTGGGAGGGGAGGCCTCGGGCCCAGAGCTGGGAAGGAGAAGCTCAGGGGTCTGAATATGGCGACTACGGGATGGAGCGGGGTTAGACACAAAGGGGAATAAGTGAGACGGTAGGAAAAGTGAGGTGAAGAGAAGAAGGGGGATCCCACTCTCCCAGCGCCCTGAGCGGGGATCAGTCTTTACCCCGCTGGGCTGGGGAGGGCGGGTGTGTGAAGGGGGACGGGTCAAGGGTCGCCTCTCCGGCATGTAGCAGCATCCCCAGGGAGGCTGAGGAGCCTGGGAAAGAGACTGAGAAAGTCACCCCTCCCCCTCCCCAGAGGCCTTTGGGACTGGGAGAGCAGCTTCCTGCACAGACAACTCCTCGGTCCCCCGGGCTGGCGACGTCTTAACCCTTCCGGTGCTGGTCTCAGGGAGAGCGGGGAGCAACACAGATGTACACACACGTTCTCGCGGGCGTGGCCCAAATGCTGTGTCCCACACAGGTGTGGGTCTTCCCCTTGCTGTCCTGCTCAGTACCCTCATCCTCTAGTCCTGACCCAGAGCCCCAGATTGCCTGAAGCGGCAAGAATTCAGCTGCTTCTCTTCTCCCAGAGCACAGAGCCAGGGAAATGGGGCGCTTCCCCCAGGGGGGTAGACATAGCATTGTTCCTTCACTGGTGGTTGGTGAGACGACATCAGACGCAACTTAGAGCTTGTCATAAGGGTTAGGAAGGACCCATCCCACGAGGAATGGGAGCCCCCTCCCCGCCCCGGGCTGAGGGAGAAACTTGCCTTAAAGTCGGGAGACCTGGTTTGCCCCCTGTCTCTGTGTGACCTTGGCGAATTACTTAACTCTCTGGGCTTTAGACACAGCCCCTGAAAAACACGAGGAAATCAGACCAGGGATGGTCTGGTGCCCTGAGGGACAGAACCTTTTCTTGGCCCTTCACTCCCTGGAGCCCCCTGACCAAGGCAGCCCCAAGTCCCCAGACACTGAACTTCAGGGCTTTCTTCTCCACCTGCTCCATGGAGGCAGGAAGCCCTTTGTTTTCCCCACCCCTGAACAGTCGTGCCCAACAGAGCCGGCACCTCACACACCCTCTTCCGACAAGCTAGTAATAAACAAGTCAATAGATGAACCACCCACCATTGACTAAGGGATGGGATGCCTTTTTCCCTTTCATTTGTCTCCTCAAGAGCATTAGACTAGGAGTCAGGAAGACCTGGCCTGGCTTCAAGTTTGGACTGTTGTTACTCGCCAGCTGTGAGGCAGGCCACACTCCCCTCCAGGCCTTGACGTCTTTTACGTGTAAAGTAGGGGTTAGAAATAAAACATCTACCTTATGGACTCGTTGGCATAAATCCAAAGAGCCTTCGTAACCTCTAAAGCAAAAGTATGATATACAAAAGCAAGAAGTATTGCCATCAGTAATATTATTGTTAATCCCAGACTTAGTCCAGGGGTGGTGCCAAGTGTGGTGGTTTTGAGCCCAAGGTGTTTTGATAGTTGTGTGACCTTGGGTAGGTTTCTTAACTTCTCTAAGCCTCAGTTTTCTCATCTGCAAAATGGGGATTATAATCTCTCTGTGAATGAGAGAGCACACATAAATGGTCTGCCCGGTGCCGACCGCATGGCAAACACCATAAACGGTGGCTACTATTATTTTCATTCCCCCCATTAACTCCTCCAGCTGCTTCACCCCCACTGCCCACCTGGAGGAGATGGTTACTTCACCCATACCTTCCTTGCCTGAGGACAGACATTCCCAGCCTCATTTGGATAAAAATGTATCTCACAGAAGCTGCCTCCCTCACAGCCCTTACAGGAGGCAGAGCAGGAATGAGTGTTGCTGAGGGGAGGCCGGAGGATGCGGGCACTCTGAAGGACTGTGTGCCAGCTGGGGGCGAGGGATGGGGGTCAGAGGCTGTCCCAACAGCCCCCACCCGCCACCGGGGACCTCAGCCACTCCGCCTGCAGGACGGGCCTCATCGATGTTGGGAGCTGCTTATCAGGTTAGAGCCGAGCCGCTGTCTCGGCTGTCTCTGCGCATTACCCGGCCCATCCGTCCCTGCTCTCCCGCGCGCCCTGCCTGCCCCCAGCTCTGCCTGCGCTAACTAGTTAATTGGATCTTGGCTAACCTGGTTATGGGCCAAGTCAGCCCAGCTCCTCTGCCTTCAGAAGCACGGTGGGGGCAGGGCAGATCGGCTGTGTATGTGTGAGTGAGCACGTGTGTCTGTGCGCAGGAGCCTGTCTTTGAGCCCTTGTTCCAATCCTTCCAGGATCCCCTGGGCCCATGGAGACCGCATCTTGGCACCGGAGGTGAGGCCAGAGCACCCTGATCCGCTGTGAGGGCACACGACCCCATTCCAAAACTCAGCTCTGCCACTAACGTAATCTCTATGACTTCGGAGTGGCTGAGCCTCAGCGTCCTCCTCTGTAAATCGTGTTATAAAATAATAAAATCTATCACCCAGGGTGGTTGTGAAGACTTAGAGAAACAGAACATCCTTTTCAGAGCCTGGCACCTAGTAGGCGCTCTGTGAATGATGACTGATGGCCATCATCATCCTCATTAGGCACCTTGGATTCCTGCCACTCCCCCCCTATCCTGGGCTGGAGGGTGGGAGAGAGCTCAGGGTGGGGGCGGGAGAGGCTTTCATTCACAGTTCCTTGCAGGTGTTTCCTCTGAGGCCGACTCCAATCTCCTCAATTGTTCCTTATGCAAATATTATGCTAATGATCACGTCAGCACACTCGTGTGCCTGGCTCCGGGAGGTGAAGGGTGGGCTGATTCCCCAGGTTCACTTTGGCTGGCCGGCCCCTTCTTCCCCCCAAGAGGAGCCAATGTGGGTCCTCTGGCAACACCAGTCCTCAGGGCAGAGAGAGAGAGAGACCCCGAGGGAGAGAGAAACAAAGAAAGGCCCCAGTCTTGGTAGGAGATGGACAGCCTCATCCTCGCCATAATCATCAACATCAAAAAGGCCTTTGGAAACGTCAGATTCTTCCCCGCCCTATGCTGGCTACTCTACAATTATAGAGGCTCAGCCAGGCCCTGGGGAGCTGGGGTGGGGGTGGGGGCGGGGATGGGGAGGAGTCAGAGGACCGGGAGAGGGAAAGCGAGGGTTTGCTAAAAGACAAGTGGCCATTCTCTGGTTCTTCTGGAGAGCAGGGACCACGCTCGGACCTCTCCCAGCGCTGGCTCCCAAAAAAGAGGGGAGACTGCGATTAAGAAAGTGCTGCCGAGTCGAGTCTGCCACAGGGCTGTCCTTGTCCTGCTCTGCTTTCACTTTCTGACCAGCTGCGTGACTTCACCTCTTTGTCTTGTTTCCCCAGCTATAAAATGGGCATAATAATTCCTGCAAGAATTAGATGAGATTTGCAGGCCTCAATGAAAGATGATCCTAACCGGCAAACAGAGTGACAGCGAAGGAAAAGCAAATGCCCACCTGCCCTGAGGCCCATCTGGGGGGTCAGACATAACTGGGCCCACTGCCTGGCATTGGATGTGTGATCAGTTTTCTGAACCAAGAGAAATAATAAAATCAAATGGTGTGTGCCCTCCCATACCAGGTGGGTTTGAGATTGGAGTCTCCACTGAACATTTAACCTGCCCCTTGAGTTAATGTTGGACAAGATTTACTGCTGAACCTTAGTCTTCTGGTGCTGTCCTCTGGATGGTGTAAAAGCAGAGACGGGAGGGGATGTGCAAACACAGCCCTGCAGGCACAAGGACAGCAGCAGTGAGGGGTGCTGATGAGGCCTGTGGGGAAGCAGCCTCTTCCCTATAGGGAGCCTCCTGTGTTTTGCTGAGATGTCCAGGCCTGTAGGCAGCTCTGCCATGAGCCCTCCAGTCCCTAGAGAGGAGCTCCTGGAGCCTACCCCTCGAGAAATAGTAGGTGCTCAATAAATACAAATTGGATGGACTCGGGAAACAGCCAGAAGGACGCTGCCAAATAAATAACAAATTGTGCAAGCAGCAGGCCGCTGTAATTAGATCAAAGAGGATAGTCAGTTATAATATCAGACACGTGGCAGGGTTAACAGCAATTGAGGGTGGCTATAATGAAGAGAGAGTCACCTCCTGTGCCCTCAGGGCCTTCCCTCCTCATGATGGCCTTCTGAGGAGGGCTGAACAGCCCCAAATGCCCTCGCTGCCTCAGGATCCTCCTGCCTTTGTGGTGCCCAAGATGGTCTCTGTCTTGGTGCCCCTCAGTTAGGGCCGCTGCCTCCCTCCTAGAACCCCACAGCCTTTATCTGCACTTCCATTATGATGCATATCGGTATGGAGCCCAATTAGAGTTCTTTATACTCAAGCCTTATCTCCTCTGTGGGCTTCTACACTCCCCAGGGCAGGATTTATCCTGTGCCCATTGCTGCATCCCCAGTGGTAGAAGCCAGCCCCTGTCCTGGAACGGATGCTTAATAAATGCATGTTGAAATAGAAAATTAGGGCGAAGGTGAGTTAGAGAGAAGGGAGAGAAAGACATAAGAGAGAGGGAGAACAGGCTATCTCAAAGAAGGGAGAGACAGAGGAGAGGGGAAAAGGAGGAAGGAGAAGAGGAAGGAAGGATGAGGGGAATAGCAAGGCGGCCAGGTCTGTTCTTTGGATCAGGGACACAAGCCTAGCCCTGCCTTTGGTGCTTATAGTCTGCTTGGACAGATGAGGTGGTCACACAAAGAGCCCTGCCCCTGTCCTTCTGCCCTGTGGCTGGCTCCTGTGTCCCCGGCCTGGACCTGCTCTCTCTGCCCTGTCAGCCCAGGCTCCCCTCATTCCCTGGCTCCCCTTGGCAACCCACCTCTGAAGAGGTGCCCCGGGGTGCCATCCAGGGGTTGGGGGCTGGGCAGGAACCACGCCAAGCCAGGGAGCACGGCCAGGAAGGAGTCAGTGAGGCAGATGCCGCCCCTCTCCTGCTGCCTTGATTAGAGAAATTGAGATGTTAATAATATTCTGAGATGCAAGGTGCTAATTAAAGTTAATTACTGTTTCCTTGTGAAGTAACCTCTCCTCATGTTTACCAGGAGCAAGGCTGCCAGCCGCTCCCCTGGCTCGTGCCAATCACAATGCCCGTGCTCAGTGTCCCCACATCCTCACAGGTGCCCTCAGCTGCCCCAGCCCAGGCAGGCACCACGATCTGAGGTTCCCAGGTCCTGCCTCTGGGTGTGGTACCAGACCAGCCCTGCTGAGGGGGCACATGGGCGGGAATGTCCTGTGGGGCTTGGGGATAGGACTAGTGGCCTCAGGGGCTGACATGCCTGTCCTCTGTCTCCTCCTCTCCTGCAGAGTCTTGCCCTGTCTCTTTCCAGTTCCCGGACCTGGAGCAAGTTACTTAACCTCTTAGAATCTCAGTTTTCTTATCTGTATATGGGGCCAATAATTCCTACCTTGTACAGTTGGTGTGAGGATCAGATGAGACACTGCCTGTAAAATGCTCAGCACAATCACGGAGCTGGAATTTAATAAGGTCTCAATTAAGGTTAACTCTGATTATTGTTGTCTTTGTTAATAATCCTCTCCCTCCCAAATCCCTCCTGTGTGGTCTGGCTGCAGGACTGGGGGTGGGTCATTTGAGCAGACACATGTCCTCTACACATACTGGAACACCACCCCAGGCACACATAGTCCCACACCAACACACCTAGGAAGCACACACCATGCTTCTGGAGAGCCTCCTCCTCCCTGGCCCCCTGACACATCCTCTTATGGTCCTGTCTCTGTTCTCAGCCTCACCCAGGGAAGTAGCGAGAAGAGGAAGCTGATAGAGCTCTCTCAGGAGTAGAGTTGTGCAAAGCCCAGAATATGTGTGTGTGTGTGTCTCCACTCTTGTGTTCCAGGCTTGGTAGGGCTTTAGGGGAGAGGCCACTCTCTTGGGATCCAAGTCGGGTTGCCATGACAACCACTGCAGGTGCGCACCTCCAATCTCCTCCGTTCCCCCAGCCACCCATAGCGACTCTGACCAATTCTGGGGGAGACACTATCTCTCCAATGGGAGTCTCCCCATCCCCACCCCAGGCTACCTCCCCTATCATTTTCCTGCCTTTTCAGGAAGCCCCTGGGCTGGGGAGAGGGCCAAGGGTCAAGGTAGACCCCTGTGAGAGGATTCCTTCTTCAGTCTCGGCTTCCTCTGGGGGCTTAGTGCTAATGAGTTAATATTGCTGTCACCTCTGATTTGGGAGGATGGCGGCTTCCGAAGGGGCCTCCCTGGGTATAGCATGCGTAATCAAGGGTCATAACCCTCCTGCTGGTTTTGTGTACTGACCCCCACCCCCCTTCACGAGGATCCCTGGCTCTTTCTCTGAGGGCAGCACTGGCCAGCCCAGCCTGGGGCATTTCCTGTTTATGGGCTAGGAGGGCAAGGGAAGGGGAACTGAGGCTGAGCATCTGGCCCAGATTTGGGAATGAGGGTGGATCGGAGGGACATGAATGGCATCAGCAGGCCTTGGGAACCCCCATGGCTCAGCTGTTCCTGGCGGGTTTCTGCACTCCACTCACTCTGGCCCCAAACCCAAATTCTAAGCGTTAGCCTTGCTGAAGGCAGACTCTGTCCTTGGCTTGCTATTCCAAGCCCTGACCTCCTCCTGCCCAAAGCCCCTGCCTCCAGCCCCTCTGGGGGCCTGGATGCCTTCCCCCAAAGACCATGCCTCATGGATCAGCTCCATCTCCCTCCATCCCAGGCCCATCCTCACACCCACCTCTTCCCCAGTCTCCTTCTCATCTCCATTCCACCCACTCCACCCACCTTCCACACCTCCTTCCGTCTCCACAGCCCTTCTCACCTACATCCCTACTCACCTTGGCCCGCCCTCCCTCTGCCTCCCTGTTCTTGCTCTGGCTGCAGAACCCCCAAGCAGATTTCCTCCTGTACATTCATTCATTCATTCAGCAGATATTTGGGGGGGGGGGAGCGGGGTGAGGAAGATTGGCCCTGTACCAACACCTGTTGCCAATCTTCCTCTTTTTGCTTGAGGAAGATTGTTCCTGAGCTAACATCCATGCCAATCTTCCTCTACTTGCGTGTGGGCTGCCGCCACAGCTTGGCTTGATGAGCAGTGTGTGGGTTCACACCCGGGATCTGAACCTGTGAATCCCAGGCTGCCAAAGCAGAGCACATGGACCCAACCACCAAGCCACCAGGCAGGCCCCTCAGCAGACATTTTTGAGTGGTAGTAAATAAGTTAAACAAGATTCTTGCCCCCTGCGAGCTTTTATTCTAGTGGGAAGAGAGAAATTGAACAAATGAAATAATGATAGATTGGGATAAGGTCAAAGAAAAGGACAAAGGGGAGCTATGACAGAGATTACAGGGGCACCTTCTAATCCCCTACTTAGATCTGGAGTCAGGAAAAGGGTCATGGAGAACAGCCAACAGGGGCCACCTGGAGGCAGAGACTTGGCAGAGGCAGTCCCCCAGCTCATGTGTAAGCAGTGGACACAGAAGCCACTAGACCCTGCTGCTATCTGCCCGTTCCCCACCTGTTTTGATGGATACCTTCCTCCTCAGTCAACCATGACAGATAGAGACATAAAATCACGGAGACCTCCTCCCCGCCACCCCTCCCCTGCCCTGCTCCCAACCCATCAGCTTTTTCCAACTACTTGGTTCTCCTAACGGTGCTGAGGAGGAGAGGGGCAAGGGCACCGCTCTAAGTGACCATGTCAAAATACAGCCTCAAACCTCAGCAAACTGCTACAGCTGCAAGAAAGAAAACATGCATGCGCCAAGAGAGTTAGGGAGGGATTCTGGCTGGGAAAGGGTTCACTGGGGGCAGTTTTCTGAGGGTGCAGTGCTTTGAGAGTTGGTGCACGTGCAGAGGGCACTGGGCATGTGGAACAGCTCCAAGCCACATGGAGTTGCAAGCACATTCACAAACACAGCTTGGGGACTTTGCCCCTCCCAGTGCTGCAGCCCCATGAAATATTTAGGCTTCTGGACGCTGCTCATCCCTTAGTGTTCCCCTCAGTAAGTACACTTCCCCTACATCATTTATGGCTGTCCCCTTTCCTCCTCTTCCAGGGCTGCAGAGGGAAAATCAGACTCCAGACTGGAGGAGGGTCTGTCCCAACTCCTTAGGCAGGGGGCAGGATCCATGCCTAACCTCCCACACAATACTCCCTCTACACAGAGACACCCACTGAGCAGCCTTGGGAGCAGGCAAAAGGGTGAGTCTAAGAACTGAGATGTAAGTTTTGGGCCAGAAGAATGAGACAGCAGAGGGACTGGCCCGGTGGCATAGTGGTTAAGTTCACATGCTCCACTTCGGCAGCCCGAGGTTTGCAGGTTTGGATCCTAGGCGCAGAACTATGCACTGCTCATCAAGGTATGCTATGGCAGCATCCCACATACAAAATATTAGCTCAGGGCCAATCTTCCTCACGAAAAAGATAAAATAAAATAGACATTAAAAAAAAAGATTTTAAAAAAAAGAATGGAGAAGCAGAATAGTGAGGAGGTTTGGAAGATGCAGCTGTCCTGGTGCCTGAGGGGGCCCAGGTAAAGGAAAGGAGTCTGGGAAATGACAAAAGCCACCGTTTATTGAGCACTTACAATTTATGGTGCTAAGCAGTTTACATGCATTATTGTCTTAAATCCACAGAACAAATTTAGGATTTAGTATCCCCATTTCATAGCTGGAGAAACTGATGCTCAGAGAGGTTAAGTAAATTGTCTAAAGCAATCCAGACAGTCCAGCTGCAGAGGCCAAGCTCCATATACTCCAGAGAGGTGGATAGGCTTAGTTAGGGGTGGGAATAGAGATGTGTGTGTGTGGCAGGGGAGTCATGCCAGAGCAGTGTCTGCCCCATTCCCTCTTACTCCCAAAAGATGAGGCTACTCTCAATATCATCCCCTCCTCCACTCCAAAGGGGATCAGCCCCCGCCGGAACTCCTGAATAGTCACCTGTTTGTTAGACATTGTTGGCCAGAGACTAAGACACCCTAAGGAAGGGGAAAAAGGAAGGTGAGGAGATAGAGAGAGAGCAGGAGAGTGAGGGAGAGCTAGAGAGAGAGACAGAGACAGGCAGAGACACTGGGGCAGAGCACAAAGCAGGTGAGTGTGAGGGAGCACTAGTGACAGCTGGACAGAGGGGTCAGAGTGACCCATAGCCTGGACAGTTATAGCCCAGCCCAGCCACTGGATGATGATAGAATGGAGGGAAGGTGATAGAAGGAATTCCCACTCCCCACCCCGACCCAGCTCTGTCTCCACCCACCTTCCCCCTCCGCACCCCAGCTCTCCTTCCCCTCCCCCACTGACTTCTCCGGAACAATTCTAATTAGACTAAGTGACTAAGAGGCGGTTTCAGCCTGAACAGCCAATTAGGCCGGGAGGAAGGGAAAGTAGCTCTCCCTAGTCCCCCACCCCCACTCACCTCCCTCTTGCCCGGACCAAGGATTCTTAGCTCAATACTCCAGACTGTCACTCAAGTTGCCCGGATCCTGCTCCTCCCTTATTGTCCCCTTTGCCCCCATTACCTGTGGCCAGACAGCCCCTAGACGGCTGCTTAGTCCCCACCTTGAGCCCCTCCATCCTCAGGCTCTGAGTCCATTCAAGTCTTCCTGTCAGGGGGTGCAAGGAAAGAGTGGGGGCCTCCTGGGGGGCCATCTTTCTGAGTCTCTTTATTTCTGATGTTTCTCCTCTCTCTGTGTCTCCCCCTCTCTCTCCTCTGGCACTTATTTCTAACATCCATGGACCAGGCCTACTGGTTGCCATGGAGACGCAGTGTGCAGCTGGATGGTGAGTGTGTGAGGGGAGCTGTGTGTGCTCTGCAGCACGGGTGGCTGTGTGTGAAACGCATCCATGTGTGAGGAAGCATTCTTCGGGGTGTTTCTAAAGTGAGACCCAGGCCAAGGGGGAGACTCCGAAAGACCCCAATGACCCTAAATCCCTTGGCCCTATTTATCTGGCACACATGGTTTCCCTCAGGCCTGCAGGTCAGATAATGAATTCTGTTCAGTCCAGGCTCTGGATTGGCAGACTCTGGAGGGGCCCCAACCTGCCCCTCCTGTCCAAGGAGAGGATTGGGAACCCCGGGAAAGGAACAGGAGCGGACAGAGACCTTTCCTGTATAGGACAGCTGGAGTGAAGATTAAGCTGTGCAGATGGGCCGCCTGATAAGAGGCCAGCAACTCCCTCCCCGCCTCGCCTCTACCAACCCCACTCCCACTCCCGGGGCTGGGGGTGGGGAGGTTGGACCAGCAAGCCAGAAATTCCCCTCTGCTTCCATTTACTTCACCCAGTCTTTCTCCAGAAAGTTGGGGGATGTGAGACCTAGGTGCCTGCCCTCAGGAAGCTTAGCATCTCAGAGGAATCAGGCTAACTTCTCTATCATCTCCCATCTCAGGGCCTCGGCAGCTGCAGTTTTCCTATACCTGGACCGCTCTGTTCTGAGCTCTAAATCTTCAGGTTTCTCAGAGAAGCTTCCGGGGCCACACTGAGTAAGGCAGCCCCTTCTCTCCCTTCCAGTTATCCTCCTTCATGTCCCACTGTTTGCCTCCTTCACAGCACTTTTACACAATCTATAATTATCTCATTTGTTTGTTTATTGTCTGTCTTCTCCAGTGGAAGGTAAGTTCCACGAGACAGGAGGAACCATGCCTGTCCAATTCAGTGCTGTAATGCCAGCACCTGGCACGGGGCCAGCCACATAGTAGTGTTAAATAGAGTGGACGAATGATTTCATTGAAGCCCCACAATAAGCCTTTGTGATGGTAACTATTATTATCCCCATTTCACAGATGAAGAAATCAAGGCTCAGCCACATGCCCAAGGTCACACCATTAGGGGCCCAGCCAGATTTCTAATGTAGGTCTCTGATTCCAGGTGTGATGGAAGGAGGTGGGGACCAGCTTTCCTAACCTACACTGCACCTGGCTCCTCTTCCCATCTGTCTGTGGGTGTCTCCACTCCCAACCCAGGCATCCCCAGAGACACCTGGGCAGAGAAGGGAGGAGGATGGTTATAACTGTAAAGAATGTAAATCTGACCTTTTCTTTCAGAGGCTTAGAATCCCTCTATGGCTCCCTCTTTCCCTTTTTAGGCTGACTAGCAGGCCCTTCTCTTGGCCCCTGCCTTCCTCTCCAACTGCACCTGCCCTCCTGAACAGCCTCACCTTCTCCTCCTCCACCTCCAGGCCCTCGCACACACTCCTAGCTCCACCTGCAAGGCTCACCCCTTCCTCAGTGGGCTAGTCCCCATCTGCCCTTTGAAACTTGGCTCTGGCACCACCCCTTCCACGAAGCCTTTTGGACTCCTGCTGGAGAAGACACCTCCTTTGGCTCTCCAGCTGGAATGTACACTCAGGGGAGGGCTGAAAACACGATGTGGTCATTGTTCACCTGTCTGCCTTTCCCACAGAGACTGTGTGTCATTCTCAGGGTGTCCCAGTACCCTGTGTGGGCTGGCACAAGGGAGAGGCTCAGGAAATGTTTGTAGAATGAGTGAACCAACCAGGGGCCAGATTTAATACCCAAGTCCCTTGACCCCTGACATATTTCACAGGTCTTGACCTTAATAGGAAGAGCTTGTCAGCCCACCACTGTCTGGCCAAGTGAGGGGTGGGGGTGATGTGGGGCCCTCCTGCTGATTCAGCATCTCCTCTAATCAGGAAGTGAGGCCTCACGGTTAGGGGCCGGTCACCCTGGCCACTGGTAGAGGGGTTTGTAATTCTCTAACTGGAGGATTGGTGGGGTCACGGGGTTGCACACTGACCCTGGGGGGCTGACCTGAACCCTTGTGGATGCAGAGGCTGCCAAAACGGCCTTTGCCCTTCCTTTCCCTCTCCTCGCCCCCTACGCCCAACACTAGACTCGGCTACGCCCCATCAAAGCCTGATCTTGGCGATGTCTTCTTCTTCATGCCCCACCCCTATCCCCCAGCCCGTCTCCCACAGCAGATCCATCCACCTGTCTCCGAATGTAGCGTGGGGACCTGGGTGGGCGCCAGGCTCTGTGAAGCCCCACCTATGGGAATGGATGAAGGGGCGCCCGCGACCCCCGCCGTACCCGCGGTCGATCCAGGTTTACACGGAGGCTCATCCAGGATTAGTCTCTGCGCTCGGCTAATCCCAGCGGCTGAACCGACCCCGGGTCCGGGAGCCAGGCCCACGGGGCGCGGGTGGGGTAAGGGGCACGCGGGCCGAGCGGAACCGCGCGCGGGGGAGGGGCGCCCCGGGAGGCGGGGCAGGGAAACCTGCTGATCCGGTCTCTGTTCTTCGACCTCTCCGGAGCCGGGTGTTTACCCGGGAGCCGGACGGAGGAGGCCGGGGCCGCTCGGCCCGGAAGCTGGGGGGAGGGGAATGCAGTCGGAGACGGGGGCTGAGACCTTTTCGGGTCCTCTAAATCGACTTCCAACCCTCGTTCCTGAGCGTGGGAAGGAGCGACAGACAGACAGATGTCTCCCGCCCCTTCTCCCATCCAGTTCCGTGATTCGTGCTCGTTGCCAAACGAGGGGAGAGCGGGAATGGATACATGCCCCACAGAAGAAGGCAGCACACCGTTCCTCCCCTCCCCCCTCCCCCCCCAATCCCTAGCCTGTACCTCAGCTCCTGGTGGGGATGGGGTTGCCTGGAGCGGGTTGGGCCCAGCGGATCGGGGCGGGGGGCCACTTTGAAGTGTACAGAGAAGGTGGTTCTCAGTCTGCGTCCTCTAGCCTCCCACCCCCACCCCATTCCTGTGTGGCACCGATCAATCCCAGGGTGGGTCCCGGTCCCTCTTCTCCCGACCGCGTCCCCTGGTCCCCTCCAAGGCCTCTACCCCAGACTTAGCCCCCAATCTCCCCGGGACGCCGGCCCAAGGGCCCGGAAGAAGCGAAGTGGGGTCCGGTTTTCACACTTTTATTGTAAAGCTCGGGAATAATTACACGGGTCTTTCATTGACAGCTCAGCAAACAAACCGGAAACGAACCGAACCCGAGGGGGTAGGGGCGGTGCCTGCGCATGCTCGCGGCGAGGGGCGGGGGAGGGGGGGTCAGAGAAAGAGAAAGACAGAAAGAGACAGAAATCATTACAAATCAACGGGATTGTGCTCGCAGCGCCAGGGATGGGGTGGAGCGGGGGCGGAGCAGGGGCCCTTCCCGGGAGGAGCGAGGCGGTGGGAAGTGGCACGAACCAAGAGAAACACGACCCCAGTGCGGGCACCCGACGCGCCCAAAACCCCCCTCCCCGAACCCCACCCCCCAACACACGAGAGAGACACAGCCCCCCTCCCCACTCAGATAACCCGAGGAGACACAGTCTCCCCCTCCCCATGGGCAGACATACCCGCCCGGGAATCCCATGGGCGAGACACAGTCCCCCCCTCCCAGAGAAGTCCCGCGTGGAGATGCCCCCTAAGAGACTTTCTCATGGCCAACACAAGCCCTCCCAACACCAAGAGACCGCCCGCCCCCCAGGGAAGAAATGGCTCCAGAGGCCAGGCCCTCAGGAGAGAGAGGTATCCCAGAGCCCCTAGGAGAAAAGACAACTCAGAGCTGCCCAGTCTTCATCCCAAAGTGCAGGTCAGAGACATCCCCCGAGGAGAGATGCGGGAGGGCCAGAAACATCCCTTCCCAGACATGCTTCAGAGATAGCCCCCTTCCCTGGGAAGAGAGATGGCCCAAGACTGACATGCCTAAGTACCCCCAGGAATCCTGGGAGGAAAACAGGCTCCTCAGAGAGCCTGGGTAGGGGGGAGACATGCTCCCATGGTCCCCAGTGGGAATGCATGTCCCCCAGAGACTCCCAAGGGGAGAGATACGGCCTAAGGAGCTCCCAGAAGTGAGGGATACCCCCAGAGACCCTCCCACTGGGATGTGAGACATGCTTCAGGGACCCTAGGAGAGAAAATATGTCCCCAGATACCCTCCCCCTGCCAAGAGACATGCTCTGAAGTAGGGGGGTGGGGACCAATTAGGTCCCCTCTAGGAAGACACTGACTGGGTCAGGCTGGGTTTGAGGGGGGTCTCCTCTGGCCAAATGTCGCCTATTTGTACATAAAACTGTACGCGACACAAGGCATTGGGGAAAGGCTTCACAGACCTAGGACCAACACGGGTGGCCCCAGTGCTGTCACCCATCCCCTGCCCACCTTTGGTTTCACCTCTCGAGTGCCCAGGTGGTAACAGACTCAGTGCCCCGACCCCAACCAGGGGGCTAGGGGCTCTGTCTTTGCCTGTGAGAAGGGCTCCTCCTCTGTGCTTCTCAGCCCTCCCAGCCACCTGGGCCACCCCCTTCCTTCTGGCTTCTCCATTGTGCAAAATGCTCCTCTTCCCTTCCACTCAGTGCTCAGGGGTCTCCAAGACCAGGGCAGTGTGCCCAGGCCACCAGGGGCTTCTGGGGGGAGACCACTGACCCCAGGAATGCCTCCTGTCTGGACCACCCTCTCCACCAAGCAAATGGGCCTGATACAATCTTCTTGCCAGAATCCTGACCTCCAGGACCCAGGACAGTCCTCAAGACAACCGCCCCACCAGCTGGGCACCTCGTATTACCAGCTCCACCACTATTGCACCTGCCCCGTTTGTGCAGGGGGAAGGGGCTATCTCTTTAACAAGCCCCAGCCCACTTCCTGGGCCTCCCCCAGGGAAGGAGCCTTTGGCCAACCCCTAGACCTCGTTGCTGCCACCCCAGCCCACTCTACCCCCTGCCCTCCGTAGAAGGGCTGTGTATGCTGGGGCCACCAGCCTAACAATGCTCTCCTTCCTAGCACTGTTACCCTAAGGTAGGGGCGAGGAGCAGAGAATAGGGTGATTCTTCAGCCCCCTGGCTTTTCCGAGGTGGAGGTGGGGTCTCTGGGGTTATAGGAGTCAAGACCCCAGTAGCACAGCTCCCAAAGGCACCAGAAGACCCAGCAGCCTGTACCCACCCCTCCCACCCTTGGGCCGCCCCCACGCTTAGACTAAGTTAAGCAAGGGCCATACCCTGAGTCTCCAGCCTCCCAGCCTGGGCCCCTGGGGAGCTGGAGAGGTATGGGCCAAGGCAGTGGGGGTTTCTGGAAGGAAGAGGGACTGAGGCTTTGAGATGGCCACAGTGGGAGATGGGGGCTCTGCAGGATGCCCCTCACACCCTGGCCCCCTGAGGTGAAGAAAGGAATCCCACCTCATCATGGCTGACTGGGCTTCTCTGCCCCCAATCTCCCAACCCCCTCCCCCATGGGACCCCTGACCCTGGCAAAGGGAAGCCCAACTGGAAGAAGGGGGCCTGGAGCCCAGGGTGCCCTGAGGCAGCCCTTCCCACCCCCTGAGATCAAGGCAATGGTGGTTTTACAGGCTGACGGGTCAGTCATGGCAGGGGCTGGGAGATGGGGGGCAGGGAGGGGGCAGGAGGCAGGTCCCCCCTACTGGGGGCAGCAACCAGCCACCCCCTGAGCAAACCTTCCTGCTCCCAACTCACCCAACCAGGCCAGAGGCACAGTCATCCCACCCCTGTCCAGCTGCCCCCCACAGCCTCAGGGCCCCTCTGTGATGCTCATCTGGATGTGGGGGGCCAGCCTGAGCGGGGATCCCCCCCAGGGCACAGCGCAACAGTTCCAAAAAAATAGAGATTTGTATTTTTAAAAAAAATTAAATAAAAGCCCAGCTCTGCTGATAGGCGAATGTTACCCCCATCCCCACCCCCACCCACCCGTTGTTTCCCTGGCCTGCACCCCCATCCCGCCACGGCCCCAGGGGTATTTACAACATGGAACAATAGAGGCCTGGGGTAGGGGGCACTGCGGCAGGGAAAAGGGGGCACAGGGCAGGTTCCCCCCCCAGGGGTCCCCCAAGACAACACAACATCAACAAGAAAAGTTGCAAATCAGGCAGAAATGGGGACATCATTCCAAGGTCCTTATATACAGACACTGCATGACCAGCAGGGAAGGGGGGCCCGGATGGGACCAGGCATGGGCATATGGCAGGCAGGTGGGCCAGCCCAGGAGCAGTACGGGAAGACAGGCCTCCACCCCACTCCCACCCCCATCCCCACCCCACCTTTGGTAACAAAAGCCCTTCAGGAAGCCCCTGGTGGTCAAGAGTTTCCTCTGGGAGTACCCAGGGAGAGGGGCTCCCCAGTTCAGCCCTGCTTCAGGGCTGGAATGGGGGCATCCTATCCCCGCCCTGGTCGGCCATGCGGGAAACGATGGGTTAAAAGTGTGCTGCCCACTCTTGACTCCACCATCTGCCCAAGTGAGAGGGTGCTCCCTGAAAGTCGAGGGAAGGGAGCCTAGTCATGGTAGAGGAGCCCTCTTGGGCATCAGCTGAGAGGAGCCCCATAAAGGGAAGAAGGGACTCCTGGGGGCTGGGGGCTGAAAGAGGGAAGAGGACCTGGACCCTGCATGGGGGAAGGGCCAGCATGGTCATGAGGCCAGTACTCCCCCCCAACTCAGGGCCCTGGCCAGGAAGTCCATGCTGGAGGGGTCAGGAGTGGGGGCCCTGGAATGGGCCCATCTGGAGCTGACCGGTGGCTGGGGGAGAGGGTGGCCGCCGGCCAGAAGGGGGCTCACAGGTAGATCTCACGCTTGGCCGTCTGGGCAGATGCCGGTGTGGCTGCGGGTGGGAAGTCCGAGGTCTGGGTCAGGGGGATTTCCTCCAAGGTGGCCGAGTCCTTGCAGGAATCATGGCTACTGTGGGAAAAGGCACTGTAGGAGGGCAGGAGGCGCACGGGGGCCGTTTTGGTGTTCCGGTCTTCCGGGGGGCTGGGGCTGCCGGCGCCCGCAGGCTCCTGCCCTCCTCGGTCCTGGTAAGGCACGAAGGTGGAGAGTTTGAGGGCGCTGCTCTTGGTCCGGCGGCTGGGAGACGACTGGCCAGGCATCCAGCACGTGTCAGAGTGGCCAAACTCGCTGCACTCCCGGGTACATGTGCCCGTCATGGCGACATCAGGCAAAGGGCGCAGGTCTGCAGGAGAGAGCGAGGACAGTGGTCAGGCAGGACAGCCTCCCGAAGCTCTGCTCCATGGCCTCCCACTGGTGCCTACACCCCGCCTCAGAACAGGGGTGCACGCCCCTCCATGCCCACTGAGCTCACAGGCACACATGCCCTTGCACCATCCATCGCACACTTGCTCTCACACAGACACACACACACATACACACTCTCTATCCTTAAATAGACACATTCCTTCCATCCTCACCCACCAAATCTGCCCTCAGACAGGTGCACAAACACACAACTCATCTTCACACTCCGTCATCTATCTCCAGACAGGCTCAAACATGCAATTCTGCCCTCAGGTAGGGGAGAGGAAACCCCTATCCTCATTTAAGGACGCAGTCTCTCCTCTCACACACACACACACCCCTACCCTCAGATAGGTGCCGACACACAATTCTACACTGCGCATCTCTATCCTCAGACAAAGGTGGGCACATACCTTCCTTTGAAGCCCCTCAAGCCTCACCACGCTCCCAGCTGTCCTGGAACCCCGCCCCACCCCAGCACAGCAACACCCTGCTTTAAAGCCAGGGGAGTGGACAAGCTTCTATGTGGGGAGTTCACATAAAAGTACACACTCACACACCCACAAGCACACTCATGCAGCCCCTCCCCGCCTCACTGTGGCCCCCTACACCAACCACCACCCCTGGCCTTGCCCCGGCTCCCTGCCCAGAACACCCACGGGAACAGGAGTTGGCCGCCTGACATCAGCAGTAGCCGGTGTGGTTGCTGGGCAGCAGGGGGGTCTCCATGGGAACGGCTGGGCCATGAGCACTTCCTGTCGCAGTTGCCCCTGTCCCGCCCTCGCTCGGGGACAGTACCAGGCGGTGACCCCCTCCCCGGAGGGACGTGACTGAGCAGCAGTGCTGGGACAGGGGCTCCCCTGGCACCACCCACCCTGCCCTGGCCTCCTGCCAGTGCAAGGTGAGGAGGGGACAGCTTTATTGTTAACCCTCAAAGCGCCGAGGCTCTTTGGCGCAGGGCAGAGCTGGGGGACCCAACATGGCACGGAGCAGAGTATGGGCACTGGGTGGGCGGGGCTGGGTGCTGGGCCAAGTCCCACAGACCCCAGACCCCAGACCCCAGAGCAGTTCCCACATACCTGGCACTCCACCTCAGGGCCTGCTCCGGCCAGCCGGCTCTGCGCGGGCACAAAAAGGACGAGACTAGCATGAGATCACACATGGAGGGGCAGGGCGGGGGCGGAGGGCACTCTGAGACCTAGAGCCTAGGATGTCTGACAAGGGCCCTGTGCCTGAGGAGTGGGGAGTGGAACTTTTCATCTTTTTTGGGGGGCGGGGGAGTTTGGGCTGAGGGAGGGGGCAAGACCCCAGGACAGCTCCAAGCTGGTGAGTCTCTCCACCCCAAGGGGAAGCTTATTCAGTCTGCCCCTCCGCAGGCCACCATGGATGCCTTCACACACGCACATGCACACGCATCACACACACACAAACTGACAGCACACCCACCATCCACTCCCACGCTGAGCTCTGCTCCAGCCCAGACCACCCTTCTGCCATTACCCTCCAGCCCCCTCCCACACAAGCCTTTCCCCTCCCCAGGCCTGCCCGCTCCCTTTCCTCAGCCAAGCCCTCTGCTGCTCCTCCCCGCAAGGGACCATCATAGCCTTCTCTGAGCTGCTCATAGCATCCAGGGTCCCTCCCTTTTCTCAAGAGCCTCTCACCCCATTAAGGGACCCACATTACCTCAAGGTTCCCTCACTACTACCTGAGCCCCTGGGCACCCGTCCAGGGGCCCTGTGCCCAGGGAGGCAGTATGGTCTATGCTGGATGCAAGGGCTTTGGAGTCAGGGAGGCCTGGGGATGAGTCCCTCCCAGCTCTGTCTCTTCCTATGAATAACTTGGGGCAAGTGACTCAACCTCTCTGAGCCTCAGTTTCCTCCGCTGTAAAGCGGGCACAACAAAGTTCTCAGATCAGAGAGTAGTAGTGAGGATTAGATGAATGTGCCCCTGAAAGCACTCAGTAAATGATTACTGCTGAACATACACCCAGAGCTCAGCACATGGAGGGTATTTCTAAGGTCTCGTCACCACTCCTGGGCTTTACTCCTTCCTGGGGTGTCCCGACCATGCTGACGCCCCTCACCGTTTTCAGGGTGCTCCATCTCTCCGATGCTGCCGTCGGGGGTGGTGCGCTCATAGTGATCCTCAGGCAGAGCCAGGGGCCCGAGTCGGGGCCCTGAGGATGACTTGCTGGATGGCGTCTCAGACTCCTCCAGACCACTGTCGTAGTAACTGTGCTGGGACGGGTCCTGCAGCTCCTGGGCCTGGCTGGTGGCGGAGAAGGTGACGCGGCGGTGAGGTAACTGCAGGGAGACTGAGTGTCAGTGCCGGCTTGCCAGCCTGCCCCGTGGGGCCACCACCACTCCAGGCCCCAGCCAGGCCCACACAGAGCCTCCAGCCCCCAGGCCTCAGCAGCAACCAAGAGGCCCAGCCCCCTGGCACAGCAGAATCCCCCAGAAAGCACAGATCCAGATAGAAGACTGCCCCTGAAGACTAGCACAGCTCCCAAGACAGCCAAGACCACACACTGCAAGTCCCAACATAGCACAGGCCCCAATGTTGTTAGAGCCCCCAGGCCACCACAGTTAGCCTAATCCTGTACAACCACTTGTACAGCACAGCTTCCCAAGACTGGCACAGCCTCCCTTTAATTCCAGAGCAGCCAACACCAGAATAGCATAATGCCACCCAACTCCCCTACTTCCAGCACAGCCTCTAAACACCAGCAGGCCTCCAATTTCTAGAACAGCTCCCTAAAAGCAGTATAGACTCCTAATTCCAAAACAGCTCACCAATACCGGAACCATCGTGTAATTTCCAAACAGCACCCCCTAAACTCCAGCTCCTCACCTGTCTCATTGCTCGTAACTTCCCATTGCCTCCATCCGAATGAGGTGCCAACCTCTTTCTGATCCTTTGTTCCTCAGCCCTGGCTTGTAATGCTGTAGGCAGCCTCAGGACTCCCTGCTGGTTCCCCTCCCACTCAGCCCGCCTGTCCCCACTTCATTCTCCTCCAGAGAGGCCTGGGAGTGGAAAAAGATGGGAGGGAAGAAGGAAAGGGAGCCTGATAGCAAACCAGGGCACCTTGCGAGTGGGGAGGCAGAACAAGGGAAACCCCATCCTCCAGATGAAGAAATAGAGGGCAAGGCCCAGGAGGACCTGGGCAGAGGGGAAGGGGCCTGGCTTCCATCCTTCCAGGGCCTAGGAAGCCTGGCCTGTAATGGAGACTCCTTCTAGGAAATAGGAAGGAGATTCTGGGAGGGGCTGCTGGCTTGGTGGAGCCAGGACTTAGAAGCATAGACTGGAGGCTGCTGTGGGAGGAGTGGACCTGCAACAGGCTGCTCCCAGCCAGCATCCCTGCGAGCCTGCCATGGGTTAATGACCATCCCAGGAAGCTGGCAACCTCAGCTTGGCATTTGGCACAAGCAGCCAGTCACCCAAATACCCACCTAGGACTGACACGGGTTTTCCTGCCAACCAGAAATGAGGAGTTGTAGAGGGCGCCGACCCAGGGCCTCTGGAGGCCAGGGTGGGAGCAGCCCAGGCCCAGGGCCCTGCTGGTGAGTCTCCAGGCTCCCTCCAATCCTCTACGACTGCGAGTGCTGTTTTCACTCTAAATGTCTCAATAGGAGGTTATCAACATGGCTAGAGGAGGGAGTCCCAGGTTTGCAGACCCACCCTTCTGGTACCCCCATACCATCTCCACCCCACTGAAGGCAGCTGGGGTGGGGGAGACTGTCAGGACAAGGAACTTTGGAGCTGACGGGAAAACAGCCCAGAAGCGCCTTCCCACCTTGGCTCCCCTCATCTTCAGGAATAGGAAACCCTTCTTGGGATCCATGTTGTAATCCAAAACACTGAAGGGTCGAGATGATGACAGACAAGGTCCCCAAAATTGACCTGGACATTGGGGCCTGGGAGGTTATGAAGGAGCACCGTCCACCTGGTGTTGGACTGAACAGGCTCAAGGAGGGGTCTAGGGGCACAGGGCAGTCTGGTGGCCAGGTACTTCTCTTTGCAATTTTCTTTCAAGACGTTAGCCAGCAGCCTTCCCTCCCTGCAGAACCCACACCCGGTAATCAAGGCTTCAGGCCTGCCTACTAGGCATGTCACTTGGTCTCTTGTCCTATGATTCTTTTCTGTAGAATGGAGGGTTGGGTTATATGCAACACTAAACATTCCCTATAATTCTATGACTATCAAATCTTAAAAAGCCCAGATCCAAAATCTCTCTCAAACTCTAGTCCTGAAGTTCTAGATACTTGATGGATATTTCCAATTGGCTGTCCCGACTGGCCCTTCAGATTCAACATGTCTGAAACCAATTCTTTTTCTTCCATCAGCTTCTGCATTGGCAGTGATCTCATCACTATCCCCTTGCCCAGACTCAGAAGGATAATGTCTGCCTGTTAATCCTAGTAGCTCTCCCCTCATTCCCCATCCCTACCCCTTATCCCATTATCCCTTGAGTCCTTTGGGTCTTTTCTCCCCAAGCTCAGCCAAATCCATCCATCTGTCATCCCCACTGCCACCATCTTAGTTCAGACCTTAGAGTTTCAACCCCGTGCCTTCACCTCTATCCTCTTTAACTCCACTATAATGTCCAGTGAACTTTCTAAAACTCAGTTCATCCAAAGCTCATGAGATTTCAGGGGATCCTATTTCCTCTTAAAGAACTTTTTACAAGGTATTTATGTCACCTACAACCTGGTTCTTCCAGTGTCATCTCTCAGCTCTCTCCTGCGCTCTCCACTCCAACTAAAATAGTCCCCTTTCTGCCCCCTCCCTGCCTCCAGTGTGGTCATGCTCACTTCTACCTCAGGAGTTGACTCACATGGTGAACCTCCTGCCCAACTCCTGCTCATCATTGAAGAGCTGGCTCAAGTTTCACATTCTCCTTGCACGGCCTGTGCAGGGTTTCCCATACTATCTATGCTCCTCAAAGAAAAAGAGGGGACACTATGGTCAAATAAATTTGGAAAACCCAGAGTTCCACAACATTTAACAGTGTCCCCCTTTCTTGCAGGCTTTGCAGAGCCTTTAACAGGCTGATGTGACAGTGGATCTCCTACTACCAAGAGTAACTTCGTCATGGAACCCTTTTTTATAGCGTAAATGGATAACAGCAGACTCTGGAAATCACATTTCCTGATGCTTTGTGTTTGAATTCTGATTCCATCACTAACTAGTTTTCACCTCTGTAAAATGAGCATCATAATGACCTGTGTCACTTAGAGTTATGAGCGTTGAATGAGCTAATTCATATAAAGTGCTTAGCATGGTACGTTGTACCTAGTATGTGCTCAAAAAAAAATAGAAGCATGTACTGTAGTAACAGAAGTAGTAATGGAACAAACTGGGAAAAGCTTTACTCTGACACTTTTCACTCAACACTTAAGACTCTCAATTGCCTCATCTTTTCACTTGTATATCTTGAACATATATGACCATTTTCCCTCATGGTCTAGTACCATGCTGAGCACACAGTAGGAACTTGGCCTATGTGTTCTGATGATGACAATGGTGCTGTGGTTTGGTTGTATCTGAACGTTGGGAGAAGGTGTTCAATGTGGCTCCATGGACGGCCTGGATTGGAGCCAAGTAAGGGATAATCCCTCAGACCTTGGGAAAGAAAAAGAGATGAAGGAGCTAAAAGAATAGAATAGGTGGCACTAGTGAGGATAGGAACAAAAGAGAAAGAATGGTTGGTCAGCAGTTGCTGGAGGTCACCCTAGAGATGCTTATTTGTTTGGGAGAAATGAGATGAAACTAGATTTCATGTCCCCATGCCCCCAGTCCTCCAAAGCCCTCATGAGTTTTTACTTTGGGGGTACCCCCAGGGCACTGGGAGGTTTGTGGACAGAATCAGAGTAGACAGCTGGCGCCTTGGACCTCCTGGGAGTGTCTCAAGCCTCTTCAGTCGCCATGGAGACAGGCTGCCTCTGGACTCAAGAGACTCCCACAGGACCTAAGGCCCCTCACCCAGACTTTAGCCTCCCTCCCCTCAGGCACAGTCAGAGATAGGGCAGACCCAGGAGAGCAAGAAGTGAGAGATGGAGAGAGAGAGAGTGAGTGAGAGCCAGCAGCCAGAGCAAGGAGCTGAAGGAAGGGAATGGAGGGGGCAGGGCTGGGACACCTCAGCCCCAGGCAGCAGGGAGCACCCTAAGAGTGGGGAAGCAGAGTAGGTCAATCCAAAGAATTTAAGGATTCCTTCCTTTCTCCTTTGACCCGCCCTTCCGTAGCCCGGGCTGGTGATCATGATGGGGAGACACAGGCCAGAGGCAGCTAATTGCTGGGCTTTGAAGTGTTAGGATGAAGAGGCTGGGGAAGGGACTTTGGAAAATCTTGCCCTGAGGGAAGGTGGCTAGTATAATTAAGAGGTTCTCTGCCTTCACCTGAGGCAGGCAAGCTGCACCCCACACCTACAGGTGCTCTGGTCTGAGCTCTGTCAGGGGCTGCTCAATGTGGTCAGATGGGAAAGGTCAAGTCTCAGCCAGTGGAGAAAGGGCAGGACTTGGGTGCACCCCCACCTGCCCTCTCTTGGTGAAGGGTGTCATTCATAGGGAGAAGGCCTCACAAACATTAGGTGAGGGGACATGTTGCCAGACATCTCCATTGGAAGGCTGCTCAGAGGGCACTTTTCCCTGACATGGACATGGACCTGGGGGAGGATGGAGAGATGGTAAATTAAGATAGGGGTGGGGTAGAGGGGCAGGTCTAGGATGTGGGAAGGGGCAAAGAGAAGGGATGGGGAAATTGAGTCAGGACCTAAGGACAAAGGGCTGTTTCCAGTCTCTCTCGCTCCTTCTCTCAGTTCCAGGAAAATAAGAAACCAAAACTCCAAAAATAGAGAACTTTATTGTCAGGAATAAGTATTTGGGACTGGGGAAGGGGAGCAAGGGCCCAGCCCCAGGAGCCTGGGGTGGGAAAGAGGGTGACACACAGTACACACAGAAGGCACAAATGGGGAGGCCACCCCCCCGACAGAGTCCCCACCCAGTTGCCCACTAGGACCCCAGGTCTCCCTCTTTCTCCTTCAGAAAAGCACCCACGGCTGGTCTCAGATAGAGACTCAGGTTGGAGTAGATTTCTCCTCCACCTTCCTCTCCCCTTCTGCCTCTAACCCTTCTGCTCACCTGTCCATCAGCCCCCACCTGCAAGACCCAGCAGCTGGTCCAGTGTCCCAGGATTTAACAAGTCACAGGCCTCTCCCAGCGGGGAGGAGGCAGAGAGGAGACCACAGAGCACACCCTTCCTCAACTTTCCCTCAACCTGGTTGAGGCAGCAGGGTCATTACCAAGGCCTCAGCATCCCCAGATCTTTGGTCCCACCTCCCACCCTGGCTTGGGCTGGCCCCGCCATGGGCTGATGAGTTCACAGGCTGATACACCTGCTCTGTCACTCCCACACCTCGGTCCAAATGGCCCCATGGTAGGGGTGGGGCAGGGGCCGGGGCGTGCTGAGCCGCAAGGGCTGGCCTACCTGCTTGCTGGGGTATTTGGGGGGGTTGGTGCGGTAGCTGTAGTCGGAGTACTGCTCAGAGCCCGTGGACGTGGTGTCCCCGGTGCCCACGAATGTGTTTGCAGGCGGCAGGTCCTGCACCACCTGGTGCTTCTTGGAGGCCGAGGGTGACTGGGGCTGCAGCTGGATGGAAGGCAGTGGGGAGTTAGAGCGGTAGTGGCGGCCCAGGTCAGGGCTGCCTGGTGGGTAGTTGAGGGGCAGATGGATGCGGGGGCTGTCCCCAGGGGCATCGCTCATCAGGTTGAACTTGAGGGACTTCTGCAGCCCGGCCTCATCCTCATCCTCCACGGGCTTCACAGGCTTTGGAGACTTGCTCTTCTTGCCCTTGCCTTTGTTTCCCTTGGAGGCTTTGCTGCTGGGCTTGGGGGCATACAGGTCCTTGGTTTCCTTCTTCCCAGCCTGGTAGCCACTCTTGGCCTCCCGCTGCCGGCAGTAGCGCACGAGCACTGCCAGGGCAATGAGCAAGGCCACGGCCACAACACCAGCCACCACACCAAAGAGAATATTGCCACGCTGCTTGGAACGCTCGTATTCTGGATCCCCAGCAATGTCGATGTCCAGTGGTGTGTCCAGGCTGTGGCCCAGCAGGGTCTCCAGCAGTGTGCGGTTGGCCAGGGTCTCGTTGACATAAAGGTGCACCAAGGCTGTGCCATAGCGTGGGGGCTTGCCACGGTCACTGACCTTCACCACTAGGCGGTGCAGCCCATGGTGGCGACGCTCAATCTCCTTCTCCAGGGTGATGGCACCTGAATGCGACCCAATCTGGAAGAGTCCATAAGGGTTGCCACCAGCGATGCTGTAGGTCAGTTCGGCATTGACACCAGAGTCAATGTCCTCAGCTGTCACTTGGCTGACTGTTTCACCAAGACGTGTCTGGGGGGTTAGCAGACGGTGGGAAGTGTTGGAAGGGGCAGTGATGAAAGGTGCATTGTCATTCTCATCCAGCACATTGATGGTGACACCAACGTAAGCCGAGCGAGGTGGGACGCCACCATCCACTGCCTTCAGCTGGAAGGTATAAGTGCTCTGCTGCTCCCGGTCAAAGCTCAGGCTAGAGAGGATGGTGCCCGTGCCATTCTGGATAACAAAGTCACCGTTGTCCTGCTCCACCGTGAGCTGCACCCGGGCATTCTCCCCCTTGTCCCCATCAATGACTGTTACCATGCCCACAGGACTCAGCGCTGGCATGTTCTCCATCACTGAGAAGTTGTAGCCACTCAGCATAAATTTGGGGTCATTGTCATTGCAGTCCAGCACATTGACGAGGACAGTGGCTGTGCCCTGGAGGCTGGGGCTGCCCCGGTCGGCTGCCACCACCTTCAACTCATAGCTGTCCCGCTGTTCCCGATCAAGGGATGTCTTCACCCGGATCTCTCCTGTCTCAGGTGAGATGGTGAAGAGGCCCTTGGCAGCTGGCTCAGGCTCCAGAGAGTAAACCAGCTCAGCATTGGAGCCCGAGTCGGCATCACTCGCAGTGACCTCAGCGACCACTTCACCTGGCTTATTGTTTTCTGGGAAGGCGACCTCAGTGATGCTCTGGGTGAAGACGGGTGCATTGTCATTGACATCTACCACCTGTACCTTGAGGGAGTTGGTGCTAGAGAGTGGGGGGTTGCCAGAGTCCACAGCCACAATCTCAATGGTGTAGTCTTTGACCTTCTCGTAGTCAAGTGGGGTGGTGGTCTGAAGGAAGTACTTCTTCTTGCTGTCGCTTCCTGTCTCACTGGCCTGGCGTAGCTGGAAGGGCACATCACCAGCAACTACACAGGTGACAGCTGCATTCTCTCCCTCATCTCGGTCAGATACCTGCACCAGGGCCACAGCTGTCTCCTCTGCTACATCCTCTGAGATGTTAGCCATCCCGTCTTGATGGGTCACCAACCCGATGCCCCTGATCTCAATGGTGGGGGCGTTGTCATTCATGTCCTTCACAGTCACCACCACCTGGGCACGGGCACTCTTGGGGTTGGTGCCTCGGTCCTTGGCAAGCACTGAGAAGCGCAGGGTACTTAGGTCTTCACGGTCCACGGGGCCCTGCACAGTGATAAGCCCAGTGTTCCTGTCCAGTCGCAGAAGACGCCTCACAACTTCAGGTGCCTGGTGGAATGTGTAGTCGATCTCTGCATTGGCACCTTGGTCCGAGTCATTGGCCTTCACCTATAGGGCAGGGGAGGAAAATAGGGATTGGTTAGTCTGGGGATAGCAAAATAAGGGACGCATATGCTGCCTTTCCAACGAGCATGGCAGACGCGACTAATCTAACACGGTACCCTTTCCAAAAGCAGCACAGGTACTGCCCTTTCCCCAGTCCTGACACTGTGGCAGAGATTACCCATCTATTTCCCTGAGATGAGACAGGGCAGAATTAAGCTCTACTTATTATTCTTGTACTAGTCTGCCCAAATAGGCAGATCGAGATCCAACTAGCAACTAGGGCAGCCCTTCCACCCAACTGAACCGGCCTTCAACCCCTCTGAAGAGCTGGAAAGGTGTGAGTGGTAGAGATGGTGTGTATGCATATGTGGATGATATGCATGTATGTACACACACGGGAACGATTGTGTGATTATGTGAGAAGGTATATTTGTTTGTACACATGTGTGTTTGCACGTGAGGGGAGACTCACATGCCCACCTGGAGGCCACAGGTGAGGGGATTTCTTTTGAAAGCAGCCAGGTAGGGATGTGGGTCAGAGGGAGCCCGCCAGGCCACTGCTCTGTCAAACCGGGGAAACCTGTTTTAGCAGCTCCTTCCCCTCCCAGCTGGGCTGGCGCTGGCTAGGCACCAACTTGAGGAATCCGGCCGAGCCTGCGGCCAGGAGGGAGGGGTTGGTGTAGGCCACAGAGCCTGCTGGCAGCGGGCTGGGCTCCCAGCATCAAACAATGAACTGTCTGTCCCTTTGCAGTGGGCACGCCCTCCCACGCCAATGCCGACGCACACTCAGCCCAACTCTATACAAATATGGGTGGTAATGGGGCAACAAGAAGCAGGTGGGAATGGCCGTGAGGTACTACTGGTCAGGGAGAAAATGAGCGTTGGAATTACGTCACAGCCAGATGGAATATGATGGCAGTAGGGGTGGGGGTGGGGTTTGGGGGGGAGGATGAGACAGGCACAACTTGGCAGAGTCTCTGCAGAGCAAAGCAGGAGAGTCCTGGGTTCAAATCCCAGCTCCACCACTTCCCAACTAACTATGTGGCTTCAGGCCAAGTATTTAACCTCCTCAACCCTCAGTCTACAAATGTGTAAAATGGGGATAATAAGAGAACCTATTTCACAGGGTTGTGGTGAAGATTAAATGGGATAATACATGTAAAAGTGCTTAACACTGCCTGGCACATGGCCAGTGCTCCCTAAATAGCATTTACCCCTCTTTGTGTCTGTCTATCCATCCATCCTCCTATCTGTCCATCCCTGAAAATCAGTGCTGGGCACCGCACCTAGTGGGCCTTCCAGCCACTGCTAGTCTCCTCTCCTTCCTGCCAGGACTTTTTCGACAGTGGAGATACCTGGGTGGGGGTTCCCAGCTACCCTGGGCTCTGCTCCCCGCTGTGGGAGCCCAACTCTAACAGTTTCCCTCGCCCCACCCCCACCTTCAGTCTAACTATGTGTCACTGACTTTTTCATTATGATTCCCACCGTCTCCCTGTCTCCAGATTGGTCACCCAGCTTCTTATCTGTCTCTCTTGCCATCTTACCTCCCTTTGTCTCTGTCTATGACTTGACTTCTGTCTCTGCCTCCCTCTCATCCTTGCTCAGTTCCTTCTGCCTCTTTTCCACTGCTGCTTCTCTCCCATCCTCTTTTCTGCCCTGTCGCCTCTAGCCTCTTCTCTGCCCCACTTTCCTGCTTCATCGCCCTAGGAGGTGTTATAGCCACTACACACATAGGCTCTGAAGCCAGACTGTTGGACATGGCCAAGGTGTGACCTGAACACATCGGCTAGGTGCTATCAGGTAAGTTCTTAATCTCTATGGGCTCAGTTTCCCATTTGTAAAATGGGGATAATGCTTACCTTGTACTGTGGGGATTAAATGTATAATACACATTATGTGTTTAGAACAGTGCCTGACACCTAGGCTATTATTATTCGCCATCCCCGACTGTCTGTCTCCCTGTTCTTTCTCACTCTCTCTCCTATAGGTTCCAGTCCACCAGCCTCTAAATAAAAAGACTGAAACTCCTCCCCACGCTTCACTTCAGTTTTGAGGGTACAGGACGAAGGGTTTCTTAGGAGGGGTAACGGTGTGCAGGCCAGGCTGAGCCCTCCTCATCTCCCTCGCATCTAAGACAGCCAGCTTCAGCCCATGGGGAAGGAGAAAGGAGCTGGGGCTGGCAGGAGGCCAGGGCCAAGATGACAGTGGGAGATACGCCCACCCGTCTGCAAGGACGCTATCTTTGCTCCCTCCCAGGCTCTGGTCCCACCAAGCGGCCCAGCCCCTGGGGCAGTTCCCATGGAGAGGGGTGCTGAGAACTTCAACAGAGGCAACCAACTCCCCCGTGCCAAGCACCCCACACCCATGGCACCCCATGTCTCGGGGAGGAAGCAGGTGTACAGACATCTGATTACAGTTTTCTAGAACTCTGAGGACTCACCTGGCTAAAATGGTCTCATTTGACTTTGTCAGGGAGGGGCAAAGTAAGGCTCTGTCCTCCAGCTTCAGTAAAATCTCATCTGGTAAAGGGCCCCTGGTTAGGAAGATATTCTCATCTCTAGAGAGATTCTACTTGGACAAAAGGTGATTCTCTTGTTCCAACTGGGCTCACTTGGCTGGGGAGGAGGGTATCACTTTGACTTGGGAGGGGGTTTCTCTTCTCAGCGGTTTCTCCAACTTGAGTCTGCTTTGGGGATGGGGGATTACTGTTCATATGCTATGTCACTGTCACCTAAGTAGCTTGATAGAGGGAAATATCTATGATATTGATAGAGGAAACGACCAGCTGGGGTGGGCTGGGGCTTGTGGGAAGATCTCACCAGGCTGGGGATGGGGAGAAGAGGTCTTACTATAGGATCCTGGCAATTTCCCCTCTAAGTGAAGGGAACTCTCACCATATTGGGGTGGGCTCCCATTTCTAAAGGTGTGTCACCCTGACAGTTAGATGGAGGGGCCTCTTACCTGGATGACCGAGTGGCCTATGGGGCTGTTCTCAGACAGCTCGGCCTCATAGGAGGGCCGCTCGAACTTGGGGGCGTTGTCATTGGTGTCGAGCACAGTGACTCGCAGCAGGGCACTGCTGGCGCGTGGGGGGCTGCCACCATCCTGCACCTTGATGGTGAGGTCATAGGAGTCCCAGCGCTCCCGGTCCAGGTTGCCCATCACTATGAGCTGCGGCTGCTTCCCCTCCTGGTCCTCTGCCACCTGCAGCCCAAATAGTTCCTGGGCCTCAGGCCCGGCCTGCAGCTCATAGGTCGCCACACCATTGGGGCCAGCATCACGGTCCGAAGCCACAGGGATGGAGAAGAGTGAGCCAATGTTGGTGTTCTCAGGGATGGGCAGCGTGATGACTGGCGAGGCGAAGTTGGGTGTGTTGTCGTTGATGTCCTGTACCTCTATCTGGCCCTCTAGCAGCCGGGGACTGCCATTCTGCACGAGGTCCGTGATAGACACCTCAAACTCCAGGATGCAGGGCTCACCAGGGAGCTGGTTCTGGCACTCACGGAGCCCCTCACGGTCTATAGAGGTCTCGGTGGTGAAGATGTCGCCTGTCTTGCCATCTACCCGCAAGTATGGAGCGCCTACCTCTAGTTTGTACAGGTGGCCCACATCTGGAAAACCGTAGTCGGCTGCGAGGCTCCCAATGAGGGTGTTGGGCGGCTGTTCCTCCGGCACCTTGTACACCACCCGAGTGGCATGGCCTGGTGATGGAGCCAGCAGGAGCAGCAGTGCCAGCAGAAAGGGGGACAGCAGCAACCGTTGCCCCCTGGGGCCTGGGCTGGGCCTCAGGGGCCCCATCCTGGCAAGCTCCAGAATCAGAAGGGCTGCAAGGGGAAGAGGCAAAACAGGCAGTCAGCCGAGAGGGGGAATCCGGCCCTGAGAGAGCTGCTCACATCCAGCCCCCTAGCTCCCTCTCCCCACCTACATGTGACTCTCCCACCAGGAGAGCTCAGCCCCAGCACAGAACCCTGACTCCAGAACCCAGAACCCAGAGTCTCACCTTTAGCTGGGTGTAGCAGCAGTGTCTGCTCCAGCTGGAGGAGCCGGTAAGGGGCTGGAACAGGTCTAGAGCAGCGCCTGCCCATGGAACGCCCTGACCCACTGACACTCCCTCCTCCTTCCCTGCTCTCTCCGCTGTGCTTTGCCCAACACCTCCTTCTCACCAGCATCCTGCCTTAGTCACCCATGGTAATTACCCTGATACTGAGATAGGGAGAGACAGAAAGTGGAAGGGTGAGGCCTTGAGCCCCTCAACATACACAGTAGGACAGAGACATAGGCACCCTTTACATTCCCCAGACCCAAGATCATTACTGCCCGCACTGAGGGCCACTCAGGTTGGCTGGAGAGGGAGGGGATAACGTCTTGTTTCTCTCTCTTCTGAGATGCCAAGTCAGTGTATGCATATGAAGTACGACAGACATCTCAAATCCCTCTTTTCTGACAATAATCACCCACAGTGTCAAGTGTCCCCCACCCCCCATGAAGGGTCGGCTTGAACTGGGCACCAATCAAGGCTTGAAAATGGTTAGGGTTGAGGAGTAGGTCTTAGCCCTTCCCAATCTCCCTGAGCCTGCACCCATGTGTGCACATACACAGTCACCAAGCTCCCCTCATCTTCCTCTCCTGCTTCTACTGGGGGGAAGGGAGACAGCAGGAGGGATGTAGAAGAAGAGAGTAGAGGTCAAGATTGGGGTCAGGACTGACTTGCCCTGGAACCGGCAATGGGAGCTGCCCTGGCCTGTCCTTAGCAACAAGGAGCCCAGCAGGTCTAACTGGGACAGAGCTGCCAATGACACCACAGGCCTTTCCTTGACCACTCCCCCTCACCCCTGCTCACAGGCTCTCAGTGAACATCTGACTCCTATTTGACCCCTATCCCCACAAACATCCAGCCTCTATTTCACACCTGGCCCCTCCCTTCCTTAACTGGTCCAGTCCCATCTCATACCTGCCTCTCCCTGCTCTCCCCCAAATCCTTCCAATTAGAGCCCTGTACGCCCTAACCAATCCCAAGCTGCGCCCCACCATCACCACAATAACCCACTTTAACTGCCCATCTCCCCCAGTTGTAAGGCTGTGCATTTGCAGACCCCAGCCAGACCTGCCAGCCACGGTCCCAGTCTTGACTCCTTCTCCTCTCCAACAAAACCACGGCCAGCCCCTCTATTCAAAGCCATAGTCTTTGGCCCAGCATTTTCAGCAGAGGGCTCAGGCTCAATCTCCTTTCCCCACCTTGCCACTTGCACCTGGGATACCCGCCCCACACCTGGCAATCCCACCCCAGGCCCCATCACAGACCACACCCACCCCACGGAAGGCAGGCTCTGGTCCCCCAGGAAGTCTTCCCAGGCCCCTTCAGCCCACAGTGACCTCTCTTTCGTTCAACTCACAGCCACTTATTGTCTGCCCTAATCCCGAAGCAATGAATCACTGTGCCGCCTGGGACACCGCCCGGCCGTGTTGTTCAACTCCAGTATTGTGCACCTATTCCTGTGTTCTCTGCCTCTCCAGGCAAGTGCCAGACATCCTGAAGGAAGGGACAGGGCTCCCTACACTCATCCCCCAGCCCCCACTCAGGCACCTTCGCAAAGCTGGCACACTGTAGGTGCTCATTCATGCATTCAATGAATGTTTACTGGGTGCTTACAATATGCCAGGCCTTGTCAAGACAGACGCAATCTGCCATCGTGGAGCCGACACTGGTCCTAATTCAATGACTATTTGTCAGTGTTGTTTGGTTGTGCCCATTTGGCACATATAAGGCAGCAGTGTGGAGTAGAGCCGGGACTGTGACATCACAGTCTGGGGCAAACCCCAGCTGTCCACTTCCTGGCTGTAAGAGCTGGAATAAATGATTTAGAGCCTCAATTTCCTTATCTGTAAAATGGGGATAATACTACCTATTTCCAAGGGAATTTGAGATCATGCGGACTAAATGCCTAGCACACAGTGAGTACTCAACAAATGCTCCCACAAAGCACTTACGATTGTACAGTCATTCACTGCTTAACGATGGGGATACATTCTGAGAAATGCGTTGTTAGGCAATTCTGTCCTTGCGCGAACATCATAGAGTGTACTTACACAAACCTAGATGGTATAGCCTACTACATACCTAAGCTATACAGTATGAATCTTACGGGACCACAATCGGATATGTGGTCCATCATCAACTGAAATATTGTTATGTGGTGAATGACTGTAGTTACATAGCTGTTTGGGAAAAAATGTGAATTGTTTGTCTTTCCTTCAAGACTGTAAGCAGAGAACAGGAGAGCCCCTGCTTTGTTTACTCCTCCATCTCAGGACCCCGCCCTGGACACGGCACACAGGAGGCACTCAGTAAAAGCTCCTGAGTGACTGATTCTTTTAGCTCCCAGACTTAGCCTATCCCGGCACTCTATATGTGCTCCTTGCTTATTTCCTTGCCCAACTCCCCTACTCCACTGAGAACCTGCTGGAGTCAAATTTAATTCCTCTCTGTTTAGGTCCATAATGCTCACTGAACGCTCACATTCCTTACACTAGTCAGCCGCCTCACTTCCTCCAGCGGCATTAAAGTGCTCAAGGTGTGTGAGGCCGTTATCAGATTAGTGTGTGTTCCCAGTTGCAATCTTAATCTCTTTAAAGGAGGGAGGAATTTATCTGATGCTCCATTTGGATCCACCCTCTAGCCGCTTCCCCTCTGCCTGCATGGACCTGGCATAGGGCTCATTTTACCATCAAGCTCCCTCCCAAACAAACACACCTGTCTCCAAAGAACCTCACTCCCTTCTGGGCACCTTATCCTGGCCTCGCCCGCCACCCCCATAGCACATACAGCATAGGATCACCGTATGCACCAGTTCCATGCACGGGTCTTGGCAGGGTGGGGGTTACATGGGAATTACCCCAAACCCGACAAAGAGGAGAAACAGGGCAGTGACTGCCTCCACTCATTCTCCAGAGGATTCTTAACCTTTTTGGATCACATCCCTCTTTAAGAATTTTATGAAACTATGGTGCAGATGTTTCCAAGAAAAATGAATGCTCACAAATTTTGGTTACAAATTCAGAAGTCCGTGGTCTGGCAGAGTCAGGGTGACTTTGATTTGTAGCTGCTCCAAGAGCTACAGAGTAAGCCCCCACCTTGGGGCTTCCTTCCCCATCTCAGGGTCACGAGTTGGGGCTCTAACCTCAGGTCTCCCAGGCAGCACAGACACAGCATGCTTGTGACACCCCTCCATACACACATTCTCTTTCTCACTCACCCTGTCACCCTTAAGGAGATCCCTTGCCTCCAGCCAGCAGAGGAGTCAGGAAAGGATTGTGGTATCCAACTTCTAGGTTGGAAAGAGAACCACAGATGAATATCCAAGGCAAGGAAGGTATGGGGACGAGGAAGGGTCCTGAGAGGTAGGAGGGATTTGGGGGCAGAAATGGGTTACCAGAGTAGAGGCAAGAGCTGAAGAGTGTTTAGGCCCTTGAAGCACCGGGAGAGTTCCTTTAAAATGAGTATTATCTGGCCCCACCCTTAGGAATTCTGATTCTGGAGGAGGGACCTGAAGAAACTCCCAGGTAGGAGAGTGGAGGCAGCAGGATGCAGTGGTCCTGGACCATCTGGGAACAACTCTGAGATACACTAGGTCCTTAAGAAAAAAGTGAAACTCTATTATCACTTTTACCATCATCATCATGCCAGCTAATGTTCCCCGAGATGTTACTCTACTTATATACCTTATCCCATCTAATCCTTCCAACCCTCTGAAATGGTTATTATTTATTATTACACCACTCCTCATAGTATAGATGATAAAATTGAGGCTCAAAAAGAATAATTAATTGTCTTAGGTCACAGAAGTAGTAAGATGAGTCAGGATTTGAAAAATAAGAATGCCCCTTCACATTCCAGAGTCTGGGGAAAGGCTGGATGGGGGAAGGGGAAATTAACAGAAATCATGTAGGCTAGAATATGGTGTTTGCTATTCACTCTCCCTCCCCGCTCCCCCCCACCCCCCGCCCCCCACAACGTCCCTGGGCTCCCAGACCTGCTTGGCAAGGAGGGAAAGAGAAGGAGGGCCGAGGGTTCACGGACTGAAGGACCCCAGGCCTCCCAGGCTGCTCCTCCTCACCCAGAGGCCCATAGGGATGCAGGGATAGAGTCAGAGAAGCCAGGAACAGCAGTGAGGTGGGCCCTTCCTCACCTTGGCCCCCACCATCCCTGAACTTTGTCCCGGTGGTTGGTTATCAGGAGTCATTAGTCCCAGACGGAGGCCTTTGAAGTGATTAGTGCTTTATCTGCCCTTCCCCAGGTACTGGCTGCCTTCCTGGCAAAGGTGTCCCTACCTCTACCCAGTAACACCGGTGGTTGGTTATCAGGAGTCATTAGTCCCAGACGGAGGCCTTTGAAGTGATTAGTGCTTTATCTGCCCTTCCCCAGGTACTGGCTGCCTTCCTGGCAAAGGTGTCCCTACCTCTACCCAGTAACACCGGCACCCAGGACGGAGAAGCCAGAGCCTCAGCAGAGACAGTGACTCATTCTTCTCAGGCCTAAGGAGCACAGTGAGGTGTGAGGGGGCAGAGTCCAGGGAAGGCCAAGGAAAACGCCATCTATTTCAACATCTGCAGAAGCAGTAGGACAGCAATGAGGGTTCACCGAACCTTCGCTTGCAGCCCACCTCAGGGAGCAGGGTCCACTTCCTGCTGAATGCTGTGGCCAGAGAGGAAACACTGAGGCAGCCATCACTGTCTCAGTGACCAGGTCAGTTCTGACCCACGACCCTCACCCCTGCACTGTTACACAACAGCCATCGCCACCCTGGGCACAAAACACCAAGCAACAAAGCGAACATCTAGGAGAGGAGGGTAAGCAAGCAGGGCTGTGTGGGGTGGAGCTGTTCAGAGGCCTCCCACAGAGAAGAAGGGCACAGCCTCAGTTCCTCTCCCTTCTCTCCCCAAACCCTCTATTAGCCTCTGCAGGGCTTCCAGGCACCTGCTTTCTTGAGTCAGATTGTCAGGGTTCAAACCCTTGCTACTACTTCCTCATGGCGTGACCTTCACCAAGTGATTTCACCTTTCTGAACCTATTTCCATACTGTGAAATGGAAATAATAAATCCCGCCTCTTTAAGTTATTTGGGAGGATTAAATGAGATCTGATGCATTAAAGTCTATTACCATGTAAAGGACAGATATCTATATATCTATATCTATATTTCAATCACTGAATAGAGCATGTTATTTCTAGCATCAGGCACACAGCAGGTGCTCACTGGTTCAATAAATAAATGAACCAATACCCTGCCAATTGGGAAGACCTATGAAGGCAAGGACAGTGTGGGTGTGAATCTTACTATTGTACAGCATCCTCACCCCCAACCAGGGGCTCTGGCAGATGGTAGGTGCTCAGTACATTGTTGAAAGACTCTGCAGCACCAACTATCCTTGCTCATGGTAGGGGCAGCCCTCACTGCATATCAGAAGGGCCTCTTCCATCTCCTCTCTCCCAGCTCCATTCCCACTCAGCTCCTCCCCCACCTTGAGGCCCTCTCCTGGCCCTTCCACCCCACTCTTCCCAGCGCTTAGCTCACTATCTCCATCTTGCCCAGCTCCCCTGCTCAAGTAGCCACAGCAGCGGACCTCTGCCAGGAGAACACCAGACCAACAAGACACCCCCTTCCAGCCGAAATCCCTTTTGGAATTGGAAATTGGGTGGGCGGGGTAAGGGGGACAAACCAAACGCGGCCAGAACTGAAACCAGGCTTGCTCCGCCACCACACGGCCCCTGGCCCTCTCTGGAGGCGCTTCTCATCGCTCTCTCCTCGATTCCACCCCGTGCCCTGGTCTAGTTGTAATCACAGATTTCGGTCCTCCCAGAACCCCACGTCAAGAAGGTACCCACCCCCCCACCACCTCTGGGCTGTCACAAACATCACCTGGGTGCCCTTTCCCCGCAGCTACCGAGGGTTGGCCCAGAGCAGGTAATGGAAGGCTCCCTCCGTCTTCCGGCACGAGTCCTGGACTCTGCCGGCCGTGGCAGCCCCGTGTCTACACGGTCGTGGGCAGCGGGTGCTCCCCGCACACACCCAGAGCGTGGGGATGTATTTGGCGGAGGGCGGCCGCACCCCGACTCTGGCGGCGCCGGGCCTCCCAGAGCTCAAGGCGAGTCGGGGGCGCGGCGCGGTAAGAACGCGCCTCGGCCAGCGGGTCCCCTTGCGCCCCCCGCCCCAGGGGCCGCCGCAGGGAATCCCTCCTCCTTCGCATCTGGGCCTCAGCCTCGGGTCCCCAGCAAGCGGGCGTCGGCGGGAGCCGCGCAGCGGGCGCCGGGAGGGGGCGGGGAAGGAGCGGGCGCCGGAATCACAAAGCGGCGAGCCCGGCCCGGAGGCGACATTCTGGGGAAACAGACCCTCTCCGGCCGGCGGAAAACGGTCTTTGCCCCGCGCTCAGTCCTCAAAGACCTCAACGCCGCCCCGAATATTTCCTGCCAGAAGGAATCGTCGCCGAACAGTGCTGGGGAAACTGAGGCCAGAAGTCTGGGCTACCGAAGGTAGCTGGGGGAAAGGGTGCGAGTCCATTTCGCCTACCAATTTTGTTCCTGCGCGTGCCGCGACCTCCCTTCTGGCCCCAGGGCCTTGCCCGCGCACACGACTCTGGCCTGCAACCGAGATCCCGCGCAGGGGGCGCCCAGGTGTGAGAGGGACCCAGGTGTGCGGGACCCAGGTGCGCTGGGGACCCAGATGGCTCGGAGAATGTAGCTAAATGGTCCGAAGAGAGTCGCAAACACTGCCCCAGGCTTGCACCCTCTGCAAAGGGACCTAGGGCCCTGGGGCCCAGGAGGGATGGCGCGGCCTGCCAGGTCCAGCTTGTTCCGGGAATACCCGGCCAGGCTGGCCCCGGAGTGGGGGTGGGGGAGGCGCCGGCAGGGAAGCCGGTCCGGCCGGCCCCTAGGGTTCCCGCTGTGAGGATATTTACAATAACAATGTTGTGATTAAGGTGAAGGGGCGCTAGGGGCTCCCGGTCGGCTTCCCCTGACGGAATCCGGCCTCCGAGGGAGAGCGGCAGTGTGTGTGTTTGTGTGTACACGCTGCAAGGTACACACTGTTGGTACAAGGTGTGTGTGACACCCAGTGTTAAGATGTGTGGAGCAGTGGATTCTGTGCTAGTGACGGTGAGGCGCTGCTGTAGGTGCTACTTACTGTGTTAGGGTGTGTGCCGGCAAGGCGTGTGCTGAGACACTGGGTTGTGTGATTATGTGGGTGCAAGGGAGGGGTGCAAGCCAGACCTGTGTTGTGTACCTATATTCTGGCCAAGGAGTGGGCAACATGATTTATGTTAGGGTGTGTTCCTTAAAGGAATATATGTGTATGAGGCTAGGTTTTGAGTGTTCATCTGGCGAACTGTGGCCGTGATACTCATACACGAGGGACCGGGATTGTGTTTGTGTGTCCACGTCGCCGAATGTCACACCCGCTGTGTTCTTTTGCTCTGCATGGCCACGGGTTGTGTGTGTCCGTGCTGCTGAGAGTGCAGACACTGAAGCGGATTTTGAGCTAGTGACGGTGCCCCAGTGGGCGCTGGTGTGCGGGAGGTATGTCTGTGTGCACATATGTACAGATGTATGTATAGGTGTACATATGTCCGTGGTCTGGCCCTCCGGGTGCCTGCGGGGAGCTGGAAGCGCCTGAGTGATCCGAGCTGGTCGCCCAACAAGTGTGTGCGCGCTGTGGATGAGGGTCCTTGCTTGCTTCGTCCTCGAGGAGCGCCCCCCACCCCCCACTGGGGGCTTCGCGCTTCCCCCAAACCATCTCCATCTCGTGCGCTCTGGGGAGTCCCCTTATCCCCGCGGCTCCAAGCGCGCCGGGGTGCGGGATGCCCAGGCTGGGGTCCGATTCAGCACTCCCTCTCCTCGTTCGGCTTCTCGCATCGGACCTTGGAGGCCAGGGTGCCCCGGCCGCAACCCCCGCTCGGAGCTCCCAGCCGCCCCCACCTCAGCCCCGGCGCGCTGAGCACCGACTGGGCCCCGGTGGCCTCGCTCCGCTGAGCGCCCCTCCCTCAGCTCCCGCCGGCCATGGCCGCTCCCGGCCGGGAGCCGCCGCCGCCTCCACCGCCGCCGAATTCTTACCCGCCTCGGGGCAGCGCCGGCCGCCGGCCCTGCAGTCCATGAGCCGCCACTGGCCCCGGCCCGCTGCGGCTCGGCACGGCTCCGGCTGGCGCTGCGGTTCAGGCTCCGGCTCCGGCTGGCTCTGGGCGCAGCAGCCCCAGCGGCTTCGCGTCCGCGCCGCGCTCCCGCTCCCCGAGTGTGAGGCGGCGGCAGCGGCGGCGGCGGCGGAGCCAGCAGCGAGCGGAGCGCACGGCCCGGCCCGCCCCCTCCCTCCCCCCTCCCTCCTGGCCCGCCCGCCCGCCTCCCGCCCGCCTCCCCGCCCCCCCTCCGGGCCGGGAGGTGGAGCTCGGGGCCGCTCTGGTCCCGCTGGGAGGGGACCACCCCCCTGACCCGATCACCGCTCCCTAAAGCTAGGACCCCCCCTTCGCTTTCTCCCCACTCCCCGGGGCCCGGATACACAGGCTGTCCCCCTCCATGGCTCTTCACCTTATACTTATCCCGCCCAAGCGCGCATCTGGGACCCCTCCCGAATTCCCCTCCTACCCTCAAACACCTGTCCCCTACCCTGCCCCCTGGGAAGTCGAGGCAGGGAAAGCGTCTTCTTCCCTGGGCATTTGTTCCCCCAGGTCCACCTTCTTCCCGCCCAGACCCCCAGATCACCCCGGGCGGCCCTCCCTTCCCACTGAGCTTCGGGGAAGTCCACCCCTCCCCCTCTGGCCGGAGCCGCAGAGCGGTCAGCCTCGGTGGCCGCAGCACGCCGTGGGGGTGGGGCTATGGAGGGGATCGTGGGAGGGGGAGGGTAATGGCACCCAGAGGTCCTCTAGAATGAGGATGGGGGAGATATACAAGTGTGAGGATGGAGTGACGCGCCGAGCTCGGGCTATTCGAGGGTCCCCCAATCACCTGCCCTCAGGGCGGCAGGGAGCTGTGGCCGCGCACATTTACCAGTGACATACAGACAATCACACAGAGTCACACGGGTTCCTGTCCCACGGGGCCGCGCAGTGTCACGGCCTGTGTCACACGCCCTCGTAGTGCCGCACGCTCCCTGTCACACTCACACTCACCGAGTCACACACGGTGTCACACGCAGTGTCTCACACACTCGGATACTCAGTTTCTCCTGCTCAGCTCCGGCTCTCTGGCGCCATCTACAGGTCTCTGAGCAGCTTGGGAACTCCCTTTCCTGCGCTCAGGGTTTGGAACCCCAGGCTCCTGAGTGCCTCGGTTCAAGATGATCTCCCGCCTGCCGCCCCTTATAAGCCTGGGCAGCAGTTCCAGGTCGGAAGAACGAGGAGGGTTGTCCCTGGCAAGGCCTGGCGTTGGTTGTGGAAAAGCCTGTGGTGGGATGACTGGTTGCTGGGCCTCAGTTTGCCCTTGCCTTTGACTCCTCCTCCCTGTCCTCCCCATTTTCCCTGTTTCTACCACGCTTCTATCCCTTGTCTCTTTCCTCTGCTTCCTCACCTTCTCATACCTAGCCTTCCTCTGTGGAACACTCTTCAGGGTAAAGGGTAGGATCTCTGGTCAGCTAAGGGGGCACGCAAAGACTGCCCAAGATCTCTCCCAGAGCAACCCTCCTCCACCGGACTCCCTTTCTGGCCAGGGTCTTGCTGCAGTCCTCCCCTCCCCCAGTCTTCAGCCCCAGGAGCCCAGGTGGGGGGCTCTGGGTGGAAGATGGAGCCAGCTAGTGAAAGGAGGATCTGTCCTGTAAGTGGCTTCTCTCTGCACCCTGCAAAACTCATCCTCTCCTCATCAGTGAGCACAGCTCCAAGGAAGGAATCAGTGGCCAGAGAGAAGAAATCTCCCACAGAGGAGCTGCCCCAGCCTCCCTGCCCCCAGCATGTGCCTGCTGCCCACTGCAGCAAACCCTCCCCAGTCTGCTTGCTGGGAGCCATTCAAAGGCTCCTCTGTTCTCCTCCCTTGCTCACGGCTGAGCAAGATAGGCAGCCGCAGCACTGGGCAGGAAATGCTAATCTCCCAGATGTTCTCCTCCGTCCTCCCTGCTCTGTCACCATCAAACCCAAATCCTGCACCAAGTGGTAGGAGCAGAACTGGGCCAGGGCAACACCAGGGTGTGCCTACTTTTCTCTCTGCCCCTCATCCCCTTCTACCCCAGCTGCCAGGCTGGGCTCTGTGGGAACCTGAGCCTGGGGCAATGCAGACACGGGGATGGGGCTGTCTTCCCCAGGAAGGAAGGCAGGCAAAGGGCAGGAACTGGGAGGTGGCATCTGAAGAGGAAAGAAGCAAGGCTCCTGGCCTCATACCAAACTGGGAGGAAGACCTGGTTGGCAAGTTGAGCATTGGGGGGCTCCTGAAACTGATGGTGCCTGAGATTCCAGCTGAGCCTCTGACAGGGGATTGGAGCCTGGGGGATGCTAGATGTGGGAGTGGTTGGGATGCTTGGGGCCTAAGGCTCTTGCTGTAATATGTGTGTACCTGGGAGGGACTGTGGCTAAGAGGATTAGGATGTTGTAGGGCCTGGTACTGTAACAGAAAGCCTGTTGCCTATGATTGCAGCTAGGACAACTGTTGTGATGCTATGATGCTGATGTGCCTAGGCTATAGCCAGAACAATCAGATTATTGGAGAGGCTGTTGTCAAGCTGTGTGTGTGTGTGTGTTCGTGTGTGCGTATTGAGGGGAGAGCTATAACTGAAACGCTTCAGTTGAGCCTGAAGCTGTAAGTGTGAGGCTGGCACACCTGAGACTGGTTATAGCCAAGAAGCTGTTCTCTGTTCATATGACGTAGGTAGAGCTGTAGCTGGATCCATTGCCTAGGTCCTAGGAGATGAGAAGCTGTTGCTAGGAGCCTGTACCTGGGAGGAAGGCTGTTACCTGGGATAAGAGCAGAGCTACTGTTGTGTATAGGACTGTAGCTGGGATGCTATTGGTCCTGAAGCTATTGCTGTGATGACAGCATACAGGGGATTGGTTATAGCTAAGATGCTGTTGCCCAGGCTTGTGGCTGGGCTGTGACTGTGTGCAGGACTCTAGCTGGTATGCTGTTATGCCTGCAGCCATAGCTCTGAAGCTCATGTGTAGCTGGGAGGCCATTTCCTGGTAATATAGCTAGACCACTGTTGTGTGGGGGCCGCAGCCCAGGCTCCGTTGCCTAGGAGATGAGAAGCTCTTCCCTGAGATGCTGTTCTGGGAGGCCGAATGCTACCTGTGATGGGAGCTGATCTGCTGTTGGAGCTGATCTACTGTTGTGCTTGGGATGGTTCCCGGGTGGCTATTGCTGCGTCTGTGGCTGGCTGAGTGGGGGAAGGCGAGCGAGTTCTGCCTTGAGGTCTGGGAGATGCCAGGAGCCCGAGGCTGGGCGGGGGCTGCCGCTCTGGGGAAGCTTCAGCAGCTGCTCTGCTGTGGAGCTGGGAAGCCTGTTTTCATTACTGTTTTAACTCTTTTTTTAACCTTGTTTTTCTCTCGGTTGCACTTTCGCTCACTCATTAATTTTGGTATTTTTCTCACGGTGCCTCAGCCCCTGTCACGGCTGCCATGGCAACAGGAGGCAATGTGCACAGTGCCAAAATATCTGATCAAAAAATAACCAAAATAAGCAAACACCAAAACAGCTGTGCTGGGGGCTATGGCCAAGGGAGAGCCGATGGCTCAGGTCCTAGAAACCCTAGGTTCCCAAAGGACCCATTTCACTTCCCCAGGGAAGCTTTGCTGAACCTTCTGATAACCTGAGAGACCCCTTTCCAAGGGACTCCGATAACACATTCTCCCAGGACTCTGATTTCCAATGGTCGCTGACCAAGAGGCAGCTTTGCCTGGGGTGGGAGCATTGAGAGAGTGTGAGGCCTGGGGCTCACCTCCCAGGAGCTAACAGTCAAGCCTCTAAGAAGCTCCCTCCCTGCCTTAGCCACACACATCTGCACCCACCCATCCCTCTCCTGGTCCCGCCTTTTTTAGGCTTCTTCCACCCTCTCTGCTCCCAACCCCTGCTTGGCCACCTCCACTTTCTTCTTTTCATACCCCAACATCCTGACAGGATGGACAGAGGAGAGGAAGCAGCAGCCTCCAGGCCCACCTCCATCTCCTCAGTGGAGGTACTAGGGAGGGAGCCTCTGGCCACCTCTAGCTCCAGATGCCTAAAGGGACATTCCTGGACAGCCCTGAACGCCCACTCCAATTTCCCCTCCTATTTCCCAGGAGCCTGCTAGTTTCCTGGGGGCCTCCTCTCCAGTGGAGGGGTAAAACGATAGAGCTTCGTGTGAAATACGAAGGGGCAGAGACCTCTTGCTATTCCTGTCTTCCTTCACCCACTAATTTCCCCTTTGAGGGGGCTTGTCTAGATGTCTGGAACAGTGAAACTGGAGGAACAAGAAGAAGCCCCTCAACTCTGCCTCAATCTCATTGTGCGACTACATCAAGGCTCCTTTTTTTTTTTTTTGGAAGATTAGTACTGAGCTAACATCAGCAGCCGCCAATGCTCCTCTTTTTGCTGAGGAAGATTGGCCCTGAGCTAACATCCGTACCCATCTTCCTCTATTTTATATATGGGATGCCTGCTACAGCATAGCTTGATAAGTGGCACAGAGGTCTGCGACCGGGATGGGAACTGACGAACCCCAGGCCAGCGAAGTGGAGCTCCCGGGAACTTAACCACTCCATCTTGGGGCTGGCCCAGAGCTCCTCTTCTTGATGCCCTTCCACCAACAGTGAAAGTCTCACTTCCAACAGGTCTCCATCCCCCTCTGGGAATAGCTAGAACTCACCTCCTGCTCAGTACTTTAAATTCCTCTCCCTCCTCCCCCCCAAGAGCAGAGGTGTCCTTGGCCTCCTGGCAGAGCCTTCCTGGGCCTGTTTCCATAGAAACCGGGCAGTCTGTGCAGTGCGGGAAGGGGCGGGGAGACAGGAGCAGGGAGGGGGAACCAGACCTCAGGGACAGACCCAGAAGAAGGGACAGGGGCACTGAGGGAAAGAGGGAAGCTGCCTCATCCAAAGGAAGGATGGGACTCTGATTTGGAAAGGGGCCAGAGGAGGTAGCAAAAGCTTGGTAGGTTGTCCCCACGCAGCTTTCTCTCTGCCTCTTGAGGAGGGGGCAAACTGTCTTCTCCTCTGGCATAAGGAGGGGGAATTCCTCTCTCCCCACCCCACTAAAATCCTTTACCAGGGCCTGCCTGATCCTGGATGACTCTCTTTCCCAGGAGCCACCAGTCTCTCAGACAGGGACCATAGGATACCTTCCCTCCCCCAAGAGCTCGGCACTCGCCTCAGCCCAGTGGCTCCGTGCTCTGGAGGCTGGGCAGCCCCAGGACCCCGTGGCCGCCGCTGACCCCGTGGCGTGCTGCTCTCAAAGGCTCCATTCATATCTGGGGGCTGAAGGCACCATTGTCCCCGGCGGGGGGTGATGGGGGCAGTGAGGGGTCTCGACTCAGAAGGAAGGAATGCGTCTGGAGAAGTTGCCCCCAGGGCTCCAGTCTCCAGGTCCCCACCAGATCTGCATCGCGACCCCTGCAGGACCCGGAGCCCTTTCCTCCACTAGCTCCCAGAAGCCTTCGCGCTTTTCCTGAGGGTGGGGACTGCCGCGGCGCGGGGGAAGTCTCGCCCCACCCCTCCGGCTCACTCCGGGGAACCCTTTCTGGGGCTGGGAGCTGTCCAGCACGTCGGGTCCTGACGGACCGCTGATTCGCCGAGGTACCATCGTACAAGAGGGTGCTCAGGACCAGCCCAGGGGGCTTGGGAACTCTCCTTCACCCAGGCTAAGACCACAAACTACACCTGGTCTGGGTGGGCGTGAATGCAACTCCGGACATAGGAATCCATTGGTGCTGAGAACTGACCTAAGGGAGAAACTTACCCTTGCCCTATCTGAGCAGAATTGAAGGGTCAATTCTGGCCACTCTGGTCAATACCAGGCCACTCCCCTGGACTTCTGTCTCCCGACCTGGCAGAAGAAAGAAACATGAGAGGTCAGGCCGTGCCTCTCCCCCACCCCCCATCTCTCCCCCTGCCTCTGTTTCTGTTTTCCTCCCTCCTCCTCTCTTTCCCTCCCTGCTGGGTTGGGGGCTGCTGAATTATCATTTCTCAGCTCTGCTAATGTGCTCCCTGCTGTGGGGAGGGATCATAATTCTGGGAGATGATTAAGTTTCAAATTGTTTTTCTTTGTGTTGTTGAAGATGAAGCTTTAATATGGTCCCTCCCCAGACAGGGGGCCTAGCCTGGCCCCAGCTGCCTGCCCCCATCCCCCTCTGCTAGCCCTATCCTCTTTGACAGGCCAGGTGTGGGACCATGTCCCTTGGGGTCCTCTCTAAACTTTTATGTGTGTTTGGGGGGTAGGCATGGACCTAGCCTTGACACAAAGGGGAATACATATAATGTAGTGGTGAGAAACACTGGTTTTGAAGTCAGACAAGTCAGAATTCAAATCCTAATTCTGCCGCTTATTACCTGTGTGATCTTGGATGAGTTACTTAAACTATCTGAGCCTCAGTTTCTTCATCTATTAAATGGGGATAATTTAGTAATTGCCTCATGGAGTGCTTATGTGGATTTCAAGTGATAATGCTTGTAAAGTGCTTAGCAGAGTGCCTGGCTCATGGTAAAACTTGGTAAGTGTTAGTGGTTGTTAGTACACACATACCCCATCCTGTGTGATCCTGCCTCCGCTATCCTCCCTAACGCTGTTCTTCAGTTCAGTAAATGTATACCTAAGACCTGCTATTTTCCAGATACTGTGCAATAGAGATTAAGTTATCCAGGAGTGAGGAGGTTGGTTTTCTTGCTTATCTGCCCTCAAACACACCTTCATTCACCTCCTTCCTTCTTTTCAATTTAAGTTCGCTCCCATTATATCCTTCATTATTCCCACTCTATTCTTCCTTCTTTCACTGCGGTCTTATCACTTCACCTTGATTCTTATCCTCCTAACACACATGCATCTTTTACCTTCTACATCATCTTCATCCCATTTGGGGCCATCATAGTGAATAAAGGGGCAGAATTTTCAAACTAGGAGAGAAAATTCTGAGTCATACCATGTGTGTGTATGTCTGTGTGTGTCTGAGGGTCACAAACATTAATTCCCATTCAATGGTGGTCTATAGCAGACTTCTGAACACTCACATTTGAACTTTTGTTTATTTGCCTGTCTATCCCCTACTCATAAGCCTTACAATCCTTGAAATATGTCTATTTCTTTGCCTACCTACCTACCTGCTCTGTCCCACCCTCTATCTTTGTTATACTCTAAGTGGGAAAGCCTGCTGGTTGTCAGTAAGAGAAGCTGATTTATGATAATGTATTTTTGTCTGTGCTCAACTGGCTTCCTCCCCTTCACCATACTGGCTTTTTCCCCTTGAGTTTCTCCAAGAAGTCATTTCATAACTTTTTGAGGGCTTGATTCAGTGCAGGAAACAAACTACTCCAGGTATTTTAAACTGAAGGGAATTTAATATAGGGAATTAAGTGCTTACAAAAACATTGCAAACACTTGTAGAATGGACTCCTAGAAATTGTACCAAGAGAGCTAATACCAGGAGAGCTAATACATATGCCATGACCAGAAAGATGGGAGCTTAAAAGGCCATACTTGAACTATTGAATTAAAGAACACATTGCCAGAGATTAGCCATCTAGGAATTAGGAAGAAGAGACTAGGAAGCTGGAATGGCTGTCACAGGAGAATCCCATGTCTCCAGGATTCTGCTTGCCAGCAGAAAGCCGAAAATAGCAGAAAGAAGGCCACTTCCTCCTTTCTGCCTTCCAGTCACACAAGTACACTTAATTGTAAGGGAGTCAGGGAAGTGTATTCCAGCTTTCTAGTCTCTGTGACACAATAGAAGAAAGTAGGAATGAAGGATGCGTGCCAATTGACCATATTCAACACTAATTTGGACCTTGCCCTTTAGGAGTTCAGACTAGAGGAGACAACACCAGGATCAGTGCAGGGTGAAAGGATGAGCCAGGAAGTGTCTATGACAGACCAAATTTCAGCCACATGAGGTCTGGGATCTTAGTAGTCTTAAACTAATTCCAGACCTAATTTGGAGCTATGGCGTTCAGGCTCTGCTGATCACTGGAGGAACAAAGCTGAAGTCAGGGCACTAGGAAGAGAGGGGGAAAGAAGAGACCATGATCCAATGTCCAAGACAATTCTCACTTCCTGGAAGGGCCTGTACACAATAAGCCAGAGCCCCAAGTGCAGTCCCAAGAAAACAGGGCCCATCCTCAGTGGCAGCTCCTCCCTCACACTGACTGGTTTTGGTTTGTGTCGCCCTATGTGGCTCACCTCTCACCTGCTTCAGACCATCGTTCTAAAATAAGCCCCCAGGACCACCAGTGGGAGAAGAGAAATACATAGGGAAGGCTAAAGTGGGCCCATCTCTCAAGCAGGAGGGCCTGAGCCCATGAATGTTTTGCTGGAGAACATTAAGGATCTGGCACTTTCCAGCTGTCTATATCTGCTTCCTTCTGCAATTCCAGATGTTTTGGCATCTCTCTTCCTCTCAGACTCCAGGAATCAGGAGCCAGGTTCAGGTGCTTCTAGGATAAGAGAATAGTGGCAGCTTCCAAGATCTCAAATAAATCCCAAGTTCATGAATGACATCAGTTTATGTCTGCTGAGTGAGTATGAAAGTCTGGGGATAAGGGGTGGGCTGTCATCTCTTCATGGGCTTAAAATGGAACATAGTATATCCTGGCAGGTAAAAGCTTGGCCTCAAAAATTCTTTCCTGGCTCAGCTACTTCCTAGTTGTGTAACCTTGGGCCAATGACTTAATCTCTCTGAGCTTGTTCCCATCTGTAAAATGGGAATAATATGTACTTACCTCACAAGATGGTTGGAGTATTAATTGAAATAATTATATATAAATACATATAAAGTGCTTAGTCCAGTTCCTGGCATATAGTAAGCTTTCAATAAATGTTAGCCGATAGTATTTTTATTATTATTATCAATACCATATTTTCTCAGCAACTGATGTCTTCCATCTTAATTACCAGGAAACATCTAGAAAAAGGGGTTCCTCACAGAAGGCTTGCTCTGGAAGAATGAGCTCTTAGTCGCATTCTGGAAAAGTGGGGAGCCAGACCAGGCCAAGATGCCCCTCAAGCCTGTTCCCTCCAGCTGAGAAATCTATGTCCCCTTGAATCCTAGTGCTGTCCTTGTGTGGTCTCATTGGCATCTTTACATGCCCCAGGGAAGGGGACATTCTGTCACACTGGCAGGTGAGGAAGGAAGAGACGGTGATATTCAGAGGCCCAAGATCAAGAGTTTGGAACCATCTGCTCTGACCTTTTGCACACTATTCCCTCCTTCTCTGCTCTCTTTTCCTCAAACCCTCCAACTTCATTTAAATTTTGTTGAGCATCTATACGTACCAGGCACTACACTAGGCACTGAGAGTACAGTAAAGAACAGAGAGAAAGGCAGCCCCTAACCAACTGGAGCTGTCAGTCTACTGGGGTCACAAACTATACAAATATAATCACACAAATAATCATTTAATTATAGTCATAATAGGTGCATCTAAGGAAAACAACAGAGAGTAATGAGAGTGGATATGGGGGAACTTAACTTCCCTTGTTAGTCTGGGAGAAGAGGACGGGGAAGGCCAGATCAGACCTGAAGAATGAGTAAGAGTCAGCCAGCCACGGAGGGGGAGGCGCCCTGGCAGAGTGAGTTCCTGCCAAAATGTCTAATGATAACTTTATGGTGTGTATTTGATTCTTAATTGGGAACTCACAAAGGGATAAATGTTTAATGGTGGGATTTTTGAGAGGTATGTGACCAGCTGATAGGATCAGAAGGCCTTTTCAACAGCACTCAAACCCAACCTGTGGCCAGGAGATCTATCTCTCGGTATATAGTGAGTGTGTGTGTGTGTGTGTGTGTGTAGGAGTGTAAATGCATGTTTGTGACTATGAATGTTAGTGCAGGTGTGGATGGATAAATGCAGAGCTATAACTAATAATTTTGACATCTGAGCCAAGCAGCAGAAACATATCTTTAAATCCAGGGATACACCAGCTCATGGGGGAGTTGGGAGAGAGCTGGGAAGGAAAACTGTTCCCCCATATGCACATAGGAGCCCCCAGCAGTTGGGTTCCCCACCCTTGACCTTAGACATCTCAGATCATCCATGTCTGCCAAGTGTCAGGGGCAAATGAGCCACCCCTGCTAGCAAAACGTTGTTGGGGGAGGAGAAGAAGCTTTAAACTTTGCATAGTCTTTTTTTTTTGAGGAAGATTAGCCCTGAGCTAACTACTGCCAATCCTCCTCTTTTTGCTGAGGAAGACTGGCCCTGAGCTAACACCCATGCCCATCTTCCTCTACTTTATATGTGGGACACCTACCACAGCATGGCTTTTGCCAATGGTGCCATGTCCACACCCGGGATGCGAACCGGCGAACCCTGGGCCGCCAAGAAATGGAACATGCGAACTTAACTGCTGCACCACCGGGCCAGCCCACTGCATAGTCTTTTAGAAAATCATTCTTCAAAATGTTGGCACCCTCCATATTTTTGATCCTGGGCCCCTGCTGAGGGTGCCTTTACTGAGACTTTGAATGTACATATGCATATATACGTGTGTGAATGCTGACTGTGTGTGCTTATATGAGTATGGATAGGTGCTTGGGGGCTACAGTGTAAACTGTGATAACTAAGAGCCCCTGTGAGTTTGGGGCCAGCAGATGTGTTTGTATGCTCCTCCCCTCCTGCAATTCCTTTCTCCGCTGATCTCATGAGAAGCAGAAGCTGGGATTATCTGCTGGTCAGGGCTGAGTCCCTTCATATTTACAACAGACTGAAAATGTACTGACCGCAACAAGGCAAACAGAAATAATGTGTTACATTCACCTCCATTCCATAAGGCAAGTGGAACCTGGGCCCGTTGCAGTGGACGAGCTTCAATAATTCATCCCAGCTGCCAATGCGGTATTGACATAAAGCTAATTTAACACTGGGGGAGCCAGGGGAAATAAGGAGCAATTATGCCTTCACCTGCAGTGTGGTCACTCTGCTCGTGACCTGGTGCTATACTGGAAAGCAGAGTCCCAGAGTGGGAAGAGGGCTGGGGAGGTCCCTTACCCTCTTCCCTCCTTGCAGGCAGTTGACTTTCTGAGGCTGTTAGGATAATGTCCTGTTTTCTTCTCAATGATATTCTCGAATAGAGACTTCCTACCCCCCATCTCAAGATTTGGACGTCCCAATAGTGAAGGAGATGTTTCCTAGGTCAGATCAAGGTCTTTTATGTATCTCTTTCCAAGGAATCAAAACCACTGTCACTTTCTATGGAATGTGACAGTTGGAGGACTGAGGTTGAGGTTTTTGCTGGAGAGAGAGGGAACTTACGATTAATGCCTCAAATGGCATCCAACAACCCATTTGATTTTCTTCTTTCTCGAAAATAAAAATCACTCATTCAACATACAAAAAAATGTTTATTGAGTTCCTATCTTTCTTCATTTATTTAATGAATGCTTAGTAAGCACCTACCGGTACTAGGTGAACCAAACAGTATGGATCCTTGGCTTTGTGCATTGACAGTATAGCAAGGGAGAGAGGCATTAAACAAATAAACACATGAAGTAGTATATAATTGCAGATCGTTGCTGATACTACTTATTTCTACTCATGCATTCATTCAACCATCAATTCAATGACAGAGTATAACAGTAAGGCACAGCTTTGGAATGCGAAGGCCTCTCTGGCTCTGTTACCCTGGGGAAGAAAGTGGGAAGAGTAAGGGGAGCGGGGAGGCACATGGTTAACGCTGTGCTTCTTGCTGCAAGCAGACGATTGCTGGGGCCTAGTGAGAGAAAAGGAATTGGAAAAGAAAAGTCTGAGTTCAAATTCTGCCTCTGCCACTTTATATTTGAGTGGCCTTGGGCAAGTTACTTCTCTCCTTCAAGTGTCAGTTACCTCATCTATAAAATGAAGATGATAACATTTCCCACTTTGTAAGATTATTGTGGGAAATTGGGTAAAATAATGTTCTAAAGTGCTTACCAGTACTTGGCATATGGTAAGTGTCAATAAATTACTATTATTGTATTATGATTATCCTCAAACGCTCCAAGTTCTTCCTTACCCCCAGGCTTTGGCACTGTTTGTTCCCTCTTCCTGGATCACACCCTGTTCCCTTTACACATTTATATGTATCTTTCAAGTAACAGCTGAAGTGTGTTTCCCCGGGAATGACTTTCCTGACCCCTAGATCAGTGGCTTTCAAACTTTAGTGCATGTAAGAGTCAGTGTGTGTGTGTCTGTGTGCGTGTGTGTGCTTATTACAAAGCCGATTCCTTCTTTTGACAAAGTATCATGGCGATGTGAGATGAAACAGTAGGGGAAACTAAAACTGAATGAGAGATATACAGGAACTCTGTACTATCTTTACAACTTTTCTGCAAATCTAAGATTATTCTAAAATAAAAAGTTTTTTTTTTTCAAAAATCGGATTCCTATGCAAATCAAAACCACAATGAGATATTTCCTCATAATATCAAAAAACAGAAAATAATGTGTTGGTGAGGATGTGGAGAAATTGGAACCCTTGTGCACTGTTGGGAATATAAAATGGTGCAGCTGCTATGGAAAACAGTTTGGTGGTTCCTTAAAAAGCTAACCAGAGAATTAGCATATGACCCAGCAATTCCACTCCTAGGTATATACCCAAGAGAATTGGAAACAGGTACTCAAACAGATACTTGTACATGAATGTTCACAGTAGCAATATTCACAATAGCCAAAGGGTGGAACCAACCCAAATGTCCATCAGTGGAAGAATGGATAAACAAACTATGGTATATCTACATAATGGAATATTATTAAAGAATAAGAAGAAATTAAGTCCTGATACATGCTAAACATGGATGAACCTCAAAAACATTGTGCTAAATGGAAGAAGAGAGACATGAAAGGTCATATAGTATATGATTTCATTCATATGAAATGTCCAGAAAAGGTAAATCCATAGAGACAGAAAGCAGGTTAGTATTTGCCAGGAGTTGGGGGAGGAGGCAGGGACAGTGACTGCATGATGGGTACGGGGTTTCTTTTGGGGATGATGAAAATGTTTTAGAACTAGATAGAGGTTATGATTGCACAACATTGTGAATGCACTAAATGCCACTGAAGTGTATACTTTTAAATGACTAATTGTATGTTATGTAAGTTTTACTTCAATTAAAAAAATCAGATTTCTGGCCTCCCTTTCAGAGCTTTTGACTCCGTCCATCTGGCATGAAGCCTGGGAATCTGAATTTTATGCAAGGACCTCAGATGCCTCTGATGCAGGTGGTCCAGGGACCGTACTTAGAGAAACATCACTAAACTGTGTTAAGACTCCTGTTGACCCTCTCCCATAGAACCTGAGCCTCTCCTTTTGTAATATGCCTCCTCATTTAGTTGCTTATCTTGCACCTCTTTTTCCCTAGACTGCAAACTCCATGAGGGCAGGGCTCATGTCTTCCCTAATCAACATAACATCCCCAGCATTTAGAAAAAGCACCTGGACATTATATGTGCTCAGTCAATATAGGCTGAATGGAATTACTGAGCTGGATTAACAGGAAGGGGTCAGAGTAAAAGGAGAGAATCCTAAGGAGTCTCTAGCCCAAGAATCCACAGTCTACATGGTGGGTCCAAGGTTTAAACTCCCTTTTCTCCATGACTTCCACCATATGACAAAGTGTATCAGCCCCCGGGGTGGAAATCAGCATACTCTGGTTGGCAAAATAGGCTTCCCCAGTACCCCAAACGGGGTTCTCCTTGGGCAGGCATATCTAGGGAGCTCATGGCCAAGCCTGGGCATAGTCTCAGTTCTGAGACCCTGGGACATGGCATGCAGAGGTGCACACCTCCCTTGGCATCTCCTGGCTGGAAGAGTCTAGCCAGCTTTCCCTGGCCTCCTGGTTGATCCCAGCACCTTTTGGCTGGGTGACTGCTCTTACTCTTGGCTGCTTCCACGGAGCCTTAGAGCACGCAGTCAGCAGAATGGCTTCCCTCACCATCATTGCGCTGGGCCTGGGCCATCCTACTGTCTCCTGTGCTGACTTCTGAGGCCTCATCCATACTGCAGGAAGCATGATACAGCCGAGAAGGTGTAGGTGAGACATCCTGGGGACTGGCTGGAGCCTCTTGCCTGGGCCTCTCCCATGGGGCCTGCGCAGATGTAATTTCTCCTCTCAGCCCTCTCATTTAGGCCCCCAGAGTTCCCCTCTACTCTCAAGGGGAGGGTGAAGTTTTTAACTCTGCACTAAGCTTGTGACTGTCAACTAACCCTAAATCAATCCCGCCCACCCCCGACCCCATACACACATCCTTATACTTACGCACAGGATATCACAGAAATAGGAGGCCACTGTGCTGCAAAGGAAAAACTAGGGCCTTTTCTTAATTTAATCACTGGCGAATTATGTGGCCTTCTCCAAGGCCCCAGATCTTTCCCTCAACATGAAAAATATCACTTCCATGGGGCACATCCTATGCGACAGGCAGTGGAGCTCAGGGCTTTACATGCGTTACCTCATTCAATTCTCACGCAACTCTACCAGGTGAGTGATGTTTTATAAACTTAGTTGTGAAATATAACAGATACACAGAAGACGTCTAAAATGTGTATATTTAACACATACTTGTCCCCTATGTTAGTATATTATGTATTATTATAACATATATTTTATCTGTGATAAACGTTCCCTTGCTTTTCTTTATAGTTTTATTATCTGTGTATGCATTCCTAAATCATATAGTTTAGTTTTGCCTATTTTTTATCTATATATGAATGCAATCATACAATATATATTCTTTTGAGTTTGGTTTTTTGTTTAGCATGAATCTTTGTGGAATTAATTTATGTTGTTTCATGTATCTGAAGTTAATCGATGTTCATTGTTGTATATTCTGTTGTGTGAAATACCACAATTTACATTTCCATTATTATAGGTGGGTATTGGGGTTGTTTCCCCTTTTTGGCCATCACAGACATTCTTGTACATGAGTTCTGGTGTACACGGGTCCGTAATTCTCTAGAGTATGTAATTAGTAACAGAATGGCTGCATCATAGACTATGGGTATGTACAGTTTTAACAGACAAGCCCAAAGATCGTTTTTCAAAATGGTTGTGTGAAGTGTTCTATTTATCCCTCTCATTTTACTGATGAGGAAGCTGAGGCTCAGGGCTGTTCATTGTAGCCCAGGGTCACCAGCTCCCAGGGGGTGGAGCTAGGACTTCTACCGAGTCCATCTGACTTTGAAACCCATGCTCTTAACCAGCTCACTACCTACCCTCTGCTTTAATTAAGGTATACTCAACTGCTATAACTAGCAAGCCACTATAACTCAGACAAAAAACTGTTATAAAAACTCAGTTTAAAAAAACTCACTTAAAAATTCTAAATGTATATTTCTCTCTCAAATCATCTTCTGAAGAGAGTGTTTCAGATCAGCAGGCAGTTCTGTGCCACAGTCATAGAGAAAGCAAGGTTACCCTAGAGCCTTGTCATGGGGTGCATGGTTGAGGCCAGATTGCTGCCATGTTTGAGACCCAGCTGGTGAGAGAATGGAAGCCTGTGTAGGAGTTTATAGACGTGTAAGGTTCTATCTGTGAATGTGGCTTGGAAGTGGTCCATATCACTTCCTTACTTAGTCACCTGGCCGTTCCTAGCTGGGATGGACACTGGAAAATGTAGACCCTGATCGGACAGCCACATCCCAGCTCAATTCTATTACCATGGAAGAAGGGGAAGATGGATTTTGGTGGATAATTAGCCATCTCACTACAAAGTATTGCCTCCTCCCTCCCCTTATTTCTAGGGTTGTTTCTGTTCTGCTTACTTTGACTAATAATTTTCCCCTTCTTTTGTCTCTCATGGCAATCTCAAGGACAAATCATGTAGCCCATGAATAGGCTCACTGAAGTTTCAAGAAGACAACAGTTCTATTCTAGGTAGTTGTTGGGCGAAGGGAAGAGAAGTGCTCTTGTATCCAGTCTGACTCTTTTCAATAAATGTATTTTCGAGAGCTTATTTCCTGTAAAGCACTGAGCACACGCAGAGACATCATGCTTGTGTACCACACATGGGAGTTCCAGAAAACGGCATGCATGGATGAAGCGTTAAGGGCATGTGTACCTGCAGGGCAAGCTGCAGGTACATAGAGCCGCAGATCACAGAGTCCCAGATATGCAGCCATATCCTGCCCTGCAATGAGAGTCCCATGTAGCACATGCAGAGAAGATTGGACTGCATGGGTATCGATACGCATAGGGAAGGAATGTGTATTCAGTATATGCTTCACAAAGGATGGTGCCATGGAATAACCTCGCACTTTGAGTAATCCCTCCATTCTACTCAAGACTAGAGACACAGCCTTGGACCTTAGCAACAACAGGTCTTAAAGGGCTTGGTCTGTAGAAGTTTTGGTTTCTTACATTCAAATAGTCCCATTCAATGGTCTGTTGGTCTCCTAATACCTAGAGGCATCTTCAAATAGGAGGGGCTGTCCTGTAAGGGGGCGAGTTCTCTGTACCTGTCAGGGAAGCCTGCATGGATTAGGTAGGAGACCCAATGAGATGACCTCCAGGTCCTTTCCAAATCTGGGTCTATGTTCCAAGGTTAAATGGGTATTGTTCGAAGGTGTCAGACATTCTGAACCACTAACTTCTCATCTTTTCTTCTGCCTCACGGTAAAGAGGGTACCCCCTTTCTGCCAGGCAGATGACCTACCCTGGGAATCCTGGAGGAGCATCTGGACAAAGGATGGGGGTGAGGAGGATGAGGATCAGAAAGACTTAGAAGTGTGTCCTGGCTCTGTTCTAGCTGGGCAAATCTCTCAACTATTCTCAGCCTCAGTTTCCTCAACTGTAAAATAAACCTCGATCTGAGAAAGAAATAATAATCATTCTCATTTTACAGATGAGGAATCTGAGGCTCAGTTAAGTTAACTTGCTCAAGAATTCACCCTACAAAGTAGATTCAGGATGCAAACTCAGGCAGTCTGACTCTAGAGTCGAGGTTCTTAATTACCAAGGCTCGTTGCTGGGGTAGAGGCAAGCGCGCTGAGTCAGGGAAGAGGAGAGAACTCTACCCATTTGATGTAGACTTCCACTGTTAGATGTTTCCTGGTTTCCAAATTGTTAAAACGAGAGTAAGTATGTTTTAACGTGAAGGGAATGCGGCATTGTGGGTGGGCGGGAAGGAGAAGGAACAGAAACTCAATGTGACTAGACTCTCTCATGCTGTTTCCTTCTCGGGCTTAACAGCCTGGAGCAGGCCCCAAGCAGGGGAACAGCCATGTTCACACGGGCCCGAGGGCGCCTGCTCCCCAGGAGGAGGACGTGGAGCCACCTTCTCTGCAGGGTGCCGCTGGCTCTCTCTTGCCCGGCAACCAAGGTTTGGACGAGAGAGGAGGGGTGCAGCGGTTGCCACAGTTTACGCTCCTCCAGAGCTTCGGAGCAAGATTTCCCCAAAAAGCCATACTAAATAAATAAAAGGAAATTCAGCAGATGGGAACATGAATCAATGAAAACTCCCATATGAGTGCAAAGATTTATGTCAAAAAACAAAACATCAACATCTGGGAGCTGCCGCGTCTCCTCTTGGCTGCTCGTTTGGAATGGATTCTCGGCGTCGCTTTCCGCTTCTTTCTGGCCCTGGGAGACACAGAAAGAAATAAAGAATGAAGCCCATTTTAAAAATAGTCATTTTTAATCAGAAATGAACGCTGCTTTCCCCCTCAAGGCTGCAGGGAACGTAATCCGGGCTGCGGCGCTCGGCCCCGGCATCACGGGGAGAGAGAGACCCCTGCCGGTCGCGGAGGGGCGCCCCTCGCTCCCCGCCCCCGGCGGCCCTCGGGTGTCCGTTACCGCCGGATCGCGCGGCCGCCGCGGCCGCACGAGCACGCACACGGCGCCCACCGCACTGCGGCCGCGCCCGGACCCGGCACGTGGGTGGGGACCCGGTCTGGGCGATTCGGTGGCCGCAGCCGCCCGCGGTCGGGCCTGCAGCCACAGAACTCATCCGGCCAGAGCGAACCTCTGCGTGGGTTCCCCCAATTCCGGGGAGAAGGATGGGGGGCACACGCTGCGGAAGAGGAACCTAGGCCTTGAGGAACAGGCGGCGCAGAGCAAAGACTGCATGTGGATCTTAGGCTAGGCCGCGCAGGAGTTAAGAGGCCAGGCGTTGGATCCTGATATCTGGGTTCAAATCCCAGCTCTGCCCCGGCCAACTCTGTGACCTTGAGCAAGTTAACCTCCCTGAGCCAGGGGTTCATCATCTGTAAAATGGAAATAATAGCATCAGGCTCCTTGGGTTGTTGTGAAAAGTAAATGAGAAAACATGTAAAGTACTTAGCACAGTGTGTATTTACATAAAATTGAATAAACACTAGCTATAGTCATTAGGATAAAGGCTCAAATTCTCACCATAGCCTACAAGGCTGTGCATAACCCGTGCTCCCAGCTCTGGGGCCTTGGTGAGGCCACTGACCCCCTCCATTACTGGGCTCCAGCCTCATTAACTTTGTCTTCTATTCCAGTAGCCTAGTTCCCTTCTGCTTCAGGACCTTTGCATGTGCTGTTTCCTCTGTGTGGAAGGCACTTTTCCACCCTCCACTTCAACTAGGCTGCCCTTTCTTTGGGCCTCAGTTTACTTGTCACATTACCTAGAAAACTCCGTGATTCTCCCCTCCCCCAAATGTAGCCTGTGCTCTATGCTCTCAGAGCAGCCTGGGCTTCCTACTAGCAATGCTCCCAGTTGTAATGCATCATCGGTTTTGTTGTATGTTTCACGTCCATCACCCCCTAGACAGTTCATTCCACAAGGCCAGGAGCTTATCCTATTGCATTCACTGTGGTATCCCCAGCCCCCAGGACAGTGACTGGCCTAGGCCCTCTGTTTGTGGTGAATGACCCAGAGTGGATGGTAGGACTCTGAGGCGAGAGGGAGCCTTGAGTCTTCTATATTGTTTTACGAGTTCCTTCCAACAACGAACGTGTTGATTAAACTCATCTATGTGCCAGGTCCTATGCTGGGCACCAAGGATGCAGATCCATACAGTTCTATTTCTAACTTCATGGAGCTCATAGTCCAATGGCAGAGACAGACATGTAAACAGGACAACACAGATGAGGTGGAGACAGCAGTGAGGGTGTGTTGTGGGGAATGGGGACAGCTGCTCTACAAGGACAGGGCCTTTGGCTCCAGGTGGTATAGGTGAACTAAGCTACGTACTTTACCTGCATTATCTTACTAAAACTCACAACTATTAGATAGCCCTATCGTCATCCCTATTGTACAGATGAGGCATAAAGAGGATAACAACTTGTGTAGAGTCACAAAGGTAGTAATGGCAGAAGTGGGATTCGAACAGGAGCACACTCTGCTTCAGAGCCACAGTTCTTAACTACTTGGCCACTGCCTCAGAGCAAAAAACGGTGAAGTCACCCTCCCCGTCCGTGACCGCCGTTCTGCACTCGGTGAGAGTGGGACACTGCCCCTCACCACGTTCCTGCCGGTAGGGATGCTGCCACCCAGAAGCACAGAAGGAGGAGGGAGCGCAGGGCTGAGGAGCAGGTGAAAGCCATACTCCCTGCTCCGCACATTGAGCTTGATGAGGAACGTTCACAAGGCGGCGGAGAGGACCCGCGACAGCTCCGCTAAAAACAGGAATGCCTCTGGCTTCTGTGCTGCCAAATCCCCAGCGCTCCAGGGAGGCCCCCCGCCTAAGCCGGGCTCACGCCCCGAGGGTGCTGCTCTCACAGTTCACACCCACCTCGAAACTCCACTGATCCTGCTACATCTCCTCTCTCCACCCCTGGGGCTTTTTTTTAAAGGTTGGATTCACATCCTTCATTTGCTCTCTTAACGGCAGCCCTGCCTACCTGCCTGCCAGCATTCCAAGAGTCAGCCAGCAAAGGGTTTGGATGCGTACGGGGGGGTGGGGGGGGGGCTGCTCTTCTGAGTCTTTTCTGCTGAGGCCTGGCTGAGGTTAGGTGGGGGGTTCCTTTGGGGATTGGATGAGACCACTCCTCTTTTTCAAGACCCCCTACCCTCCAGCTCTCAGAAAGCTGCATCTTCCAGCTGTATTTGGAGAATTCTGACAGGTGGATCTGAGGTCACAGCAGAACATCTGGTGGAAAAGTCTAGCAGGTGATAGAAGACTAGATCTCAGGAAACAGAATAGGGTAAGGCTAATAATCGTTGCTATTTATTGAGTCCTTTCTGTGAGCCAGGCACTGTGCTAACCAAGCACTTTACGTGCGATTGCTCAGTGAATCCTCACATCAACCCTGTCAGGAAGGTACCAGTATTATCCCCATTTCACAGATGAGGAATTGAGGCTCCAAAAATTCAAGTAAGTTTCCCAAGTTCACACACCCACAAAGTCGTGGAGGATTCAAAGCCAGGAATCCAAGCTCTTAAACACTCTACTCTCATTTAGGAGTCAGCAGCACAGAAGGGAGTTCAAGAAAAGAGCAGTGGGCAGAGGACTGAAAGATGGGCAGTGCTCATACTCAGGGTCAGGAGGAGGAAGAAGCAACGAGAGATCAGGAGGTAAACAAACACAGGAGATGCAGCACGAGGGAAGCAAGGGAGGAGACAGATTCAAGGGCCTGACGCAAAAGATGGCAATTTTTACAGGACCTGGTGACCAGCTGGATGTGGGAGTGTCTGACACCTTTGGGATGTCTGTGTGGATCACGGGAAATGGAGAAAGAAAGCTGGAGAGAGAGGACTGAGCTCACTGGCTCCTGAGTCTACAGTCCTGGACTTTCCTGGGGTCCAGCTGCATCCTGCCTTTGGGTCCATTAGATGTCCCCCCACTCCTCCATATCCTGATAAAACTTTTCTAAAAAGCCAGCTTCAGTGAGTTTCTAATATTTGCAATAAGAGTCAAAACTAATGTAGGGGAGAGCAGAGAAGGGAGTTGAGCCAACCCTGAGTTCAAGATTTCTTTCCTGAATGGCTTGAGGAAACGATACAATTGACAGACATAAGGAAGTGGGGTGATGAGGCGGTTTTCTTCCTGAGATTTAAGTAGTGGATGGTCAACTGAGTCAAGTACTCTGGGTCAAGCAGATTGATTGAGCAAAGGCTCACTGGTGGATAATGAGGGGGTCTTTGATGACCCTAGTGACAGCTGTGTTAGAAGAACAGCGATGGAAGCTGGGAGACAAAGTTCAAAAGCAAGGGAGTCATGAAGGAATGGGAGGCAGTGTGTGTGTTACTCAATTAAGAAATCCGGCAGTAGAGAGAACGAAACAGAATAGTAGCTGAAAAGGGCAGGAGGATAAAATAAAGAATTTTCCCCTCAAGATAGGAAAGGCCTGTGTTTATTTCATAGGCAGAAAGAAAAAAACTAGTAGAGAGATGTACGTCTTGGCATGAGGGTCAGGATAATTATAGAGATAAGGTTCTTGAAAACACAGGAAGGGAATGCAACTGAGAGCAAATACAGTTGGCCTAGAACAAAGGGAAGAGAGAGACCTCTCCAAATGAGTCTATGTTCTTGTCATTTCCTCCAGCTCACATTCACGCCTTACATTTATTTGTATAGGGTGCAGCTCAACATCCACGGCTGTACCCATGGCTGCTCTCAAATTAGATCCTTCTTCATCATCACCATTTATGGACCATGTGCCAGGCAGTTAATCTGTGTTATCTCATGAGAAGGGTACAATTATCATTCCCATCTTACAGATGAGGAAACTGAGGTAGACAGAATAATTCACATGACCGAGGGAACCCAGGTGGTAAGTGGGAGGGCTGTGTTGGATGCCAGGCCAATTCCAGAACCAGTTCTGAAACTTCAAAGAGTTAAAAATGGTTGTCTCTAGGGGTAGGACTAGAGGAGAGAGAGCTGTGTGGAGCAGGGGTCTGCTGCTTTTCTTATAAGCCTTTTAGTACTGTTTGACTTTTTACTAGGCTGGTGCTCTTCTAACCCACCGTTACTTAACTGAGGGGTAATATCCGCTCAGCCTGGTGTGCCCCCTGCTCTGGCAGGCAGGAGCTTCCTTGACACACTTCACACTTCAGTTTAAATTGTTTGGCCACCTGGCTAACCTCATGTCCAGATCCTGCTGGGTAAAATGTTCTTTTTAAAATAAAAATCCCAGAAAACAAAAACAAAAACTTACATGAAGGAGCTTGTGTTTTTTTAATAACAAAAGTTCCCACTAATAAAACGCAAAAAGAACTGATGTCAGGGGCCGGCTCTGCTTCAGTGGCCCAGGGATTGCAGGTTTGGATCCTGGGCGCAGACCTGCACATTGCTCATCAAGCCATGCTGTGGTGGCAGCCCACATATAAAATAGAGGAAGATGAGCAGAGATGTTAGCTCAGTGACAATCTTCCTCAAGCAAAATGAGGAGGATTGGCAATGGATTTTCACTCAGGGCCAATCTTCCTCATAAAAAAAAAAATAGAACTGACGTCATTGCTGAGGTGATGACTCAGCCTTCTCAGTGATGAAGGTGAGGTCACTGGCTAGAAGGGACAGGGTGAAAATGAGGACTTGGCCCCCTGCAACCCACCCCCACACAGCAGCCAATGGCCTTTTTAGGATCCTTCAGGCCTGATAACACCCCTGTTTCCTTCCTTGATCTTCCATGCCCTCAGGACAGAGTCCACACATCTTGGGGTGCTTACAAGGCTTTATTATCTAGCCCCATTTACCTCTCTAGAGTAAAGGGCTATCATTGTCCCATACTACCCCCTCCACTACTCCCTATGCACCACTACCCCACACCCCCCACCACCTCCTCAGCTACAGCCACACTGATCTTTTTTTTTTTTTTTTTTTTTGAGGAAGATCAGCCCTGAGCTAACTGCTGCCAATCCTCCTCTTTGTGCTGAGGAAGACTGGCCCTGAGCTAACATCCGTGCTCATCCTCCTCTACTTTATACATGGGACGCCTACCACAGCATGGCTTGCCAAGCGGTGCCATGTCGGCACCTGGGATCCAAACCGGTGGACCCCAGGCCGCCAAAGTGGAACGTGCGCACTTAACCGCTGCACCGCGGGGCCAGCCGCAGCCACAGTGATCTTAAATTGAGCTCTCTTTGCTTCTCTGGGACTTTGCACCAGCTGCTTCCCCTGCCTGAATTGTGTTTTCCCTTCCTTTCTTCATCTGGCTAGTTTCCAGTCCTCGTGATTCAGGTTTATCAGTTTAGATGTCGCTGCTTCCAGGAAGTCTTCCTGGCTTCTGTACCTAGTTATGAGCCTCCCCTAGGTGTTCCCACAGCACCCTGTACTTTCCCCATGAAAGCACTTGCTAGTCTCCAAAAGACCACACTTCCCAGTGTTTGTGCCCTGTGTCTTCCCCTCCTACACTGATTCTGGGCTGACTCTGTGAATTGCTTCAATCAACAGAGTGCAGGAAAGGTGATACCGAGCGAGTTCAAGGCCTATCCTTAAGAAACCTGGCAGCTTCCACTTTTGTACTTTTAGAAGCTCTGAACCACCGTTTAAGTTCAGCTCCCCAGCTGGAGAGGCCCTGAGACTACATGGAGGAGGAAAGACTCAGGCTTTCCAGGGTCATAGTTGAGCCTTCATATGACTCCAGACCCATCTGGCTGGCCATCTGACAGCCACCTCATAAGAGACCCTAAGTGAGACCAGTAGAATTGCCCAGCTGAGCCCAGTCAATTCACAGAAGTGAGAGAAATCATAAAATGGTTGTTTTAAGCCACTATATTTTGGAGTGTTTGTTATGCGGCAATAAATAACTAAAACACTGTTCTGTATTTTAATCATCTACTGAATTAGTTTGCCTCCTAGACTATTTTCTCTGTGAGGGCAGGGACCACATCCACTTTTTAAAAACTGTTATAGGGGCCGCCCAGTGGCGGAGCGGTTAAGTGTGCAAGTCCCGCTTCGGGGGCCCGGGGTTCGCAGGTTCGGATCCCGGGTGCAGACATGGCACCGCTTGGCAAGCCATGCTGTCGTAGGCGTCCCACGTATAAAGTACAGGAAGATGGGCATAGATGTTAGCTCAGGGCCAGGCTTCCTCAGCAAAAAGAGGAGGACTGGCAGCAGATGTTAGCTCAGGGCTGATCTTCCTCAAAAAAAAAAAAACTGCTATATACTCAGGACATTCTCCAGCACAGAATAAGCTCTCATATATTTGATTAATGCAAATTAAGAACGTCTACAAAAACAACGGCAACAACAAATGTCTAGAACACTCACTGTGGCCAGTACACAATGGCCTCAAAAAAGGTGATTAACTGGACATCTGGGCAGTTAGGTTCCCAATGTGAGTTAGACAGCTTCCCTTTGTGGAGGGATTGGGTCAAACTGACTTTGGGCCACAAGCCAACAACACAGAGCAACCTTGGGACCAGGAGAAGAAGATGGCCGATGGTTTGGGCCTGGAAGTTCAGGCAAAGCTACAGGCAAGGGAACACAGTTGCCACCCCTGATGGTGCTCCTCTGGGCAGCACTGAACTGGTGATCTGCTGTGTCACTGAGGCCTCCAGCTGTCCTTGCCATCTATCCCTCAACAAGTGGTCCCTTAGTTTCTTAGGCTTGCAGGGACAAGAGATGTCATCATGCCATTTTACATATGGGAACAGACACTTCATCTTCTTCAAAAATTTTCAACCAGCTTCAATCACGGAGGGCCCTCAATGTTTGTGTGTGGAATGAATACATTTCCACTCAAATCAATAAGTCCCATGACTGGGGTCTGGGGCTCTTGTCTGTAATCGTCAGCGGCACAAGGTGTCTAGTCAACGGGCATTGTTTGAACATCCTCTGTGGGCTGACAGTTTATGTCAAGCCCAATGCGCGACGCAAAATGGGAAAATGCCATCCTTGCCCTGAGGGAGAGAACTGGGGAGACTAGACTTACACAAATGAGATAATTAAATAACAGGACAACATATAATTACTGCTAAATTGTGTGCTAAGAAATTACGTGCTACTGGAATTGGGAAAAATGGAGAGCAGGGAGGGCTCAAACAGTTGGGGAGACGTCACTGAAGAGCTGGATGTGGCCGAGCCTTGAAGAATGAAGTGAACCACCGACAGGATGAAGGGAAGAAGGGCACGGAAGTCCCAGGAGGAAGAACAGTGCAAACCAGTATGCTTGTTATTGTTATTTAATTTTTAGGAAGATTAGTCCTGAGCTAACATTCGCTGCCAATCCTCCTCTTTTTGCTGAGGAAGACTGGCCCTGAGCTAACATCCGTGCCCATCTTCCTCCACTTTACATGTGGGACGCCTGCCATAGCATGGCATGCCAAGCGGTCCGCAGGTCCGCATCTGGGATCCAGGCCGACAAACGCCGGGCAGCTGAAGCAGAAGGGGTGAACTTAACCCCTGCGCCACGAGACCGACCCCAAGCATGCTTGTTATTTTTATCTTGAGGCAGCAACACAAGGAACGTGAAAGGCGGCTGCCCCAAATCCCACAGCAAGGATAGTTCTGAACAGTTTCTCAATATTCACACTTCTAGGCCTTTATTCAGTTTCTTCTGCTTGCAATGCCTTTCTCCCTTTTCCATCTGGCAAACTTCCTCATACTTAAAGGTCCAGCTCAAATGGAACTACTTTTCTGAATGCTTCCGTGGTATCCCATAACCGGTGACCAGTCTTCTGTTGGAACATATCATTACTTTTGCCTACTTCCCTTCTCTACGGCTGCAATTAATAACAACTAATATTTACTAGGCTATTACTATGTGCCAGGAACTATGCTAAACATTTTTGTTTGTTTGTTTGAGGAAGATTACCTCTGAGCTAACATCCGTAACCATCTTCCTCTACTTTATGTGGGACGCCTGCCACAGCATGGCTTGCCAAGCGGTGCATATGTAGGCGCCTGGGATCCAAACCGGCGAACCCCGAGACACTGAAGTTGAGCCCGCGAACTTAACAGCTATGCCACCCAGCCGGCCCCTATGCTAAAAATTTTAAATGTATTATTTTATTTAAGCCTCACAACAATTGCATGAGGTATGATTTTTCCTATTTTATATATGAAGATCCTGAGGCTTAAAGTGGTTAAGTAAATTGCCCAAGAACACATGGCTAGGAAGTAAGAAAGCTGGGATTCAAACTGTGGAACTCAAGAGGCCACTCTGAAAACACTGGACCATGCGTTCCTGGTGGCCACAAATGCTCTTAACTCATCTGTCTTCCCAGATTTTAGGACGGTGGCTGAAATACAGCTCGAAAGTTGAACCAATTAATACACCCGTCATATCCCATGCCTGGGTCTAGAAGGTGGCCCAGTACTCTCACCCCAGGTGGAGGCCTCCACTCACCGGGAGGTCATGCACACGGGGGAAACGAGGAGGAAGTCTAACTACCTTACATTCAAATCTGAGCTCCTTTATTTCATGGATTCAAGAGTGGTGAAAGAGGAACATTCTTTTCCCAACAAAAGAACACACAGATAACATTGGCTGGGTCTGAAGATGAGGGCTCTGATTAACAGGTGTGGGAGGAGGGGTCTGCTCTTAGGTGTTTTGAAAGCAGCAACTCAAGTTGTTCCAGTCAAACCAGGAAGGACCAGTCGAGATCACTCCATCTGACGGGATCATGGCGCAGACTAAGGCCCAGACAGGGGAAGGGGTCGGCCACATGGTGAGACAAAGCTGAGCCAGAGCTGGATCCCGGAATCAGAGACTACCTGTGGTTTTTCATCGCCTACCCAGTCGGGCCAGGGCGCGCATCTCTAAGAAAATGGCCTTGGACGGGAAGCTCGGACTACGGGCTTCCTTCGTCCGGCCCTATCCTCTCCTCCGCCCACTTGGCCTGAGTACTCCCACCTCCTCCAGCCTCGGGGCCTGGGGAAGACTGTTCCCCTTTCGCGTCTCCAGGGCGTCTGCAAGGTCCTCTTGCGCCACCGAGGTCGCTCGAGCCGGCTTCTCCACCTGACCCCCGCCTCCGCGCGCTCCCGCCGTTCTTGCGCGGGCGGCAAACGACACCTCTTCCACAGGAAGCCGGGCCCACACCCCCACGCCCTTGCCGCAGTTCACCTCCCCGCCACTCCAAAATACGCCGACACCCCCGCTTCCTTTCTCTGGGCGCCGTCCTTCCGGCTGGGCTCCTTTCTAATTGGCTGGCTGAGAGCTTCCTTGGGGACTCGGCCACCCGGAGGGCGGCACAGCGGCCACTCTAGCCGCCGTCCCGGGATTTGGCCTCGCTCTCTCGGCTGCGAGCTCTCTATGGTGTTGGCGACATGTGGCGCCTCCCAGGACTCCTGGGCCGAGGTAAGGGGCGTCGGAGCTGCGCGCCTTGAGGCAGCCGAGACTCCGAACCGGAGGAGGGGCAGGCGGGAGGACCGAGCCAGAGCGGTAGTGGGCGGGGCTAGAGCGGAGGAGGGGCGGGGCTACATCCCAGAAGCCTGGGGATCTTTGAAATTTGAGGATGGAGCTAGTGGGAAGACGGTGGCGCTTAGAGCCAAGGAGATGGGTGAGGCTATTTCAAGGGGGAGGAGCCAAATGGAAGGAGATGGTGGGCGGAGTCGATGAAAGATTGGTACTTAGAGGCCAGTGGCGTAGGGGGAGCCAATGGAAAGAGGTGGGATTTAGAGACAAAGTGCCCCAAACATTGAGAGTTTGTCATTTTAGAACAGTGGTGTCAGCCCTAGGAGGGCATCAGAATCACCTGAGGAGCTTTTTCACAACATAGATGCTCCACCGTGAATGATCGTGGTTTACTAGTTCTGGGGTGGCACCCTGGAATCTGTACATGTAGCTACGGAGCCAGTGATTCCTGGGTTCCTGGGGTGGGGCTCTGTCAAGGGTCAGAGGGAAGATTGGTGGGGCCCGCCATTGCCTCCATCCTGTTCATGTCAGGTAACTAATCCTTGTTTTGCACAGCTCTTCCCCGTCTGCTGGGACCTGGCCTCCGGGGGCTGAGCTCCAAGTCCACCAGCCCAGATGGCCCTCAGGCTGCCTCCTCTGCCCTGCTGGCCCCTGTGCCCAGCTTTGACAGGTGAGATACTGCCATTCCGTCACCCATCTCCTCCCCTGGGCTCCCTCTCCCCAGACTTGGGACAGAACTTGATAGCCTCTATTGCATCATCTAGGTCAGGCCCCCATGGCCCAGGCCCAGGCACAAGCAGGGGCCCAAGGTCCCATGGATGGAAGGCTGCCTTCCAGTGGATGTCTGCCCGTGTCTCCCCAAACACCCTGAGGGATGCCATATCGTGGGTAAGGCTTCCCCAGTCCTGTCCTTGACCTTCAGTGTGGATAAGAGTGATCCTGCATCTAACTATAGCCTAGAAACAAGAGCCTCGGCATCATTGTGCCCACACTCAAAATTTGAGTAAACCATTGGAGCATATCTGGGGAGATATTGCCACTCCTCTTTCCTGTTCTCCTCCCTCCCCCAAATTTATTCATCCTTTTATTCAGTAAACATTTAGTTAACACCTTCTCTGAGCCAGGCATTTCTACTAGGCACTAGGAAATAGTGGAGGACAAGGTGGATATGATTCTTGCCTTCATGGAGCTTACAATAAATACTACTAAATAGCTAACATTTTATTTATTAATGTGAAATATTATATATGTACTATCTTATTTAATCTTTACAAAAATCTTGCAAGGGAAATATAATCTCCATTTTATAGATGAGGAGTCTCAGGCTCTGAAACTTTAGGTAACATGCTTAGGTCATACAGCTGTTAAATAGAGGAAGCAGATTTTACTCTGGAACGCCTGCTCTCAGTGCCCATGCTCTGCAGCTTGGTTGCTACACCTCGTATGGCTTGTAAAAACACCTAGTGGAGATCCGGGCCCTTAATAGTTGCTCAGTAAATGTTTGTTGAATCTAATCTATAAAGTCAGATGCTCAATAGCAAACACTAGGTCTAATAGGGCAGAATCTTTGCCTTCCAGGTTCTGCTTGTAAGGTATTCTGGATGAAGTTGGCACACACATCACTCTCATGTCTGTCATGTCTCATCCCTATCACTTTCATGTTGTGTATTTTGGGCAAGTGTCTTGACCTCTTTGAGCCTCAGTTGTCTCATCTCTAAATCGGTGTCATCAGCAGAGCTGAGCCTGGAATGTCTGCATGACAGGGGCACTTCCCTCTGGGGAGCTGTGGACTGGAAGCATAACACACCCAAGAGAGGGGAGCATTTGCCCATTTTGTCAAAGATCTGAGCCCTAGGGTGATCCCACAGTGAGTCCTTTTAGAAACTGGGCCTGGATCCTAGGGGTCCTGATGCCATCCCTCAACTTTGTCACTACTGCCCATGTGGAAGGGTGTGAGCATGAGCTGTCTCTGAGTAACATGGGTACATGTCCCTGTTATTGACAGTACCGGCATCTTCTCTTCCTTCTGGCCTCAGCTCACGCATCTCCCCAACAGAGAGACATTCCCTGACTCCCTGTCTTGTCAGGCCTCCCTGTTATGCTCTGTGTAAACCCCTGATTTGTTTCCTTTTAGGCAGTTAGCATGATTTATAGTTAGTTATCCTATTCGTTTCTGTGTGCTTGGATTTTGTCTTTCTCCCTCGCCAAAGATAATCTCCATGAGGGCAGAAACTGTGTCTGTCTTATTTGCCATTGTCCATAGCGCCTGTTGCAACAAATAAGTATTTGGATGTCCCTTTCTGTGCACAACACCGGAAGGGATGGGGAAAACGGAACAGTCATGGAGCTAGGCGCTGGCTTAGGTCTTCTGCAGAACTGTCGGAGAAGAGACACCTTCAGCAAGCTTGTACCTGTGACTGTGTGGTGGGGCCATCTGGTAGGGGGGACGGGAGGAGTTGTGCCAGGCTGGAGAAAGAGAAGGAGCCTGCTGGGGAACTCTGGCCTGTCGCTGCATTTGTGGCCAAGCCCCAACTTCCCACATTATCTTTTTGCCTGCTTAGACTGCGTTTGTCCAGTCACTTGCTCATGTGTTTATTCAGCATGTATTTCTTAGTGCTGTATCTTAGCACCCTACTAGGTGCTGGGGATATGCTGGTGAGCAAAACAGACGTGGTTCCTGCCCTTGTGGTGCTTAGAGACTAACAGGAGAGACAGACCTTAGATGGGTAATCGTAGAGATGATTATTTAAGTACCAGTGTGATCAGGGCTCCAGAGGGGAAGCATGGGTGCTGTGAGCGTCTGTGGTAGGTGAGCTGCTCCAGCCAAGAGCTGGAAAGGCTTCTCGAGGAAGTGGCATTGGAGCTAAAGGCTGAGACTGAAGGAGTTGTCTGGTGGAGAGCCGTGTCCCTGATGTGCTGTCTTTCCCAGGGCACTCTGGCCGTGCTGGCCCTGCAGCTGGCAAGGCAGATCCACTTCCAGGCAAACCTGCCAGCAGGACCTCTGCGAGCGGAGCGCTGCTCTTGGCGCAGTCCCCTGGACCATTTCCTCTCGTCTCCCTTGTGGCACCCGTGCTCCTGTGAGTTCTCAGTCCCGGGGACAGGAGGGCTGGGCTGGGAGTTTCTCTGGGCCAGGAAGCATCTCTGGACACACCTCAGGAAAAGAGCCACCGGCAGCTCCTTGCCTTTCCTATCTGAAGTCAGAGGAAGGGGGATGTGAGGAAGTTCTATCCACCCAGGGTGTGGGCCACGCCTGCCCCTCAGTGTCGTCTGTGTCCTCTCCTCACCTTCTGTGGAGGGAGCCCCACAGGGGTCCAGGCTACTTCAGATCCTGGGTGTGGCTTCCTGCCTACCCCTCAGCCAGTTAGGTCATTCTCTAGTCAGTCATTCATTAATAAGGGAATCTTGATTGAGTAACTATTATGTGCCATGGTTAAGGCTCTGGAGTCAGATTGTCAGGGTTCAAGCCCTAGAGCTTTTCATACTAGTCTTGCGTCCTTGGGCCAGTCACATTTAGCTTCCCTGTGCCTCAGTTTCTTCATCTATAAAATAGGGTAATAATAAAACCCATCCTATAGGTTTCTTGGGAAGACTAAATGAGGTAATACATGTCAAGGACTTAGAGCAGTGCCTGGCACATAGGAAGTACTCAGTAACTATTAGTTTAAGTTCTTGTCATTAGTATTATGATTATAATCACTATCAATATTACCATCAGACACAGCGATGGGTGCTGGGGCTACAACAGTGAATAAGGTAGATGCCTCCCTCCGCTGGAGGAATTCAAGCAAAGGAGTGATTTATTCTTAGGGTGGGAGATTAGCATAAATGCCGGCCCCTCTCCACTCTTCAGAGGGAGGGAAGCCAGCAAAGGAAATGGAGGAGGAGGCATGAGAAGGAGGTGTCACAGGAGTTTCCAGATTCTTCCTTTGGTCCCCCAAACCTCAGGGAGGACTCCGTCAAAAACCCCACAGGCTGAACTGCTGCCGTTTTGACACGACCACTCTTATTGGCTCTTTCCAGCGCTGCGGAGGCATATTCTCCCCAGCCCTGATGGCCCAGCTCCCAGGCACACTGGCCTCAGGGAACCCAGGCTGAGCCCGGAAGATCGGTCCATTCAGGCCGAGGGCCTCTCTCCACACAGTTCCTTGAGAGGAGCTGGTCCTCAGGATCCCTCTGAGGAAGGTATGTCCCCACCTCGTAGAATCAGCAGAAGGCCAGGGCAGGGGTGGGGAGTTAGGCAAATGGACATTTGTTGCTGCATATGCCAGGTAAGGAAATTGTCATTCCCTTGAGGTCTCATGCTTTCTGGGGCAATTTCGAATTATTTTGGTTCCTGGCAGTGGTGCTAGATGGAGGGGCTGGGTAGACTGGGAGAGGGGGAGATAAGGAGAAATAACACCCTCTCCTTTGCCCTGCTTGGGTGCCGGCCATTCGCCTTGCAGATCCCAGTGATGTCAACTTCCTGCATGCCAGCAGTAGCTTCAGATCCAAGGCAAAACCGGCCCAGCCTCAGCCCGCTGGTGAAAAGCAGGTATTATCCAAATTTGGCCAGTCGGATCCCCATAATATTCCCCTGGGCAGGTAGCGATCCCAGTGAACTGTTCCCGATGAGTCTTTATATTTCTTCCCCAGGAACAGGAGCAATCCAAAACTCTTCCCCTTGAGGAGGCTGTGACTTCCATTCAGCAGCTCTTCCAGCTCAGTGTTTCCATCGCTTTCAACTTCCTGGGTAACTGGGTGGACATCGCCTCAAGGCAGGCGGGTGGGAACATGGAAAGAGTCTGGGGCTGGTCACATACAGTCAGAGTAGGGAGTGGTTTAAATAAGGGAGAGTTTATTTTCTCCCTGGTAGGTAGACCGAATCTGGCACGGTGACACAGTGGTGTCGGGGACCCATTCTCATTCCAGTACTTCTGCCATTCTTAAAACTGGCTTCCATCTCAAGGCCCATTTTGGCTATTCCAGCTCCTGCTGTCGTATCCAAATTCTAGCTAGCTGGAAGGGGGAGGGTGGAGAAAGTAAAGGACCACTCCTTTCCAACCTAGAAGTTGCTCATATCATTGTCCAGAATGTAGGCTTACAGCCACGCCTAGTTGCAGAGGACACTGGGAAATGTAGTCTCTAGCTGAATGACCAGGTGCTCACCTGAAAATTCTGTTACTGTGTAAGAAGGAGAAAATAAACCTTGGAGGACACCTTGCATTTTCTGCCACACAGGCAAGAACAGGCTCCTGAGGTTTGGAGCAGGCCCTCAAGTGCACGAATAGGAACCTCTTAGCCACATCTGGAGACTCCAGATGTCTCGCCACCATTTGTCCTGTTCTACACAGTGACTTGGCTTAACTTTCAGGCCTTAGAATGTGGAGACCCAGACTCCCAGCATCATTTGTTAGATCTAGTGGGCAGGTGGGTGAGAGGCTGGGATCCATTCAGTATAAATTTATTAAGCATTCACGTTTTGCTCGGCCCTATTTTACGTGTTGGGGATATAGTGATTCACAAAACAAAGTCCTTATTCTCATGGAGCTGATGTGTAAGTTGAGGGAGAGAAACAATAAGTCAGCAAACAAATAAAGAATTTCAGATGGTGATAAATATTATGGAGGAAATTAAACAGGAGAATGTGTTAGTGATTTGGGCAAGGAACAACTTTTGACTTGAAAGTCCTCACTGATGGGAAGATCCCTGTGTTAAGACCTGACTAACAAAAATAAGCCAGTCTTTCCGTCTGGAAAAAGAGCTTTCCAAGCAGAGGGAAGAGCAAGTGCAAAGGTCCTGAGGCAGGATTGAGTTTTCCTTGTTAAAGGAACAAAAGAAAAGTGAATGTGGCTGGAGCTTAGAGATCTAGGGGAGAATAGAAAGAAATGGAGTCAGAGAAACAGGCAGGGCCAGATCAATGAGGTCTTCTGAGCCACAGTGCAGTGTGGATTTTCTGAGTGGGACAGGAAGCCATTGGAGGGTTTTACCATGAAGCAGGAAGGAGGGCAGTCACATGATCTGATTTACTTTTTCAAAGATCTCTCTGGCTGTTGTGTAGACATACGTGGATGGTAGGACTGCCAGCGGGGAAACAGGAGACTGGTTGGAGTTGTTATTGATGGCTAAGCAAAACGTGATGGTGGCTTGGTCTAGGCTAGAGGCAGAGAGGACCAAGAAGAGTAGCTGGATCAGGGAGCCAGTGTGGGAATGGGCACAGGGTGGGATCTTTGCCCTCTTGAGTCTTCTCCTCGGGGACAGAGGGCTCTGCGAACCCTGGACAGCAAGTTTTCAGGCAGCAGGGAGGCAACTGTAATTCACTGCTGGCTGAATGGAACCTGGCTTCCGCCTCATTAGCTTTTTGTGATTTTGATGGGCAGACAGTCTCTTCTGAGAATTTTCTTGCCTGTTCCTTCATTCATATATTCATTTATTCAGCGAGTGCTAAGCGCTGTGAAGGCACACAAAGGGAGTGTGGGCCGTAATCATATTTTGCATTTGTATAGAGCTCACCCCATGCAAAGTTATTTCTTCTACATTCTTTTTCTGCTTCTGCCTCCAGGATTTTACAGTCTAATTGAGGAGACAGGCCTTGTGCTCTTGGAACAGTTTAGTTCATAGAAAAAGGCTTGTGTATTAAGAAAGTACCAAAAGAGTGTTTAAAGCCTGAGTGTGGTCTGAAGGTTCCAGAGCAGATAGAGGATGGGGAGGCCTGATGGTGGAGGCAGAAAAGGATATCCCAGGCCGGAGAAACAGCTTGGCAAGGGCTTGGAGTCGAGAATTGGCTGTGCCCAGCTCCTTCCTGTTTTCCTTTTGGTGTGGATGATAAAATGAACATCGGCTTTGGCGTGGCATATGCCTGAGTCCAGGTCTCAGCTCTCTTAGATCATCTCTCGTAGTTTCCTCTTAAAGCAGGATGAACAGTACCAGCTGTATCAGTTAGGTTTTGTTGGTTACAAGCAGCCTAAGCCCACCCCGGCTACCTTAAGCACAGAAAGAGTCTATTGGGATCTGTTGACCTGCCAAGCCTCAGAAAGGACAGGAATCATGGAAGCTCCAGGGACCCAGGGTTCAGTTACTGAGAGTGTCCTGCTGCCAGAATAAACCCGCAAAGCTGTTTCTCTCTGATAGCAACCAGATCAAGATTCACTTTCCTGAGAGAGGGTCTCATTGGTCGGGAAGAGCACAGGCACTTGATTGACAGTACTGGGGGAGGGCTGTTCCCAAAAGGAAGTCAGGATGCTATTGCCAAGAGGAGGATGGTGTATAGGAGAGCAGAACCTCCTCATGTCTGTAGCAAACCAGTGAAGCATTCAGAGGATGGAAATATGTGCCAAGTGTCTAGCACAAAAAAGCAAGGAAGGAGCCTGTGGGTATCTGGCTGAGGACGTGGGGAAGTTCACAGAGGAAGCTGTGTTTACGCCCTGTGCTGTCTTACAGGGACAGAGAACATGAGGAATGGGGACTACACGGTAGCCTTTTCTTACTTCCAGAAAGCAGCAGACCGCGGCTACAGCAAGGCACAGTACAATGTGGGCTTGTGTCACGAGCACGGCAGAGGCACCCCCAGGGACCTCAGCAAGGTACTGCACGTCCTCCCCTGCCCCAGCCTCGTCCCCTGTGTTGCCCGGAGTGACCTCCAGAAATAAGCAGTGAGCAGGGCTTGGGGAAAGTCCAGCTCCTCTCTTCCAGCTGGGAGGGGAAAATAAGAAAGAAGCTCCTAACTCCTGGGAATTTAGACTTAAATCTCAGGGTGGCAGAGACCTTGTCTTTCTTCTTTGCAGCTGTATCCTCAGGGCCTAGAATGTTGCCTTGATAAATGGATTAGTTAATTCTAAAAAAGTAGGATAAGTACACAAAGATGTTATATATAAGACTGTGTTTCTTAGAATTGTATATGATGGCGAAAAAAGGAAAGCAACTTGAAGTTCCTTTGGTAGAGGGTTGGTTAATAACATCTATGTGGGCCTTAGAAATAATGTGCTGGATCTATATTTATTGACAGGGAAAGACATTCATGGTGTATTGTTACGTGAAAAAGTAGGTTACAAAACAGAGTGTAGTTCTCTCTCTCTTTCTCGTAAACACACACATCCATTTATATATATGTGTGTGTGAACGTATATATAATGGATCTGTGTATATATATAAATCTTTATATATGTGGGAAGAAATTTTCAAGGCTGTACACTAAAATGTTAACAGAGAGTGATTTTTAGGAGGCAAGATTTCTTGGGATTTTGTGTTTCTATTTTTGGTTTATCTGTGTTTTAAAATCTTGGCTTATCTGTATTTTCTGACTAATCTATAATGATTATGTATTATTTAATTAAAATAGTTTTTTAAAATTTCACTCCAAGAAAAAGCTGGGCTTATAGAATTACCAGTTGACTGAGTGTTTCTCCCTTTGCCCCAGGCCGCCCTTTATTACCGGTTGGCTGCCAGTCAGGGCCACAGCCTGGCTCAGTACCGCTATGCCAGGTGCCTGCTGCAGGGCCCATCCTCCTCGTGGGACCCTGAGCGGCAGAGGGCAGTGTCCATGCTGAAGCAGGCTGCAGACGCAGGCTTGAGAGAGGTGAGTGCCATTGGTGGGGGTCTCTCCTTGGCGGCTGGGGCATGCGGGGCTCCATGTGGCCTTGATACCTTTTTCCTTCCTCCTTAACCACAGGCTCAAGCTTTCCTCGGGGTGCTTTTCACCAAGGAGCCATACCTGGATGAGCAGAGGGCTGTGAAATACCTTTGGCTTGCAGCCAACAATGGGGTATGAGGTCTCCAGTGTCCAGGCATGTTGGGGATCGAGTCTGATAAAGGAAGGGATTTTGGAACTGGTACTGAGTTTTCCTGTCTTTAGGAGACGGTTGATCGGAGCATTAAGCTAGCCTCAAGCCTTACCTCTCACTGACTTACTCTGTGACCTTTGGGCAGGTCCACTGGTATGCTGGAGCTGGCTTGCACCAGCCTGCAAGAGCTGTCGGTAGCTTAAAATCAGCCATGCGAGGAGTCTTTGCACCCAGAAATTGCTGAATGCTAAAAGCAAAGCTTTTCCCCCTGGAGAGCCAGTTGTTAAACATTTACCAGCACACTACTGGGCCAGTCACGTCTTGTTTTCCTCATCTCTAAAATCAGGATAATAATGCCTGCCTTACCTGTCTACTACTTCACAGGGCTGTTGTGAGGATCAAAGTCTGACTAGAAGAATAGGTGTGGAAGCACTTTGTAAGCTGTACACACTACAGGTGCAGCATCACAAGCGGCATAGTCCAGGGAGTCAGAAGACACATTGGGGGAAGACACTGAGCACTTTGGGGGCTGGGGGATGTCTGCTTGTCCGTGAACTGGAGGCAGCCAGGCAGCATGACCCAGAGTTTGTTCCACAGAGCATTAGTTCCATGGGATGTTTATAAATAATAGGGAAAAAATGGTCAGTTGGGTTCAGGAAATACTGAGTTAAAAAGGTAATTTTAATGGAGGAAATCTCAGAGCTTTATGTCACTGTCAATCACCAAGAAGGCATCTGTGGTTCGCTCTACTCCTCAAATGTATTTGGCAGTATGTTTTTTGAGTTGAATCTTGAAGGACCAAGAGCCCTGGATTAAAGCAAGCGATGTGTGTGGACTAGACTTTCCCCACATGGCAGCTGCTGCTTCCCTTTGTTTTCCTACCAACACGCTGACAGCTTCGCGGAACTCTTAGGCATCGGAATACTTTTCCTTTTTCACTCGATGTTGCCCAAAGTATCTGTAGTAGCTGTCAAAAGGGGGCTGATGTCACCAACCCGCACCCGCCTCTGTGCTGGCTTTTTGTTGAAAGAGCCCCAGAGTCTTACTCAGGCTGAGTGGGCCTCACGTCCATGTGCTGGACAAGCCTGGGGGCACCCTGGCCTGCGTTGGTCACCAACATGCTCAGAGGGGAAGTGCACAAAGGGATGTTATGGAACACGGTGTCGGGGCACAGTCCTCACTCTCAGCCACTCCACTAGGTATGATGTCTTCCTGGGTTGGTACTGCACAGTGCTGCAGGGAGGCTGTTTGGTCTTATGAATGTCCAGCGCTGTATTCTAAGTCAGCCGGTAGCCATGAGTCCACCGTATTTATTACGTAGACTTTGGCCTGCATGTAACAAACCCTTTCCAGAAATTTGACTGTGGAAGCTGTAAGAGAATGAGACCATGGTTGGAAATCAACAGAGTGCTTTGTTTTTTTATGTTGAGATATTGAATATAATAAAATATTCCAGGGGCCGGCCTGATGGCATGGTGGTTAAGTTCACACGTTCTACTTCTTGGCGGTCTGGGGTTCACCGGTTCGGATCCCGAGTGTGGACATGGCATTGCTTGGCAAAAGCCATGCTGTAGTAGGCGTCCCACGTACAAAGTAGAGGAAGATGGCACAGATGTTAGCTCAGGGCCGGTCTTCCTCAACAAAAAGAGGAGGATTGGCAGTAGTTAGCTCAGGGCTAATCTTCCTCAAAAAAAAAATACATATATTCCAGTAGAGAGGGAGAAATTAATGATGTGGGCAACTAAAGATATGAAAATAAAAATAACAGTAACCTAAGCACTTTTCATATATGAACACCTTTAATCCTCATGACAACATAATAAGGTAGGTGCTATTATCATGCCCACTTTATAGATGAGGAAACCGAGGCAGAGAGACATAGGATGGCATGCCTGAGTTGGCGCAGCTGGTAGGCAGTGGAGCCGAGACTGGAGCCCAGGTGGTCTGGCTGTACAGACTGGGCTCCTAACCCCCACCTGATACTGCCTCTCCGAGGAGTGTAGCTCTCAGAGAGGAGAGAGAGGACCCAGAGCCATGGGCAAAGAGATTAGTCTTTTAGTCCCTCAAAGGAGAAGAAAGACTTTCTCTGTAAGGTATGCTTGCAGCCCCCTCAGCAGAGGTTCAGCAAGGCACACCAGGCCTTGGGAAGCCCAGCCTCCATCCTTGCTCCTGGCTCTTTCAGGATGACATAGGAGTCTGACTCCCAGGTTTCATGTCACTGGGCTGAGTGCTTCCTGTGGCCTTCCCTTCTCCATGCTCTCAGCACCAGCCTCAGCGAGAGAAGCTCCCACACTGCTCTGGCTGGAATCTCCCTGGGTGGGGGGATGTTATCTCCTTTGTGTAGGGCGAGCTCTGTGCCTCTGGCTTTTCATAGTTGACATCCCTTGGTCCAGGGAGGGCCAGGCCTGGGCCTTGACCCTGCATGGATGAAGCCCCGGCATGCCTGACTGCTCCCCTTCCTCCTGCCTCAGCGTTTTGGTTCTTCACTCCTGCCTGTGTCCGTATGCGCGCATCTGTCCATTTTCTCCTGTAGGACTCACAGAGCAGGTACCACTTGGGAATTTGCTACGAGAAGGGCCTTGGTGTGCAGAGGAGTCTGGGAGAGGCTGTGAGATGTTACCAGCAGTCAGCGGCTCTGGGGAATGAGCCCGCCCAGGAGAGGCTGCGGGCCCTCTTTTCTGTGGAGGCAGCAGGTAAAGACGCAAATCAACACCAGCAGGGTCCCTCTCCTGAGTCAGTACCCCATGACAGAGCAGGGGGTGGCAGTAGCCCTTGATCCCCTTGTCTTTTCCTGCCCCAGTGGTGGGTAAGAATAGAGCTTTTCGAGTCAGACAAATATGAGAGTTAATCCCTGCTCTGTCACTGAACTTGGACTCCATGTCTTTGAGCCTCAGTTTCTTCACCTCTGAAATGAGGGTGCTGGTAGTCCCTTACTCATTTTGATGATTTGTCAGGAGAGACCATATCTTGAGACTGCCTCCGTGCCCTGGATCACCCTTCTAGCGCTCTGAGAGCCCTGCTCACTCCTGATTCACTCAGGCAGGCCTGGGTTAATCCCAGGGGGAACCAAGTCCTTTAAGAAGTCCTTGCTCCAAGGTAGGAATCCAAGAAGACAGTAGTATAAGAGTTGCTCTCACCTCTCTTTGCAGCCCCGGGGTCCAGCGACCTGGCAGTTAGAGGATTGAAGTCCTTCTCCAGCCCCTCCCTCTGCAGCCTGAACACTCTGCTGGCACGAACCTTGTGCCTCCCACATGCCTCAAGCACAGGGAACCTTGGCCTCCTCTGTAGAAGCGGGCGTCTCGGAGCCAGCCCTGGAGCCCCCAGCAGGGCTCTCCCGCCTCACCCCTACCCCTTGGAAAGGAGTCTCGTCAGACTGGGTTTTGGCTAAGGTGAGATAAAACACAGTCAGTGTACCTCTCACTGTGCTGAGTGGGGGGAAGGCTGGGAGGAGGTTGGATGGTAACAAAAATAGGGTGTTAGTATCCTTTTCCAGGGTGCACATTCCACTGGGAGCTCAGGTTCTGAAGCAAGCTCAAGTGCATTGGTAATAAATAACTTTGACCTTTTCCCCAAGTTGGTAGCCTTACAGACGAGCAGTGGATACCTTCACAGTTATTTCTGGTCTGTGCACAAAAAGGATTCATCCAGTGACCTGTGAAAAACTCTACTGAATTGTCCAGAGACCCTGGTCCTCACCTTGGCCCATGTCTTTGAGCAAATCCCTTACCTTCTCCCTCCCTGTGCTTCAGTTTCCTCAGGCTGGGCCTGCGTCACGTTTTTCCAACATCTGATGTGTGTGCCTCTGGGGGTTCACAAGAAGACTTTAAGTGGTACTTGAATGAATATTTTTTATTTTAGTAGTTGTATATTTAATATATAATGTAAAAATGTGACTAGTGCATTATAGTTTCACAGATATTAAAATAATGAATCAATTTAAAGTTAAACATTGTGACATTGCATAAAGGGGAGCACAGATCCAGAGAGGTGGCAAAAATCGTGAGGGTGGTTCCATGAACAGCTAAAACGTGGGAAGCACTGGATCAGGTCAGCCCCCAGGTGAGCTCCAACATTCGCTTTCATTCATCCCCAGTGGATTCACGATCATCTCCATTTCACCTTTGATTCGGAAGGAAGGAGTTTCTTGCCTAAATGTCTGATGTATCTGCTTGACTTTTTCAGACCTTCTCACTCAGCCCTAAAGATGGAACCTGTGGGTACTCGGAGAGATACCACAACTTGAGTCCCAAAGAAGAGGCCAGTTATCCACCCACCTTCCCCCAGAACCTTAAGCACCCACCCCAGCACAGTAGGAAAAGGAAAGTGTGTGAAGACTCAGATCCTGGCCATGTCAGCTTGAAGCCATGACCTGACTTGCTATGTCTCCTCAGTTGTAGACCAAGGGCAGTGGTGTCTGCCCTCCCATCCTACAGGGCTGATGTGGGGCATTTCACTGAGGAAGGCACCTGGGTGCTCACTTAGGCCCGAGGAAGCAGAGAGATGCCCATGGTTACATGGCTTTATGAGTCTCCAGGCCTGGAGAGGACCCGCCTCCTGACTCCTGGCCCTGGGCTCTTTTGCACCCGTTCACCCTGTAATTTTGTGTGAAAGTATTGTCATCGTCCTGCTGATGTGAAGGAGTAAATGGAGGTTGAGCACCTGGAGTCTTGGAGCAGCAAGTGTCGATGTTGAGATCCTCATCTGTGAAGGGTGCGCCAGAAATGGATGGCAGTTTAATAAAACAGATGCTGGATTTTCTCATCACTCTTGCCCTTGAGTGTGTTGAGGAGAGCTGGGGAGATGGACAGGGGGAGCTGAAAGCCGAGGCTCCATCCTCGTCTCTAAACTCTCCATTAACCAATTTAAAGGGTCTTAAAAGCTTCGCTAAGAGAGAGACTTAGAGAAAAATGATTTCTGAGTCAACACTAATGATTCCAATTACTGAATTTGTGAATAGCTGCTCCCTAGCTTCTGGATGTTAGCCCAAGTTCAATAGCATAGATGTGGTTGAGGGTGGGGGGTGGGAGGGGTGAAGACCAAACTCCCTGGTGACTGTTCAAATGGGAAAGACCACCCAGCTTGGCCCGTTCAGAGGTGGGAGGAGTTGGGGGGGTCCACATTTCCTTCTCTGCTGCCCACCCCTTTCTCTCCCTTACCACTCATGGTCCCGCCATATTTTTCCCAGCACCTTCATCTCTCCGATGGAGCCCTAAGCTTCCTCTAGCTCCAGCGCCTCCCTTTCCAGGGCTTCCCTGCATACTGGCCTCCCCCTACTGGTCCCCTCATTTGGCTACCTCCCACAGATGGCTCCTTAGGAGCAGGGACCTTGTCTTTGTAATTCACTATCCTCAGCACTTAGCACAAGGCCCCGTGTAGGTAAGGGCTCAATACACACGTTGGTTAAAGCCCAGGTTTTTAAGCTGCACAGTGCACTAATCTTTCTGCAAAAAAAAAAAAAAGTTTCTGTGGTCAAATAAGTTTGGGAAATGCTGCACTAAACATCCCCTTTTTATAGATTCACAATGCATATCAGCATATTCAAAGATCCAAGAAGTCCTGCAGTAAAGAACTTGGTTAACCCAATGTTTCCCAACCTGAGTTGAGCACAGAGCCTGGCTCCCTGCAGATTGCAAAGGAACCTTCCTGGGGCACCGTCTGTGTAAGATGTCACTTCCTGCCCTCCCGTGGAGCCCCACTTGCCAGCCTCTTCCCCTCCTCTTGACATTTTGGGTTCTCTGATTACCACTTCCTCCTGACCATGTCTGGGGCTGAGGGGCACTTCAGATAGTCCGGGAACACTGGGCGTCCTGTGTTGAAGGCCACATGCGCCTCCCCTCCCCCTCCGTTGTTACAAGTTAAGTACTCATTCAATTTGGTGTGCCAAACGTGAAGATGGGATATTTTTAAGCTCTCTTTGTGGAAAGGGAAGGATGGAAGAGTCGTGAGAGATGCTGTCAAGGGACCAAAAATCCTTGGCTGTTCATTCACTGCGGTTTCCATCGGTCCCAGGGGATGGGCTTCATCGGCAGACCCGGGAACTGCTGCATTCTTGCTGTGAAAATTCCGATATTAATGACTCATAGTCAGTGTCCTGAAAGGAAATGTGAGAGGCGGACAGGGAGGTGGCCCCTGTCAGCAGGGCCAGCCTGGGTCGGAATACAGGGTGACCCAAGGTTTGAGGCCTTTGCCCTCAGCAATGAGACCTTTGTGCAAGGCTCTGCTGTCTCAGTTTCCTTATCTAGAAATGCTGTTTTCAGGGAGCCCTGACAACAGTGAGAACAAGGCTGCTTGGTTCATTTTATCTTCAGTGCTAATACAGTGCAGGACACTCAGTAAATGCTCAGTAAACATTTATTCAGTGAGTGTGTGATTCTATGCATTGCCCCCTGTCCACCCAACACCCAGCACCAAGCCCACCCAGCACATAGTAGGTGCGTTAAATATTTGTTGAATATTAAAATAAATGTTGAATGAATGATTCTGTGTACCCCTCCCCCCACTGCTATTCCTAGTGCTGCTTCTGACATGTAGTAATTGCTCAATAAATAGTGTTTGTTGAATAAGTGTTTCTGATCATGCTTACCTCCTCCCCCCACCCATTACATTGTACCCAGTACTTAGTAGGAGCTGGAAAGGGCTGACCTGTTTTCTAGGTACACACTATGTGCCAGGCTGAGTCTATGCTGAAACTCCTCCCTCCCCCATCCTGTCCTCTCCTTTTTGGGATTTGGTTCTCTCCGGAGTCCCAAAGGTAGTGGCTGCCATCTCAGTCTTGTTTCAGCCAGAAGAGAGGTAGGGTCAGTGAGCTGCCAAGTTCAGGTGGGTGACAGACAGGGAGGCTGCCTGTCAATCTCTGAGCTGCCCCCGGGCTCCGAGTGAGCATTGCATTGCACTCCTGGTGCTGGCGAATGGCTGACAGTTGATATAAAATGTCCCTCTGCGCTTTCCAAATTAAGACGACATTTAACTGAGCGCTGGCTGGCTTGCCTGCTCCCTCCGTTTCCCAAGGGACAGAGCCCATCTTGGTGGAAACTGTTCTGAGCACATCCAAAGTCTCGGCTTTGACATCTTGGCTGATGTCAAGAAGTTTCTGTAACCTTCCTGTTCAGCACACTCAGTGCTGTTACCATATACACTGTCTCACTCGTAGCCTGTCATTAAGAAAGGGCTGGTATCAACATGCTAGGAGGGGGTTGCATGCTGTGGGCGAGAACACCAGCCCTCACATACATTCACCCCAACCCTGAGCAAAGATTGGTTGCCTCAGAACAGGAGCAACCCTACCCGTGAGTTCTGCAGGTTCTGCAAGGGAAGGCAGAACTGAGGACCGACCTAAAGGAGTGTGGTGGTCCTTAACCTTATTTAGGTCATAGAGCCCTTTGAGAATGTGATGAAAGCACTGACTCCTTTCCATAGAAAAATGTGCACCCTCCCAATTTTGCATTCAATTCAGTAGGTTCATAGATCCTGAAACCCAACCAACGACCCCAGGTTAAGAACCCTCGATGTATTAGAAAGAACTTTAAACTAAATCCCAGATCAAGATGCTAGCGCTGCCACAAACCTGCCATGTGGTTTTGGGCAAGTCAGTCTTTGCTGTTTTGCCACTTCCTTGGCTATAAAATGCTCAGACTCCTGATGACTAAAGTTGCCCACATCTGTGGAGGTTTAGAGAGTGACTTAGAGTAGTGCTGTACTACCGTCATAGTTCACAGGTTCCTTTGAGAATCTGACGAGAACTTTGTATCTTCTGCCTAGAAAAATGCTTGTGCATGAAATTCTGCTTAGTATTCTGGGGTCTGAGGACGACAGAGGCAGGACTGTTGAACTAGAGCAAGGCAGTGACCCAGCGCATCCAACGATCCAGTCTCCGGCCATGGTTCCAGGTTCCTTAGGTCACCTCCTCCTCACCTCTTCTTCTCTTCACCCTCCCGACATCAGCTCTGCTCTGAAAAGCCACTAGTAACTGGGGGGGTCAACAGTGTCTGCTGTGGTTTTCAGACTTTGTGTTCACATAATGGAACTGTTTTTTTCCTAATGAAGTCTTACCTAGAGCTCCAATATAGATAAAAGGGAACTCTGAAACATTTATTGACTCATTTATCATTCCCTCATCCATTCAACAAGTGTTCATCGAGTGTCGCTGTGTTTCAGGCACCTGGCTGGTCAGGCTGGAGACCCTGCCTGCTTGGTCTCCCCTGGTTACTCTCACTGACTTGTGGAACCCAATCGCTTGAAAACTACAGGTCTGGTAAAGAGAACAATCTGACCTGAAGTGAGGTGATCAGAGACTCAGAGACGCTGTTCCTGAAAGCACTTAATTTGTGGGGATCTCATTTCCCTCATCTATGAAGTGGAATAATGGAATAATGATGCCATGCTGCATCCAAGTACATATGGTTTTCATTATCTCTGGTTCTCTATGGTTTTCATTATCTCTTGGGACTATATTGGCCCATTTATGTGGACAGTGAACATGAGTACTGAGCTCCACAGGAGGACAAAAGGAGGAACAGAGAGGGGAATTTTTGCCATCAGTGTCCAGGAGAGCGCCATGCTATTGAGAAGCTAGCTGAACGACTGCTTGGAAATTTCCAGGAAAATTATAAGGCTGAGCCTTGGGAAAATATTTACTATTTCTTCACTCCTTCCTCTCCTGGAAGGTTTGTTGCTGTCAGTGTCGATCTCATAGACTCAGTTCACGCACTGTCCTCTAGGGCCTGAATTCAGAGGCCTGAATCTGCCCTGATGGAGGAAGATTTACCCACGAACGGTGGGTCTGGAAAGATGACTTCTGTACCTGAAGGGCTGCTGGCTGGGAAAGGACAGGAGCCTGCAGAGGCCCAGGGCTGCCTCAGGTCAGACCCCAGGCCCTCTCTGTCTGTGTGTGGGAGCGCAGAAGCATGCAGGCCTGAGCAGCTTTGGAAATGTTCTTCTCAACAGTGTTTCTTGAGGGGAGCTCAGACAAGTCCACTACAGGAAAAGCTCACCTGGGCGCTTTTCATTTTCTTTCCTTGGCTGGCAGTCTACTGTCAAGCTCAAGGGCATGGGTTTCGGGGTCAGACAAGCCTGCCTCCAAATCCTAGCTCTGCTTCTTCTTTTGATCTTGGGCAAGACACTCAGCCTCTCCAAGCCTCGTGTCTCTGTCTATGAAATGGGGATAATAACACCTCCCTCCCAGGGTTCTTGGGAAATTAAATTAAGTCCTATCGTAAGCCTGGTGCCTGGCTCATGTAAATGCTCTGTAAATAGTCACGTTTTTCTTAGCTCTACTTTTCCAGCTGAGAAGCAGATTATTTGATAATGTAGCAACAGATGAGTGGGGTCAAGAGCACACATGTCCGTTACTGCGTACCTGACACTGTGCACCAGTGTGCCCAACTCCTGTCCAGGCTCAGCGCGACCCTCATACCTGGGACTGAATGATAAAGAACCCTCACTGTGTTGCTCTTCTCTCCTCCCTCTTGACAGGTGCAAACAGGAAAATGAGCTACTGCTTTTCCTTTATTAGTAGGTCAGAGAGCTTCACCTGGCGCCCCAGGATCCAATCCCCACCCTCAAGTATGCATTGAGGCCATCCTTTCCTGCTTGTGACACTCCTTGGCATCTGTTCCACAGGAGGACCGACCTTCTGTGCTCTACGTGTGTTTTGCCAGCAAACACTTATCTCAGCCACAAACTGTCTCCATCCTCCAAAAAATTCACAGGCAGAGCCACCCCTAACAAGGGGCTGCTTTGGTCGGCCAGCTGTTAGTCCTGCGGCCCCTGCCTCCTCTGTGGGGCAGCATCGATCACCCTGAGATTCTCGGGCCACCTCTGGTCAGTGAATTCAAAGATTTGAGAAACCAGCTCATGTCCCAGGATCCTCAGGGCCTGGGCTCCCTAACATCTCCCAGGGCTCCTGGTTCCTGGACCCACAGGCCCCTGCTGCTGCTGCCGCTGCTGGTCCTGCTCTCAGCCCCCCTCTTTCTACCTGGGCCCCCCTGTACTTCCATTCCTGAGTTCCCGCTGGTGGCCAGGTCTAGACTGAGGGTCCTTCCGCAGACGGAGAGCCGCCGCAGCACCTCGGAGGCGGCCTCCACGGGGACGCCGGAGCGCTGCTCCAGGAGCATCTCCAACAGCGAGCTCATCTCCGAGAGGAAGGTGCTGGCCAGCCTCGTGCCTGTTGGGCTCAGCTCAGGCCCTGTCGCCTTGCCGAATGTCTGGAAGGTCTTTGGCTCCTCCAAAGCCGCAGCATCCGGGGAGCACACGTTGTCACGGTAGTTGGTGGTGAGGGGCAAAGAGAGCCTTGCCATCCAGGCCGGGTCTGGGGTGCTCAGCCGGTCCAGGGCCAGGCCTGCAAGGGGAGGAGGGGACACAGTGAGGACCCGGCCCAGGGAAGGGACAGGCGGGCGAGGGTGGGGCTGCGGGCAGGGCAAGGGCACCGGACAAAGGAGGGAAGGGAAGTGGCGGGGGACAGATGCGGTGGCCAGAGGGGGACGGGAAGGAAGAGGCCCTGACAGGGATGCTCGCTGGGCAGGAAGGCGGCTGACTGAAGTAGGCACGTGAGCTGAGTGGGGAGGAGGCAGGAGGAGAAGGAAGGCCCAGAATTAGAAGTTGGCCTGTTTCTAAAGAATTTCCCCGTCCGTGGTGTGCTTCAGGTCCAGGCGTCTTTCACCCTATTCCTGTATAGCCGGGGCACCACTAGCTGAGGATGGGGGAAAAATCCCTTTCTTAGCCAAGACTGGGGTTCCTGGCTTGGTCCTCCCTTCTGTTCATATTCATAATAATAGTGACCACTTATTAAGTACTTCTGTGCCAAGCAATTTACATCATTATTTCATTTAACCTCCACACAAACCTCGGAAGTCAAGAGTATCCCATTTTATGGATGAGGAAACTGAAGTTCTGACAAGTTAAATTACAGATCTACCAGGCAACCAAACCTGGATCTGACCCCAGGCCTGATGCCTTCGAAGCCCCCTGTGACGGCACCACCCTCCCCACTCTTCCTCCCCTGGATGCTCCAGGTGCCCCGCTGTGGCCTCTGGGATTCCCAGGCCCGCTGAGGTCTGTACTGTCACCACTTGGCCTCATGCCCTCAGCTCCTCAACCTTCACCACTCAAGCTGCTGGAAACTCTGGCCTAGAGGCAGGCTGGGAAGGGGCTGGCTGCCTGAGGGCTATCCCAGGAAGGGAACCGGCTGTGAAAAACTGCCCCCGAGATCCCCAGTGCCACCATCGCACTTCTCCTTTTCCCGTCTCTTCAACAGAAAATTCTGCCTCAAAAAACTAGTCCCAGGGCAAGCCAGAGGAAAGTATAAGTACTGTGGTTAGGAAACTGTGTCTTTAAAAAAAAAAAAGCACATCTACTTTCACATGTATTTAATGTTTGTTTAAGGTGAGCTGCTTTAAAATCTGTGCAGAGAATAAAAGATCGGAAGGAGGTCTGTCAAGGTGTTAACTGAAATTACCCCTGGGCAGAAGTGATTTATTCTCTCTTTGTTTATCTACATTTTTCTATGTTAACCAAATATTACTTTCGTAATTTGGAAAAGTTATTCCAAAATACAGCTAATCGCTTCTATTTATACCGATAAATGAGTCTCCGTCTTGCCTTGTCAGTGCGGGGACTGTGTGGGCTGAGAGGCGGGGTCAGGCCCCGTCCCGATTGGTCCAGCCCACGCCTGGGACTTAGTGAATGTTTACTGAGTGATTGAATGAACATAAATATTAACCCTCGACATTTGGGAAATGTAAACCTTAGTTCCTTGAGACTCTGGGGTAATAAGGTTGGAACTCGTTTGGTGTTACAGAATCAGGCCTTTCCTTGTACAAGGGTCAGAGAGCTTCAGAAGGAATGAAGCTTGGAATGAGAAAATCACTGGGGTGTATGAGAATGGCTGAACAGTGATGGAAAATTCACTCCGTGGCAGGTGGGCCCTGGGACGACCAGGGTTTGATTTCCCAGCTTTGCTGCTTATGAGCAGTGTGACCTTGGGAAAATTGCTTCACCTCTCTGAGCCTCCTTTTTCTCCCATAAAGTGGTGAAATAGTAGTACTCATCTTGTCTGATTGCTGTGAGCATTCAGTGAGCTCATGCAATCAGGAAAACACTGTCATCATCACATCCTCAGGTGGCGCTTTTATCTGATGCAGCCAAGACCCCAGTGTTAGGCGTGCTCACCAGTAGCTCCACCGCAGTCCAGCCTGTGAGCAGCACAGGCTTTTCTAGCCCTGCTGCCCTCTTCATCCTCCCGCTTCTTCCAGCCCCGCCATGCTGTGGGGAAGCAGGACCATGCAGGAATTGACCCATGGGTTCCAGCCCAGAGCTGGCCAATAGAGATATAATGGGAGCCACAGAGGTCATTTAAATTTTCTAGTGGCCACGTTAAAAAAGTAAAAAGAAAAGAAAAGGGGAAATTAATTTCTAAAATATTTTTATACTTATTATTTTATCATGTAATCAATATTTTTAAAATTATTAATGAGATATTTTACATTCTTTTTTCATACTAAGTCTTCAAAATCTGGAAGTATTCTATACTTATGTCACATCTCAATTAGAACCAGCCATGTTCACATGTGGCTAGTGGCTACTTTATTGAACCTCATGGTCCTAAATTTAGACAATGCTGTCCTATAAAACTTTCTATGTAGGTGCTGTCCAAAGCAATATCCACTAACCACGTGTGGCTATTGAGCACTTGCAATGTGGCTTGTATGACTGAGGAACTGAATTTTTCATTTTACTTAATTTCAATTAGATATCATTTTACTTAATTTTACTTTAGAGCCACACTGCCTGTGTTAATAACCATTGGCTGTGCAACTTTGGGAAAATTATTAAACACCCTTGCCCCTCAGTTTCTTCCTTTATGAAATGAGGATAATGAATAGTCCCTACCTCGTAAGATTTTCTCACGAGGCACTTAGAAGAGGGACATAGAAAGCACTCGATAAATATTAGTGTATTTTTTTAACCAAAGGAAGTCCCTGCCATGCCTTCAGTGTGTTTGCAGCCAGATGGAGCACACCGGATATATCCAGATGAGAAGTAGCTTATTGGCTACAGAAACAGAAAACCACAGCGTAGGGATGGTCGGACCTAAGTGTGTTACCTAAAGGAGGCTGACCTGTGTCCACAGCAGGGCGGACAGGTGGCAGATTCTTGAATGAGAGTTCACCTTATGTATTTATTGTCAAAACTAATTGTTTCTCTAGAAGAAATTCATTTAGTTTCAGTTAGAAATGTTAGCACACTGAAGAGTTGACTCAGTTCTGAGGGTGAAAAGATATTTAAACACACCAAAGAAATGCAGATAAGTGATTTAGGAGGTCAGGGGAGGTCTCCAGATGGCAGGCAGGCCCAGGTTGGCTCCCTTCAACCACTGATGAGCTGGATGACTCTGGGCAGGCTCATTACCTCTCTGAGCCTCAGTTTGCTTATCTCTAAATTGGAGCTCATAGTATCTGCTTCCAAGGACTGTTTGGAAGCTTAAATGAGATCATGTGTATAAGATGCTTTCCTGGTACCTGGTGCACACCAAGAGCTCAGTAATTGTTCACTATTCTTATGATGATTTTAAAAATGAATAATCAAAGTAGAATCTGGTCTTTAAACAACTGAAGATCTTCTAAAGCTCCAGGGGAAGTAAAATATTGCTGATAGTCATTCCTCCCCAGAAACAGAATGGCTATGTTTCCCAGCTGTAGATTGGAGCAGAACTCCAAAGCCTGGGCACGTGAGGGGACTGTAAGGGCAGAAGCAGGATTGGGGTGACCCTAAGGAGTCCCTACCTGTGTTGGGGTCCAGCAAGCTCGACAGCTCTTCTTCTAGCAGCTGCTTCACAGAGAGGTCCTCTTCAGGGTCCAAGGGCCCTTCCTCCTGGTCTGGTTCTGCCTGGCCACCAGCCCTGGCACCTGGCCCATCTGTATCTGGGATTGCACTCCTGCAAAGGAAACCAACCCAATCCACGAGTGAAGAAATTCACACATAGATTCGTTCATTCCTGCTCATGAACATTTTTCTATTCATGCCATCATTCATTCATCCATATGGATCCACAGCTTGGCCAGACCAACCTGGGTTACTTGATCCCAGCCCTCCTGCCTACTCTGAGTCTGTTTCCTCTTCGGTAAAATGGGGGTAATAAAATAATACCCAGCTCATGGGGCATTGTGAGGGTAAAAGGAGACATTGTTGTAAAGAGCTTAGCACAGTGCCTGGCAGGTTGTAAGCATTCAGCAAACAGAAGTGACTATGAAGGCATTGATATGATTACTCACCATTGTTCCTCCCATTCCTTCACACTGCCTGGCACACAGTAGGAGTTTAGTAAACTTCACTTGATCCAGTGCCGTCATCCAACCATCCATTTATCCATCCATCCCTCCATCCGTCCATCCCCCCATCGGAGTCTGAGCTCCAGTGAGGGCAGGGATTTTTCGTCTGTCTCCTTCTCTGTTCTCTCACCAGTGCTGAGAACAGGGCCTGGCACATTGTAGGTTCTTACTAAATGCTTTGTGGACTGAGTGATTGAATATTCCTTCCTCCCTATTGGTGGCCAAATCCCCAGTCAGAAGAGCAGGTCAATAGAGGATGTAGCTGAGGAGAAGCAACCAAAAGCCACTCAGTATCGAGTACCCTGTCTCCACACTGGCCTCTTCCTCCCCTAAGCCCTCCCTGGCACCTGGGGGAGGCCAGTTCCTGGGACTGCCTCAGCATGGGGGGGGGCAGGCCTGGCCCCTCATCCCAGCAGGCGGGAAAGCTCCCTGAGGGGCTTTAAGGCCTAGGGGTCCTTTCTCATTTTTTCTATGGCCATTTCTGCTATGAAGGGATAAGCAGGGAGGTGAGAAGTTTGCAAGTAATAATGACAACAACTAATATTTATTGAGCAATAACTCTGAGTCAGGCCTTATGCTTTGCAAGGTACATGCACCTTCTCATCAAAACTTTCACATCTGTAAGGGGTTCTCATGTTATCATCCCTATTGTACAAATGAGAAAACCAAGCCTTGTGAAGATGATGCAGCTCGCCCAAGGTCCCCATAGATTAAGTGATAAGGAAAGAATTCAAGTCTAGGCTGTGACTCTGGAGTTGTGTACTCGCTGCCGCTGTATGTTACCTCTCACCATCTTTACAAAGAAGAAGCTACAAGTTGTCACAGCAAGAACAGTGAATCAGGAGTCAGGTGCCCTGGGGGCTGGTCCCAGCTTTGCCACTCACTGACTATGTGTTCTTGAGCAAAGTCACTTCAAGGGGAAACGATTTAGCATTGGTTGTGCGCTGCCTATGGGCTTAGACTACATTCAATCATTAAATCCTTACTCCATCACTACAAGGAAGTGTGGTGACCTCCATTTACAGATGAGAAAATGAGGCCCTGAGGATTTATCTGGTTTACTCAAGTTTACGTAGCTGGGTTGGATCAAACTACCTAGAGCCTCAGTTTCTCCATCTGCAACATGAAGGAGTTAGATCAGATGTCCTCTTGAGGTTTCTTTAATTCTAGGCCAGCACAAAGGAACACACCCACACACTCCCCCACCCACGTCTTTAGCCAGGAACCCTGATATTGTGTTTAAGGGTCAAGAGAAAGAAAGCCGAAAGTTATAGATTTAAAGCCCATAGCCCAGCACCTCTACAATCAGAGGACAGACAGTCAGAGCCTCAGGAATGAAGTCACTTCCTTAGTGACTCTGGGTCCTGTAAATACTATAAATACAATTGCTCCAGGACTATGCTGCCGGGCGGGGGGCGGGGGATGGATGTTGTTTGCTAAACTCTCCCAGGGGAGCAGCCTCTGGGATGTGCTCACCCTTCCTCAGGTCACAGGGGCTGCAGTGGGGGAGGGCAGGCAAGTGGGGCTGTTGAGAAGCCTGCGGGGGCTACGTGCTCCTTACCTGCCGCCACCGCCGGGCTTGGTCGAGTACTTATTTCCCCGGTGGTTTGGTTTGGGCTGGAATTGGCCCTGATGCAGCAAGGACAGCAGCTGGGAGATTTGCTAGAAGACAGGAAAAATCTGTTGACTCCACACAATTCCGACCCAGCACACTTCCTTGCCGGATGTTTCCCTCAATGCTGCGCTTTCTTTTTATAGTCTTTCCTCCAGCTTCAGATGTTTGTGTGATCAGATGGGGGATGGTGAACTGTGATGTGACAGAGGCAGGGACCTGTGCAGGCAGATTCCCTGCTTTCCCATGTCACTGCAGGACCTAGGTGTCTGAAGAGAGAATGGGGACCCTCTGGGCCCATCCCTTCGCTCTCATTCCCCCCAGGTGACCTGCTCCTGGTGGAATCTGTGGATGGGGGTGAAAAGGCATGTCCTAAACATAGATTCATTATTACTTTCATAAGGATTATCTTAAAGAGTTATTCCCTGCCCCTCTCCAGCAGTATTCAAACACTCAGCCAATTTTGGTGGGCCAGATATAAGACTATGTTGTAGTGAAGGCAAAAATGGTGTCATTTAATCGTTCATTTATTCATCCTTTCATTCATTCAAGGAGAACAAGAATGAGAACAAGGCCTAGTCACTGCCCTCAGGGAGCTCACAGTCTGCCAGGGAAGACAGGGCACAGAAGTCACTATAAGAGTTGCATTGGGTTGGGAAAGGAGGGGGCGTCTGTGGGAGCAGAGGAGGGCCCCTCACCCAATTTGGAGCAAGGAGGAAGTTGGGGGTTCATATAGGAGGGAGTTGATTCATTTATTTCTATAGGTGTTTATTGAGTTCATACTACACGCCAGGCACTGCTGCTGAGACCCCAAGATTCCACAGGAGTTTGGCAAGTGGAGAGAGGGTGAGGGTCTGGGCAAGGGGTGAAGGGAGTTTCAGAAAGGCTGGAGAATGGGGCAGGAGCTGGGTGAGAGGTCAGGGAGGTCCCTTGTGAGGGAGAAGGCAACGGACAAAGTCCTGGGAGGCTGAATTCGAGTTCAAGGTCATTTCTAGCTTGTGTAATGTTTTCAGACGTACTCTGACCCCACTTTCCTCATCTGTGAGCTGGAGCTAGAAATACCCACCCAGCCTTCTTCACAGGTTTGTCAGGATTAGTTAGGTGGTTTGGAAGTTAAAAATGCTCCACACGCGCAAGGAGTTTGGGTTGCTGCTCCTGGAAACACGGTCTCTGCCTCGGGCCCACCCCAACTCCTGCTGGGAAGGCCCACTCTGCCCCTCTGGGCAGCTCAAGACAGAAAGTGCCAACCTCAGAGTTGGAAGAGGACGCGGCCAGGACAGGGGCTTCACTGTGACTTAGGAAGGATAGGGTCCCATTGCCTGCCTCAGGGCAGAGCCGCCTCCCAGCCTGGGCCCAGAAGCCCTCCTAAGGCACTGCCACCCTTTTCCCAGGTGACAGTTGATATTTCAGGGACACTCCTTGAGTGCCACCCCCTGAGCTGAGTGCTGTCATTCAGGGTCACTTCACAGTTAGAGCCCAGACTCTGGAGTCAGTCAGACTCAAATTCAAATTCTAAATTTACCCCTGCCCCAGTTCCCATCTGTGTGGCCTTGAGAAATTACTTAAGCATTTTGAGCCTCAGTTTCCTCAGCAGTAAAAAGGAACTAATAACGAGGCCCAGGTCATGTGGTGGTTGTGGTTATGAGGATTAAATGAGTGAAAGCGTATAAACCACTGATTAATAGATCTTATGATAAGCACTTAATAACCATCGAGTGGTATACAATTTCATTTAATTCTTACAGTAACCCGAGGGAAGAGATACCTTCACACCCATTTTGCAGATGTGGAACCTGGAGCTCAGGGGGGCTCCACAGCAATTAGTGGCAGGTTTGGATTTGAACCTGGGTCTGACTCCACTGTGGCACAGTGCTGCTGGAAAGGCCTGAGCATTAGGCAAGCTGCCTCTTACCCTAGGTTGATCCTAATTGGGTACCCCTCTTTCTATCACCCTACTGGGTTCACCCACCATGCCTGCTTTCTGCTGTCTCTGCTCACCAACAACCAGAGCAGTGTTTGACACAAAGAGCTCATTCATGTAAGCATTTGATGAATGAATGAATGAATGAATGAATGAATGGCTCTGGGCAACTGGGCTTTGGGGCAGCATAGAGTCCAGGGCAAGCTTCCTAAGAGAGGAGCTGGCCCCGTGGCAGAATGGTTAAGTTCACGTGCTCTGCTTCTGTGGCCGGAGGTCTGCCGGTTCGGATCCTGGGCACAGAACTAAACACCGCTCATTAAGTTATGCTGTGGTGGCGGCCCACGTAGAAGGACTAGAATGACCTGCAACTAAGGTATACATCTATGTACTGGGGCTTTGGGGAGAAAGAAAAAAGATTCCTAAGAGAGCAGCTAGGCCCTCTCCAGGTGGCTTCCTGGGGAGGGGGTGGGGGAAGGAAGCCATGTCCTTACTCCACAGGAAACCTGAGCTCATGGCCTGGCCAAACAGAAGCATGCCTTAAGCAGGCAGCCTGGTGCAGGAAAATTATCTGGGGTGCAGTGGAGCAGATATGGGTGTGAGCCAGGCACCATCCCTGAAAAAGATCTCCCATTTGTGTCTCGTAAATCCTGGGTCACTAGACACTTTGCCCTTCATCATCCCATTTAATCCTCAACCTGCTGGGAGGCAGATACAGGGTAAGTTTGGCATCATAATCCCCATGTTATAGATGAGGAAAATGAGGCTCAGATATTAAAGGACTTGCCCAAGGTTGCCCAGCTCCTGAGAGGTTGTGCTGAAATTTGAACCCAGATCTGCCAAACACCCACATTCCAAGGTGGTTTCCACTGCCCCATTCCGCAGGTAGCTGGCAAGCTCTGGGGTCTCAGGCAAGTCAAATGCAGCCCCTGAGCCTGGGGGCAATGATGCCCACGCCTGCCTGCTTCATGCGGAGGTTGCCCAGATCAGAAGAGAGCAGGTGGAGATGGAGAAGAGCTTTGCAGAAATAATCGTAAACATTTGCTGAGTGCTGACTATGTGCCAGACACTATTCTAGAGGCTTTAAGTGCACTCATTTTATCTTCAAGCAAACTTAAGAGATGGGTGCTGTTAACATGGACATCATCAACAGAGAAGTTGAGTGACATCCCTGTGGTTCACTGCTAGGAAAAGGTGGAGCCAGAATTTGAACCCAGGCAGCCTTGCTCCAAAGCTTGTACTCTTAATCACTACCTTTGCTGTGTGTTACTTGTGCCAGGCACCCTGAGTGAGTGCTTTATAGGAATTAACTGGTCAAATCCTCAGGACAACTCTGCGAGGCAGATGTTCTTACTATCATCCCTATTTTATGGATCAGGAAACTAAGGCTCAGAGACAGTTGTCCAGAATCCCACAGCTAATTTCTGTTGACCCCGGAGCTGTGCCCTGAACCACTGCTTTCAATGCACCATAAAGTGCCTGATGAGCCTAAGGAATGAATGGGAGGAATGTGAGGGTAATGAGGGTGTCTGATGCTATTGGTGGTGATCCAGGGGTGACCAGAGAGAGAGCTGCCCACACCCAAGGTACCTGAACAGGAGGAGAATCCACAGTGAGCTCTTCTACGGGGTTCCGCTCCGCGAAGGCAGCCACAGACAGCCGGACCAGACTCCGCAGGATCTGACGAGGACATGACTCTTTCTCATGGACCACTTTGCCATTGAGATTCCGCTGTCGCCTCAGGGTTGCAGAGGAGGCCGGTGGGCTCAGTGGGGCCTCCTCGCTGCCCTGGTCTCCCGGCAGCCTCCCTATGGGACTTCCTGCAACCTTGAGGGGCCTTGAGCGTGGCTGACTCATTGCAGGCTGGGGCTCAGGAAGGTTCAGGTTCTCCCGGGAGGCGTTCCTCTGCCTGGGATGGTTGAAAAGGAGGTTGACAGTGTCCTGCAGCACCTCTCGGCTCTCGGCTAGGGATCCCTGGTTGCCTTGGTTACGAAGGGTCCTGTACAGAGTTGGTGTGAGGTGAAAGGGAGCCTGCAGGCAGGGATCCCAGCCTGCTTCCATCATTACTTCCTTGCCTGCATCCTTGTGGGGCTGCCCAACCTCTCCAGGGTCATCTGCCTGGCCTCTGAGTACAGGCACGAGGTGGATGTCCGCCTTCTGAATATGTTTCTGGGGCCTCTTGGGCTGGTGGCGGTAGGTAGACTCGGCCTCCCGGCAGTTGTAGGCCCTGTTGCCCTTCTTCTCTGTCCGGCAGATGGACATGATCAGAGCCAAGATCAGCCCAAAGATGGCCATCGGGACGACCAGGCAAATCACCATCAGCACCAATGTGCTTAGGGCTCCGGGCTCAGGGGCTGAGTCCCTCAAGTGGTCCATGCTGGTGACAAACAAGACCCTCAACAGGGCTCGGGTCTGCAAGGAGGGGCTGCCACGGTCTTCTACCACTATTTCCAGCTCCCACTTACTCCCAATGAGGCTGCTGGCATTGGTGATGTTGATGAACAAGTGCCCCAGGTAGGGGTCGAGGACAAAGAGATGGGCTTCATTCCCATTCCGAATGCTGTAGAGGAGCTCTCCATTTATCCCTGAGTCTGCATCTCTTGCTGCAATGGTCACCAAAAGGAATGGCCGGGAGCTGTGAGGGGTCAGTGGTGGTGTGTCGGCACCCACTGGACCCAAGCCATTGGGAGTATCAATGGGCACCAGAAGGTGGCCCGTGGAGGTATTTACAAGCACTGAGAGGCTGGCTTTTCCATTGCTTAATATGGGATGAGTCACTTCTGGGGCATTATCATTGGCATCCAGGAGGCTGACCCACACGGAGACACTGGATGCCAGCTGGGGCTGTCCTCTGTCCTCTGCAATCACGCGGAACTCAAAGTTGGCCATCTGTTCATAGTCCAGTGACCTCTGAGCAGTGACCTCTCCTGTGTCTGAGTCAATAGCTACCAAGTGAGAAACTGGGGAGTCCTGGATGCGGTATGAGATTTTTCCATTAATGCCCAAGTCTGCATCATGAGCCTTGATGGTAATGAGGTGAAGAGAGGGTAGGTTGTTTTCCCGAGTGGAGATCTCATACCTGCTCTTCTCAAACACAGGTGCATTGTCATTGGCATCACTGATCTGAATGCTGAGCGGTTTCTTGGCTGATAAGGGCTGGGGTCCTTGGTCTTGGGCCAAGAGAGTGAGGGTATATTTAGGCCACTGCTCTCTGTCCAGTGTGGCATTGGTTAGCAGCATGTATGTGTTGCCATTGGTCCTTTTCAGCCTGAAGTGGCCTAGCTCTTGGATCAACCAACAGTGGACCAAACCATTGTTTCCCGAGTCCAAGTCGTTTGCCATGACAAGAGCAATGAAACTGTCCTTGGGAAGAGCTTCTGATACCAGCGATGGCTGGGAGGCCCATGTGATGTGGATGCTTGGGGCATTGTCATTGACGTCCAGAACCTTAATGAGAACTTTGCAATGGGCTGGGATGGGATTGGGACCCAGGTCCCTTGCCTGGACATCCACCTCATAGGCAGGATTCTTCTCATAGTCTAAGGGTTGACGCAGAATCACCTGGCCAGTCTTGGCATCAATACTGAAGGTGTCCAGCACCTCTGGAGGCACATGCTTGCTGAGGAAGAACTCCACCTCCCCATTGGGACCTTGGTCAGGGTCTGTGGCAGTCAAGTTTATGAGGAGAGTACCAGGGGCAGCGTCTTCTTGGATTTCTAGTGCCAGTGAGCTCTCAGCAAACACAGGGCTGTTGTCATTGGAGTCCAGGACGTTGACCTTGACTAAGCTGGTGCCTGACTTGGGGGGATTCCCACTGTCGTAGGCAGTTAACACCAGATCAAAATATGAGTGGATTTCCCTGTCCAGCTCCTTTACCACCACAAGTTCCGCGTGTTTGGTCTCATCAGGCCCCACAATGACATCCAGGGCAAAGTGCTCGCTAGGAGACAGGGTGTAGGAATACAGGGTGTTGGGGCCAGTATCTGGGTCAAGGGCTCTGTCCAGGGGGATCCGGGTGCGCAGAGAGGCACTCTCAGAGATTTCCAGCTCCTGCTCCCCTTTAGGAAACTGTGGCTGGTGGTCATTGATGTCCAGCACCTGGATCTCCACGTGGATCAGAGCCAAATCCCCTGTGGCAAGCACGTCAAAGGAAACCAGGCAGGGATCCTGCTGCCGGCAAAGCTGCTCTCGGTCCAGCCGCCTCCCTGTGCTGAGCCGGCCGTCCTCAGAGTCCACCTGGATGGGGAGCGCCTGAGGGAGCTGCAAGACCTGGAAGGCAGTACCCGCTTGCCCACGCCTCTCCTCCCTGCCCAGTTCCTGGGACAGCTTCCCTATCACGGTGCCAGACGGCACTTCCTCTGACACTTGGTATTTCACAGTGAGAGTTGCCACCTCCTGACAATCTCCTGAAAGGAACAAGTAGCTCCCTGGCCCCAAAAGCCCCAGCAGAAGTGACAGAAGTCGCATCATGCTTACCGCCAGAGTGGGCCAGATTTACAAACCACTAGAGTTCTTCAACGGCTGGACAAGTCCTCCAGTGTTTCCTGGGGGGCCGGATTAGCCCCGTTCTCTGGCCCCCAGACCTGCTGGCGCAGCCTCGTCCCATAATTAGATGATGATGGAACTAGCAGGATTCCCAGGCAAGGCCATCTTCATCTGAAGAAATCTGAGAGGTCCAAGCACCAATGAAGTAAAATTGCTGGGGGAGACCTTGCAGATGGGCATGTGTTGGTTCCCTTCAGCAAATGATGGACGAGAGCCGGTCCAAGAGGGACTGACCCAGTAGAGCAGGATGTGAAGATCTGACTTCCAAACAGTTGCTAGCCTGGGGAAACAGAGAAGCAGCTTTTTCCTATGGAAACCCCACCTACAGGAAAAGGGAGGGCTGTGAGTTTCAATGCCAATTAGAGAAAGAGCACTTCCCGTGAAGCCAAGTGGCCTGCCGCTGAGGATGCAGCAGGGGGCTCCGGCCAGCCGGATGGGAAGGTGCTATCCACACTGTAAGGCAGCTGCTGAGGGAAAGGGAGCCCCTGTGCGGCCAAGTGAGCCGAGGGTCTGAGCCCCTGCCTGTCCACACAGGGCCTGATGCCCATCCTGGGCAAGCCATGTTCCCCGGCTCTCTTCCCTTCCTTGTCTCTCTTTGTTTCCGTCATTTCCCCGTTATTCCTCTCCCGTTCCCTTTTTCCCACTTGACTCTGCCCTGATCATTCATTTTTGCCTCATGGGAAGCTGCTGTGATTAAGAGAGTGGCCATCACAGCCAAACTGCTTAGGTTCAAATCCTGGCTCTGCAACTTACCAGCTGGGTCAGGTGGGATGAGTCACTTAACCTCTCTGGGTCTCCCCCATCTCATCTTTAGAGTGAGAACAGCAATAAGAATACTAGCCCTCTCAGCAGAAAATTGTGAGGATGAAATGAAATGATGTATGAAGGACCTAGTCACAGGCAATGACATCATTGTTAGGGGTGGGAGTTGTGATCTGCACAGCTTGTCCCACCCTGTGGCTGCCTCTGGTTCTTGCACTGGCCCTGGGGCAGTCCCTCAGTCATGAGGGTGCCCATGGCCTTGGCTTTTGAAGCACAAGGCCCTCTCTGACCTGACCTCGTGGGCTCCCTCCTCCTTCCCTTCTGGCTCTGCAGCCTCCAGGCCCATTGTTCTCTGCATCTGGTCCAGCCTGAGCCCCTGCCTGGGGGAATCCCCAGCCTCCGGCTCCTCTGTCCCAGAGGTTTTTATACTTTTCCCTCTCCCACACCTTCCTCTCCTTTTCCTTCGCTTCCTCCAATTCTTCTCTCCCCACTGCTGTTTTTGACAAAGTCCCTAAAAGATCACTCCTTGCCACCCCCTGACACTCCTCCTGGACCTTTTAAGGTGTGCCCTCCTTCCCATTCACCTCCTCACAGAGGTGTAGCCCAGGAAGGGGGCGAGTGGCAGTTGGCTTAGGTGGCCTTTGAGGTAGCCTTTGAGGTGGCTTGTGGCTTCTCATTTCTCTCTTCAATTTGCTGCCCCCAGCCTCCTCCCAGCCTTGCACCCTACCTCGAGGTTGAGTCCAGGGTCTGCAAAGCATTCGAAGTGATGAGAATTAAGGGCCGGCTTCCCCTTGATGGGTGTTTGCAGCTGCATCCTTGGGGCCGGAGGTGCCTGTTGGGACACAAGTGACCCCAGTCAGGGCCTGTTGGCCTGGAGGCCTGTGGCCATTAGGACGGGGTTGGCTGAGGGAGCTCCCTGGCCTAAGGCCCTTCTGCGTTCCTTCCCTTCCCCTCTGTCTTTTCTTTACTATACACTCTTTCGCGCCATGTTCCTCTCCTGAAGTTTTCCCAGACCTCTTACTGAGCCTCCTGAGCCACAGCAAGGCCTGAATCTGCAGGGCTGTTTCCCACACATGGCTTTGGAGACAGGCAGAGCCCTCACGAGCTCTGAGGCTTCGGGGCCTTGGTTTCCTTCTCTGCAGAGTGTGCTGTCACCATTTGTGAGTTTGTGGTGAGGACTCAATAAGAGGATACACGTGGGGGCTCAGCACAGTGCCTGGTAGAGAGAAACCATGACGTGCGACTATTATTTTACTTTGTATTATTTTCCAGGTTTTGTGCCTCATATGGAAATGGTGAAGATGGTCTTGTATTTGTCCCTTCCCTTTTTTCTCTGCCTCCTTGGTGAGGAAAGTTCATTTCCTAGGGCTCCCTCAGCTCGGGCTTGGCCAGGTGCTGCCCGTGCTTCAAGGGAGCCCATGCCGGCCCCAGGCTCCTGGCTGCTCAGTGGCTCCTCAGAGCTCGGGGACATGTGGTATGTTCATTGCCCTCTAGGGACAGCCAGCCAGCATGGCGGCCTTGCTGTCTGGCCTCACTCATCCTACTATGTGCAAGGCAGTGAGCAAGACAAAGGGACCCCCAAGGGGCTTGCAGTCTAAGGTTGGGGCAGGGAAATGAAAGAAGTGAGCCCATTGGAGCGGTTCTGGATTCAGACCCCGGGGTCAGGGAGGCTCCTCAAGAAGGGCACTCAGCTGAATCCTGAAGGACATGGAGGAGTGAGCCAGAGGAAGCTGGGTGGGCAGCGGAGAGGCAAAGCAGGTGGAGGGAGAAGAGTGGACAAAGGCGAGGTGGGCGAGCTGGCTGTCTACAGTAATACAAGAGGGTGTGTGTGGAGCGTGGGGAGGAGGGAGGTGCGCTGGGGACATCAGCGGGGGCCGCCAGATCCTGGAGGGCCTAGGGTCCCAGGCTAAGGATTTGGACCTGGTCGTGAAGGCCATGGGGAGCTTTTGAAGGTCTCTGAGCAGGATGATGAGAACGGCAGCTACATGCCAGGCCTTGTCCAGGGTGCTTTCCCTACACGGTCCTGTGCCGCGCTCACAGCCATGGCATCGCAGTCAAGCAGCTGAGCACAGACAGTTGGGTAACTTGGCCAACATCACGCAGCTTTACCCTCCAGAAAGCCCCTTCATCCGCACCTTGGAAAAGGGATTGGAAGGGGACCAAGAGGAGGGAGAGACGGAGGGCAGCTGAGAGCATTAATGCAGGGAGCTTTGGTGCAGGAAATTCTGGGGCTGAGACTGTTTCCAGAATGCCATCTGGTGGCCAAAGGCAGAGAAAAAGGCACAGAGGCAGGGAAGTGGGTGCTTGCAGTTCACAAATATCACAGCTCTAGACGTGTGCTGTGCAGAAGAGCACGGGGGAAGGAGCTACACACGAGGCACGGTCGTCTCTCTGAGTGCCGCCCACGAAGGAATTACGGGATTCCTGATTTTACCTGTGTTAACATTTGCATCTTGAAAGGACATACACACACACAATATATATATATGTGTGTGTTCTGCGTCTGTGTGTATGTGTGTGTGTGTATTGCCTTGACTGGTACCATGGATGCAAAAACTGTGCTCACAGGTCACGAGAAAGTTTGAATTTGGATTTCACAGATGGTTTTTACGGTTGTTGTTTGTTTTATTCGCACTGGGGGCATAAAGCTAAGACAGCTCTTTAAGAATCCAAAGCCAGCAAACAAGGCACCAGACTGTTTACAGGCAATTACCTCTGGGAATGAGGACCCCATTTAGTCATTTTCTCTCCTCCTTTCTGGCTGCAGGGGTCAGTTGATCTTTAGCAGCCACACATTGAGGGGTGAATGGAGCTGTCACTGGAGTTTGTCTGGAGAGCCTTCAACACTCTGAGTTTTGAAAATTCGTTTGAAGTTGCAGAGGTTCTCTGAAATACATTTGAAACAGCTGAGGACGGCCTCTTTTAGGTCCAAAATATATATGTTTTTTAAAGGGCAGGATTGGAATTGGTGCTTAGACGTCTTGTTCAACCTTGAGATCATTCACACTTGAGTCCTTGGCTATGGGGAGGGGCTGGGGGCTGAGTGGGACGAGGGTCAGAGGATCTTTTCAAAATGCCCCGAGTCCTGAGGAACCTTGAGGGGTCAGACAAGCAGGGTGGGACTGTGGCCCTTGGGGGACTCACCAGCCAGCTGGATGAAGGCTAAGATCATGCCTCATGCTACGAACGTCCTGCTGGGCTAGGTGGTCACCCCCAGGGTTGCTCATGAATCTGCCCAGCGGTGGCCACAGTCACCACCACCAGGGCAGCTTTGATGAAGCTAGGAGGCTTCATCTTCAGGATCATTCTTATTGGAAGGTGACTGGACCACCCAAGGTCAGCCGTTTTTGTTTTGTTTTGTTTTGTTTTTAGCAAGACCTTACTGAAGTTGGAGCCAGTCCGGCCAGGAATCTTGAGGGGGACACTCAGGTAGATGTTCTGGGTCACCTGCTCCTGGCATGGAACTTTGTTGTGACAGATGACAGATGTCCACTCCCACATAATGGCACCTCTTTCTGGGCCCAGTACAGAAAGAAGAATGCACTTTGCAGGGGGAAATTTGCCAAGAAATAGGACTTTTCAAGAAATGAAAAGGCTTTGTGTCTTGGTTAAGAGTGGTAGCTCTAAAAAGGGGCCAAGTATCAGAATCACTTGGGAAGCTTTTCAAAATACTGTGGACAGGGCAAGAAAAATCATACTTTTCCCTTGCCCGGCCTGCCAAAGGGAATTTCCTAATTGCTGGCTCCAGTTTTCCCCCCTTCGAAACGGGTTCATCTTTCAGATCATTTGGGACAGGGTTGGGAAGTTGATTGGACCTTTTTGCTGGAAAAAGAGGTTTAATTGATCTGCATAATATAAGCCAAAATAGAGGAGGGAGGGGAATTGCTGAAGATTGAGGGAATTCTGGAGGGGGTGCTAGAGAACTCAGGGGCTGGGAAGGAAGTAGGTTGAAGATAAGGATTTTCGAATGAATTGTTACAAAGTATGGATCTCCTTCATTTTTTAAGACAAATGCAAGGAAAGATTTTTAATTTCTTTTGTGCTTTAGTAATCACAACGGGGCCCCAACACTGGACCACATAAATTCTGAGTTGATAAGGGTTGCACATATATTATGCCTCTCTCCCCAACCCGGAGGGGAAATGGCCTACTTCCAGCATGTAGATTTCAATTCCGATATTCCACAAGTCATTGTGGCATGCACCCCATCTCCACCCCAGTCTCGCTGAGAACCATTGATTTAGAACTTCTTAGAAACACCAGCACCTTTGTAAGGGCCAAACTCCATAGCCAACAGGCCTTTCTTACTGACCATGCTCCTGGTCCCCACCTTTCCCGTGTGCCTGTGCCGCTGCTCAGCAGAAGCTCTGTGCACACCTGGTTTCCCCTCCATATTTCTGCAGACTCTTCTGTCTGCTTCTCTGATTCCTCCTTTGTCTTTTCTTCCTTCTGACTCTCGGGTGTGGGCGTGTCCGCCAGTTACTGTCCTCAACCGTCTCTTCTCCATAGGGTTATTAGCCCAGAAATAGGTTGCCAGATTTAGTGAATAAAAATACATGGCACCCAGTCAAATTTGAATTTCAGATAACAAATGAAAATTTTTTTAGTATAAGTATTTTTATCTGGCAATCCTATTCAGAAGTAATATATGCTCACAATGCAAGTTTCTTTTCTTCTTTTTTTGTTTTTGGTTTACACAGTGAATTTGAAAATCTATTAGTAAACACAAAAATCAAACATATTGACTGAGAGCATCATCTGTGCATGAATATTCAGAAGCTGACTCTGTCGATTGGCCTTGTTATGTATTCATCATTTCTGGGTGACTCCGGGATCGAACTGTTCTCACACTGAAAGAACCACCCCGGAGGAAGCCTGGATCACACTCATTCATTAATTTATTCAGTCATCTTGTCATTCATTTATTTGGTGGAATTCAGCATGTTCTCTATTTACAAGGTCAATTTTTTTTTGGCAAGGGAAGTAGCTGAAGTTGACCCACATTTTCCCATCCTCTAAACCATTGGTTTGGTTTCCTTTCTTCACATTGAATCTAATCAGCCTAATTCTCGCCTTGCTTCAGAAAGGTTCTTGCAGGAAGGAAAATGAGTCTTCCCATCGTTACATGAATTCTCATGGGGCTTCCCTTTATAAGTTTATGACAGCCAGGAGTTGAGCCTGGAGCTCCGAGAGAAACAGCCACACACTGATTTATGATGGCAGCTGCTGCTAAGTCTCACTCCTTTCCTTCTGACGGAGCCATGTTACCTTGGGGTTACAGAACTCTTTTCACTGTTATTCAGGGGAATAATAATAAAATGCCAGGATGCAAGTATAAACACGATCCTTCTGTGCCTATTATTGTAAATCAAATTTTACCTTGCATCAGAAGCACAGAAAACATTTTGTACTATCAGCCACCTCAAGCCTTTTTAGGAACCTGTTTTTATATAACACTGGCATGACCTGAGATATTGTTTGCGCTGCACTGACCAGGGAAGCTAGTCACACGGGTGATCTGGCTGTTTCTCCTTACACACTCAACTGACCATTCTCCCTGAGCAAAGTGTTAACTTGATCTAAACATAGCATTGGAGTTAATGTTGTGGGCGCAGGACTCCAATTGCCTGGGTTTAGAGTTTAGCTCTGAAATTTACCATCTGTGTGACAGTGGCAAGTCACTCAACTTCTCTGTGATCAGTTTCCTTAGCTTTAAAATAGGGATGCTGCTGCTGGGAGTAACTATATTATAAGGTTGCTGTAAGGTTTAGCTTAGTCAACACACAGCATGTAGAGCAGGGCCTGGGATGTGGGTAGCCCTCTAAGTGTTAGTTCTTTATAATTGTGCTTTTAGTGTAGTAGCTCCCAATTTTTTTTTTAGACTGAAGCCCCCATTTTAAAGAAAAACCAATTTTTCGCATTCCCGTGTGATAATAGTATAAACCTTTTAAGATCTACATGGTGAGCAAATACACAATGACAAGACACCAGCAGGAATTGAGTGATACTTCTGTAGTACCAGGGTAGGGCTCACCACCAGCCAGTCTTATCCCAGAGTTGGGGCAGGGCTTTCGCCTCTACACTGCTGCCCATCTGTGAGTCAAGGCTTGTTTCTGGGGTCCTTGTGAGTGGTGGCCTTTGCAAAGGAGGCTGCCATAACTGGGCAGGTTGGATGAACTCAGCAAACTTTCTGGACAATGGATGGGAACAAGTATAGGCACTGATGGAAGGCTTGCTAGACCCCACAGGAACCAGGCATATTTTGTGACTCACTCCTGCTTCTCTACCCAATGGCCTGGGTCCTGACCTCTGGTCTAGGTCACACATGCCATCCTCTCCTGGCCCTAGACTCCATCATCTAGTGTCCCTGGGGACAGGCGATGGAATTTGGTCTCTCTCTCTGTCTGTATTCTCATTCTCACGTATCATTATGTCATAAACTCTATTCCTAACTTCCCTAGGGATTTCCCTATGGAAAGTTAATTCTTAAGGCCAGAATTATTTTATTCTCTCTGTAGTTCTGTTACAACAAACCCTAATTCTCTTACAGGCTATAGGAGAGGGTCAAACGATGAGGAATTGCTCCTAATCCTGTATGTCACCACTGTATGACACTGGTCAAATCACTTCACCCCTTAGTGCCCCAATTTCCTCATCTGTAAAATGGGGAGACAAAATTATCTCAGTCATGGGGTCCTGGGTATTTAAATGTGATAATGCGTGTAAAGTGCTTAACACAGAGGAAGGCTGGGCACATGGGGAAAGCTCAATTTAAAAGACTTCAGGGGCCGGCCCCATGGCCGAGTGGTTAAGTTCACGCACTCCTGGGCGTGGACATGGCACCGCTCATCAAGCCACGCTGAGGTGGCATCCCACATGCCACAACTAGAAGGACCCACAACTGAAATATACAACTATGTACCGGGGGGCTTTGGGGAGAAAAAGGAAAAATAAAATCTTAAAAAAAAAAGACTTCAGGCACATGAAACTAAAGATACTTAGGTCTTATTTTTACGTAGTCTAAAAACGACATTTATTAGAAAACTCTCTTTATCCAATACTGACTTCAAAACTGGTCTCTACACATTGAGTCCATTTTAAACATTCATCCAAACTATTAACACTGCTTTGAAATTCTCACTTATGCCCTCCATCCTGTGGCCTCTGATATGAGGTCACAACATGATGTCACAATTCACCTCCTGCTCCAACTCTGTGAGAATTTCCCGAGCTGGCTCTTAGGCTCTTCACTGTTTGCGTCGGGAGGTCCCTGGCAGGATTCACCGTCTCGCCTCTGAGCTCTCGGAGGTAGGGCTGCCATGCGTTTTGCTCTTGGTTTTATTCCTTTGGCTGAACATGAATAACGATATTAGTGAATGGCTTCAGAGATTCTTCTTCCTTCCTTTGCATTTCTAAGGAGTATGTTTCCGGTTTGGGTATCTATTACAGGGGTAGTCAGGTTTCTGTTCTGTGACAGTACAGGAAATTCGGAGTGATTATTTGCATTTCAAGCTTTTCCTTCTGCGGCAGCCAGGTAAGCCCCTCTGGTGCCCCGATTTACCCACTTGGTTTCCTTTTCTCCTGGGTGCAGGACCAGCTGCATAATTTGCAGAACCCAGGGCAAAATGAAAATGCAGAGCCTCTTGTTTGAAAATTATTGAGAATTTCAAGATGGCCATAGCAGAGCATTAAACCAAGAGCAGGGCCCTTCTAAGCCTGAGGCCCTCCTCAGCACGGGGTCCTGTGTGACCGCACAGATGGCAGGTCCATGAAGCCAGTCCTGCCTGGGAGGCAGTGTTGCTGAAGACCTTCAGGATCCTGTAGGCTTGGGTTAGAGGCCTAGCTCTGCAAGTTGCTTTTCTCGGGAGAGAAGTATTTGATAAGAAAGACACAGGAGCTTATTAGATCATTAGGGGCACATTAGTTTGAAGGTTCCCAGAAGTAGGAAACAACATTTCGGCATCCCACTTAAGGGCTGAGAATAGTGCTCCGTACCTAAATTTTTAAGTATTGAGATATAATTCACATATGATAAGATTCACCCTTTGAAAGCGTACAATGCAGTGGTTTCTAGTATATTCACAAAATTGTACAACCATCACCACTATCTAATTCCACAATATTTTCATCCCTTAAAAGAAACCCCATACCCATCAGCAGTTACTTCCTGTGCCGTCCTGCCTCAGCCTCTGGCTGTCTACTTTCTGTTCCTATGGATTTGCGTGTTCTGGACATTTCATACAAATGGAATTATGCAATATGTGGCCTTTTGTGTCTGGCTTCTTTCAGTTAGCATAATGTTTTCAAGCTTCATCCACGTTGTAGCATGTACTTCATTCCTTTTTACAGCTGAATAATATTCTACTGTATGAGCATTCCACATTTCGTTTATCGATTTATCCATTGATGAACACTTCAGTTGTTTCCACTTTTTGGCTATTGTGAATACTGCTGCTTTGGTGTACATTTAGGTACACTATATATAAATAAATATATACAAATGTGCTTGTATGTTTGTGTATAAGTTTTTGTGCAAACATATGTTTTTGATTCCTTTGGGTATACAGCTAGGAGTACAACTTTTTGAGGAACTGTCAAACTGTCTTCCAAAGTGGCTACACCATTTCATATTCCCAGCAGTAAATGAGGGTTCCAATTTCTCCACATCCTATCAACACTTGTTATTATCTGTCTTTTTTTATGGCCATCCTAGTGAGTAGGAAGTGGTTTCTCATTGTGGATTTGGTATGCATTTTGCTGATGATTAATGATGTTGAGCATCTTTTCATGTGCTTACTCACCTTGTTTATCTTCTTTGGAGAAATGTCTATTCAAATCCTTTGCCTTTTTTTTTTTTTTTGGTGAGGAAGATTGCCCCTGAGCTAACATCTGTGCCAATCTTCCTCTATTTTGTATGTAGGATGCTGCCAGAGCATGACTTGATGAGCGGTGTACAAGTTCATTCCTGGGATCACAACCTGGTGAAGCCCAGGCTGTGGAAGCAGAGTACTTGAATTTAACTGCTACACCACCCGGCTGGCCCCCCTTTGCCCATTTTTAAATTGGGTTATTTGTCCTTTCATTGTTGAGTTGCAGGAGTCCTTTGTATATTTTGGATATTAGATAAGATATTTGGATAAAGATCAGAGACATGATTTGCAAATATTTTCTCCTATTCTGTGGATTGTCTTTTCACTTTCTTGATAGTGTCCTTTGAAGAACAAAAGCTTTCAATTCGGAATTAATTTGGATCTAATTTATCTATTTTGTTGTTGTTGTTGCTTGTGCTTTTGGTGTCATATCTAGGAAACTATTGCCTAATCCAAGTTCACAAAGATTTACTCCTACATTTTCTTCTAAGAGTTTTCTAGTTTTAGCTCTTACATTTAGGTCTTTGATGCATCTGGAGTTAATTTATGTATATGGTGTGAGGTAGGGGGCATGTCATTTTAATTCCTGCTCAGTCTCTCAATAATTATCTGCCCTTCAGTAAGTTCTTGAACCTCTCTCAATTTCAATTTCCTCATTTGTAAAGAGGAGATAACAGTACCAAAATCATAAGGTTATAGTGAAGATTAGAGGAAATGTACATAGCACACTTAGCAAGGTGTTTGAAGCATCCTAACTGCTCAATGAACGCGGTAGTTACGACTGTTAACAGTATGGACGAGGAGCGAATGCTTTCATAGCGGAGGTGTCAGAAAGACGGGCAGCATTTCTCAGAAGGCAGTTGGCACGGTGTGGGGAGAGGAGGCTCGCTTAGTCTACCTGGAGGAGCAGGTCTGCACGGTCAGGGGAGTGTCCGCCTCAGGTAGACGGCTGCCTCACGATCACCTCCAGGGATTGGTCAAAGTTCTCATTCCGGAGCCCTGTCCCAGAACGACTGCAAGGAGAGCCCTGGGGGCGGGGAGCCAGAACCTTGCCTCTCCAGAGGCACACTTAAGTTTGCAGGGCTGGGGGGGGGGGGCTGGGGGGGCTGGGTGATGATAGGGGGAGTGACGGGGAGGGGGTGGGTGGTGCCCCGGCGCCACCTCGGCCCGCGGGGGGCGGTGCAGGGGCCGGGGCGGTCACGGCGGCTGCGCAGAGCCCTCCCCACGCCGGGGCCGCCCCAGCCGGATCCGCTCCGCTCAGCTGACAGCTCCGCAGGCGGAAGAGGCGGCGCGCAGGTGGAGCCGGGTGTCTGCGGGCCGGGCCGGAGTTGCGGTGAGGGAACCTGGGGTACGGGCGGAGGGCGGAGGGCGGAGGGCGGAACTTTCGGGCCGGCGCGGCGGGGCGGCCGGAAGGGACTGTGGGGCGGCGCTCGAGGCGGAGAAGGCGGCCGGGCCGGGACTGCTCAGTGGGCCTCAGCTCCCCAAACTCGGGACGGGGCGCCCCCAGCCCGGCCCGGCTAAGACCCCCCGGGGCGCTCAGAGGAGGAAGGAGGAGGTCCAGGGGCCCTGCTCCTTCGGGACGCCCGGGGCGGGTTCACACGGCCGCACAGCGCCCTCTGACCCGACGCCTGGGCGGCGGCGAGGCCTGGTCCTGCCCCTCGGCTGCAGGTGAGTCGCACCGACAGCGACGCGGCCCGCGGGGTGGCGAGCGGTGGAGACTCCGGCGGCAGCACCGATGCCGGAGCGGCGGCGGGGCCCGGGGCTGAAGTCCGCGCGGGGTGGCTGGCGAAGGAGTAGGATTTTCCCAGGCCCAAGGGAAGCCGGCGGAGGAGGGGCTTCCCTCCCGCGGGGAGCGGTCTCCGGTTTGCCAGAACTGATATTAAACTTAACGCCGCTCGTCTGCTGGCGCCGGGTTTATTCTAGCGCCTGCGTTACAGATGAAGAAACAGGGTGGTCTGAATCTAGATTTAGTTAAATATTAGCGGTGTGACCTTGGGCCAGAAAGGGATTTAAATGGTCATTTTGTTCTCATCTGTGTAATGGAAATAGTAATACGACTTGCTTCCTTGGGGTTGTGGGAACCTAACGGGAGTTAAGGCGTTGAAGGGGCTTAGCACGATGCCTGACACCCGGCACTGTTCTCGCTGTTATTGTGACGACCGACCCCACCTCCTGCTTCTAGTGGGTTGTCACAGAGCAGTCACTGAACCTTGTAATTCTGGTCCCCAATTTCAGCACACTGCATCTCACCCCAATTCAGTTCTGATTTTTTCCAGCGTTTAATGCAAGGCAGTGCTAGATGCTGAGAACAGTACACAGATGCAAAAGACTTGATCCTCGCCCTTAAGGAACTAATGGTCTGGAAGGAGAAGTACAAGTTCATAAACTACTGTAATGCAAGGTGGGGTGTGACAATGTCCTAAGAAAGTTACAGTAAAAAGGTTTGCTGGATTTTTAGAGAAAAACGTGGGCCTAATTGGAAATTTCTACATGCAATAGGGGCTTTGGCTGTAGGTCTTGAAGACTGGAAAGCGTCGGAAGGAAATATGGGTCAGCAGCATGAATTAAGGGGTTGGGCCTCAGTGGAAGCTTCAGAAGCTGGGGTCTGGTGGGGTAGGTCATGAGGAGCTGTTGACTGGAAACACTGCTTGAAGTAGAGCTTGCCAATCCTGGCTGCATTTTTTTTGAAAATTTTTTTTAAGTTTTTGGTGAGGAATATTGGCCCTGAGCTAACATCTGTTGCCAGTCTTCCTCTTTTTTATTTTATCTGCTCCCCAGATCTCCAGTACATAGTTGTATATCCTAGTTGTAAGTCATTCTTGTTCTTCTATGTGGGATGCTGCCAACGCATGGCTTGATAAGAGGTTTGTAGGTCTGTGCCTGGGATCCCAACTGGCGCTGAAGTGGGGCAGGCAAACTTAACCACTCGGCCCTGGGGCCAGCCCCCTGGCTGTACTTTAGAATCACATGGAGAGCTTGGATAGCTACTGATGCCTGATTTAATTGCTATGGGGAATGGCCTGGGTATTGAGATTTAAAAAAGCAGCTTCTTGGGTGATTCTAATGTGCAGACAAGATGGAGAACAGTAATCTCCAGAAACTTTATAAATTTGTCTCTCATCCCATTTATAAATGTTTAAACAGGAAGAAACAAAAAGTTTATGCTATCACCCTGTACTGTGCCTGGTAAAATTGTTAAGATTAAATAAGGTAATGTGAAAGGACCTAAATACAGTACATAGTAGGTGCTCAATAAATGTAAATTGATTCTGAATTTCATTCTTAGCTTATTTGGGAGTTACACATCTGAGAATCTGATTTAAAAATTATAGTTTCGTGTAATATTTTTGCATACAATTTCAGGGTGTTCATAGGATTCTCCATAACCCGTCTGTGGACCACCCTCCCCTCCCCCTCACTCCCAGTTAAGAAGCCTGGCTCTAAAGCATTTAGGATAGAACTTAAAACTTTGTGTGTGTGTGTTGTGCAAGCGCTTTTGTTGTTTTGTTTTGTTTTGTTTTTAAGTGTCCTGCTATCAGGAGAGAGGAAAAACTGTTGGGGGATAGGAAATGAAGGAATAGAAGAAGCAGAAGAGGAAAGGAGAAAAACACAAACCCAAGATGATGTTTATTATGGGGCATGTCCTCTCATATGACTTTGGTTTTCCTCCTCAGCTCCTCCCAGGGCTGAAGGCAGTCAGATAAGAAGGCCTGTCTCATTGCTGGGGACATGCAAGTGCCTCTGTAGCCACGTGACACAGTTGGGCTGCCCTAGGAGAGTAATATGCAGCTGAAGATTAGGACTGACTATGCGTTAGCATGTGTTTGATTTAAGTGGTGATAATGGAAATTCAGGATTTAATTTGGAGAGGGTCCTAACACCATCTTTTGTATTTTTTTTCTACAGATGGCAAGATTTCTATAGTATATCTAGTATGAGTTCCACATCTTGGCCTCTTATCCAGCTTCAGCAGTCTTCTCTTGACCATCTGGAGAATAAATGGAATTTCCATGAATTCCAAATTCTGAACTGAAATACAGACTGCAGTGTTAATATCCTTTTCTTCTGGTTGTTATTAACAGGTACTAACTGACCTCAAATAGAGCATGTCACTGTGTTCTGTTTGGGAGAGGGATGCAGCTTAAGCAGAACCAGTATCATCTGCTGAAAGAAATCGTTTTTTGAAAATGGAATCATTTTAAATGAATTTGTCTAAATTTTATAGTGTCACCTTTTATAGCATGAAAAACCATGTCCTAACTTTTCAATTTTGTACAATTGCAATTTAAAAAAAATATTTTAGTCAAGAGGGAGCATATTTGTAAGTGCAGTTGTAGTCCAATATTTCAGTTGACAGAAGGGTAATTTTTGTTGTTTTATTAAAGTAATTTTCATAGATTCTCATTACATGTTTTTTCCATATTTAATTATCTGAAATTGTGGTGCATTTTTCAGTTGCTGCAATTAAAAAGCATTGATTCACACTTTAATTGTAGCAAATTTTTATTCTTAGTGTTACCTAAAATAATGGTAAATCTTAAAATTGATTTGATAAAATCTGGTGATATTTCAAAAATTTAATGTTATTTTGCTGCTTCTTCAGTGATCTAACTCTCTTATATAGTATATGTCCTTGTAACATTCTCCAGAACAGGATATTCTCAACGGGGAGCAATTTTATGCGCCCCCCCCCTCTGTGGGGGAGGGGACCTTTGCCTATGGCTTGAGATATTTTTGATTGTCACAACTCTTGAGGGAAAGGGACACTATTGGCATCCAAGTAGGTTGAAGCCAGGGATGCTATTACATATCCTAAAATGCACAGAACAGCCTCCCACAACAAAGAATGATTTGTTCCAAGATTTCAATAGTGCTGAGGTTGAGAAAACCTGCCCTAGAGATTCGTGTGGGTTTTTAAAATTCATTTGTTTTTAAGAGGTGTATCAAATACACTTTGACTCCTTTTGTGGGCAAGGCACTTTGCTAGGTCTAGTGGGCAAGTCAAAGTAATGAGTGATTTGTCCTTTTTAAAAAAATGTTTTTAATTGTGCTTCTTCCCCCCTGAATTAGCCATACCTAACTGATAAAGAAGCACCACAACTATCTTTTTTGGAAAACCTGTTACTATTGCAAAGCTACTAGAATAGTAAATATGCCTGTCATTTTTAGTTTAGCAGAAAGAGGAGAATATTGATTAATCCTTTGTAGTTGTTTGGGAGCAATTTTGTTTTTGGTACCACTGGACTTTTCCAAACTGTGCCTTTTCTCTTCTTAACTGATTTGAGTGATTGTCTTCAGCTCCTCAGAAAATTAAATGTCGTCAGAAGACCGAGAAGCTCAGGAGGATGAATTGCTGGCCCTGGCGAGTATTTATGATGGAGATGAATTTCGAAAAGCAGAGTCTGTCCAAGGGGGAGAAACCAGGATCTTCTTGGACTTGCCTCAAAATTTCAAGATATTTGTGAGCGGTTAGTTAATACTATTCTCTTAAACAGATTTTTCTAAATAAAGGTTATTCTCAATTTCTTAGTGTACCCTAAATTATTTATCATCTTGTGTTTATAGGTATTAGTGATAGGTGGTAGGATTACAGAGTTAATGCATGTTTCTGTTTTAATTGAAAATTGGGCTGAGGGGTAAGTGGTTTTTGATGTGATTTGGCTTTTTGACCACTGACTTGGGATATTATCCTGCATGTTTCATGCATCCTGATCTTCTTCTAACTAGCAATTCATTAGCCATGAGTCATTGGCTGTTAAATAGGGATAATAAAAGAGAAAATGAGATAATGTACATGAAAACAGTTGGAAAGCTTTAAAGTACTGTGATGGTTGTTAATACTGTTAGGTTTCCAGAATCATTTCAACTACGATAGACATTTGACATGTGCTGTTACTCTGTGGCCTTTTGCTTCAGAAAAAACTGCCACTGTTTTTTTGAGGAAGATTAGCCCTGAGCTAACATCTACTGCCAGTCCTCCTCTTTTTGCCAAGGAAGACTGGCTCTGAGTTATCATCCATGCCCATCTTCCTCTACTTCATATGTGGGACGCCTACCACAGCATGGCGTGCCAAGCGATGCCATGTCTGCACCCAGGATCCGAACCGGTGAACCCCAGGCTGCTGAAGCAGAACAGGTGCACTTAATCGCTGCGCCACTGGGCCGGCCCCAAAACTGCCACTTTTGATACAAATGTTCACAGAAGACTGTTGGATACTTTCTCAAAAGAGAAGTACTTTCTCTTTTTCTCTTCTATATAGGCATTGAGTAAAGAACGTGTGATCATTTAAAATGAAACTTTGATTGTGAGAGTGTTGTGTGCTGTATCTTGCCCTCAATCCTGAGATCATTGTGTTGGCACAAATTCTCCCAACTGTGATTCATGGGTAGTTGGGACATGCTGGTCTAAGTAGGTCATGGCTCTTTGGTAGAAATAAACATCCCTTTCTCTAGATTGTGTCTTTAATCAACTACTGTAAAACAACCACAACAGAAACCATTGTGTATTACTTGATCATTAGTGTTGGGAATTGTACTCAAAAGTGTATACAAAAGTAAGTTGTGTATCTTCATTACAAATTTCATGGTGCTTAGTAGATTTTTCAAGGGGTTACAAAATTTTTTTAAGGTGGCAGCTACGAAATTAAAATTAGAGTGTAGAAAGTCTTTTGGGGAGGGTTTTTATCCCCTCAGCTAAAGCATTACGTCTCTCTTGAGCACTGGTCTACGGTAATGGACACTCAAGCTCAAGCATTGACCAATTGATCCTTTCTCATCTTTGTTTTTGGTTCAGGCAATTCAAATGAGTGTCTCCCGAATAGTGGCTTTGAATACACCATTTGCTTTCTGCCTCCACTTGTGCTGAACTTTGAACTGCCACCAGATTATCCATCCTCCTCCCCACCTTCATTCACACTTAGTGGCAAATGGCTGTCACCAACTCAGGTTAGACCCGAAACTTAATTTCGCCTATCCGTTTTTAAAAACTTGAAAACTCATATTTAATTGAAGACTACCTTAATGATCTTGAATTCAGTGCATGAAGAACAAATGGCTTTGATTTTGTAGTTTTTTTCCCTTCATGAATCCTAATGTTAATGAATTGAAAATGTTTGATGTTTTAGAAAGGAAGGGCATTAATTAGAATGATTAATCATTATGAATTGCAGTAGGAGTAATTTTTAATCAAGTATATTGTTTCTTGTCTTACTATTTTCCCATTTAATCTGTATTATAATGGAGACTATAAGGTCTTCCTTATTTTTCCTAGATGTTGGTATTACTTTTTTTTCTTAGTTTCTTATCCATTCCTTAAATGAAAGATTTAATTGTAATTAGAAGGACTAAAATTGAGCTAATGTGGTTATAATAATTTCCTAAATTAAACGTAATTTTTAAGTAAAAATAACAAGTGCTTTTATTTTTAAAGATCTGTACACTTTAATAACAAGTAACTGTTGATTGGTCTTACGTAGATGTAAATGCACGCAGATAGAAATGTGTGTGATTCCTGTAGATATCTCATGAAGGCTTGAGACTTTATATTATAAGCCTTTGTTTCCTCCAGGTTATATATCCTTTTCTAGTAATAACTTCAACTCTTGATTGAGACATAAATATGGCTTGAAGCTAATATAAAGTATTCTGGGATAGATAATGGATCAATAGCAACTACTTTTCTAGAAGTCATGATGAAGATTGATAGGCTTATATATATTAAGACAAAAGCTGTCAGATACGTGACCTCAAGGAGCTTGTCAGTTTTTCCTTTTTGATCATGTGGTTTTCATTCCCCTCCCCTAGTCCAGTTATTTGGTAAAAGAGCTTTTGTAAAATTGAGTTTATGATTTAAAAACAAAATTAAACTTTAAAAAAGGATAATATGAGTAGAATAAAAAGGAATATTACCTTACATTCTAATATCTGTGCCAGAGGCAATACATGCAAGATAGCCCAAGAATATCAGGCTGTTTGACATTTAGATCACTGGGAGTTGACTGAATTATTTAGATATTTATAGTCCCCTTTCTCCAGCGAGCTCTTGATACTTTATATCCATGGACATGTGTGCATACACACACGCACAAAACAAGGACGGATTAACTGGGTGTGTGGTTGCAGTTTCAGATTCCAGCCAAATAACCTCTGCTTAAGGCTGACTTTTGGGGGTATGAGGAGGGGAAAGTTGTTTATTATTTCATGTGTTACAGCTGAAATTACAGTAGGATTCTCTATCAAATCTGTGTACATATAATTGACATTTTAATTGGTCTCTTATGTTCCTACTTGGTTCAGTTGCTGGGCCGTGATTCCGTGTGTTAAGAATTTCACCTGTTGATAGTGAAGTTACTGCATGGACCTGTCTTTCACTGAATTGGGGTTGGTAGATAGAAGGGAAGTGGGTTTAGTTTTCTAGTGTTTTCAGTTATTTCTCCCCCGATTCTCTTGCTCTTTTCTTCTCTCTCTTTCCCCCTCCCTCACACTTATGTGCATCCCAGCTGCCTCTTTTGAGAAGGGACTAGAGAAGAAAAAAAGATGGAGGAGAATGGCTTCTTTTTTTTTTTTTTTGAGGAAGATTAGCCGTGAACTAACATCTGCTGCCAATCCTCTTCTTTTTGCTGAGGAAGACTGGCCCTGAGATAACATCTGTGCCCATCTTCCTCTACTTTATATGTGGGATGCCTACCACAGTATGGCGTGCCAAGCGGTGCCATGTCCGCATCCAGGATCCGGACCGACGAACCCCGGTCCGCCAAAGCGGAACGTGTGTACTTAACCGCTGTGCCACCGGGCCGGCCCGAGAATGGTTTCTTCATTGGACTTGATGGCTCACACAGCGCTCATAGCTTCCCTTTTAGTATTTATTACATTTTACAGATTTCAGCAGGCTTCTCAGAAGCATGGTTGATCTTATGAGCATATTCATGCAAATGTGAAAAAGGATTAATTGTCCAGTCTTGAACTGTGTTTAACACAATAAGTATCTAGGTTCAATAAGTGTTTAAGTTCGTGCCTGTGTAGAATTTAGTGAAAAGCACTATGCAGAGCAAGGGACAGAAAATGTAGTCCTTTTTCACTTATTTCTATTTACAAAATTTGTTTGCCTCTGAAAGTCTTAATTTTTATATTTATCTAAAAAGAAAAGCTGCTTATAATTCCTGAACTCTACTTAGAAATATTTTACATTTCTAATGGAAAATCCTCTTATATTTGTCTTTCAAATTGAACAGACCAGTTGTTTTTTTTTTTTAAGATTTTATTTTCCTTTTTCTTCCAAAGCCCCCCGGTACATAGTTGTGTATTTTTAGTTGCGGGTCATTCTCGTTGTGGCATGTGGGATGCTGCCTCAGCATGGCTTGATGAGCGGTGCCATGTCCACACCCAGCATTCAAACTGACAAAACCCTGGGCCGCCAAAGCAGAGTGTGCAAACTTAACCACTCGGCCACAGGGCCGACCCCTGAACAGGCCACTTTTAAGGAGGAAAAGTTGAAATAGTTTAAACTTTGGTTGCTTAGCTTAGGAAGTATGAGCTTTCCCTATGGCTGCCAAACCCTGTTGATGGCTTGTAATCATGTCCAGGTTCAATATCAGTCTGTCTCCATTAACCAGGATCTGGGGTAAACTCAGATTCCTTAGTTAAAACCAGCTTGTAAATCCAAATAACAAGGACTCTGAGGTTGGATTCTGTTAGTAATTCTTTCCTATGAATTGGCTTTTTTTTTTTTATTAAGATTATGAAAGTTTACAACCTTGTGAAATTTCAGTTGTACATTATTGTTAGTCATGTTGTGGGTACACCACTTCACCCTTTGTGCCCTCCCCCCACCCCCACCCCCCTTTCCGCTGGTAACCACCAATCAGTTCTCCTTGTCTGTATGTTAACTTCCACCTATGAGTGGAGTCATATAGAGTTCGTCTTTCTCTGTCTGGCTTATTTTGCTTAACATAATACCCTCAAGGTCCAGCCATGTTGATGCGAATGGGACGATTTTGTCCTTTTTTATGGCTGAGTAGTATTCCACTGTGTATATATACCATATCTTCTTTATCCAATCATCAGTTGCTGGGCACTTAGGTTGGTTCCACGTCTTGGCTATTGTAAATAATGCTGCGATGAATATAGGGGTGCATGGAACTCTTGGAATTGCTGATTTCTGGTTCTTAGGATAGATAACCAGTAGTGGGATGGCTGGGTCATGAGGTATTTCTATTTTTAACTTTTTGAGAAATCTCCATACTGTTTTCCATAGTGGCTGCACCAGTTTGCATTCCCACCAACAGTGTATGAAGGTTCCTTTTTCTCCACAGCCTCTCCAACATTTGTCACTCTTGGTTTTGGATATTTTTGCCATTCTAACAGGTGTAAAGTGATATCTTAGTGTAGTTTTGATTTGCATTTCCCTGATGATTAGTGATGATGAGCATCTTTTCATGTGTCTGTTGGCCATCCTTATATCTTCTTTGGAGAAATGTCTGTTCATGTCCTCTGCCCAGTTTTTGATCGGGTTGTTTGATTTTTTGTTGTTGAGCTGTGTGAGTTCTTTATATATTATGGAGATTAACCCTCTGTCGGATAAGTAGCTTGTAAATATGTTTTCCCAATTAGTGGGCTGTTTTTTTGTTTCAATCCTGTTTTCCCTTGCCTTGAAGAAGCTCTTTAGTCTGATGAAGTCCCATTTAGTTATTCTTTCTATTGTTTCCCTCATCTGAGGAGTTATGGTGTCCGAAAACATTCTTTTGAAACTGATGTCAAAGAGTGTACTGCCTATATTCTCTTCCAGAAGACTTATTGTTTCAGGCCTAATCTTTAGGTCTTTGATCCATTTCGAGTTTATTTTTGTGAATGGTGAAAAACAATGGTCAATTTTCAATCTTTTACATGTGGCTGTCCAGTTTTCCCAGCACCATTTGTTAAAGAGACTTTCTTTTCTCCATTGTAGGCCCTCAGCTCCTTTGTCAAAGATTAGCCGTCCATAGATGTGTGGTTTTATTTCTGGGCTTTCAGTTCTGTTCCATTGATCTGCGCACCTGTTTTTGTAACAGTACGATGCTGTTTTGATTACTGTAGCTTTGTAGTATGTTTTGAAATCAGGGATTGTGATGCCTCTGGCTTTGTTTTTCTTACTCAGGATTGCTTTAGCAATTCGGGGTCTTTTGTTGCCCCATATGAATTTTAGGATTCTTTGTTCAATTTCTGTAAAGAATGTCTTTGGGATTCTGATTGGGATAGCGTTGAATCTGTAAATTGCTTTAGATAGTATGGACATTTTAACTATGCTTATTCTTCCAATCCATGTGCATGGAATGTCTTTCCATCTCTTTATGTTGTCATCAATTTCTTTCAAGAAAGTCTTGTAGTTTTCATTGTATAAATCTTTCATTTCCTTGGTTAAATTTATCCCAAGGTATTTTATTCTTTTCGTTGCGATTGTGAATGGGATTGTGTTCTTGAGTTCTTTTTCTGTTAGTTCATTGTTAGTGTATAGAAATGCTACTGATTTATGTATGTTGATTTTATACCCTGCAACTTTGCTGTAGTTGTTGATTGTTTCTAATAGTTTTCCTATGGATTCTTTGGGGTTTTCTATATATAAGATCATGTCGTCTGCAAACAGCAAGAGTTTTACTTCTTCATTGCCTATTTGGATTCCTTTTATTTCTTTTTCCTGCCGAATTGCTCTGGCCAACACCTCCAGTACTGTGTTGAATAGGAGTGGTGAAAGTGGGCACCCTTGTCTTGTTCCTGTTCTCAGAGGGATGGCTTTCAGTTTTTGTCCGTTGAGTATGATGTTGGCTGTGGGTTTGTCATATATGGCCTTTATTATGTTGAGGTACTTTCCCTCTATACACATTTTATTGAGGGTTTTTATCATAAATGGGTGTTGGATCTTGTCGAATGCTTTCTCTGCATCTATTGAGATGATCATGTGGTTTTTCTTTCTCATTTTGTTAATGTAGTGTATCACGTTGATTGATTTGCGGATGTTAAACCATCCCTGTGTCCCTCATATAAATCCCACTTGATCATGGTGTATAATCTTTTTGATGTATTGCTGTATTTGGTTTGCCAGAATTTTGTTGAGGATTTTTACATCTATGTTCATCAGTGATATTGGCCTGTAGTTTTCCTTCTTAGTGTTGTCCTTGTCAGGTTTGGGGATCAGAGTGATGTTGGCTTCATAGAATGTGTTAGAGAATGCTCCATCTTCCCCAATTTTCTGGAATAGTTTGAGAAGGATAGGTATTAAATCTTCTTTGAATGTTTGGTAGAATTCTCCAGAGAAGCCGTCTGGTCCTGGACTCTTATTTCTGAGGAGGTTTTTTATTACTGTTTCTATTTCTTTACTTGTGATTGGTCTATTCAGATTCTCTATTTCTTCCTGATTCAGTTTGGGGAAGTTGTAAGAGTCTAGGAATTTGTCCATTTCTTCTAGGTTGTTCAATTTGTTGGCATATAGTTTTTCATAGTATTCTCTTATGATCCTTTGTATTTCTTTGGTATCCATTGTGATTTCTCCTCTCTCATTACTAATTTTATTTATTTGAGATTTCTCTCTTTTTTTCTTAGTGAGTCTGGCTAAGGGTTTGTCGATTTTGTTAATTTTTTCAAAGAACCAACTCTTTGTTTCATTGATCCTTTCTACTGTCTTTTTTGTATCAATATCGTTTATTTATGCTCTAATTTTTATTATTTCCCTCCTTCTACTGACTTTGGGCGTTGTGTGTTCTTTTTCTAATTCTGTTAGGTGTCGTTTGAGGTTGCTTAGGTGAGATTTTTCTTATTTAGTGAGGTGAGCCTGTATTGCAATGAATTTCCTTCTTACGACTGCTTTTGCTGCTTCCCAAATCAGCTGGTATGGTGTGTTTTTATTTTCATTGGTCTCCAGATAATATTTGATTTCTTCTTTAATTTCTTCAATAATCCATTGTTTGTTCAGTAGCATGTTGTTTAGACTCCACATTTTTGCACTTTTCCCTGCTTTATTCTTGTAGTTGATTTCTAGTTTCATAGCATTATGATCAACTCTCTTGTATTTATTGATGCTTGCTTTGTTTCCCAAGATATGGTCTATCCTTGAGAATGTTCCATGTGCACTTGAAAAGAATGTGTAACCTGCTGTTTTTGGATGAAGTGTTATATACATATCTATTAAGTTCATCTGGTCTAGTTTTTCATTTAATTCTATAATTTCCTTGTTGATTTTCTGTCTGGATGATTTATCCATTGGTGTTAATGGGGTGTTGAGGTCCCCTACTATTACTGTATTTTTGTTGATGTCTCCTTTTAGTTCTGTTAAGAGTTGCTTTACAAATTTTGGTGCTCCTGTGTTGGGTGCGTATATATTTATAAGTGTTATGTCATCTTGTTGGAATGTCCCTTTTATCATTATATACTGTCCTTCTTTGTCTTTCTTTATCTGTTTTACTTTGAAGTCTACTTTGTCTGATATTAGTATAGTGACACCTGCTTTCTTTTGTTCATTATTAGCTTGGAGTATTGTCTTCCATCCCTTCACTCTGAGTCTGTGTTTGTCTTTGGGGCTGAGGTGTATTTCCTGGAGGCAGCATATTGTTGGGTCTTGTTCTTTGATCCATCCTGCCACTCTGTGTCTTTTGATTGGACAGTTCAATCCATTTACATTTAGAGTGATTATTGAAATGTAGGGGCCTACCGCTGCCATTTTATCTCTTGTTTTCTGGTTCTCTTGCATTTCCTTTGTTTCTCGTCCCATGATTTCTGGATTACTAATTCAGGTATGTAAATTTCTGTATTGGGTATCTTCTTATTTGTAATTTGTGTCTTTATTCTTGTTATTTGTTTAGTGGTTACCAGATGGTTAGTATAAAACATCTCATAGATGAGACAGTCCATTTTCTGATAGCCTCTTATTTCCTTAAATTAAAACCTTCCATCCCTTTTCTCTTCCCCTTCTAGGTTGTTATTGTCAGATTTTTTTTTTTTTCCTCTTCTTTCTTGTGTTGTGAGTTTGTGGTTAAAATGACAGGGTTATATTTATTCTTGGTGTTTCCCTTCCTTTTATCTTTAATGTTTTATTTAACTTTTGCTAACCTATTCTGATGGAGAGCTGCTACCATCTGTTATTGTCCTTCTACTTATCTCCTTTGCTCTTGGTTTTGTAACCCCTTTCCTTTTTTTGATTTTTCAGGTATGAGGGTTTTCCTGAGCATTTCTTGAAGAGGAGGTTTTGTGGCAATGAACTCCCTTAATTTTTGTTTATCTGGGAAAGTTTTTATTTCTCCATCATATTTGAAGGATATTTTCACTGGGTAGAGTATTCTTGGCTGCAGGTTTTTGTCCTTCAGAGTTTTGAATATATCATTCCACTCTCTTCTAGCCTGTAAAGTTTCTGCTGAGAAATCTGCTGATAGCCTTATGGGGGTTCCTTTGTAGCTTATTTTCTTCTGCCTGGCTGCCCTTAGTATTTTCTCTTTATTGTTGACTTTTGCTAGCTTCACTACTATATGCCTTGGGGTTGATCTTCTTGCATTGATAAAGTTTGGAGAGCTATTGGCTTCTGTCACATGAAGTTCCATCTCTCTCCCCAGGTTTGGGAAGTTCTCAGCCATTATTTCTTTGAACAGGCTTTCTGACCCCTTCTCCTTCTCTTCTCCCTCTGGTATACCTATAATCCTTACGTTGCATCTCCTAATTGAGTCAGATAATTCTCAGAGAGTTTCTTCATTTCTTTTTAGTTTTAGTTCTCTCTCCTCCGCTGCCTGTAGCATTTCTATATTCCTATCCTCTAAATTGCTAATTCTGTCCTCCATATTATCGGCCCTACTGTTCAGAGTGTCCAGATTTTTCTTAATCTTCTCTATTGTGTTCTTCATTTCCAGTATTTCTGTTTGGTTCTTCTTTATAGTATGAAACTCTTTTTGTGACATAGCTCCTGAACTCGTTGAGTTGTCTATCTGAATTCTCTTTTAACTGATTGAGTTTTTTAATAATGGCTGTTTTGAAGTCATCATCATTTAGGTTATATATTTCATTGTCTTTGGGATTGTTTTCTGGGTATTTGTCATTTTCCTTCTGTTCTGGAGATCTAATATATTTTTTCATATGGCTTGGTGGTGTAGATTTGTGCCTCCACATAGAGATAGAGTTTAGTTACTGCTTCCACTTGTTTCTACTGGTGTGGTGGGGGAGCAGCTGTTTATACTGCACTGACCAGGAACCCTCTCAGCTGTTGCTCACTTGGCCTGGGCCCCTCCTTGTAGTCACAGTGGTCCTGTGGGGTCCCTCTTCAGCTGTGGGGGCAGTCACAAGGGGGCTTTATGCTGCTGGTGCCTACTGTTGCAGACCACCTAGCCATGCTCCCTCCTTAGGGTCTGCAGCGGTGTTATGGGCTTTCCCAGCGGCCAGGGGCAGGATCACCTATATTTGCAGCTCTGTCACTGTCGGAGCCCACAAAATCTCACTTGTCCAGTATAGGTCCCAGCAGAGCTATGGGTATCTTCTGCAGTCTGTGGTTAGCTCGCCTAGCTATGCTACTTTTGTCCCAGGGTCTTCCAGCCTTGTGATTGCCGGGCGGGGCCGCTCTACTAGTGCTGTGCAGAGGCTTTTGCTGAGGCTGCTGTGAGACTGTAGAGTTTCCTCCTGGGCTGCGGAGCTGGGCTGCTGGAACTCCACCCTGCCCCAGACCACTCCCACAGAATCTCCGAGTGCCCCTTGCCCCGTCTGGGGGACAGCCGGAGTCCATGAGTCTGGCAGCGGCTGGCAGGCTGCTGCCCTGCCCTGGGTCCTCCTCTTCAGGACCCTCCTGGTGTTCTGAATACTGGGCGGGGCCTCTCCGCTAATGGTGAGTAGAGGCTTTCACTGCCACTGGTGCAGGACCCTGGAGTTTCCCCCTGGGCCATGGAGCCGCGTCGCTGGAACTCCACCCAGCCCCTGTCCTCTCCCCCAGGATCTCGGGGAGCCCCTTCCCCTGTCTGGGGGACTGCCGGAGACTGTGAGTCCAGTGGCGGCTGGCTGGCTGCTGCCCTGCATGGGATTCTCCTCTTCGGGACCCTCCTGGCATTCTGAATGCTGGGCGGAGCCTCTCCGCTAATGGCAAGTAGAGGCTTTCCCTGCTGCCAGAACAGGACCCTGGAGTTTCCCCCTGGGCCGTGGAGCCAGCCTCTGGAACTCCACCCAGCCCCAGTCCTCTCCCAGGAGATCTCCGGTAGCCCCGTGCCCCATCCGGGTGTCACCTGCAGTCTGTGAGACCAGCGGTGGCAGCTGGCTGGCTGCTGCCCCGTTCAGGATTCTCTTTGGGAGCCTCCCGGCGTTGTGGATGCTTGGCGGGGCCTCTTTGCTAATGGCGAGTAGAGGCTTTCCCTGCCGCCACCGGTGTGGGACCCTGGAGTTTCCCCCTGGGCTTAGGTGTAATCACGGGGGGCTTAGGTAGGGCTGTAGTCACCTGTTTCCACCGTCGCTCCTCTGGTGTGCGCACCCTCCTGCCCTTGGTGTGTGGCGATGTTCTGGGGGCGTCCGCTGGAAGAAAGCCGCTTGCAGGTACTAGGCTGTTCAGGGGTTGGGGTTGGAGAGTTTTCACCTATCTCCACCTCCTCCTGGGGGGAAGTCTGTCCACCTTCCGATGTATAGCAGCATGGGTCTCTCAGGTGTCCTGAGATGCTATATGGATATCCTTTGTTAAGCGATGAATGTCCAATTAGTTGTAGATTAAAAGGGGGAGAGACAAAGAAGACTACTCATGCCGCCATCTTGGTCTCCCTGAATTGGCTTTTTGATAGGACTGAAAGTTAGAATTAATTTTAAAACTCGGATGGTATTTTTTTCTTTTTTTTTAAATTTTTATTGAGTTAATGATAGGTTACAATCTTGTGAAATTTCAGTTGTACATTATTGTTTGTTAGTCGTGTTGTAGGTGCACCCCTTCACCCTTTGTGCCCTCCCCCCACCCCATTTTCCCCTGGTAGCCACTAATCTGTTCTCTTTGTCTATATTTTTAAATTCCTCGTATGAGTGGAGTCATACAGAGATTGTCCTTCTCTAACTGGCTTATTTCACTTAACATAATTCCCTCAAGGTCCTTGGATGGTATTTTTTAACCGTTCTCTTTCTAACCATTATTTCAGGGTATCTACAGAGCTAGGACTCCAAAGGAATAGAAATAGTGCATTTTAGAACTAGGTCCCTTTCTCCTACATGAGATATATAGCAATACTAAAACAAAAAACCAATAGAGAACAGGAACAAATCCTCCATTTCAGTGGCTCGTATGTAAATCTAGTTCTACATCTTGTGGAGTCTTGCCAATTCTCTTGTTTTCATGGTACTTCTTTTAGCTTCTGACTTTGTGTTCTACTGTGGCTCATGTTGCTGAATAGTTTAAGAAATGCTCTGATAAGAATATTGGTGCTGTTTTGCAGCACAGTTTATCACAGCAGTAAAAAAATTATGTTAGGCCCTATAAGGACCTAACTTACAATTTAAAAAGATTTTAAGAGAAATTGAGAGTTGATGGCATCATCATCTTTCCAAACTCACCAGCATCATCATGTGTTTTTTCCTAGCTGTCTGCTCTCTGCAAGCACTTAGACAACCTGTGGGAAGAACACCGGGGCAATGTGGTCCTGTTTGCCTGGATGCAGTTTCTTAAGGAAGAGACCCTAGCATACCTGAATATTGTCTCTCCTTTTGAGCTCAAGATGGGTTCTCAGAAAAAAGTGCAGAGAAGGACGTCTCAAGCCTCTCTCAACACAGAGTTAGAGTTTGGAGGAGCTGCTGGATCTGATTTAGATCAAGAGGAAGTTGTGGATGAGAGAGCCGTGCAGGATGTGGAATCATTGTCAAGTCTGATCCAGGAAATCTTGGACTTTGATCAAGCTCAGCAGATAAAATGCTTTAATAGTAAATTGTTCCTGTGCAATATATGTTTCTGTGAGAAGCTGGGTAGTGAATGTATGTACTTCCTGGAGTGCAGGCATGTCTACTGTAAAGCATGTCTGAAGGACTACTTTGAAATCCAGATCAGAGATGGCCAAGTTCAATGCCTCAACTGCCCAGAACCCAAGTGCCCTTCAGTGGCCACTCCTGGTCAGGTAACCATTTACTCTGCTGCCAGCTGCCTCCTAATTCTCTTTCACAAAGGGAGACATGTCAGGAACTTCCATCGTAGGGTTCATCAGGGCAGTCTGAGGCCTTTGAGCCAGCCCATAAATTGTTTCACTCTATCCATCAAGAATGCCATGGTCTTCCTTTACTGTTTAAGCAAACGTAAATGCTTCCTTTGCTGGCCTCGGAATGGATGGTCTCAGCAGGGATGAGTGTTAGAAAAGTAATTATAACGTAATTTTGGGGATTTACTTTATATATCTGCTAGGATCCCATCAACCTTGGGGAATCACTAGCCTGTCTGTGAGGTTGGCATCTGATGGAATAGTCCATGGAATGGTTAACCAAATCATGTATAGACTTTAATATAAGGACAATACACTTGGTTTGATTTTTTAAAAAATCAACTTTATTAAGGCATGAGTGTACCCATTTAAAGTGTTCAGTTTGCTTAATTTTGGCACATGTGTAGACCCACATAACCACCATCTCAGTCAAGATAGAGACTTGCCATACTTGGTTTGACTTTGAAGTGAGATAGAGGGTTTTCATTTATGTGCATCTGGTTTGCACCAGCATCCTAAGGATCTCTTCTGGATTGGAACTGGTTGGGGAATCATCAAACTTATGTGTTTTAAATTCCCCCCAGGTCAAAGAGCTAGTGGAAGCAGAGTTATTTGCCCGTTATGAGCGCCTTCTCCTCCAGTCCACCTTGGACCTGATGGCAGATGTGGTGTACTGCCCCCGCCCATGCTGCCAGTTTCCTGTGATGCAGGAGCCTGGGTGCACCATGGGCATCTGCCCCAGCTGCAATTTTGCCTTCTGTACCTTATGCAGATTGACCTACCATGGGGTCTCTCCGTGTAAGGTGACTGCAGGTAAGTTGTGACTGTGTGAACTTAATCCTCCTGTACCCCCCCCGCAAAAAGCCTTATCACTTCAGTCCTTTAATTTGGAAGTGTTCATTCAACAGATATTTTTGTGTCAGTTACTGTCCTAGGCTATGGGGATGTGGTAGTGACCAAATCCCCTCGTGGAACTTATATTTTAATGGGAGAAACTGGCAAACAAAATAAATAAGGATATTAGATGGTGCTAAGTGCTAAGGAGGAAAAAAAATAAAGCAGAGACAGGATCGGAAATGTTCTGAAGGGGAAGGGGCTTGGGATTTTACTTCGGGAAACCAGGGGAGGCCTCACTGGCAAAGTGGTTTGAGTCAAGACTTGAAGGAAGTAAGGAAACAAGCATGCAGATATCAGGGGGGAACATTCCAGGGAAGGAATGGCAAGGTAATTTCTATCTATGAACATGAAATAACGTAGATCCTAGTTGGCAAATGCAGAGCACTTAAGCTGTCACTCTTGTTTCCATGGCACATATGTCTGATCAGTCATGAAGTACTTTATCCTTGAGCCCAGGGAGGCCTCGGAATCTTCCTCAACACAACCCTTCAGAAAGCCACCCTCTGTTGAAGTAGGCACAGGAGGTGAAGCCTGATTGCCACTCCTGATCTGGATAGGGGTTGGGAAATCAGGCCCTCAACATCAATTTAACTGACTTCGGTGGCTTAGTCTTTCTCAGACTGGCAGGGATGTGATAATAATTGCTTCATAGGGTTATTGTAAGGATGAAATGAACTAGTATAGTGCTACTCAAAGTTGTTATAGTTGTCTGTGACGAGATTAATATAGAAATTAAGAGTCAGGCTTAGAAACTTTTATAGTGATTTCACAGAGTAATTATATGTCAGTCAAATCTAAAAAATTTAGGCTTATATTTTTTGTCTTTTTACTTTCATTTTTCTCATAATTCATTTGATTGTATTTTGCAAACGTCTTGGTCCTGGACAGAGTGAGGAGAAAAAACTGGTCCTTGACCAGAGATAGTTTTAGAACAACAGGCTAATACATGTAAAATGCAACATGGTAATTATTAATGCTGTTATTACCACAGTTACTAATTCCTACTATTAGCAGAGTATCATTATCTCCAAGAAAGTACCCTGAGAGGAGGCTGAGTAGGTATTTCCAGCTGCCTAGAGTAGAATCTTGTAGTGAGTACAAGGCAGAGGGGATGGAGAACTCACCAGAGTGTGATAGAGGCCTTTACTGTAGACATCTGTAACCTTATCATTGAGAGACTGAAGTGAGTTTCAGGTGTTTCACAGCATTTGTAGAAGAAATCAAAGATAGGCTTGGGGGCTTCAGCAAAATTAGGGATCTCTCCTATATATATGTCTATCTATATCTGTGTATATTAGATATTACCATATAAAATATATGAAATACTAACAATTCTATCATTTTGAGAACATTAGAGCAAAAATCTTTGTCCTTAAGATGTCTAGGAACACAAAAATGCTTTGAATTATTAGAGGGATAAAAATGACAGGATAAAAAGATACATATCTGCTACATCTAAGTAGAGGTGATGGAGCAGGGGAATGCCCAACGAAGAGAAGGGATTCACAAGTGAAGGAGAGGAGGGCAGGTGGCATTCTGCCCCAGAAGATGTTCGCTGCATAAAAAGGGAGGCAGACCTCTAAATAATATAAGGAAAGTAAACTAATAAAGTAACTAGAACATTGTAGAGAGAGGTCTTTAATTGTGTTGAAAAATTAGGGTGATAGAATGTGAACAAAAGCCTTTTGTCTGTAAGTAAAGCCTTTGGGAATGGCTGCGCATCCATTTGAGTTAAGTGATAGAGCAGTAACAATCAGATTGAAGAGGATCAAGGGGCACTGTTGACAGGAGGAACTTTTCAGTACCTATAGGTGGTAAATTTTATTCACTGACTTTTTTTATGTGCAGAATTGAACAGTTTAGTCTTTGCCCTTGCGCCAAAGGTGCTTTTTGTTCCTTTGGTAGGCCTTGTTGTTATCACATAGTGAATGGTGCTGACTTAGTGGAAAATCTGGATCTGTTTCAACTTTTGTGTCTTAGATAAGTCAGTCTTTAACTGTACACTACTAGTTACACAAACATATCAACATTAGTAAGTGAAAATCAAAGGAAAAAGATACCTTATTATTCTACCACATTTGACAAGTCCATCTTTTCTAGTTGGAGGATTCCTTTCTGTTGTCATTTCTGCATGTGTAATTTTTACCTAGTTATAACCTAAGTAGCTTTTTTCTGGATTCTATAATGAGTATTTTAATTAAATTGTAGCCATCCTATTAATATGTTTTTAATAACTGAATATTATGTCATTAAATGGCTCTTTCAACATAATTATTCCCCTTGGACATTTAATTTGTTTACCGTTGTTATATGCATCTCCATGAATATAACTTAACTTTGGATTATTTCATTATGTAAAGTCCCAGGAATACCATTGCTGAGTAGTCAAAGGTTATGGCCATTTTTAATGAGTTTTAGTTAGCATTGCAAAGTTGTATAAAAGTTAATTTTCCGTTTCATTTTCTAGAGAAATTAATAGACTTACAAAATGAGTACCTGCAAGCAGATGAGGCCCATAAAAGATTTTTGGAACAGAGGTATGGTAAGAGGGTGATTCAGAAGGCACTGGAAGAGATGGAAAGTAAGGAGTGGCTAGAAAAGAACTCAAAGAGCTGCCCGTGTTGTGAGACTCCCATAGAGGTAAAGGTTTGGGATGGACTTGGAGGCAGACAGACTTGCAAACATGTTACGATTGCCTCAAGAAGCCTATCAATTTTATGAAGATGTGTTTTGGTATTTATTGAGCCTTTTTTACTTGGAAGATGCAAATTCACTACTAAATATTGTTATTGACCTTAAATGTGTGTAGACTTCCCTTTTCAGAGTGCTTTCCTACAGTGACAATTGTTCTCACGTTATGTAATCCACCTCAAAATTGAATGGGTTATGAGGGGACCATACTAGAGTTACAGTCAACTCTTAACTCATCTATGTGATAAAAAAAATTAAGCCTGACTCCTCAGAAATATTTATCCTGGAATTTAACACATCTGTTTAACAAGTGTATACTTAAGAAATGGATACATTTTCCCGTTAATGTGGGCCAAAATAAATAGATAAATCTATTGCTTCTTGACAAAATCTTAGTATGTTTTAAAATGGAAATATATCTTTGCATTTGATTCTGCTGTTCCATCCATTATATCTGAACTGAACCTGGTGTTGATTCCCCTGTTACTCCTTTAAGGAAACTGGCATTTTCTTTAACTACTTCTGACATGTCTCAGTCCTATGATCGAGTGGAGGACATGATATCAAACGTTTACTTAGATTTATGTAAAAAGTTTAAAATCACACATATCAAATCCAAAAATTTTAATATTAATCTGACTACGTTTCACTTATAATATACATGTTTGGTTTGTATCTACTGTTTATCAGAAGAGATTTTGAAAAGTATCTAGTTGTAGGAACACTTGCTAAATATTCTCTAGATTTTACTTGTAAAGCAAAAGAGTAAGCATTTAGTAGTTATCAATGTATTACCTGTATATCTTAAGCCTGCATGAGAAAAGAGAGAAGACTAGGAGAATGTTGTACTGAATCTTTTTGGCATGTGCATTTCTCTTTCTTTACAGCATTGATATTTTTCTCTATCTTTCTCATCAGAAATTAGATGGATGTAACAAGATGACATGTACTGGCTGTATGCAGTATTTCTGCTGGATTTGCATGAGTTCTCTCTCCAGAGCAAGCCCTTATAAACATTTCAATGATCCTGCTTCCCCATGTTTTAACCGGTATGTATACATAATCCCCTGCTCTCAGCAACAGTTTTTGGTACTTGATTTGTAGATTGCAAGTCCAGTGTTTTACTTAAGTACTTTGCTTATTTATAGAATTCTCTTATGTATTTTCCCACATATAGGAATTTTCATACTATTTTCTTGAAAATGAGTTTTATGATGAAAATACAGTATCTGGAAATTTTCTTTTTTTTATCCTCCTCAAATTTTCTTTTCTTTTTCTTTTCCCCTGAGGAAGATTTGCCCTGAGCTAACATCTGTTGCCAGTCTTCCTCTATTTTGTATGTGGGCCGCTGTACCAACATGGTCGCTGACAAGTGGCGTAGGTCTGTGCCCAGGAACTGAACCTGGACCACTGAGGCAGAGCACGCCAAACTTAACCACTAGCCCACTGGGGCTGGCCTCTCGTCAACTTTTTATAGTGAAAATTTTCAAACATAAAGAAAAGTTGAAAGGATAGGACTATGATTAGTAAGATACCTTCCACCAAAATGAACATTTGATAATATTTTCTCCATGTTTGTTTCTAACTTTTTTTCTGAAGTACTTGACCCTAAGTTGGAGAAATGATGCTTCATCTCTAAATACTTCCACATATATCTCCTAAGATAAGAAAATTCTTCTACATAACAATGCTTTAAAAAATTGAATGATAATGGCATACTATCATCTAATAAATATGTTTAAAACTCCCCAATTATCCCTAAAAATATCTTTTAAAGCTGTTTGGTTGAATCAGGATCTAATCAATTCAGTCATTTTACTGGCTTCTGTCTCTTTAGTCTGTTAATATAGAAAAGTTTTGCCTACTGTTTTCTGTATGTGTTGAGGGGAATGCTGGCTTTTTGAAGAGTCATGGCGAGTTGTCCTATTTAATGTCTTACTTTCTAGAGTTTTGTTTCTCTGTGGTGTCTTTTAACTTGTTTCTTTATCCTATTTCCTGTAAACTAGAAGTTAGATCTAGACTGAAGTTTGACTAGATTTAGAGTAACATTTTTATTTGTTTGTTTTGTGATTTTTTTTTATTGAGTTCATAATAGTTTACATCATTGTGAAATTTCAGTTGTACATTCTTTCTTGTCTGTCATATATATGTGCTCCCCTTCATTCCCTGTGCCCACTCCCCATCCCCCTTCCCCTGGTAACCACTGAACTGTTTTCTTCGTCCATGTGTTTGTTTATATTCCACATATGAGTGAAATCATATGGTTTTTGTCTTTCTCTGTCTGGCTTATTTCACTTAGCATAATACCCTCCAGGTCCATTCATGTTGTTGTAAATGGGATGATTTTGGCTTTTTTTATGTCTGAGTAGTATTCCATTGTATCCGTATACCACATCTTCTTTATCCAATCATCTGTCAGTGGGCACTTGGATTGCTTCCATGTCTTGGTTATTGTGAATAGTGCTGCAATGAATCTAGGGGTGCATATGTCACTTTGGATTATTGATTTCAAGTTGTTTGGGTAGATACCCAGTAGTGGGATAGCTGGGTCATATGGTATTTCTATTTTTAGTTTTTTGAGGAAACTCCATACTGTTTTCCATAGTGGCTGCACCAGTTTGCATTCCCACCAGCAGTGGATGAGTGTTCCCTTTTTTCCACACCCCCCAACATTTGTTATTTTTAGTCTTAGTGATTATAGCCATTTTAATGGATGTTAGATGGTATCTTACTGTAGTTTTGTACTTCCCTGATGATTAGTGATGTTGAACATCTTTTCATTTACTTATTGGCCACCTGTATATCTTCTTTGGAAAAAATGTCTGTTCATATCCTCTGTCCATTTTTTGTTTGGGCTGTTTGTTTTTTTGTTGTTTGGTTGTGTGTGTTCCTTATATATTATGGAGATTAACCCCTTGTCAGATATATGATTTGCAAATATTTTCTCCCAATTGGTGGGTTGTCTTTTTGTTTTGATCCTAGTTTTTTTTTGCCTTGTAGAAGCTCTTTAGTCTGATGAAGTCCCACTTGTTTATTTTTTCTTTTGTTTCCCTTGTCTGAGAAGACATGGTATTCGAAAAGATCCTTTGAAGTTTGATGTTCAAGAGTGTACTGCCTATATTATCTTCCAGGAGTTTTATGGTTTCAGGACTTATCTTCAAGTCTTTGATCCATTTTGAGTTTATTTTTGTGTATGGCATTAGATAATGGTCTACTTTCCTTCTTTTGCAAGTGGTTGTCCAGATTTCCCAACACCATTTATTGAAGAGACTATCTTTTCTCCATTGTATGTTCTTGGCACCTTTGTCAAAGATTAGCTGTCCATAGATGTGCAGTTTTATTTCTGGGCTTTCAGTTCTGTTCCATTGATCTGTGTGCCTGTTTTTGTACCAGTACCATGCTGTTGTGATTACTATAGCTTTGTAGTACGTTTTGAAGTAAGGGATTGTGATGCCTTCAGCTTTGTTCTTTTTTTCTCAGGATTGCTTTAGCAATTCTGGGTCTTTGGTTGCCCCATATGGATTTTAGGATTCTTTGTTCTATCCCCATGAAGAATGTCATTGGGATTCTGATTGGGATTGCATTGAATCTGTAGATTGTTTTGGGTAGTATGGACATTTTAACTATGTTTATTCTTCCGATCCATATGCATGGAATCTCTTTCCATTTAGAGTAACATTTTTGACAAGAATACTTCATGAGGAATGATGTGTACTTCACATTGTATCACATTAGGTCCATAATGTCAGACTGATCCGTATTTGTGTGATGCTCAGTTCTATCATTTGTTCCATTGTAAAGGTAAATTTTCCTTTTTGTTATTAGTAAGTAATCTTTGGGGTGATTCCTTGGCAAAATGTGAATATCCTGTTCTCCAGCAGCTCGAATTTCAGTGTCAGTTGATGATCTTTATTGATGAGCATCTGTAGAGTACCTACAATCACTGGTGTTATCAAATTAAGAGAAGTTGACGAAACAAGCTCTGCCCATGAAACATTGGAAAGCTAGTCTTGAAAACTGCATAAATTTGAAGTAACATAAGGAAAGGAAAACAAGTTAGCAACTGTAATACATTCTACCAATGGGGAGTGCAAGGATGGTGAAGATAGAGAGAATGGAGTGATTAGCACATGATAGAATTAGAGTGTTTTGACAGAGTTCAGTTTCTTCTAGATTGCCTGATTTCCCTGCTTTTGGCTTATTCCACATATTGTATACACTGAGTATCAGTTTTGTGATACCCATTTCCCATTATTATTAATCCTTGGCCCTGGAGAGTTTATCTGGATCCTAAAAGGGCTATTCTTATAAACTTAAGGCAGCTTTTTCAGAGGGACCCATATTTTAGCCCTCCTCAGTGGAATGATTAAAGGAGACAAAATGATATATAAAGATGTTATCAGAAGAGTGCAAAAAAATATTTTTGAGAGAAGGCAAGAAATTATATGAAATTTCTTCCAAGTGCTTAAAAATGTACCTTATTTTATGCTTCCAGGTTGTTCCATGCTGTGGATGTTAATGGAGATATTTAGGAAGATGAGATTGAAGACTAGTTAACTGCTACTACTCAAGATATGGAAGTGGAATGGTTTGCCCTGATCTTTTGTCAAGTTCACAAAGTAACTTTGCAGGATATTTAGGGTACTTTTCATTCACTCTTCCTATGTAAGGAGATTTGGAAGAACAAGGTTTATGTTTTCATGTGGTACTACTGATTAAGGCACATTCATACATTTTTCAATGTAACATAATTGAGAAAATTATAAGCCAAAGGTTCAGAAAATGAAAACTAGAGAATATTAAATATTACAATGTGCCCGAAGCTCTGAATAGTTAAACATTAAATATTTATTTTCTTCCCCAAGCTTTAGATGAGGTGAGGAGTCAAGGGTTAAACTTACAGACCTTTTTGTCTCTGAGCTGCATCCCTCTTAGACATTCTATGGGAGCCCCCTCAGTGCTACTTCTACAACTGAGGTGGGTAGAAGCCTTATTAAAATTGTACCAAGAGCCTGATCTCATTTCCTCCATGTTACATTCCTTCCAACCTAAATTTCTGCTAAGGAAGCCCCTTACTCTATAACTGATTGGATGGCCCAGTGTCATTTTGATCTACTGCTTTTCAGAATGGAAATTTATAGATAAATTTAAAAGTATTTTTTAATACCACAAACACTGTGAGTCACCTGATATTTATTAGTGGTGTACAGTCCACTGGTTTTGAGCCAAGTCTAGAATTTGACAGTACTGGCTCAGGAGAATTTCAGCCCTATTCAACTTTCCTGGGCAGTAGAGCCTAGATTCAGAAGGACTTGTCCTTGCTACCTTTTGTCCTACATTCTCTCTGTTTACTCTCACCCTACCTTCTGCTGGTAAGAACAATTTTAATATTAACTCCACCAGCTCATATTTTTATTTCCTCTGCTGGAATAGGAGAAAGCCTAATGTATTTCCAAACTGAGTGAGCTGAACTTTGTTTAATTATCCCTTTTTTGAACTCCACACCACTGTAGTTCCAGTCCTAGCTTTCTGAATTCTTTTTAAAGGTCTTCTCTAATGAGCTATGGAAATTTGGCTTACTACCTTTTTTTGCAACAGTGCTGTTTGGAGGGATAATTTTGCCTTGATGCCTAGATCCCTATTCTGGGTTTTGTTGACTTTTTGAAAAATTGTCTTTTTTTTTATGGTTTGGTGAGTGGCTTGGTAGCAAAATAAGATTTTTTGAAAAAGAGAACAGAAGAATTCAGCTGCAGCCGTGAACATGTTCTTTTTTCCTACTTTGTCATTGAAAATTGGGGAATCACTTTTAACTGTTTTATGTGTATATATCTGAAGAGTCAGCAAGGACTGTTTCTGGATTGTCAATGAGGATGCTTAATCTTAAAAATAAAAATAATTTAAAAATTGTCTTATAATTAGAGCAGAGTTGCTGCTGCTTTGTGTTCTGTCACCAAGGCAACTGATCACATTTAAAAGTTTTATTTGGAGTATAACACATGTTCTTAAAGTGAGCAGAATACCTGGGCTTGTGACTGAACTTAGGTTTTAGGGCCTATCTTTTGTTTAAACCACATAGCTTCACGGAATTCCATTCAGCACATTTTATATAAGAACTGCAGTTAATTTAAAGAATAAGTTGAAGATAAGAAATGGAAATTAAAACAATTAATCTTATAGTACATACCAGAGAAGAGTGGCTCTGTGATTGAATAGGAGTTCCATTCATATTTTTTCAGCAGTAGCCATTTAGAAGTTCTTTAGTTCATGGGCTAGTTGATATTTGCTCTAGATGATTTTATTCTAGGCTGTTGCACATTATGTTGATGATGTATTGGAAGTAGGAAAGAAGCCTTAGTGATACAGTTTCGTGAAAGAAGTAGAAAGGATTTTCTGTCTTTATGATTTTAAAAAACGCAACAGGTGGTTAGTCTCAAAGACTTGTTTGTTCACCTGAGTATTTCTTCCTTCCTTAGGTACAAAATCTTCACCCCTCTATTTTCATAAAGACAGTAGGGCTAGTAAAGGCTTATTTTTGAAGCAAGAATTATGAGCTAATTTTAAGATGATAGAGTTTTGGGTAGAGTACTTTTGTCTCTGAGTAAAATGAAAGATTGAGGTAAACCCCTAGATGCCCTGTGAAACAAATGAGTTTGTGGAAGATTGATGTATTAAGAAAGTATGTGATAGAACAAAGAGTTTTGTACCTAACTTAATTTCATGAAGGCCTTTTTTACAAGTTGGCTGAAATTTGCCATAAATTGACGTGAACCTCATAGGTCCTTTAGGTGAGAGTGAGAGAGCAGAGGAGTCCCTTTGCAGACTGCCAATTCATCCTGCCCCAAACTAGAGTTTGAAGAGGCTGTGTCTCTTGAGTTTATGTAAAGCGTTTGGGTTGAGAACCAATAAATGAGAATAAGCTACTAAATAACTTCTTAAGTCAAAATAGAGGTTTTGTGACTTTCTAAGCTTGTGATTGAACAAACCCAAGGACCTGTCTTTGTCACTGAGGTGCATCTTGTCTCATTTTTTTAAATACAGAGAAAGACTTGGCCACCATTTTCCCAGACTTAATAGTATTGTCAGCAAGGTCATTTTTTAGCAGTAGAGGCATCTAGTTTACGTTAGAAATCTATTAATATTTTCTATTAATATTAACTTTTTGTTGTTGAGAAAATTACAGTTAATCAGATGTGATAATCATAAAGCCATTCATGTGGCTGCCTACTTTGGAAGGGAATTTTAAAATTTTGACTGGAATTTTGGAGATTCCCAAGTATTAACTCTATCATAAGCATCACCAGCAGGTGGCAGCAGTTCCCATGTTATAGAAATGCAGTTAATGGTTCACAGTAGTATTTTATTATAGAAGCTGGTTGATTTCTGGGATTTTAATTTTCCTCCTTGTATTTCATTATAGTCTGTTATACACATTTGTAGGTAACATGGTATCTAATGATACCAGCAAGGCAGGAACAGCAGTACTACTGTAAGGCCACTTAAAACTGTTTGCACCATGGTTGACACCCAATTGCTATGTAGGAAAGTGTCACTCTTGATAGTAGCACTTACCTGCAGCCACTGAAGTAAAGAAATTAAGTTATAGCTGAAGCCCCTAAGTAGGACAGAGGATTGTGACACTGTGGAACCTCTGATACTGGTAAGAGTGGCCAAATAGTTTGCTCCCCGAACTTTGGCTCAATGAAAAAATGGGCCAGCAGACCAGGCTGAGGGTTTGTGGTCAGAAAACTGGCTTTGAGGATGTTCTTAACAAATGTTTATGATAGTTACTGACTTTCAGCACCCACAGTCTAGTCTGCTCAATCACTCAGGTCCCCTCCTGTATTTCTCTGAGCCAGAGGATTCTTTGGAGAAGATTGTGCACGTTAAAAACCTAGTGAGATTCTGATGACAAAGTTGCTAAGTACAAAGTCAGCACAGTTACTTCATTTCCTTGCTTGGCTCTTTTTTTTTTCTCCTTCATTGAATCAACAAACAAATGAAACTAATATTAATACAACATAAATGTATATAAATTTAGAAGGTGATTATATGTCTTACCCTCAATCCCATTCCATTTTTTGCAACCTATTGTATTTTCTAGTATTCATTCACTTATTTAACAAATGTTTACTGAGCATTTCGCAATGGGCCCTACTATATATCTAGGTGCTGAGAATGTAGTAGTGAATAAAACAGACATAAATCTCCCAGCCGTTGTGGAACTTAAATTCTGGTGAAGGGAGACAGACACTAAGCAAATAATGTGGTTCATCAGAAGATAAGCGCTATGGAGAGAAATTGGGAGAGGGAATAGGGAGGTGGGAGAGGCAGAGTGATGCTGGAATTTATAGAGTGGAGAAGACTTCTTTAAGATAGTGCTTGAACAATGTGGGAATGAACCTTGTGGACACCTGGGAGAAGAGAGTTCAGGCAGAGGGAACAGCATGGGAATGGCCCTTGGGATGGGAGCATGGTAGGGGTTCCAGGAACAGCATGGTAGCTAGTAAGGGCTGAAGCAGACCAAGGAAGGGAGACTAGTAAGAGGTGGATGGGAGTGGGCGGTACTGCAGACTGCCCAGGGCCTTGTGTGAACTCTGGCTTCCACTCTGAGATGGGAGCCTGTGGAGTGCTTGGAGCAGAAGTGTGATGAGGTCTGACTTATGTTTTAGGGGAGCAGGGTGAGCTAGGGTAGAAAGAGACCAGTTAGGAGACACTGCAGTAACTCACGAAAGAGGGCAGGTGGCTTGGGCCAGTGTGCCAGCACTTGGAATCTTGAGAAGTGGTTAGATTCTTTACTTACCTAATAGGACTTGCTGAGAGATTGGATGTATAATGTGAGAAGTGAGGCATCAGAGTTGATTTCAAGGTCTTTTTGTCTGAGTAGTTGAAATGGAGAAACCTGTAGGAGCACAGGTTTGTAGGTGAAGATTAGGAATTTAGTTATGGACAGATGAGTTTGAGACGCCTGGTAGTTATCTCACTGGAGATGTTAGGTTGGCAGTTGGATATTCTAGTCTGGAGTTTAAAGGAGAGACTCAGGCTGGAGTAAATATAAGAGTCAACATATAGATGGTATTTAAAGCCATGAGACTGGATGAAATTACCAAGGGAGTGTGTTGTATAGAGAGAAGAGGTCCAAAGACTGAGTCTTGGGGTGCTTCAAATGCTAAGAGGTCAGGGCAATGAGGAGGAACCAGCAAAGGAAACAGAGGGTGGCCAGTAAGGTAAGTAAACCAGCAGGCTTCCTGGAAGCCTCCTTAAGCTGAAGGAAGGAGTGGTCAGCTGTGTCAGATACTGCAAATAGGTCAAGTACTGTGAGCTCTAAGAATCAGTGTAGCAATCAGTGTAGAGGTCGTTGGTGACTTTGACAAGTGCCTTTTCAGTGGAGGGGAGGAGAAAATCTGGAGTGTGTTTGAGAAAGAATGGGGCATTGTTACAACAAGAAAAAGCTGAACAAACTGAAAATCTGCTTTTCTTAGATCTAGATCCATCAGAGAATTGAGGTCGCAGGGCAAACCACCACAAAAACTAAAGAGAGACTAGAAAATACAGAATAGCTCAACTAAAGCAGAAGTTGCTAGAGCCAGTAATCAGAATTGAAATGAGTTGCTGGGGGCCTAGTGTGGACTAGCTCAAGTGTTAAAAACTCCTGGGAGCTCGTCTGAGGGGCCCCCACGTTCGTGGGTTTTACCTCCAAGAGTTCCCCCAGATTCTCACAGTGAGGATGGCGGATAAATTCCCTAGAACTTCAGGCAAGGGGGAGGGGAAAAGTAGCCATTTTGCAACACGCCTGGAGCTTTCTTATTCCATGGCAGAAGCCTGCCCTCAGGGAAAACAACTTTGCTGGAGCCTTCTCTGACCTAGGGGAAGGGCAGTTGGATGGCTTGAGCCCCCTCCTGCCTTCCTGTCTCACATAAGAGGGGAAAAAAAGGCAAAGAAACTTCTGAAGGTCTCAGCCCAGGGACTCTAGCCTACTAAAAAGAACAAAACAGATTTAATCATAAGATTATAGAATGCTGCTTCTCCCTAATACCATACCATCACTAGTCCTCCAGGATTATAACAGTGGATTACAGCTCTTGAGAGAGCTCCAAAACACAGACTGTTTTAAAGAGAAGTTTCTAGGGAAACCCAAAGACAACAGGGGAGACAAAAACAAGGACACTGAAGTTAAATCGAAGCCTCTGACACCTGCAGCAGATGTTAAACACAGCCTGGCTGCTAGCCAGGTAACCATAAAACCTCATACCATAGGCCTGTTTACCTTAGTTCCTGTTATCCAATACGTAATGTCTAGCTTTCAAAAAAAAATTACAAGGATGCTAAAAGGCAGGAGAAAGTCTGAATAGACAAAGCAAGCATAAGAACCAGACTCAGATGTGGCAAAGATTTTAGATTATCAGACTGGGAATTTAAAATAACTATGAGGGGCCAGCCCCATGGCTGAGTGGTTAAGTTTGCGTGCTCTGCTTCGGTGGCCCAGGGTTTTGCTAGTTTGGTTGCTGGGTGCAGACATGGCACTGCTCCTCAGGCCATGCTGAGGTGGCATCCCACATAGCACAACCAGAATATACAACTATGTATTGGGGGACTTTGGGGAGAAGAAAACGAGGGAAAAAAAAGATTGGCAACAGATGTTAGCTCAGGTGCCAATCTTTAAAAAAAATAAAATAACTATGGGGACTGGCCTGGTGGCGCAACAGTTAAGTTCACACATTCCTCTTCGGTGGCCTGGGGTTCGCCGGTTTGGATCCCAGGTGTGGACCTACGCACCACTTATCAAGCCATGCTGTGGCAGGTATCCCACATATAAAGCAGAGGAAGATGGGCACGGATGTTAGCTCAGGGCCAGTCTTCCTCAGCAAAAAGAGGAGGATTGGTGGCAGATGTTAGCTCAGGGCTAATCTTCCTCAAAAAATAAATAACTAAAATAACTATGATTAATACGCTCAGGTCTCTGATGGAAAAAGTGGATGACATGCAAGAACAGGTGGGTAATGTCAGCAAGAGATGGAAACTCTTAAGAAAGAATCAAAGAATGCTAGATATAAAATCATTGTAACAGAAATAAATGCTTTTTTTTTTTTGAGGAAGATTAGCCCTGAGCTAATTGCTGCCAATCCCCCCTCTTTTCACTGAGGAAGACCGGCCCTGAGCTAACATCCACGCCCATCTTCCTCTACTTTATATGTGGGACGCCTACCACAGCATGGCTTGCCAAGCGGTGCCATGTCCACACCCAGGATCTGAACCGGTGAACCCGGGCCACTGAAGCCGAATATGCGCGCTTAACCACTGCACCACTGGGCCGGCCCCAGAAGTAAGTGCTTTTAATTGGCTCCTCAGTAGACTGAACACAGCTAAGGAAAGAATCAGTGAGCGTGAAGGGATATCAATAAAAGCTTCCCAAACTGACATTTAAAGAGAAAAGGAATAAAAAGAAAAGGTGCAGAATATCCAAGGACTGTGAGACAATTACAAAAGATATAACGTGCATAATGGGAATACCAGAAGAATGAGGGGGAAAGGATGAGAGAGATTAGAGCCAAAGTATAGGTAACTCCAGAAGTTTGCTGTAAGGGGGATCAGAGAAGGAGGCTATTACAGGAAGGGGTGGATGTCCTGAAGAGTTTTGTTTTTAAAGCTAGTTTGGTATGCTGATAGGAGTGATCCAGGAAAATTTGATGCTACAGATGAGAGAGGAGAGTCTTGCTGGAAGAATACCCTCAGGGAGGGAAGAGAAGATGGGATCTAGTGCACAAGTAGAGGGACTGGCCACAGAGCAGGTCACAGGAAGAAGGCAGAGAGAATGAGGGCGGGGCTGGCAGGTGGGTGCATGTGATGATGGGAGCTTGTGGAACTTCCTTCCTGATTGCTTCTATTTTCAAGGCCATCAACTGAGAAAAAAGCTGGGGGAAGAGGGATTGGAGGCTTGAGACCTTATAAATCAGTCCTCAAGGAGACTCAGTGGACTAGCGGAATATAGTGTGATTGCCAGTCGTTGTTAAGGGTACCCTTGAGATCCAAATTACAATGTTCTGTTTTACTTACCTCTTATTACATAGCTCAGTATTCCATCACAGTATATCTTATTGGAAACTTATGCATGCTTCACTAGCATCTCATCACAGTAAGGATTTTGGTTCCCAGGAAAGAGGCATCAGATTAGCAACATTAGATTTCCTCAGTAGGCCAATTGGCTAATCCATTATCATATAATATGCTCTTATTTCCCCCTGGTTATTGTGTATGATCACTCCTCTTGGGGGCATCTATCATGCTTATAGTCAAACAAATAACAGGTACCTTCTAGATATCAAGGCACTGATAGGGAAAGGAGAGAGCAGTATTTAAAGTCTGCCTTTATGAAACTTAGATTTAGTGGGAAACAAATACATGTCAAATGGTACATGTTTCTGAGAAAACTGAGCAGGGTAAGGGGGATAGCAAATCAGGATTGCTACTTTATATCGGAGGGTCAGGGAAGCGCTCTCTGCTACATGACATTTGAACAGAGACCTGAGGAAGTAAGGTAAGCCGTAGATAGATGTGGGAGAAATGGTAGGCCAGGCTCTTGGATCCATCTCTACTTTATAAACAGATATATTTAATAGAAGAGGTGACACCCATTTACGTCAACATGCTGCCACTTTCTACTAAATGTAATAAAATTTTAAGCACATTCCATCCACTCTTCCTGAAATACAACTCCATGTATACTTAATCTTTTTCCTTTTTGAGTATCAGACTTGAGATTTTAGATTCAACTTGTTCCACTTGGCTGTATTTAATATTTCTTTATTGATCAAATTGTCACAACCTGGCCAGTGGGAGCCCCATTAAACTGGTTACTTTGTCCTCTCAGTACTGCCTCAGACATTTTTTAAAGCACCCTTGTTTTCTGGCAACAAGATATTCCAGGCCCACTGTGATCCCTGCCCCAAAGTGTATAATTAGCTCCTCTCCAGGAAGCCCTGAGTGGTAGCAGAGGCCCAGTGTTGGCCAGGAGTGCACATCCCACTTGATCCACATAAGAACTGGTGTAGCAGGACAACCCTGCTGTTGGGCCACCAGGGAAAGAGAGTCCTCGGAAAGGCAGATCTTTTTAAGGTTCTGAGTTCATACAGACATTTTCAGTTTAGCTGTCCTCACTAAATCCTTTCTCATTTCATTCTAGTAATTTTTTTTTCTGTAACATTACCTACTTAAAATTTAATCACTTATTTACCAGATAGACAAAATGTGGAATATCCATACAATGGAATACTCTTCAGCAATAAAAAGGAATGAACTACTGCTACATACTGTATGGATTAACCTCAAAAACATGCTTAGTGAAAGCCAGGCCCAGAAGACGTCATGCTGTGTGAGCCCATTTATATGAAATGTCCAGAAAAGGTAACTGTAGCAGATCAGTGATCACCTGGACTAGGGGAGGAGTAGGCAACTTTTTGGGATGATAGAAATGGATTGTGGCCAGGACTTGCACAACTCCATAAACTTAATAAAAAATCATTGAATGTATATATTTAAAATAAGTGAATTTGATAGGTACGTAAATTATATCAATACAATTGTTAAAAAATTAAACCCTTCTTCCAACTTCTATTTGTACCTTAATTGGATACATTGACCCAAGATGTTCCATTATATTGACTTTTTTAACTAAAAAAGAAAAAAACTAAACCTATTTTCCATACCTTGTAGTTTTTATATCCCTCCTGGTCACAAATCTGCATGATTCTTTTTAATACCCATATCCTCATTTGGATCCCAAGTATAGCCAGACCAAGATAAATTATTGCTCATCTGTTTATTCCTACCATTTCCACACGGGCGCTTCATGTTTATGAAATATTTTGATTACTTTTCCCCTGGTGATTGAAGAAGAGATCAGCAGTTGCTATGATTGTGACTTCCTGCAGAGCTGTTATGAGGAGTGTGAAGCGTTGCTCGCTAGCTATTCCCAAAATATATAAATATCAATCCAGACCACTTCTGACCTTTGGGCGTGGAAGTCCACAAATGACACATTTTATTTCAAAATATTAGATTTAATAGAAAATATCACATTGTAAACAAGTCCATTGATTCATTAGCTTAAAACAGAATGACAGCACAATCGTGTATAAAAGCTAAAGACACAACACTGGTACTAAACAGCACTTAAAGAGAGGCCTGAGCCAGGCTCCAAAAGATCTTTCCCAGAAACAGAGGCAGCAGCAGCTTCCAACAGGCACAAAAATAGGGGGGAGGAGGCAGCATACACTCCATGAAGGCTCAGGAGGGTAAAAGGGAGGCAGAGCAACAGACTCATCTCGTGAACAAGGGGTGAAGGATGAAGGGGCAAAAGGGCCGTATTTCCTGATGTTCTGGGAACATCAGAGCACGCCATGTGAACCTGAGAGGGTTAGAAGGCAGGGCACTTTAAGTGGGGAACGGCATGAGGCAACTTCAGAAGCATTTGGTATGTTGTCTTGGCACTTAACTTGTCAGGCAGCAGGACAACACATCTCTTGTGTGTTGTGACTAAACTCATAACTGAGCTGCCTGCCCTGGCCCCCATCACCTTGGCTGAACACAACACTGAAATCGTGACAGTTGCCCTAGTGGGTCCTCCTACTTGAGTATGTGCAAGAGGGGAGCCACAGTGAGACCCTGCAACAAAAACACAGGGCTCTGGTGGGAAAAGGGTTTCCGCCTTCCTCCCAGTGCCAGAGGGTCCCTGAGGGAGAGGAGTTTGATGTGGCAGGGCCCCAGAGGTGCAGAGGGGCTCAGCAAAAGCCTTCTCTCTAGCTCCACCCGCCCAAATCTTCCCCCAGGGAGTCCCGAGTTCATGGAAAGGTCAACTAGGAGCAGAAAAAACAACTGGAAAAAGAAAGTAAGGGACAGTTTCTTTCCATGGCACTTGTTACTGACCAGAGGCACTGCTTCCCTTACATTGATTTTAGACATTGAGAGAGTTGGTTCCTTATTAGGAAAAGTGATTCTCAAATAAGGGGCAGGCCTGCTCAAGGTGGGGTTCTCAAGCCTCCAAAAAGGTTTTGTCCAAGGGCCACCAGGTGGCGCAACAGTTAAGTTCTTGCGCTCTGCTTCAGCGGCCCAGGGTTCACCAGTTCAGATCCAGGTGCAGACCTATGCACCACTTGTCAAGCCATGTTGTGGCAGGCGTCCCACATACAAAGTAGAGGAAGGTGGGCACGGATGTTAGCTCAGGGCCAGTCTTCCTCAGCAAAAAGAGGAGGGTTGATGGCAGATTTAGCTCAAGGCTAATCTTCCTCAAAAAAAAAGCTTTGTCCAATATACACAAGCCCCTAACTCCTTCCCAATTGAGAATCAGTGCATGTAATGATAGAAATTCCTGATGGGAGTGTGTTGTACATGTGAACAGTGTCAGAGGCAGAACAAAAAGCTAAAAACCCCTAATCTCTGTGGGGCAGACATCCAAATTATGGAATGATTTTTGTTTTTTGTTTTTCTGATTAAGAGTAAGCCATTCTTCCTGTAGCTAAACTCTGTGACTAGGCTGCACGCTGCATAGCCAAGAACAGTAAGTACACCAGTTTATCTGGAGTAACCATACTGGATTAAAGAAATACAACTCTCTCCTCCTAAAGGCAATTTCCAGAAAGACACACCTGTCCCAATGAGGTACCTGACACTAGGATTAGCACAGGCTAATCACTGTATAGTTTCTTAGAAGACTGGCTTTTCTCTGTTTCTTTCTCTTTGATACTGTACAAGGGATCCACCAACTTGTTATGAACAAGCATTAAACCTACAAAAAATTAAAAAGTAGTTAATGCAGGTAGAGGCAGAGTTCCATGATTATCAACAGTAACATTCAGGAGCTCTCAGATTTTGTCCTAGAGCTGATACTCATCATCTTTTCTCTGTGGCCCCAAATGATAAACACCCTAAGTATAGAAAAAGAATTTGTTATTCCCAAGGAATGCTAGAATCCATGAGACTTTTGTAAAGTCAGTCTCTAGGAGAGTTGGCCATTAAAAGGTTAATCTTTTCAGCAAAGAATAAATTCCAAATTTGCCTGCTCAGTAAGTGAGGATTTTCACGTAAGTTCACTTAAAGCAGTGTGTCCTTTTTAAGTAGAAGAAAAAAGATCCTCATGATGGTTCAGTGCCTTGCCCAGAGAGGAAAGGCCTGCCCGAGACCTGGAAAGACAAAGTCTGGGGCTCAGGATCACTGTAAGATCACCACACAGCCGCTGGACCACAACTCCTCACTTCATTTTCTCTCCTCTTCCTGAGAACAAACAGGTTTCTAGAAATGGACCCTTGCAGTCACAGATGGAAGAGAAATGACTGTGTGTTCTGAGACAGTAGGGTTTGATTTTATTAAAATGGCCAGAGCATGAAAGCTAGATCCACTCCTCACTAAGGCACATCCTGAACTCTGCCACCCACTCCCATTCCCACCCCTCCCTCACCTTTGAAATACTTGACAGTCTTCACTTTCAGCTCCAGGGTGGCATCCTCGTCACACACAAACACTGTGCGGGGATGCTGCTGGAAAGCAGACACGGTCCACATATGGTTCACTCCCTCCTCGATGGCCTTGTACAGAGCAAATGCCTTGTGAGCGCCTGTGATGAGGATCATCACCTGGGGATCAGAAACAAGCCCGTGATGGAGGGGAATGAGGGGCAGAACTGAGGGTGCAGACACTTGAATTCCAGTCTGGCCACCCCAAGACTGTAAGGACTATTGTTTTCATAAGCATTCTAAGTCATTAGCATGTGACACACTGTGCTCCGTGCTCCCTGTGCTTTCTCACACAAATAGCCTGAGGCAGTGAGCATGATTATCCCCATGTTGTATGATAAGGAAATGAGTGGTGGGGTGGGGGTGGGGGTAGGGGGTGGTTAAGTAACTTGCTCCAGATTGTTTCTGACCCAAAGTCCATGCTCTTGACCACCACGTGATAGTGCCTCCCCGCACTTTTGATGATGACCGTGAAAGTGCCCTGTGAACAGACATGCCATATAAAGGCCCACACCTCTTATCCCAACAGTTCTGACACTGGGTCCCAGAGGGTCCTAGGCTGGGTGGGTTTTCACAATCACAATCTGAAAAAGAAGGGTCCCAATCTGCACCACCTACAAGGGGGCCTTGGAAGCAATGGTGAGAGTTAGCTGAGTGACCCCTAAGGTCGACCCCAACAAGGCTGCCCCATAATCTGGTCATTTGCAGTTCAGAATATTAAACCTACTAATATGACTTGGGGTAACACTTTTTTGTTTAAATAAAACAAAGGCACACACTCCATTCAACAATTAAAATTATCAATAACATAATGCTGGAAAGTGATCATGAAGAACTCAGCTCTCAAGTTTTCCTTTCACTGTAATTCACTTGTACCATGGAGCTGTGAACAGGATTTACTGTTCTTTTCTTAAAAGATGAGAAAACAGGCATAGAGAGAATGTGACTCTTTGTTCAGGACCCCAGAACTCATTCTAGTAAAGAGAATTTCCTGATTTCGAGCCCAGGTCCTTTCCCAAATCATGATACCCTCATACGACTGGGAGGGCCCTCGAACCCTAGTGTTCCCAAGCTGCAAGGCCAGCGACAGCAGAGCAGCCTCCCTGGTCCTGATCCGAGGTTACCCAACAGAAAGCTGGTGCCGTCGCTCAGTTCACAAAGGTCACTGTAGAAGGGGAAGCTTTTTCACTGATTTAGACATTTGTTTACAGACCTGGGCAAAGAAACTTGAAGCTAAAATGTCTGTAGCTGCTTCCCATTAAATATACCCCAGAAAGGAAGAGGAAATGCTTCTAATGAAAGTAAGGAAATTGGAACCACAAAAAATTCTTATGATACCCAACTTTCTAGGGAAAACCTCACTAAATTCAGTCAAGAGACTTCTATTTAATTACACTTCTCCACATAGGTGTGTCCCTGAGCACAGGGCTAGAACCAGAAGCATCCTGGGGCTGCAGGGGGAGCTTCCTTTCAAGCAGTGACCTCTACCAACTACAGGGCACCAGAGGGTCTCTCTCAGTACCTGGGCAGGTGCAAATTCACGTTCCAGCATTAGTGGTACTGGGCTCCTCTCTGCCTATGAGAAGCTCGAAAGCAGTACGTAAGCAGAGGCCAGGGAGCCCGTGGCCTCCTGGGCAGTCGGGGCTCAAAGGATTCATCTCACACTGGGGACAATGGTTAGCTCAAAAGAGGAAGGAGGAATAGTGACGGGTCAGTTGGGATTTTAGCCTTATTTATAGTGTTTTCATTTTTAATAAAAATGTATTCAGGTGGTACTTGTATAGTTAAAATTAACAACAAAAAGAAAAGTCCAAGCTCCCACCAAAGGTGTTTGGACCCCTTGTGCCCTTACCTCTCTAGCATCCATGACAGTGCCCACACCCACCGTCAGGGCCATGGTGGGCACCTTGGCGAGATCTCCATCGAAGAACCTGGCATTGGCCAGGATGGTGTCCATGGCCAGCGTCTTCACACGGGTCCTGGACACCAGACTGGAGCCCGGCTCGTTGAAGGCAATGTGTCCGTCAGGGCCGATGCCTGCCCAGGAAAGCCAGCCAGGACAGCCCTGTCAGTCCCAGGGGTCCAAGACTTCAAGAATGGACAATCTCTCCTTCCCCACCTGGATCTGAAGAATCCTTGAAAACTGTGCCTCTTTTCTCACTCACCCCTGGGTGGGTACACTTTGAGCATATGATCTTCCCATCTCTCCCGCACCTGCCCATTTCTATGTGAGGCACACAGACCCATTGCTAACTTGCTGCCACCCAGCAAAAGCTAAGTAAGGAGTCCACCAAATAGCTTCTGCCTTCCCAGGTCATCTAAGTCTAACTTCTCTCTCTCCTGCCTGGATCCGGGTCCTGCTGCTGCAATAGAGTTGCAGCAAGGAACACACACACACGGCCTGGACGGGTCTACTAAGTTCCTAAAACCTCAGACCACGAGCGCTCTGAGCTGCCGCCTCTCCACCTTGAAGTAGGAAGAGTTAAATCTAGAGCAGTAAAAGGGAGTCCAACCTCACCTCCTCTGAGTGACTCCAGAGGGGGTGACAGATGGAAACATAAGAGGGCAGACCAGGTAGGAATAAGAGCACAAATCCAAGAGGGGGACACCGAAGTCCCTGCCCTCTCTCCACTGCTCCAGGCTGCTGACCTTAGGCAAGTCGCAAAACTTCTCTGGGGTCCAACTGGCTATCTACAGTGTGCAGGGGGTGAGTGTGGAATCTTCTGGAACTATGTGAGTCTGTGATTTTAAGTTCCACAATGATCCCTGAAACCTTAAGACTGGGGAACAGAGAGAACCTCGGAGTCCAAATCCCGTCCTCTCAATTTATAGACAAGACATCAAAGTGCAGGAAGAGAAGATGTGCAAGGCCACGCAGTTACTGAGCAACAGAGGCAGGGCGGGGAGCTAGGGTTCTCACTTTCTGCCTTTCCAGGGTAATAAATGGCCACCACAGTCATAGCACAGAGAGAGGAAGTGGTTTGAAGACAGACATGGGTCTCGTCCTGCTTCCCGTGTGTTCTGACCACCCCAGGTCTGGCCTGGACACGAGCTGCAGTGTCAAGCTCACCTCCAACAAACAGCTCAATCCCGCCTGCAGCCTTGATCTTCTCTTCAAAGGCGTCACACTCAGCCTGCAGGTCAGCTGCATTCCCATCCAGAATGTGGGTGTTTTCTGGATGAATGTCAATGTGCTTGAAGAAGTTGTTCCACATGAAGGAGTGGTAACTCTCCGGGTGGTCTCGAGGAAGGCCTGTGGGCCATGGCCACACTCAGTCGTGCCCAGGCTGAGCCGGGGCCTTCCTTCCAACAGGATGCCAGGATAGCCACAGACCCCCAGAGACATTATCAGGAGAATGCTCATCAGGGAGGCTTGGGCACCAGCCCTCTGACTCCCAGCCACTCAGGACAGGCTAAGCTGATGTCCCTAAGTATCTATCCACCACCAACACCTATGACCATGGGACTGGGGCAGAGAGCTTCAAACCAGGGGCCCGAGGAATCCCCTCATTCTGATCTCCTTTTCACAAGGGAATAACCCATAAGCTGGAGGCCGAGGTCACTCTAGGCCTCCACAGGTGGCCTAGCCACCTGAGGGTAGGGCTGGGCCCATCTGGGGAAGGGAGCAAGCACACCCCTCACCCTGTGCCTCCCACTCCACCATTCACCTCCAGTTATACCCCCGCTCAGCCTGAACCCAAACTTGAACACCAGGTGGTTGGAGAGAATTATCTCAGGGCTTCCCAAAATGGATCTTTTTCAGCCAAGAAGAAAAAGAATGTTTAAAGTGAATGTTTAATGTTAAACGTTAAGAATGTTTAATGTCAGCCTTAAAAAGGAAGGAAATTCTGACACATGCTACAACATGGATGAATCTTGAGGACATTCTGTTAAGTGAAATAAGCCAGTCACAAGAAGACAAATACTGTATGATTCTACTCATATGAGGCATCCAAAAGTATCAAATTCATAAAAACAGAAAGTAAAATAGTGGTTTCCGGGGGTGGGGGAGCAGGGAATGGGGGGCTGGTGTTAATGCGTAGAGAATTTCAGTTTTGCAAGATGAATTCTAGAGACTGGTCACACAAGAATGTGAGGGTATTTAAAACTGCTGAACTGTACACGTAAAAAGGGTTAAGATGGTAAATTTTATGTGTATTTTACCACAATTTTTTTACAAAAAGAATGTTTAAAGTGAAGCCATTACCAAATGACGGTGGGAGGGGGGAGGTGACAAGAAGACCCAGGTGTCGATTTTCAGCAGTGGAAAGGACACCAGCCTCAGCACCCCTCCCAGTGCACCTGGCAGAAAGGGGCGCTGGAGGATGAGCACTGGAGAGAAAGTCCAGACATGGACTGTGGGGGAGACACCCTAGCCATGATCCCATTTGCAATGGTTTGTTCCAGAAACTGCATGGAGCTGTGGGGGAGGCAGAGAAGGAGATACTCTAGTATTTATTAACCACTTGCTCTGCAGGAGAGGCTTCCACATCTGTTACATCAGGTAATGCTTACAACCTGTGAGGTCAGCTTCAGCAGCCCCAAGGCCTGGAAGAGACAGGCAATGCTAACTGCATATCACCAAGCATCCTGAGACATCCCCATGCCTCTCCAGGGCCGAGCCTATGAGGTGAGGAGTAGGACTTTTCTGGAATCACTCAAGGACCTTGAAAGAGAAAGACTCACCTACATACTCGTCCATGTTGAAGGTCTTCACGTATTTGAAGGACAGGTCTCCATTCTTATAGTACTCAATCAACTTCTTGTAGCAGCCAAGTGGGGTGCTCCCTGCAAGAGAGGCCACAGCCATGAATGCCCATCAGCCCCCAGCTCCTGGAAGCCCAGAGGGTGCCCAGGAATGAGGCAGGGCTGCTCCACAAGAAGAACCTGTCAGATCTGAGAGAAACACATCAGATCTGAAGTCCTACCCCAAAGCTGCAATCCTAACCACCAGCATTGCTTGTTTAAGCCTCTTTCCCCACCGACTGTAAGCTCCAGGAGGGCAGGCTGTTTGTCTCATTCACCGCTGAATGCCCAGCGCCAGCACACTGACAACTGAAAGGCCTGTGACTAGGACCTGAGTGACCGTCAGACTTAATTACTGACGTGATACTCCCTGACTAACTACTAGGTGCGAGGCACAGGGCCAGGGGATGGGGACACAGAGAAGAGGCAGAGCAGCCACCCTGGAAGAGCTCCCTGTCTAGGAGTGGCGACACGAAGCAGTAATGCTGACTGTGACCGGGGTAAGCTCAGGGTTCAGGGAAGACCCCACCACCACCGCAGGGCAGCAAACTCTCGAGCTGAGTGTCATTAAAAAGTCAACGTCATAACACAAAAAAGGCAGGAGGACCACTGGAGACTAAATGACTAAAGATGCATGAGGCCTGACAGGACACTGGATTAATTTTCTTTAAAAAGCTGTAAGAGAGAAATGTGGACAATTAGGGAAACATTTTTAATATAGCCTGTATATTAGATGATATTGTGGAATGAGTTTCAATTTTCTTAGGTGTGATAAGGGTATTGTGGTTATGTAAGAGAATGTCCTCACTCTGAGGAAATATGCACTGAAGGATTTAGTGTCAGGGCGTCTGGAACTCACTTTCAGGTGGTTCAGAAAAAAAAATGTTTGTGTGTGTGTGTGTGAGTGTATAGACAGAGAGAACATGAGCCAGAAGAGGTGAAGGCGAATGGTGCAAACTGTTACCAACTGGTGAATCTAGGTAAATGGCACTGTACCATTCTTTCAGCTTTTCTGAATATTTGAAATTTTTCAAAATAAAAACTTGGAAAGAAAAAAGACTCACTCAGATCAGATCACTCTTTTCACAACCCACCAATGGCTTCTCGTTTCACTCTGAGTAACAACCAGTCCTAACAAAGGCTCTGCATAACCTGGCCCCTGGCTTCCTCTCTCCCCTTTACTCATCCTGCTCCACGCAATTCGACCTCGGGGCTTTTGCACATACTGTTACCTTTGCCAGCAATGTTCTTACTTCAGGTATCTGCCTGGCTAACTCTCGCCTCTTTAGGCCTTTACTCAAAGGTCACTTCCTCAGAGAAACCTTCCCTGCCACGACATTCAACACTGCAACCCCCACCCCTGCCCAGACACTCCCTATCCCCCTTCAGTGCTTCATTTTCCTCCTCTCTTAGCACCCTCTAATATACTCCATATTTTGCTAGTTAATTATCTGTCTCTCCCACTACAATTAAATCTTCAGGAAGGTGAGAATTTGTGTCCTTTTTGTACATTGTTGTATCCCCAGCTCCTAGAAAAGCTTGGCACACAGCAGGCATTCAATAAATATCTGCTGAATGAATGACAGTGGCAGCACCCCCAAATAATCAGCTTGTCCCTGTGACTTGGCCTTCGCCATTCCCTGCCCCCTTGAGCTTCATCTTGTCCATCTTCCAAACTTCTAACCTTCCCATCAATTCTGTGAGCGCCCGAGTATCTAGCCAATAGATTCCTTTTCTGCTTAAGTTAGGTGGAGTTGGTTTCTGTGGTTTCCACAGCAGACATGACTGGTGCTTCATCTCACAGAAGGAGTGTCCCAGGGAACCCAGATGGAAATGCTACGCCGGTTGAAATATGAGTCAGGAAGGGGCCAGCCTTAGAGGGCCCTGGATGCCACGCTGAGGAGCTTGGATCTGATTTTGCAGATGATGGGGAACGAGGGAGGGGTTTCAGCGGAAGCCCAGACTCTGACCCGGGGCTGCTCCACAGTTAGAAAGCAGGATGTGAGCACAGCCCCCATGTGGCCTGAGACAGTGGTGGTGGTGGTTTCACAGGTACGTGCAGATGCTGCCCCAGCAAACCTCTAGTGCACAGGCCCCAACCTCCACCTCACTGGCCACATGATCCTGTGGCCTGTGTTTGGACAGCTCATGAGTTAAGAACAGTTTTTATATTTCTTAAGTTTTTAAAAATCAAAAGACCATCATTTTGTCACATGTGCGAATTATATAAATTTAGACTTGTGTCCATAAATAAAGTTTACTGGCAGATGGCCATGCTCATTCATGTATGCACTGTCTGTGGCTGCTTTTGAGTTACAAGGGTGGCGTTAAATAGTTGCAACAGAGGCTGTATGGCCAGTGAAACGTAAAATATTGACTATTTGGCCATTTACAGAAAAGGTTTGAAGACCCCTGCTCTAGTGGACAGGCCATTGGGACAAATCCACCCACTTCTGAAAGAAATAATCAGGACATTTGCCTTGAGGAGCTGGGGTCAAAATATCCTCCTTCTAGGCAACATTCTGATTTTTCCCCAAAGAAACCGGGCCTGTTTTTCACTTCGGCCTGTGTTTAATTAAGCCTTACAGAAAATGCTTTGAGTAAGGACCTTTTCAATTCTCCCAAGGATGCTGCTTAGTGAGGAGCGCTCAAACGCACAGAAGAGAAATTCATTACATAAAATGTACCCCGTAAGGCATCAGGACTTCATTTTGTTACGGAACCCGGGCTGATAGGGCAGACTTAGGATGTAGCCTAAAAAGCAAGGTCTTCCCGCCTAACCAAGATCCCCTCTGCTCTAGGACTCCGCAGGAGCAGGCAGCAGCTAAACCAACCCATAACAAAGCCGGGTCCTCTGTTTTGTATGTCCTGGGGCAGAAGAGTTGTCCACACACAGTGCCCATACCTCAGAGGCCTCCTTAAAGTCCCTTGGCTGAGTGGGCCCATCTAACAGACCCCTTAGACTAATGCCCACTCTCTCCCCCACCCATGGCACCCTCTCCATCCCAGAACGCACCAGTAGGGAGCCCCAAGGTGAAGTACTTGTCTGGCCCCGGGTTAAACTGGATGATGCGGTTCCGGATGTATTTGGCTGCCCATTCACTGGCCTGAGAATAGTGGTCCAGGATGATGAGCTTCATCTTGTCCTGCAGGGGGCCGGTGACAAAAGGAATCAGTGGTAAGGGCAGGGAGAAAGGGATGAAGATGGTTGGGAGAGAGGGAAGAAGCCCTTCTCACCCAGCAACACCCTCTCCCCTGGCTGGCTGAGCCCGGAAGACGAAGACGAAAGCCCTAACTCAGCTCAGAGAGGAATTAACAGGCTGGGCCAGGCGTCTCCACCACCCACCAGGAGGCGCTGCTGGGGGACGAACGTGGCTTCTCATTTCGGTTCCTCCATTTACCAACTGCAGGACCTCGGCCGAAGGACCCAGGTTCTCTAGCCTGTTTTCTCCTTCGTGAAAAAGGGGGCAATAGTACCTACCTGACATGCTTCACAATGGTGAATATTAAATGAGGGCATGCATGTAAACCACACAGTATTCAATATGTTGGCTATTATCTTGTAGCTCGACCCAGCCCTACCCGCCCCCCTATTCCCCACCCATGGACTCTTCCTCAGTAGAGGATCCTCAATGTGTGTGTGATCATCTTGGTCCACTAAAGCAGGTGGGGGCCATGGGCTTTGCCTGGAGAGGTGTGTGCTCTTTCAGTACTGCAGCGGGGGGCTCCCACAGGCCGGCCTTGCTTTGTGAATCCACAGTTTCCCCAAACCACAAGGGGTCACAGTATTCGCTCCAGAAGGAGGACGTTTGCTCCCCCCGCCCTCGCCAGTCAGAGTGGGAAGGCCCGAGGCGGAGGGGGCCAGATCGGCCGGCCGTGGGCTACAGCAGCGTTTCCCCCACGCCGATGGCGACCATCCCATCGCCCCGCCGGCCCCGCCTGGGGAGGGCGTTCGAGCGGCTCGCTGGGGTCCCGGCCCCAGGGAGCCGGAGAGGGGCGCAGCCACCGGACCCCTGCCTGCGCCCGCCCGCAAGGAGGAACCCCTCCAGCCCCGCTCGACCCCCACTTACGCGGACACCTCCCGCGGCGGCTGCGGCGAAGGCGCTGGCGGCCCCGCCCCGCGCGGGTCACGTGGCCGCGGGTCACGCGGCGCCGCTCGCCTCCCGCGGGGCCCCCTCCCCGGCCCGGGGCCACCTGCAGCTCATCTCTGCCGCGGGACGTGCCGGCTGGGAACAGCCCGTGGGAGGCAGGCTCGGGGGGCCCCGGGGCGCCCTGGGAACGCAGCCCGCAGGACCGGGCGCCGGGGGCGGGGAAGGAGGAGCAGAAAGGCTTCCTGAGTCGCCCAGGATTGGGCCTGGCCCTGCCTGCTTAGATGTCATTTATTTGCCTAGATATTACAACGTTTTGTTTTAAATATAATTGGATTTTTTTCTGCCTTTTTTAAAAGAAAGGTCAACCTTTCTAGCAGTATGTACTAGAGAAAAAGGTAGGTCCCTGGTCTCCCCAACTCCCTACCCCAAGATAACCATTGCTGACAGTTTAGATTACATTCTAAATTGTTCTTCCGTGCATGCACTTAGGTTATATTTTACAGCAATGGGAACACGCCACACCTGCCGTCCACAATCAGCTGGGCGGCTGCATTCTGCGGTTCCCGTGACTGGCTCACCTGTCCCCTTGGCCCACCTGTTGGCTAGAGGTGGGCTTAGTCTGGTGAGACCCTGATGAGGCAGACGAGGGTGGTGGAGCTGATGCCTTCACAGTTGAGGGACTTGTTCTTTGGCCTCAGCATTGGTGTATTTTTTAAAAATTCAGTCAGAAATCTCACCTCAGCATGGGGATTGCAGGTGTTTCACGATAAAGTTAACAACCACAATCTCCAAACACATCAGGTGCTGTGGGCCTGGTCTGCAGCAGCTGCATTCGGATCTTTCCAGGAAGAGTGACTTCATTGACATTAATCGGGCCTGTTTCCCTCGCCAAGTTAACCATCCTGCGGGGAACCAGTGCAGGGCCTCCCTTAGGCCGGGGGCTCTGGAGTCAGGCAGGGAGCCTGGGGACTAATGAGACAGACCTGGGTCGACTTCTGGTCTAGCCAATCCTGGGTTCTCAAGTGAGTGACTCAAGCTAATGACTCAACTTCTCCGGCTCTCCATTTTCTTACCAGGAACATGGGAATGGACCAGAAAGTCAGTAATACTGACCTCCTGTGGCTGTTGCGAGTATTAGATGAACTGTTAGGCCAGCGTGATTACCCCTTTCCTCCGCCCTCCTTACAGCCCGCTCTATAAGCTGAAATGCTCTCTCCCCTAACCTCCTGCCCCCTCCTGCTCCTCCCGCTGCATCCTGGGTTTGAACTGGTACCACACCCATCCTCCCATCCTCTTGTTTTGGAAGTAAAATTGGCTAATTAAAAGAATTGTGGATTCATCCCGTGCAGTGCAGCTCTGGTGTGGACCCATGTTTTTGTACTCTTTAATATGCCCTTGCTTTGGGCAAACACCCTCTCCCCAAGCCCAAAAAATCCTGCTCAGTCCACGGGGTTCCTGTGGGTTTGGTGGAGCTGGCCCTACCCTTTGACCTCGGATCTAACCAATCAGAGACCTCCATGCCCCTGCCCATGATTGGTTCAGGGCTGGGCAGACATGGAAGATACTAACCCGACAGCCATTCACGGCCTCCCCTTTCCCTTGCTGCTTCCCATTGTGGCTGCTGGAAAGTCAACTACTCTCCCAGTTTCTCTGAGCTAGGGTGTGACCAGGTAGCCTAGTTCTGGCCAGTACAGCCTGACCTAACATCCGTGTCCATCTTCCTCTATTTTGTATGTGGGATGCCCGCCACAGCATGGCTTCCCAAGCGGTGCCATGTCCGCACCCGGGATCCAAACTGGCGAACCCTGGGCCACCGAAAGTGGAACGTGTGCACTTAACCACTGTGCCACCGGGCTGGCCCATTAAAAATTTTTTAATTGTGGTAAAAAGCATGTAACATAAAGTTTACCATCTTAACCATTTTTAAGTGTACGGTTCAGAATTAAGTACATTCACATTGTTGTGCAGCCACTCCCCAGAACTTTTTCATCTTGCAAAACTGAAACTCTATACCCGTTAAACAAGAACCCCCATTTCCCCCTCCCCCCAGTCCCCAGCAACCACCATTCTACTTTCTGTCTCTGTGAATCTGATTCTCTAGATATCTCATATACATGGAATCATACAGTATCTGTCTTTTTGTGACTGGTGTATTTCACTTAGCATAATATGTCCTTGAAGTCCATCCATGTTGTGGCGTGTTAGGATTTCCTTCCTTTTAAAGGCTGAAAATTCTTCCCTTGTATATATACCACATTCTGTTTATCCACTCATCTGTCCATGGCCACTTGGGTTGCTTCTACCTCTTGGCTATTGCAGAATTCCTTTTAAAGGGGGAAACAACAGGGCTGGTCTGGCGGCAGAGTGGTTGGGTTCACATGTTCTGCTTCAGCTGCCTGGGATTCACTGGTTCCAATCCGGGGTGCGGACCTATACAGCGCTCATCAAGCCATGCTGTGGCAGGCATCCTACATACAAAAAATGGAGGAAGATTGGCACAGATGTTAGCTCAGGGCCAATCTTCCTCACCAAAGAAAAGGCGGGGGGGGGGGGATGAGAACAAATTTAGTAATTTTAGGCTCCTTCACAAGGGAAAAAATATAATAAACTGCATGATTGTGTGGTTCAAACAGTAAATGGGAAAGCAGATGAGAGCCCTGAGAGAGCCATGCAGAGTGGAGCTGGATGGACGTGGGCGGCATATCCAGAAACCGACGCCAGAACCACACTGTCTGGCTTTGAATCCCAGCTCTACCACTTACTGATCGGCTAACTTCTGGTAAGTCACTGCATTTCTTTGTGCCCTAATTGCTTAATCCATAAAATAGGAAAAATAATATTTTCCTTATAGTATGTACTATTATTACCAAGAATAGTTACCTCAGGGAGGAATAAATGATTTAATATACATGTCAGGCACTTACAACAGTGCCTGGCACACAGTTAGCCATCACTAAAAGATTGTTATTGTTACTAGGGTTTTGAGATGGGCTTCGAAAGAGAATTAGGATTTGGTCATTGAAGAGAAGGAGGGAGGCATTACAGACAGGGATGATCAAAGACATGGAGGCACAGAGGCCGGAGGAATAGAATTTCCAGATTTAAGAAATAAAAACACAGGACACCTAGTTAAATGAATTATTTCTAATAGCCTATGCATTTGTACTTTGAGATAAAAGAAAAATATTGCATGAGACATACTCTAAAAACATTTGTTGTTTATCTGAAATAAATTATAAATATCTAAATTAAAGACCTCTTTCATTATATTTCCCTGGTGATATTTCCTTTGGCTTTCCTTAATAGTTCCCTGTTTTGCAGAATTTGCTTATAAAATTCCTTGAAGTTATATAGTCTATGTTCTATGTTCCATTTACATTTTGACATGATTTCTGCAGTGGTCATATCCAACTTATTTTGTTCTTGGCCATTGAACATTCATTAATGAGAAACTGTGCTCAGCATTAGCATTCTGAGCCAGTATATGGAACATGTACTGGCATAAAGTTCACAGCTCTGAGAACTGCTCTTTAGTTTGATCGGTTGAAGCACATAATGCCACCGTTCATAGCATCACTTCCTTTCCCAGTCTTCAGGATTACATTGCATCTCTTGATCAACAACTTTTTAAAATGTCCACTAGCAAAAAGGAGCATTGTTATCCATTTTTATTCCTTTTTTTCTACAATGCTACACATGATGAATTCCACTTGTTCCCATCCTGAAAGAGTATTTAGTAACATTCATGTAAAAGAATCGAATTTTTCAATGGATGAAATCCATTTCAAAAGATGGTCACAGCAAGTGCTGCAATAATTATCCAGTTTGGGACAAAATTTATTTTCCTGTTCGTTCATAATGTTGTCCCTTTTAAGAACAGCTTTGGTAATAAAGGGGATAAATTTTTCATCAATTCTTCTTTAACACATTTAACAAGTTCCTTTAAGCCACAGAGTACTTCAATAATTGTTTGCTCTTCTTTCAACTTGCATAATCCTATTGCTAAGTTGATACTGAAAATTATGAACAAAAAATAAGTGACTTCATTCAATGCATTATTTTAAAAGTCAACAAGAATTTTGGGGTCCTTTTCTTCAGAACTGAGGTATAATGTCAGTGCTTCAAATAAATGGGGGATGTTCTTAGTGGCATTTGTTAAAGAGAGCCAGTGGGTTTTATGAGAGAAAAGAAGACTACTGAATGCCAACAAAATCACCAAAAAAATCCTTAAATCACTCGGAACAGTATAAATGCTGAAGTAGGAGAACAATTTCACGACAGTTACTTCAATCTCAACAGAAAAGACAGCAGGTACGACAGAGCAGCATCATGCAGAGTACGGGCAGGATAACCTACACCTTCCACAGACCTGCCCAGGCTTTGCTTCAACTTTGAAGAAACACCGTTGGTGCTTTTATGCAAACGTCTACCAAAAGTTGTATTTGTATTATCTCCAACAAAAGTAGCAAAAAATGTCTTATTAACTCTCTGTATATAAACAGTTATATATACACATTTAATCTGTACCATTTGGAGAGTTTGGATATATGCATACACCTATGAACCATCACCACAGTCAAGGTAATAGACACACCCATCACCTCCAAAAGTTTCCTGTGTCCCTTTGTTTTTGGTGCTTGTGTGTGTATATCATTAGCTCCACTCAGTCTCTGCAAAAATTTGTTACTGTTTCTACAGTTTCATCCGGAAGGGATTCCACCTGCAAGAGCCTTATAAGCAAAGCTTTTTTCACAGGAAAAATATTGCACAAAGAAAAAGTTTCCACGCTGTGATTGCTTGCATTCTGGCTATGCCATAAAAAGGTGAGACATTTAGATCTTTGATAATAATAAATGGAGCTATTACATTTTTATTATGGCAGATTTCATCTTGGAATTTCAAAATTTGCTTGCAATTTGGAAACCAGAAAGCACTTCTAGTAGTAGTACATTCAAACAGTTATTTGAGCTGAATGAATGATGATAATGTACAATGTGGATGGCCAGTACATTTCTGCTGCGATTATATCATCTTCTTCATTGGAATTTTGTTGTTTTTTCGTGAGGAAGATTGGCCCTCAGCTAACATCTATTGCCAATCCTCCTCTTTTTCTCCCCAAAGCCCCACTACACAATTGTGTGTCACTCTAGCTCTTCTGTGTGGCATGCGGCCACAGCATTGCTTGATGAGCAGCGTGTGGGTCCTCACCCAGGATCCAAACCAGCGAACCCTGGGCCCTCAAAGTGGAGCACGCAAACTTAACCACTTTGCCACAGGGCCGACCCCTTAATTTTTCTTAATCAAAAAAATTTGTTAGTTTATCACTTACCTTAGTGCTAGTTGAGGAAATCATACATCTCTTATGCTTAGCTGTTAATATATGTTGGTTTATGTCTGACATTCCACCATTTTCTATATTAAATGAATAACTGCATACTGCAGAAAGCTTCGAAAGGAATTTTTCCTCGTTTAATAAATATCCACTGCTCCAAAAGTTCAGCACAAAATTTATGCTTGCTTTTGGGTACTTGGCGTTTCAAACATACTCAAATTTTAAAAAGACAAACTACTGCAAGAGTCAAAGAGATTGAATTTGATAGTTTCACAGCTGTGACTGTGCGTGTCACTCGCAAGTCCAACTGACCACAAACAGAGGTCCAACTGTGAAAAGGGCTGCAAATTTTCGGACTAACGTTAAATCAAACTTGACATTTGATGCGATAAAAGGTGAACTTCCTGTTTGCCTGGAATTGAGAACTGTGCTTTCGAGGCAAAGTCTCTCAACAAAGCCAGAACGGCTTTTCTGGAAGGTTTCGGGGAGCCTGGCGCAGGGTCTGGCGGACCGAGCGAAGAGGAAGCTTTTAGGGATGGAACACGTCCGCCCGCGTTAGCGGCTCCCCGGAACAAGGCTGCCTCTGACTGGCTGACTTTCTGGCCGGTCGCTGGAGTGAGGGGCCTGCTGATTGGCTGTTGTCTAGGAGCCGGGGGCTGCCGCTGATTGGCGGACTTTCCGAAGCCTGGGGCTGTCAGGGTTTAGCTCGCTTTCAGAAGCATGGTTCCTGGGGTGAGAGGATTGCTGATTGGCTGATTTTCAGAACAAAATTGTAAGTTATCTCTTATTTACAGTGCTTACTGTTCATGACTAGGGACTTCCCTGAATATGAAAATAAGTGCTTTTAATTATCAATCTCGCCTTTAATGCGTCCCTCAGTCAAACCTGCAGGAGACCATAAGGAATTGTCCGGATCTTTATTTGTGGAGATATGCTTTTCAGTTAGTGTTGCCATTTAAGTGATTTAAGCACCAGTGATTGTGTAGGAAAAAGAGCTCTGAGGCGTTCTTGTAATTTATTGAAAAAAAGTTGAATACAACATTCAGGGTGTTCTGACAGCCAATACAGCACGCAGGACATAATACAGGACATGTCTTGTATATGCAGGCAACTCTTTGGGGAAAGTGCGAGGGGAAGAGGAGGAAACCCAACCCCCAACAGAAAGAAATCTAATTCTCATTTCGTTGTAGAAGGGCATTCATTGCAGCCCTGCTTGTTAAAGGAAAATATTGGAAACAACCTATATGTCCATCGGTCAGGACCTGGTTGGGTAAAGTTTTGAGCACCTATAAAATGCAACACAATGCAGCCATTAAAAAGGAGACAGAGTTCTGTGAACTAACATGAAGACCACCACAATAGAGAGTTAAGTTTTAAAAAAGCAAGATGCAGAACTCCATGTATGGTATCATTTGTGCTAAAGTGTGCATGGGGGTCGTGGAAATAGGAATAAATATATGTCCCTATATGCATAGACTATCTCTCGAATGATGTTCAAGAAACAGTTGTGATGATGTCCTCAGGGGAGGGAGACTGAAAGGCTGAGAGGCTGAAGGGCAGAGAGCAGAAAGAGTCTTCCTTTTCATGGCATGTCCTTTTGGTACTCTGTGATTTCTTTAGCCTTTGTGAATGCATTACCTTTAGTAAACAATTTTAATTACTTTTAAAACAATGATTTTTAAAACATCCAATGTATGACCTGGGCATAAACAAGAGGCACGGGTTTCACATGTTTGGGATGGGACAGGATGTTTTCTGAGCCTGGTGACCCTTCTGCACCAGGGTGGACTTCTGAGGCTGGCTGACCAGCTGTGTGGCATGTTTCCCATGTCTGCAAGTCTCCCCACATCACAGAGCACAGGAAATAGCCTGGGGCTGGGAGGGAAGCAATGTCATCCCACATAGTAAATGACAGAGAAACAGAGCTCACAGTAAATGCACTAAATTGCACAGGTGGCCAAAGGGAACAGGAACCCTCTAATCATTCTGTGTAGACTTCATTTCCTGGGAGCTCTCTGCTGCTGATGGAAATAAAAACCAAGCAAGGTCCTTGGAATTTCATCGCTGGCTGGCTTCTCGTTTGGGAGTCAGTCTGCCTTGAGGATAATAGCTGCTTTCCTGGCAAAACCAGATCTCTGCCGCACAAAATGTATGACAGATAGTATGACGAAAACTTTTTTTTTTTGGTGAGGAAGATTGGCCCTGAGCTAACATCTGTTGCCAATCTTCCTCTGTTTTGTATGTGGGATGCTGCAACAGCACAGCTTGGTGAGTGGTGTGTGGGTCTGCACCCAGGATGCAAACCTGCAAACTCCAGGCTGCCAAAGTGGAGCGCACGAACTTAACCACTACGCCACTAGGCCAGCCTGAAAACTTTTGAAAATAGAGGGATTGGGAGAAATGGAACCTACTGTGGCAGATAATCACCATCATCATTTCAGCTAATATTTACTGAGCATTTGTTATGTCCTAGGGACTGTTTTGTATGCATTATAATCTTGTGTAGTCCTTCGAACAACCCTATGAGGTAGGCACAATTATTCCAGTTTTACTGATGAGAAAACTATACAGAGGTTTAGAAATTCACCCAAGGTCACATAAGTGGCTGATCTGATTTGAATCCAGGCCGTCTGTACTCCTAGCCATTCGATCATACTGCCTCCAAAAGAGGGCTTCTTCAGCACAGCCAAAACACCAATTAAAAGCATCAAGCATTCGTTGAGCGCCTACTGTATGCCTGGGGCTGAGAAAGGTGCCATGGGAAACATTTGGTGTTCCTGAGTACCAGCATAGCTCCTGGAACGTGATTTTTTAAATTGAGGTGAAATTCACATAACATAAAATTAACCATCTTAAAGTGAACAATTCAGTGGCATTTAGTACACTCACAATGATGTATAACCATCACTTCTATTTAGCTCCAAAACTTTCGTCACCCCGAAAAGAAACCCCCTACCCATTCAGCAGTGTCTCTCCATTTTCCCCTCCCCTCACCCCTGATAACCACCAAATCTGTATTCCACCTCTGTGGATTTACCTATTCTGGATATTTCATATAAAAGGAATCATTTCCATTTTGTGTCTGGCTTCTTTCACTTAACATAATGTTTTTGAGGTTTACCCATGCTGTAACATGTATCAGTACTTCATTCCTTTTTTTTTTTTTTTTGAGGAAGATTGGCGCTGAGTTAACATCTGTGCCCATCTTCCTCTATTTTATATGTGGGACGCCTGCCGTGGCATGGCGTGACAAGCGGTAGGTAGGTCTGTACCCAGAATCTGAACCAGCGAACCCCAGGCCACCAAAGCAAAGCGCTAATGTAAATGCTACACCCGGCACCTGCCGGTCCCTTCATTCCTTTTTCTGGTTAATAATGTTCCATTTTATGCATATACCACAATTTGTTTATCCATTCATTCAGTGATGGAGCTGTGGGCTGTTTCTGCCTTTTGGCCGTTGCAGATAGTGCTGCTGTGAACATGTGTGTACTTGTGTACACGTTTGAGTACCTGTTTTCAGGTCTGCCTGTCTTCAGTATACCTAGGAGTGAAATTTCTGGGTCATATGATAATTCTGTGTTTAACTTTTTAAGGAACCGCCAAATCAGAATGTGATATTTTGATATTAGAGTCTTTCCTCGGTACCTTGACTTTCTCCTATCCAAGAAAAGCAGAGAGCTCCTTTCTAGGGTGAATAAGAGAAACAGCATGGTGTGGTGGAGAGAAGATGCAGCCTGACCTGGTTTTGAATCTCTGCTCTGTCATTTGTTGATAGCATGTGTTATAAGCCTCTTTAAAGTTCAGTTTCCTTATCTGTAGACATGGAGATGATCACACCATCCATCCATTCATTCAATGAATCTGTTGAGGGCTTGTGGGCCAGGCACTGGGGATAGAAGGAGCCACCGTGGAGTTTACAGAAGGAGGAATAAGGAGAGAAAAGGAAGACCTAGGAGCAAATTATTTTTACAAGGGGAAGAATCTTCTTGTCATGAGAATAATCACTCCCTAATCACGAGTAGGCTGTGAATTCATCCAGGTGGGCCTGCATCTTATTCCTGTCCATCCCCAGCAGCCAACTTGGACCTACAGAAAGAGATATGTCCTTGTGGGTTCCGGGATGGCAAGCAGCAGAAACTGAGCGGCTTGGTTTAACAAGGATTACTGGAAGAAGATTGAGAGAGCGCCCAGAATGGATGAAAGAAAAACTGACAGCCAGTCCTCTAGGAGGCCAGGAAGAGGCCAGGCAGCGACATGCATCTCTGCACCAGCGGCTTGTGGCTCTGGCTCCCCTGGGGTTCTGCCTTCCATGACCCTGCTCCCACCTGAGAGCTCCCTGCTGAGCTCCCAAGGCCTCACTGCCCTAGCTCAGGGCGTGTGTGGCACGGTGCTGCTTGTAACTGAAGGTTGGGCTTTGCACAGCTCCAAAGGGTTCCTTCATGTCACAGTCATCAGAGGTTTGAATTCTCATTGTGACCATTTTCTAGCAAATAACAGTCAGGTGTTTTGAGGAAGAGTGTCTTTGTACAAAGTCACAGTTGGGGCTAAAAGAGCAAAACCTCGTTTGGGACTGAGTAAAAATCAGCTTAGACTGAAAAAGAAATAGCCGGCTGGGAGGACAGAGAAGATAAAGCCAGCTGCAAAGCCAACAGGAAAAAATGCTGCTCCCAGAGTCATGCAGCAGCTGTGAGGTGGCTAAAGGACTCCTCTTTGGGTCCTCTCCGGTTTCTGACCTACGATAAAAGGCAAAAGCAAGGCCTGCTTTGCTATTCTCATCTATTTCTGGGAATGCTCAACCGCTCAGCCACCCTGCCCCATGACCGCATTCCGTCCCTAGTTAATCTCTGCTTCTCTCAGTCCTGAGTCCGAAGAGCAACCAGTCAGAACTGATTCCTGCTTCCCTTTCACCCTCCTTGGAATCCTTGAGTTTAACCGAAAACTTACAAAGGGGCTGCCCTCCTTTCATGGGTCCTCTCGAATGCCACACCTCACTGCATCCACCTGCAGGCTCCTTCCTGGTGGCCTTGGGCTAATTAGGCTTTCAGGGGACTGTCAGGGGCTGGATTAGACGACTGTTATTGGCAGCCCCGCCAGGACCGTGGGATGGAGGGGAGAAGGTCCCCCAAAGGAAAATGGAATGCTGTCATCACGAAAAGGTGAAAGTCTTGGCTATCGGGACCCAAGAGGTGGCTCCAGGAGTAGGTGCTCAATTAATGCTAATTATTATTAATGAGGTCATGTTTTTAGAGACACTGCAGCAAATATTTTATAAAATTATAGATGATAATAATACCTGGGGCTGACCCTAGCGTCACAGCAGTTAAGTTTGCACGTTCCAGTTCGGTGGCCCAGGGTTCGCCAGTTGTATCCAGGGTGCAGACATACGCACGACTTGTCAAGCCATGCTGTGGCAGGCATCCCACATATAAAAATAGAGGAAGATGGGCACGGATGTTAGCTCAGGGCCAATCTTCCTCAGCAAAAAAGAGGAGGATTGGTGGCAGATGTTAGCTCAGGGCTAATCTTCCTAAATAAAAAAAAAAAAAAAATGCCCAATAATGATTGTATATTTGCTGTGTGGCAGGCACTGTCTGTCTACAATCTCATTATTCTTTTTTGAATTACTCTGTTTCTTTTTTTTCAATTTTTCATTTATTCTTAAAGCAATATTTTATAGGTCTCTGCAGTTTCTAGGACATGCTCTCTGTGCAGAGAGAGTCATCTAGCGTAAATGCTGGACGCAGGTTGCTTCCAGCTCTGGGTGCTCCCTCAGCGATTACGCTGGCCTGGCAGCACCCCTGGATCCCTATGGATCTTCCTGGGGATGTGCAAAGTCAGAGGTGGCTACAGACTCAACTGGCCCTACTTCAGGACAGAGGGCTCCCACTCTACTCTGGCAGCAACGATAATGAAAACGACCATGAAGGACACTCGTAAGCTGCTTTACTACGTGCCAGGGCCTATGCTAAGAGCTTTGCATGTTATTATCTCACTTACTCAGCAGAGCAGTCCTGTGAGGGCCGTGCTTCCTCATTTGACAGATGAGGAAACTAAGGCCTGGAGACGTTTCTTACTAGGGTCACACAGCTGATGAACGACAGAGCAGGACTTGAACCTGAGGCTGTCTAGAGCTCCTGTGCTAAACCACAAGGCTACATGGCTTGACAGACCTGCGACCATCTGTAAATGCGGCCTCTGTTTATATTTTTGTCCTTGTTTATTTATGCGCTTGTTCCTATGTGAATATGCTTTTAATGAATTAATGAACAAAGCACAGGGCCTGGCTGATGAGACTCATGCGTCATTATTATTACAGTTACAAATGGATGTGTTCTTGACAAGTATATGAACCGAATCCTATTCTCTTTATAGGTTTGGCTTATGATTCTCATTTTGTCTTTATTGCTCAGTGGTGTTTGGTTTGCCGTGGCTCTTAAGTGCTCTCCATCTCTCCCCTGAATGCCATCTGCCAAACTTTTCCCTCACACTCTTAATGTGGCAAACAAACACTTACGGGCAAGCGCCTAAAAAATAAAAGTGTCCCTTAGGAAATTCTTTTGGGAAGGGAAGAATCCTGTTCTCATGGAATAAATGAGTCATCACCCCCTAATTGTTCTGCTCATAATCTCAGGAGTCCCCACAAGGACTGGGGGAAGGAGAGGGGAACAGAGACTGTGATGGCTGTACCGCAGATGGGGGAAAGCGCAGAGGAGTCTCTGCCGCTGAGAGTAGCCAGAGGGGCTGAAAGTGTGGGCTCCAGCCATTGACATCGTGTGGTGGGCAGCTGGGTGAAAATGCAGGTTCTGACCCCCACCCCAGGCCCGCCGAGGCCCTACCTCTGGATATGGTGCCCATGAGCCTGCATTTAGCATGTTTCCTGGTGAAGAGCTACAGTCTTACTTTAATATCAAGGGGAAAGAGGCTGGGGAAGGCTGGGGTCCCAGTCAGGGGAGCAAGTATGTTTAAACAGTGCCTCGTGGATGGCTGCCTTTTTAGGAGTCTCCTGATTTTGCTCTCACATGTCTTCACAGCAGTTTTCATCATGCAGCGCTTGCCTTATGAACATCAACTTATTACACTGCTGTTCTAAGACTCCACGTCTGGAGAATGTGACGGGGGAGCAATCACTCTTCCTGCTTCTCTCCCCAGACACGTTTCTGCTCCCAGAAGGCTGCTTGCACAGACCCTAACACCTTTCCAGGTCCTCCCCTCTTTTTCGTATTTCTTCTGGTCTTTGCTATTGCTCTTCCATTGTTGGTGCTCCTAGAATGTGTGAAGACCCTATTCCCTTTGTGAAGTTCAGAGACGAAATTCATGTGAATCACTTCACGTTTGCAGTTGAGGCACAGACGGTTTGTACCTAATTTAGCATGGACTGGATTGAGAGAATTGGAGCTTGTGTGTTTATCCTCTTGCCTGGCCTTCCCCTCCCTCCTTTCTGCATTTGTTTCTCTCTTGTCTCTAGCTCCCATTGCAGATTTCATTTATCAGTCTGGTCTGCCTTGGTGATGCCGACATAGGAGGCAGGGCTGAGTCTGTGCCTGGCAGGGGGATTAAGAGGAGGCTGTAGGGGCGTTGTGGGAAGAAAGGAATAAATGCATGTAAAATACCTTGCTACAACTCAACAACAACAAAAACAAACAACTCAAATATGAAAATGGGCAAAGGACTTGGATACACATTTCTCCAAGGAAGATATACAAAAGGCCAATAAGCACATGAAAAGACGCTCAACATTGCTAACCAGTAGGGAAATGCAAATCAAAACCACAAGGAGATCTCACTTTGCACATTAGGATGGCTATTATCAAAAACCAGAAAATAAGCGTTGGCAAGGATGTGGAGAAATGGGAACACTTGAGCACTACAGGTAGGAATGTAAAATGGTACATTGCTATGGGAAACAGTATGGCATTTGCTCAAAAAATTAAAAATGGATTTATCATATGAACCCACAATTCCACTTCTAAGTATATACCCAAAAGAATTAAAAGCAGGGACTCAAAAAGATATTTGTATATGCATGTTCATAGCAGCATTGTTCACGATGGTCAAAAGGTAGAAACTACCCAAGTGTCCACTGACAGATGAATGCATACACAAATATGGTCTATACATATGATGGAATATTATTCAGCCTTTAAAAGCAAGGAAATTCTGACACATGCTGCAACATGGATGAACCTTGAGGACATTATGCCAAGTGAAATAAGCCGGTCACAAAAGGATAAATACTGTAAGATTCCATTTATCTTAGGTAGTTAGAGTAGTCAAATTCATAGAGACAGAAAATAGAATGGTGATTGCCAGGGGTTGGAGGAAGGGAAAAATGGAAAGTTGTTTTTAATGGATACCAAGTTTCAGTTTGGGAAGTTGGAAAAAGTTCTGGAGATGGGCGGTGGTGACGGTTGCGCAGCAATGTGAGGGTACTTACTGCCACTGACCTGTATACTTAAAAACAGTTAAAATACTGTAAAATGTGGTAAAATGTATATTTTACCGCAATTTTAAAAAATGGAGGCCATAGAGTACCTACCTTAAGCGTTGTAAATAACAGCCAGTATTTACTGAGCCTTTACTGTGTGCTGGGCTCTGCTCTAAGAACTTTAACACGTATGTTTCATGTAATCCTCACACAAACTTTGAAGACAAATTTTTTCTTTTCTTCTTCTTCTTTTTTTTTTTTTTCCATTTCATAGATGTAGAGACTGAGGCCCAGAGGGGCTAATGGCCAATCACCTAGTGAAAGGCAGACACAGGTTTGAAACCCAAACCTGGTCCAAGTGAAGCCTCAGGCGTGACTCCTTAGAGTAGGGACTTAGCTTGGCACTGCTGTTTCCCAGTGCCTAGAACAGCACCTGGCACGTAGTAGGCTTTTAATAAAACATGCTGACTGAGTGAGTAACTCCGGAGCCTGTGCTCTCAACCTCTCTGCCAAATGAGATCATGCATGGAGAGCACCCAGCATCGTGCCTGGCACACAGTACATTGTCAATAAATAGCAACACTTCTCATTACCATTACGGCCCATCCATACGGTGGGGAGCTCTGAGGAGGGATATCAAATGCATCCCCCAAGGCTGTCCTGTGAGCCAGGGTGGGCCATCAGAGTGGCTTGTTCCTTCCGCAGCCCACCCCTAGCCTCCCCTCCCTCTTGGCTTCCTTTTGCCATTTTAGTGCTTTTGTTCCTCTGTTCCCGGTTGGACTAAGCTTCATTAAGAACAAGGAGGTGACGTTTTTGTGTCCCCGTCTACACCGGCCACACACCGGGCTCTGGGCTTAAAGGGCACTGGAGAAATAGTGGGGAAACTCCATGTGCTTTCTGAACTCGGGGGCTTCTCTTCCCAGAGGGCACAGTGGGCCCCAAGGAACTCACGCCCAGGCAAAGCCCTTACTTCCTGCTTCGTCTGCAAGACCCCGATGGTTAGCTGTGGTATCCGAAGGTAATTCTATGCAAGTTGGGAGGCATTCTGGTCAGAAACAGGAAAAAAGAAAAGAAAGGACTTGTGGAATATTGATAGGAAAGACAAATTCCCCAAATGATCTACTAATACACTTAAGAAAGAGGGCGGCCACTCGAAGTTAGGGTGCTGCTCCACATCTTTATTTGTCCATCCAATGCAGTGTTCATGGGTGTGCACTTCCCCATGGCTTTCCTCTCTGTCCGTCCTTCTGCCTGTCAGATGGCCCCGCCTGTGCTCAGTCCTGTAGGCAGTCGTTTTGTCTTTGGCCTCACAAACAGGAAGTGCCCACGTGGGGAGGTCTGCCAACCCGGGAAGTGCATGGCTCTGGGGTGTCCCCTGGGTGAGGAGTGGGGGCCTTTTCCCTTTGCCCCAGGAGAGCAAAGAAGGGTCTCTATTGTGACTACAATAGAAGCTCCTTTGGAGAGAACTGTACCGTTCGTTTTCTCTAAGGTCTTGGTTTTTTCAGCAAATAGATAATTTTTTTTCAACCAGCCAGTTTCTGATGCCTCTTGGAGAGATTCTAAACAAATTGCTGATCTTCTTTTTTTCCTATTTCACCCACGTGGATCAGTCCCTGGAGTACCTCCGCCTTCCCCACTCCAAAAAGCCTAGGTCTGCAGGATCATTTCACGGAGGGAGGGTGGTGTATAAACTACTGTTTTCTAACATTTAAAAATTTGCATACCACTGCATGATTTTTTGGTTGCTGTATCTATGTACCCTCTGTATTACTTACTTAATATTTTTCTTTACAGTCAGCTTTTAAACTTTGGCATTACCCTAATCAGTTATTATCTATGAAGTCATGGATTTTATGTTTCATTGTATACATACACATATTTACACACACACACTTTTAAATAAATAAACAGTAAAAAAAATTACTGGTATACCACTAAAATCATCAGTTATATGTGCCTTACCTTGGGAGCCCCGGCCTAAACTACGGTACTAAAAGTAGATGTGGGAGGTGGGTCCTCTCAGGCTTGAAGTGAACAAGGATCAGCTGTGGCCAGGGGGGATCTTCCTGGCCAGTGGGTTAGGATCTCACCTGCTTCTCTCCTGCGTGAGACCCAGAGCATTCTCTTCAACTCTGGGGGCAAACAATTAGAAGGTGCTGTGTAGAAACACTCCTGGTAGCATTAAGGCATTCTCCCCAAGTTCCTGTTCTTCCTTCTTTTAATGGAGCTGCTTTCACCCTGCTCCACCACACCCTGGGTCCAGCCGCTGTTGGGCAGGCAAATCAGCTGACTTGAGGCCCTGCCTTGGAACTCTGGACAGTATCCTCCGTCCCAGAGGGGGCTGGTTAGCCACAGCTTTTCTTTGCTTGATGTGTCTCCTAACCCTCTTTTTTTAAAGGCTTATTTTTAAATTACTTATGTATTTTATTGAGGTATAACTTTTTAATCTTAAACAGCTTGATGAATTTTTATATAAGGATACAGCCATGAAGCCCCCACTCGGATGGAGATATAGTCTTGTGCTTTCAATGCTGTAGCTAGCGGCCACTGCGGCCGTGGGGCAGTTGAAGTGTGGCCAGTGGGAACTGAGATGTGCCACTTTTGACAACTTAGTACAAAAAAAGGGAACATATATCATTGAGAACTTTTACATAGTGATGAAATGTCCAAAGGACAATATTTTGTATAAAAATATATCATTAAAATTAATTTCACCTGTTTATTTTTAGCTTTTTTAATATGGCTAGTAGAAAATTTTAACTTACGTATACAGCTTGTGTTATATTTTTTATGGACAGCACTGATATGGAACATTCCCAGCACCCTAGAAGGCTCTCTCATGTTCCCTTCCCATCAAGACCATCCTAAAGGTGACCCCTATTCTGATCTCTGTCATCATAGATCTGTTTGGCCTGTTCTTGACCTTTATGTCAATGGAATAATATGGTATGTACTTTTTAGTACCGGGCTTTTTTCACTCAACATTAAATCTGTGAAATTCATCCATGTTGTGTGTTAAAGTAGTATGTTCTTTTCACTGTTCTGTCATGTTCTGTGGTAGAGTTGGCAGCAATTTATTTTACCCATTCTATTGCTGATGCACGTTGGTGGTGTCCCAGTACTGGGCTATTGTGTGTGGTTTTTTTTTTTTAAGATTTTATTTTTCCTTTTTCTCCCCAAAGCCCCCTGGTACATAGTTGTATATTTTTAGTTGTGGGTCCTTCTAGTTGTGGCATGTGGGACACCGCCTCAGCGTGGCTTGATGAGCGGTGCCACGTCCGCACCCAGGATCAGAACCTGCGAAACCCTGGGCCACCGAAGTAGAGCGCGTGAACTTAACCACTTGGCCACGGGCTATTGTTAATAAACGGGCTGGCCCTGGGCTATTGTTAATAAAGCTATAATGAATGATTCTGTACATGCACTTTGGTGTACATAAACACTCATTGCTATTGGTGTATAGCCAGGAAAGGAACTGGGCCATGAGGTAGATGTATATTTTGCTTTAGTAATACTCCCAAACAGTTTTCCAAAGTGTTTGTGACTATTTACATTCCCATCAGCCGTGGAGGAGAGTCCCAGTTGCTCCACATCCTCACCAATGCTTGGTAATGTCAGTCCTTTTGTTTTTAGCCAGTGTGGTAGAGAGGCAGTCGAGTTTTGATGTGAAAATAATTCTTACCATTTTATTCTCTTTGCAAGGTAATAACACCCACCTAGACAATGTGTAAAACATACACATAGGCAAAATGAAGATGATAAAAATACCCATCTTCTCAAATCAGCTACTGTTAACATTTGATATGTATCCATCCATACATTTATCAGTCTATATACTGATAAAAATGTCATCCTGCTACAATAATATTTTTTCTAACAATTTATCATGACCATCTGTCCATGTCTAAGAGTATTCATCTAGAGCAGTTTTCAAAAGCTAAATAATGTTCCATTTTATGGATGTGCTATGATTTAATCAACTCCCTTCTTGAGCATTTAGGCTATTGACAATTTTTCACTATTTAAACAATGTTATAATGAGCACTCTAGCCGTTAAATCTTTGCTTAGATCCTTACGATTTTTCTAGTGGTGGAGTTGCTAGTTAAAAGGATGATACGCATGATTTGAGGCTGCCAAGCTCTCCTGCTGAGTGGTTCCCTTCCCACCTTTGACAACAAAAACCTCTCTCTTATCAATGAATGCCGATTGGAAGCCAAGAGCGAAAGAGAATTCTCTCTAGAACACAGAGTTGCTCCTTCCTAGATCTAAAGTGCAGGAGACACTAGCTCCATGAGAATGCTAGGTCATCTATAATCCAAAAGCACAGGCAGGTCGTGTTCCTCTGGGGCAGAGGGGGAGCTGTTGGGTTTCCCAAGGAGATATTTAGAACAAGAAAGGGAAAAGTGTACCTGTGAGAGGGCAAGTGCTAACTGGATGAGCCAGAGAGACCAGAGGGGGCCTCAGGTGGGGTCTATAAAAAGGGATGGGGGAAGAGCAGAGCATTGTGACTTGGCTGGTATTAGTGCTGATAATCCATATCCCCAACAGCCCCACTGGTCTCCATCCATTGATGTGGGATGTTTACTCTGTGAGAGGGTGAAGCAAGGACTGGAAGTAGACAGAAGGACTTGTGCCCCCTTCCCCCTTCTTTGAACTGGACTTGAGCACTTTACAGAGAGGGGGGCTTATAGCAAGACGCTGATGGAGCTATTCAAAATGGACTTCCCAAGATTCAGGGCAAATCAGAGCTGCCTGAGGGCCCAGGTGACCTGATATAGCTCAGAAGCAGCTATTCCACCCCCAGGAAACACTCTGCTCTGGGGCTAGGAAGAGCTACCGGCCCCTCATGATGGTTCGCGCAGAGACGATGCTCCTGCAAGGGGGTTCAGGGGTCAGACGCCTGAAGAAGTGGGGTCAAAGATTAAAAAGAAAAGTACTTTACTCACTAGAAGTTATGAAGGCCACTGGACACTCAAGGGGAGGGAAATCGAACTCCACCTTTTGAAGGGAAAAGTATCATGGATTTGCACATGTATTTGAAAACAACAAGCAAGTATACATCCTCCCAGTCGGGACCTCTATAAAACATTACTGGGAGTAAAGAGTATTATTAGTTAATAAGTGTTATTGATGTGTAAGTGATAACCGATTAACCATTGGGAGAAAGACAGCAACAAAAACTTGGATCCCTACTTGACATTTTACACCACATTAAATAAATTCCAGATAGTTTAAATATTTAAGTGTACAAAAGTATTGGAAGAAAATTCAGATAAAGAAAATTGAAGTCAAGAAGGATATTGAGGGGCCGGCCCCCTGCCCAAGTGGTTAAGTTCGTACACTTCGCTTTGGCGGCCCAGGCTTTCACCAATTTGGATCCTGGGTGTGGACATGGCACCACTCATCAAGCAATGCTGAGGCGGCATCCCACATGCCATGACTAGAAGAACCCACAACTAAAAATATACAATGGTGTACCGGGGGGCTTTGGGGAGAGAAAGAAAAAATAAAATCTTTAAAAAAAAAAAAAAAGAAGGATATTGAATTATGACACCAAAGCTTAGGCAACACAAAAGAAATGATTGGGGCTGGCTCCGTGGCTGGGTGGTTAAGTTTGTGCGCTCTGCTTTGGCGGCCCAGTGTTTCACTGGTTCGAATCCTGGGCGAGGACATGGCATCACTTGTTAGGCCATGCTGAGGTGGCGTCCCACATGCCACAACTAGAAAGACCCACAACTAAAAATACACAACTGTGTACCAGGGGGCTTTGGGAGAAAAAGGAAAATTAAAAAAAAAAATCTTAAAAAGAAAAAGAAATGATTGATAGATATGATCGCATATGAATATTGAATACTTCAGAAGAGGAAAACAAGTTAAAAGACAAATGAAAGCTAGAGAGAAATATTTTCAACTTGTAAGACAGACAAGAACTAAACTCTTATTATAAAGAGTTCTTACAAATTCATGCACACACACACACACACACACACGCAAAATATGTCCCAGAAACGTGTCTCCTCTCCTGAGTGACTGGATTGTAAATGTTCAAGGTGAGGATTGTCAGAATCGTCTTTGTACTGCCCACAGAACATTATACATCGTCAGTGCTCAGATCACGTCTGTTGATTTCAGCTCTTTATTGCAGTTCCAAAAATGTCTGCACCTCTTTCTGTTCCTCACCCTCAAGTGCTCTTCTCTCTCACGCAGAGGAATCTCATTAAGATGCTTCCTGTGCAGTGTGTGACTCAGAGCTAGTTTATGGCACAAGCACTGCTGATTTCAGCAAGAAATAGTCCCCAAGGCGTAGACTGCGTTCCTGCAGTGCCCGAAGAGTGAATTAAAACTAGAAAGTCCTTGCATCCGTTCAGCACCTCCTTCTTATGCCCTTAGTATGTATCTGGGGCCGTATTTCTTAAAGCTAAGTTTGTGCTCCTAAGGGAGAGTGCAGATAAGAAGAGGCCTGGTCAAGAAGAAAGGGCCTGGGCTGGGAGGTCTGGATTTAGTGCTAGCTCTGCTGCTTTTCATCTGCTGACCAGACACGCCCCTTCCCCCTCTGGGTTTAGTTTTTCCCTCTATAAAACCCGTCGGGGGCTAGGTGGTCCCCCCAGGGTCCTCCAGCTCTAACATCTGAGGATTCAGCTCACTTTTTCTTTTTAATGTGTGGGCTTTAATAGCCATTTAACCTTATTTGACAAGTTTTGGAAATCCTTTGAGAGTCCTTCTCGGATTTTGGAACCCACTGAGAGTAGAATAGAAAGTGCTTTCAATTACTGAAGTTGTTCCTCCATTTTCTAAAAAAGATTTCATTCCACTCACTTGGAAAAAGTAACATTGCAACAGAGTGAAATAGGTGACGGGGCTGCCCTGGTCTCCATGAGTGCTGTGGCGATGCATGTTGCCCTATAATTTGAAGAGTGCCAGTTGGGTTTCTAGGGACTCAGTATCCTCTGTTACCCCAGGGCACTATCCAGACCAGGGCTGGCTCCAGACACAGACAGAATAAGCTATGAGTTTGTTTTCAGGTCCTTCCTGCCCCACAATAGCCTTCTATCTGTCTATGATATTGGAAATTTCTAACACTCGCATTTCCCCTTTGAATTAAGGTCTTTGGCAGCAATTCTTTCTGGTTACCCAGCATGTCCCTCCCACCACCTACCCTCATACATCTATCCCCCTTCTTCTGATCTGGCCACAGATGTGGGTGTGGGAGCCAGTGGGGGCCAAACATTAGACTTCATTTTCCTGGACACATGATTGATCCAAGGATGGGCATGACATAATGATGCTGGGAGAGAGAGAGTCCCTGTCGCTACCTCTAAAACTATCCCGGGCCTCTACGCTGAGAGGATGTAAGTCTGAGCTGCTGGTGGCCATCATTCTTGCACGTGGAGAGAGCCTGATGTGGAATGGGGCCAAGCAGAGGCTATAGGGATAAGAGATGGAGACAGTAACATGGAAAGAGGGCACCAAAGCAACAAGAAACAAGAGGGAGATTCGGAAGGGTGGGGATGATAAGAGCTAGAAAGAGAGAGATTCACCTTGAAGCTGAAGCCTTGGTTCCTGTAACTCCCCCTTAGAGTCTGTAAGCTGTTCCGCTATTTTCTTGGCCACATAAGCAAATAAATCCTCTTTGTGCTTCAGTAAGTTTGAATTTGGATGTGTCCTAAATAATGTATTATTATATCTCCAGGAAGCTCTTCTTAAATTGTGGATGTGTTATCCAGAGGGAAAACACATGAGATGAGGAATGTAGATTAGATTTTCAAGTAAGCTAACTGGTACATAGATCAGATAAATTTTGACAAGGAAGATAAAACAAGGGTATTGCTAGAGAAAGGAGGTATTGCTAGAAAGGGGCAAAACTCTTGTACGTGGCTGGTAGGAATATAAAATGGTGCAGCCACTGTGGAAAACAGTGACTTCCTCAAAAAAAAAGAACAGATGTTACCTTATGTCCCAGTAATCCTACTCCTAGGTGCATACCCAAGAGAACTGAAGACGTATATTCACACAGAAACCTGAATATGAGTGTTCGTAGTAGCATTATTAATAGTAGCCACAAAGGAGAAACAACCCAATTTCAATTAACTAATGAATGGATACACAAAATGTGATATGTCCATACAGTAGAATATTATTTAGCAATAAAAAGGAATGAAGTTCTGATACATGCTACAACATGGATGAACTTTGAAAATGTTATGCTAAGTGAAAGGAGCCAGTCACAAAGGCCACATATTGTATGATTCCGCTTCTATGAAATGTTCAGAACAGGCAAACCTATAAACACAGAAAGTAGGTTAATGGTCCCCAGGGGCTGGGGTAAAGTGACTTGTAAAAGGGTGAATTTTTGGTATGTAAATTACATTTCAATTTTAAAAAAGATTACTCTTGTTATTCTGGTCATTCCCATCATTAGATCACACCATCCAGAATACATTTTGTGGTTTGACTCTGATTCTCCCCCAGACATCCCTCCTCCAGCCTCCCATCCCATCCCAAATCCTCCTCAATATTTAGAGCCCTTGGGACACTGCCAGGGGTGAGTAGGAACAGGGGCCGACTCCCCTTTCCAAGGACCTAGACCCTTTTGTGCTTGCTCAGTTATTTTGCTGGGGGAAAGGACCAGTCTTATCAACTCAAAGGAGATAGGCAGCAGTGGACCAAAACTAATTTCCAATTTTGCTTAAATTTACTTGTCAAAGGCAGAAATATTCAATTTCATGGATACTCCCAATTCCCCACACTGGGAACAGATTTCCAGGAAGCAATTATGTAGAACAAAATGTAATGGGTAACAGGGGCTACCTTGTGAATTATTCATAATTTGATAATGGTTTTAACCCAATTTTTAACATGACCTGCTATTGGTGTTAACTTCTGGAAAGTTCCCAAAGTAAGCAACACAGAGGCTCCCTTTAGTTATGCTTATATAACCATAAACCTCCTGCCTTTCCCCAAACCACCTGAATCATTAACATCAAAAGAGGCCTGGGATCCTTTTTCCTCCTCAAGTCTACAAAGCAAAGGTCAGTGCTGCCTTGCAGACTTCTTCCCGCTTACCGGTCACTCCTCCTGACAGTTGGCTCAGGGAGGTTGGTGTGGCATAATGCCCAACAGAGTGCCTGGCTCCCAGAAGGGACACAGTACTTACTTGTTTCTGATTGTTTGAATGAATGAGTGAGTGAGTGAGTGAATGGTGGAAAGATGAGGTATAAGGAAGATGGGCTAAGTAGTTTTGCGACTTACCAGTTGTGTAATGTGGGCAAGTGTATTGCCCTCAGTTTCTTTATCTGTAATATGGAGACAATCATACCTGCCTTGCTGGGTTACTGGGAGAATCTGAGAACATAAGTGCTCAGTAAGCAATAGCTTTTATCATAGTCTTTCTTTCCAGTAGAAGCCCAATAACTTCCCCCAAATCTGGCAAACTATGAGTCAGCCAAAGCTTCCTTAGGAGCCAAAGGTTCCCCAAACCAAACCTGGCTGTGTATCAGAATCACCTGGGGAGATTTTTTAAAATATAACTTTCCAGATTCTACCTCTGGAGATTCTGATTCAGTAGCAATGAGAAGAGCCAGAGGACATACTTTTTAGTTTTGTTTTTTAAACTAAGGTAAAATTTATCTACAGTGAAATACACAGGTCTTCAGAGTGTAATTGTGTGAGTTTTGACTAATTTATAGATATGGAACATCTCCATGGCCCCAGAAAGTTACGTCAACCCCCATCCTGCATAGACCACCGCTGTTCGGATTTCCATCACCATAATGAACTTTGCCTGTTCTTGAATGTCCTGTCAATAGAATCACACAGGATTCACTTTTTTGTGTCTGGTTTCTTTTGCTTCTCGTAATGTTTTGAGCTTCATCCATGTTGTGGCACATATCATATCAGCAGTTCATTCCTTTTGATTGCTAAGTAGTATTCCACTGTTAACCTAAAAATAAAGAGCCAGTGCCGGCCCTGTGGCCGAGTGTTTAAGCCCACGCGCTGCACTTCAGTGGCCCAGAGTTTTGCCGGTTCAGATCCTGGGCGCGGACATGGCACCTCCCATCAGGCCATGCTGAGGCGGGTCCCACATAGCACAGCCAGAGGCACTCACAACTAGAATATACAACTATGTACTGGGGGGCTTTGGGAAGAAAAAAAAAAAGAAGATTGGCAACAGTTGTTAGCTCAGGTGCCAATCTTTAAAAATAAAATAAAATAAAATAAATAAAGAACCAAAATGAGAGGCAGAGAGGCGTTTAGTTTGAGGTCAAAGAATTGCAATTCGGGGAGCACAGACTCAGGTAGAAATCCAAATAGTGTCCTGATTACAGGAGAGGGGCTCAGGATTTTTATGGGAAAAAGGGAGGAAGATGAGGTAAATTGTATTAAAGAAGAGTTCATTGGTGCTAGATGAGGCAAGGCTGGGTTTATATTTCATTTGTTGGTTAGTGATTGAGTCACAGCAAAGTCCAATTTAATCAGTCCTTACAAACAGGACATTCTTGTCTTTACTGGCTTCTTGAATGTTGGCATTTCGGTCCAGTTTGGAAGATAAAGAAAACAAGAAGTGCAAAGCAATTCCTCTGAAATGGCTGCTCTGGCTCTATTTTAATCTGGTTCCACTCACGTCATCTCTCACACCACCATGTGGCTGTGCCTCAGTTTGTTTCTCTCTGCACATGTCAAGGGGCTTTTTAGGGTTGTTTTCCACTATGATGAATAAAGCTGCTATAAATATGTTTTCATTTATCACAAGGCAACACCTAGGAGTGGAATTGCTGTGTAATAACATAGGGATATGTTTAACTTTATTTTTTAAAATGCTTCAAATGATTCTGATAGTCAGGCAGATTTGGGAATCCCTGAGATAGCGAAAAACCAACCTTGATGATTCGACTGATGATTTGTTGAGTTTTTGTTTCATTGTGCAGGTGTCAGAGACGACTTCCTTCACCAGGGAAACATCTTCTGTCCCCTGTCTCTCAGCTGAGGAGCCCAACACTCCTCTCTTGCTTGTCAACTTCTTACCAGAGAAGAGAGTTCCCAGCCAAGGATCCCCATGAGTCTCTTGGATTATGTCATCCAGAGAGTTCCAGGAAGCAGTGGGGGGTGAAGGAACCAGATGAGGCTGCCAACCCAGCAACACTTGCTCTAACCTCGGAATTGCTTGCTTAGGATGAAAGGCCAACCCTCCAGTCACTGAGGTGGGTGGGGAGGGCTTAGCCCTTTCCCACTGGGCCACAGCAATCACACCCCCAGACACAGGCACAGGCGTGGTGTGGTTTGGGACTAAGGCCAACAGTAGAACACATGGAACTCTGGGGGAAGAGCAGTGGGCAGGGCCCCGTAGACTCCTCAGGGTCAGGAAATTGGAGTCAGAGTTGGGTTCTGTAATCTGTGAGGCAAGAAAAAAAGTTGTCAAAACACAATCATTTTTTGTTCTAAGGGTCGTGCTAGCTGTTGACTCAGGAATTATATATATATATATGTGTGTGTGTGTATATATATATGTATTATATTTATAATATAATATGCATATATATATATTTTTTTTGGTGAGGAAGATTGGCCCTAAGCTAGCATCTGTTGCCAATCTTCCTGTTTTCGCTTGAGAAAGATTGTCACTGAGCTAACATCCATGCCAGTCTTCCTCTGTTTTGTATGTGGGATGCCGCCATAGCATGGCTTGATGAGCGATGTGTAGGTCCACACCTGGGATCCGAATCCATGAACCCCTGGCTGCCAAAGTGGAGTGCGTGAACTTAACCACTACACCATCAGGCCAGCTCCAGGAATTATATATTTTTTCTTTCTGAAATTGCTTTTCCTTTTTGAGATTATTAGAATTTCACAAAACGGGTGAAGATATTTGGGAGCTGAAGTGATGTTCTAATCTAGTGTTTCCCAAAGGGTGGTACATGCGTATGGTACTCAGGATGGTTTCAGGGCTTACACAGATGAGTATAATTAAAAATAAGTATTTGTGGGGCTGGGCTCCGTGGCCGAGTGGTTAAGTTTGTATGCTCTGCTGCAGCCGCCCAGGGTTCGGATCCTGGGCATGGACATGGCACCGCTTGTCAGGCCACGTTGTGGTGGCGTCCTACATCCCACAACTAGAAGGACCTGCAACTAAGATATACAACTGTGTACAGGGGGAGTTTGGGGAGATAAAGCAGAAAAAAAAAAAAAGATTGGCAACAGTTGAAAAAAATAAGTATTTGTTTTAACACGTAGAAAAAATAAAACTAGCACATTAAATATGTGATTTCATGGATGTATTGCTCAGTAGGGAGCCAGTTTCAAAAGATAATCAATTTTCAGAAAAATATTAAGTATGTAATAGTACAGGTGATACGCAGGTGTGACAAAAGTTATGAAGGTGGAGATGAGTGACTGAGGTTTAGAAAACTGCCCCGTCAAACCATGCATTTAACAGATGAGGAAACCAAGGCCCCGAGACATGAGTCATTTCTTCAAAGTTAGACTTCACCAGAGCTAGGCCCAGATCCCCAGAGTTACCTGGTTCCTGGCCAGGGCTCATTCCACTCCACCTGTTACTTCCCTCTTGTAAGAAGGGGAAGGCATCTCAACAACCTTATAGCCTAGCCCCTAGATTCAAAGTCAAATGCATTTGCAGAAACAGCCTACAGTTTGCTCAGACCACAAAGTCAGGAGTCCATTAATAGGTCCAGACTCCAGGAAATCTGAGTTAATGAGAAGGAACCAGATAACCAAGATCTTGGTAACTCTCCTCATATGAAATAATTGGGGGAGAAGAGGACAGAAGTGGAATGGGCAGCTCGCCCTCCCATCCCTGCGTCTCCTCCCTCCAGAAGATTAAAAATGGCCTCTAAGACGAGGCACTAAAACTGTGCATGAGTGCCCTATGCGGGCAGTCTACTCCTGCAAAGGTTTTTCGAGGCCACAGAGAGGGCCCTGCTTGTTTACAGAAACAGCTTTAGGCAGCTGGAAACATGTAAGGGCTCAGCTTCCCAGATGGCTGTCATCTTTGAGTCTTCACAAATCCCACAGGGAGATGTACAGGAGGCAATTCAGTTAGAATTCTAGCATTTGCTGATCCCCGCAGCACTGAGAGTGAAAAGGGCAGGCATTGGAAATGCAACAGGCACTTGAACTTTTCCAGCTGGAAAACATAACTGACAGTGGGAGAGAGGGTCTGTGTTACTCTTTTTCTTCTCTGAATGGGACCTTATGTCCCTTGCTGAGACATCCCTGACCTCTACAATCTGGGAGCCCTTCATTCTTCCTCTGTGTCACCCTCAAAGTGTTGGGCTAGTGTGTGACCTGCTGAGCCCATCCCTCAAAGGAAGTCTCAGGGATCTGAGCATGCAACCCCATCTAACCTCAAAGGAGACATAGTGGGATATACCACTACAGTGTTCCCAGCCAGCCCTACAGGAGCTCAGTATTGAAGTGGACAGCACTTTATCCTGGGGCCGAAATGGAGTCTGTATGTGAACCCTTCCACCCACACCTCCTGTCCTTGCTCTGCTTGGTGGGAGTTTGAACCCTAAGAATTTGACAGTGGATAAGTTAAACCAGTAACTACAGTTCCAAAGGTTCTTCTGTCCTTTGTAGGGTCAGATTGAAGATTGTTTTGTTTAGCAATGCACCTTAATGTGTTTTTAGGATGTGCCAGGCTGGGCTCAGGAACGTGATTTCAGTCAAAACAGAAAGCTGAATACCTCTTCATTAAAAGTAACAAGGAATTTCAGGGTGCCTGCTGGGAGCTCTGGGGACAGCTCAGAGAGGGAGGGAGACAACGAGCCCTAAGGAAAGCAGACAATGAGGATCAATTCTGTGGGTAGAGCGGGAGTTGGTCTTGTTCTAAGCCGTGGGGTATTCCCTATCTCTCACCCCCAGACCTTTAGTAAAACCTGCCGTACACCACAGCTGGTGTTGGTAGTGACTTGGGGTCATGCATGGAGTGGGTGTGACTCCACATGAGGGTGACACAGGTGAGGTAGACAGAGAAGCCCCTAGAGCAGAGGATGACCTTAAGAGTTGGGACTGAACTGGGGCAGAGGCGACAACGTTGCCTCTCAGGAACAGAAGATAGACCATAAAAGTAAGAAAGCACAGGAGTAGACGTGGGGTGGGTGGGGTGAGGTAACGGTGAGGGAGTGGAGGGGCACACACCCAGATGGGTCTCACTTTGTGAGGCTGATCAGGACCCTGGGATTGTCTGCCTCCCCCAACCACAGAAGGCTATCTGGAACCAGGGAACCTCCCTGTTAGTGATCTGATCCCATCCTTGGCCTTTGCTGATAAGTCCAGGCCTGGGAACCTCTGACCGGGGCCAATGAGTCTCTTCCCTTGGAGTTTTGGTCGTAGAATGGGACAATGCTTGAGGTCAGGCTGTCTTCCGTGCCTGTGGCTGCGAAAAGTAAAACTCACAGGATCTGTCAGCAGCCACACTTCCTGTCTTGTGAGAAAAGCCACTGCAGGAGAAGTGGAGAAGGAAGCTGTCGACCCAAGAGAGGGAAGAGACGGTGATGGAGTCCTGCTGACTTTCGGCCCCAGACTCCCAGCTGCATCACTGCCTAAAGAAGCCTTCTTCCTAAATTTGGTCTTTGCCACTTGCATCCCAAAGTGCCCACTGGACGCCAAGCACCGTCTCCTCATCCCCTTCATCTGGTGTACCCTCCTCTGGAAGTGGGGAGCTTAGATGAGGACAGAGGAAAACGTCCATCCTACGATTGGAGCTCCTCAGCTCCTTTATCTTCACCATATTTACCATTATCCAAAATTATATTTATTTGTCATTTACCTGTTGACTTTTATCACCCCTCTCCCCCAGGAAAGGGTAGAGTTCCATTCTGTCTGGTTTAACATGGTATCCCTTGTGCCAGGAACATAGTGGGTGCTCATGAATTGTTGAACGAATAAATGAATGAATGCAGAAAGCAGGCTTGAAATCAGGGCACTGCAGACCCTCTACAAGGTCACAACTGCAGCAGAAAGATCTCACTGCCAGACACTAAATCCAGGGTGTTTGAAATTTGTGTGTCCGAGCTATCTGCCCTTCGGAGTGCATGAGTCTGCTGAGGGCAAGGCTAGATACACAATCAGTGCTTCATAAATCACAGAAAAAGAGCCAGGGGCCCCGAGTGTGACAAATGGGCTGCTGGGAAGAGCAGTTCAATGCAGATTCCTGTAGGACCCAGGAATTGAAAGGCAGCTGTAATTAGAAAGTGTAGGCATTCAAAGCAGCCCGGAGGTCAGAGGACTGGCAGGCTGGGGAGCTTGGTCAGGAAATGGACACGCACAGGCTCTGCAGCTCTGGGCTGACATAATTGGACAGAGATCGGCAACCAGTTGCCATGGTAGCAGCCAATCCGTGGGGCTGCTTGTGTGGCAAGGAGTCAAGGTTTCTAAAGAAGGGGCGAAAAAAGCTGCCTTTGTTCTTACTCTGAGGGAGTTGCAGTCAAATCTCTGCAGGGGTGATGCGGCTTGGGGCCAGAGCCAGCGACTGCTGGACACCGTGGCCAGGAGGGGGCCACGTGAGGACCCAAGGGGCTGGCTGGGGCCAGGGAAGCTAAAAGTGTCATTCCCTGTAACAGTTTATGCCTCCCAACATAGAGCAGTGGCCCAGGGCTTGAATTTCGGAGTCTGAGAGTACAAGGCTCAGATCGCAGCTGGGGCTCTCAGCAGCTGTGTGACCCCAGGAATGATAGAGCCTGTTTCCTCACATATGAGGAGGGACTACTGATACCTTTTAAGCAGGGCTGTCATAAGGATTGGGAGACGTGATCGTGTCACGCGTTCACTTCGTGAGTGGTAGATACTATGGTCATTGTTTTTGACAAATGACACAAACTACCTCACAGCAGCTTCCCCAAAGGGCTCTTAGCTTCTGGGGAGTAAAAGCCATGTTTTGCTTCTTGAGGGGGACCAAAAAGGCAGCCAACAGAGACTCAAAAACTCCAGGACGTCACTGGTTAGGCTAACAAAGTGGTATTTAAAAAGAAAACATTCTTAAAGCTGTCCTGAGAGCTGTGAGCTATCAGAGAATCCTTCTCCTTTGTTCTTCTGGCCAATCTGTGGGCCTGGACAGGATACAAAGATGAGGCTGTCCCTCCCCTCTCCTTCCCCAGCGGGAGACAGAAAACAGAGGAGAAGACTCTGAAGGGAGTGCTTCCTCAGATTTTCAAGTGAGGAGGGGGGAGGGGAAGAGGAGGACGCTTTGCTTAGAGACCAGGACTGGCCAGAGGCAGACAGAGCAAGGCCACAATGTGGGCTGACCCCCTTTCTGCTCGCCCTCCCCAGAAGAAGTACTGGGAGATGCAGACATCCCTATTTGGACTCTGGCAGTCCTGTTGCCATGGCAACTCGGAGGGCTCCCGGCGGTGGAAGAAGGCAGTGGCTGCGTGGAAATCAGCATTGGGGCCAGCAGCTCTACCCTCTTGCTGCGGCAGTTGAGGCATTTCTCAGTGATGGGGAGACATTCCCTCTCCCGTCTCAGGAGGTCACAGGAGACCCCTGGGACTTCAGGGATGTCACTCCTGGTTTCCTCTCCCTCTGTCTCACCGGGAGGAGCCAGGCTCCTGTATGAAGAGGCAGCTCCCGTGGGATCCCTCCCTTGGAGTGTCTCCTCAGATCGCACCTTCCCTGGGAGGTTTCCTCTTCATTTTCCTCATTGATGGATTCATTCACTTATTTGTTCATTCATTCCACAAGGATATACTGTGCTCCTACTGTGCAAGGTGCTAGGAGCAGAAAAGGCAGCAAGATGGACAAGGCACCTGCCCGCATGGAGCTCACCATTTTGTGGGGAGCAGACAGTAAACAAATGAATAGACTCAGGTGATAAACAGGGAAGTATGATCCAGAGAAATTGGAGAGAGTGGGCTGATTTAGAGTGGCTGGTCAAGGAGGGTCTTTCTGTGCTGAAATTGGCAAGCTGAGAAGCAGCCATTGGAGTTGAGGGGGTGAGAAGGGTTCCAGGGAAGAGGCCATGCGAAGGCTGAAGACGGGCAGGGCATGGTGTTTAGAGGAGGGGAAAGGAGGCAGTTGTGAGGCCCACAGAGGTGGAGCTAGAGGGGCAGCAAGGGTCAGGCAGAGCCTTGTCAGCCTTGCCTTGGGGCCTGGGTTTTACTGTGAAGGCAACAGGAAGCACTGACAGGTTTTAAGCAGAAGAAGGAAGTGATCTGATTTCTCTTTTTATTTATTTATTATTATTGCCCCCCCCACACCCTTGCCCTGACTAGTGATCGTTTGTGGGCTGCCCTGGGTTGAGGATGCAATCTTGGGTAAGACAGCTCCCTTTACCTAAGGACAACACCTGGGGAGGGCTCAGCAGAGAACGTCAGCAGTGGACGCTCTGGCAGCCGAATGAGTGTCCCAGTCCTGAAGGGGGATTTGGGTGGTACACTCAGGTATCCAATACTTTATGATGTATGGTTTATGTTTTCAAATGACTCTGCCAACCAGGTTGACAATGGATCATAGGAAGCAAGTGTGGAAGCAGGGCGACCAGTGAGGAGACGGCTGCAGAGACCCAGGTGGGAGCTGATGCTGGCCTGGCCTGGAGTGGGGGGAAATAGAGAATTTACAGGTAACCCCACCAGGGCTTGCTGGGGATCTGAGGGTGGGGGGTAGGGAAAGATGGACTAAACGATGATTCTCAAGCATCTGAGCTGAACCCCTGGCGGGTGGAGGTGCCATCCGTGAAGGGAGGGGTGTTAGCAGAGTGTGAAGGGGAGCGGTGGCACTGAATCTCGACCCTGTGGCCTGGATGAAGCCCATTCAAGTTGCCCCAGAGTCTCTTCGTATTCACCATGAAACCCCTGAGAACTAGAGCATTGCGTAAGTGGCGTTTCCAAGGCGTTAAGCTGAAAGGAAGCTTCCTTACAACACACTAAGGAGGAAGAAAATAATTATTTTAAAAGCCAACTGCTAGATGTCTTAGGGTGGTGGCAGAACTCACTTAGAGCAATAACTGCTCTTCTGAGAGGTAAACACCTCGATGGGTCATTTCCCGGCTTGAACAGTGATATCCTCATGGACATGATAGGAAAGAAGGTACCAGGCATTGCGCTAAATGCTTTAAATACATTCTAATGTAACCCCTGCTTCATATGAAGAAACTGGAGCTGAGAGAGGCCAAGTATCTTGCTGAAGGTCACATAGGAGGCAAGTAGCAGAGCCTGGATTTGAATAGAGGGAGCCTGTTAACCACTCTGCAAGGCCAAGGGAGCTCATTGCGGGGCCGAATAAGAGTAAAGTGGTAAGAATTGGAGAGCTGTTCCCTGGACCGTGGAATTGTACGAGATTTGGGGAGATGGCAGAGGGCCCTTGGAGGATGGGAGGTGACCTGACAAGTTGCCATGAGGCCAGGGCCTGAGAAGGTCAGCCAGCAGCTCCTCCCAGGGTACAGTGATCAAGGAGTTTTCCAGAAGAGTCATGCCTGGTATCTGCTGTAATGTGTTTCCTGTTCAGCACTGGGCTGTGACCCATCTCCTTTATCCACAGACCTCAATAAAGTCTTCAGTCTTTGGGAGAATAAAGAAGGAATAGTGGTGATGATGGGCATGGCAGAGAGGTGAGGACAGAGAGGCCGACAGCACACTCAAGAGCAGGACAGGGACAGGAAGTGACCGGGAAAACATCAGCAACCCCGGACCCCGCAAAAGTCCTGGGGAGGGAGCTGGCCTTGCCATAGGTTGTGAAATGGAGAGGGAAGCCATTTTATTTGGATACTGAAGCAAAGGGTAATGCCTGCAGGTTGGAGGACTTGGGGAAATCAGACTGCCCGTGATTTTATTACATCCCAAACCTAGGAGCAGAGCATTTCCGGAAAGAGGCCCAGTGGAATGAAAACTTCCATCTGGGTCTGTACAATTGGCCACCAGCAGTTTGCTCAAGGGTCTGTCAATGGCCGCCTCCTGAGGTCTGGGTTAGAGCGGATCTCCATTTTTGCTCCGCATCGCTCTGTCTGAAGCCCTGCTCTCCCCCTTGGATGTTTCCATGTTGCTTTATTAAACCAGAGAGCAGAAGGGAAGAGTGAGGAGGGCGCTGCTCCCCTGACAAGTCCTTTATGCTCACTATTCTCTGCTCCCAATCCTTGGTGACAGTGCGAACGGTGCTGTACTTATTGTGTAGGGTTTCCGCTATCCTGTGGGTTTGCATGCCTCTTTTTCCTTGTGAACACTGCATCCATTTCAGATCACAACTTACAAGGGTAAACATCAGTCCTGTACAACTTACCATGTCACTGCCAGGGCAAACCCCTGCACCTCCTTTGGGAAGGGTCACTTGGGAGCATCTGTTAACATTTTAAATGTGCACACCCCTTACCTCAGAAATTCCTCTTCTCTATTTTAGAGAAATTATTTTTACCTGTGCATAGTTTTCACATAAGCATTGGGTTACTAACAAAAAATTAGGAACAACCCAGATGTCCATTGGGAGGACAATTCTTACACACTATGGTATGCCCATACGATGGAATCGTGATGCGGTGGGTACAAAGCGTGAAGTGGATCTACATGCCCTGAAATGGAAATAAGGCCAAGACAAAATGTTACATGAGAAAAGCACGTTGTAGAGTACATAGATATGATGCCATGCAGGAAAACAGAACAAAAACAACCTTCCCCACAAAACAAGAGGCTCAAAACACACAAAATACCAAATTGGCTGCAACAGATACTTCCGGGGAGAGAGTGGACTTGGGTTTGGCGTCTAAGGGGCTTTTACTTCTACTGTATTGTTTGACCTTTTTTCCAGCAGGAATACATTCATATATTTCCCGTGTAATTTAAAACGATTAAAAAGGTCCCTCAATGATGTGCAGAGGAAGGCTGGTGCCGACTGTCTGACTCCAGGTCAGCCCGCACTGCCCTGTGGCCCCGGAGCTGCCCTTCTCCAGATGATGAGCTCCAGGGTCATTCTGAGTAAGTATGGGCCAAACTCCCCAGCCCTGAGTTGGACAGTTTCAGTTTCACTGGAACCAAATCCCTCATGCCCATGAAGAATCCCAAACACACAGGTCTATCACAGTTTATAACAGTCCCATGTACTGAAGGCTGGGCCTCAAGATGAATTGTTGAGTGAGAAGCCAAGGTGGGGAAAAAAACCAGGCATGGGACATTTAAGTAGAATCCTGCTCTTGGAATGAAAATAAGAGCTGCCGGGGCTGGCCCCATGGCCGAGTGGTTAAGTTTGTGCACTCTGAGTCAGTGGCCCAGGGTTTCACCGGTTTGGATCCTGGGCGCAGACCTAGCACCACTCATCAGGCCATGCTGAGGTGGTGTCCCACATAGCACAACCAGGGGCAGTCACAACTAGAAATATACAACTATGTGCTGGGGTGGCTTTGGGGAAAAGAATAAAAAAGAAGATTGGCAACAGATGTTAGCTCAGGTGCCAATCTTAAAAAAAAAAAGAACTGTGAACATGCAGGCTTATGTATGCATAGACTATTCTAGAAACTAGTAACAGTGATTGCTTCCAGAAAGGGCAACAGCGTGGCTGAAAGACAGGTGGGAAGGAACCTTTATTATAGGCACTCTTGTACCTCTGGAATTTTGAAATGTTGTATGTTGCCTAATTTAAAATACGTACAATTTTTTAAATAAAAAAAATCTTGGGCCACCAAGGAAACACTATCAGAAAGGGCTCTTTTCTAAATTGTAAGGACATGGTTGGAAGAAGGCCCCTTGGCTTAGGGACTTGGGGGCCACTGCCAAGATGATATTAACACGCATGTCTTAGGTAATGACTCAGTTTCTCCTAATGTGCCTCGGAATGCCTTTTCGGTGATCCAGAAATCATCCTGCAATGCTGTGACGGAGAACCACTGCAGGCATCTCATCCCTTAGTTTCCTTTCAGTGTTTTTAGGACAATAAAGTGCAATTTATTATTATTTTACACTGTAGTTGGTTCATACCACAGGATTGAAGTTCCTAAAACATAGCTGAGAAAGCTTCCTGTCTTTGCCTGCCCAGGAAACATTATATACCCAGCCACTCCAATTCCTTTGTGGAATGAGGCAGGACCTAAATAAATACACATGAATAAATAAATATACCCTGCTGTGTATCAAATGGAGCCTATACTAATGTCATGTTGCAGTGTAAATATCATAAACCACCCTCCTTTGCGAGAGTGTATGTGCACACATGCACACACACACACACATACTTTCTCACAAGTAACTGCTCTTCCCGCTGGGTACTGTGAACAATGGGAAGCTGTTGAAGGGTTTTAAGCAGAAGAGTGACCCGATCATATTTGCATTATTAAAAGATCTCTGCCTGCAGTGTGCAAAATGGAAGGGATTGTGGTGAGGCCAGAGTAGATGAGGGGAGAAGAGCGGGGAGAAGAGGCTGCCACAGGGGTCCAGGCTAGAAGGGAGGGTAGTGATGATGTGCGTGGTGGGCTTGGTGACAATAAAAGTGCTTTGTAATTTGTAGAACGCCTTACGTGGGGACTCACTGTGACCGCCCTGTATCGGCCCTTTGCAGCTCCACCCCAGGCTCTAGCCCCGGCAGAGATGACAGGCTCTCCTGAGAAGTACCAGCTGATGAAAGAGGAGGCGGGGGCATGCTCAGGTTGCCGCACCTTCTGCAAGTTGCAGGAAGTGAGGAAACTTGAGTCTGCTGGAGCCACAATCTGCTCAGGATGCAGGCCTCAAGGTGTCACTGACAAAGGGGCTTGTGGAAGTGATATGTTGGTGAAGGCAGAGTGAGGCAGAACTTCAGACAGAGGGGCAGGGCTACCCGCTTTTTGTCCTTGCGTTTATTTCAACTCAGCCTAGCTCTCTTCTTTGGAAGTCCCTGCTGTTCAGCCCATGACAAGCTCAGATGGGGCTGCAGAGCTAGAGACATGGGACGCCCCAGCCCAAGAAGGAGGGAGGAGGCCTGGCTTCTAGCTCCTGACTTCATCACTGACCATCTGTCATGAGCCTGGGGCTTATCACTTAACCTCTTTGGACCTCAGTTTCTGCATCTGTAAAATGGTGATTATCATCCCTCTAGGGGAATTTAATATGAACAAATTATTAACTGCTGTTTTTCTTGTAATGTGGAAAACAGCAGTGTCATAAAGCATTGACTTTTCAGGCTGTGCTCTGGGTACCAATATGATGAGTAAGGAAGAGGGTGAGTAGGTGGGACTCTAGACTTCTCACTTTCCTGTTTCTTTTTCTTTTCTTTTTTCTTTTTTTGGTGAGGAAGATTGTCCCTGAGCTAACATCTGTGCCAATGTTCCTCTGTTTTGTATGTGAGACGTCACCACAGCATAGCTTGATTAGTGCTGTGTGGATCCCTGCCTGGGATCTAGGCCCACAAACCTGGGCTGCTGAAGTAAAGCCCACGAACTTAACCACTACACCACCAGGCAGGCCCCTTCACTTTCCTGTTTCAATGAGGATAGCTCATTCTTTAAAATTTAGGAATGTTGAGTAAGATTTCATTTGAACAAAGGGTTCTGCTGCTAAGACAGTTTAAAAACCTCTATGACAGAGCAATCTTCACTGGGCAATTCAGATATTTGACTGGAACCCAGGGATGGCAAATAAATCAACCCCACATCTGCATCCTGTGCCTGTGGCAGACATCACTAATCGATCATGGGCCATTTCCTACCAAAACTTTAATAAAGCCTCAGAATTGCAACACTTCTAGCAGCCTGTTCCTCAGTGCGCCTGTGAGGTGAAACCGATTTTCCACTCTTTTGACTCTTCATTGTAGGTTGACCTTGAATGTTCAGTTAAATTGAGGGCAATATCTGCTCTAAAACTTCATTTGGACAAAGAAGTTTTAAAGCAAGGCTGAAGTCTTGGCTCTTGTCTTAGTTCAGGCTGCTATAACAAATGCCACAGACGGGGAGGCTTACACAACAAGCATTTATTTCTCACAGTTCTGGAGGCTGCAAGTCCGAGATGAGGGTGGTGGCATGGTCAGCTTCCTCTAAAAGCCCTCTTCTTGGTTTACCTTCTTATGTGTCCTCACATGGCAGAGAGAGATGTGTCTCTCAGACTCTTCTTATAAGGGCACTAATCCCATCGCCAGGGCTCCACCCTCATGACCTAATTACTTCCCAAAGCCCCTACCACCAAATACCATCTCACTGGGGATTCAAGCTTGCTTCAGCATATGAATTTGGGGGAGACACGGTCAGTCCATAGCAGCTTTTATAGCTTTGTTTTACCAACATGTATATTAGAAAATAAGATGTTACTTTTGATCAGTTACAGACCATCCTTCATCCTGGTATGCCCCGCCCTCCTCTCATTTTACACCTGTGAATCATACTCATCCTTTAAATCCTAATTCATACACCACCCAGTTACCTCCTCTGTAAAGCTGAGTTTTCTTCTCTGAATTTTCACAGCATTCTATCTGCTTTGCTCATGGCATTTAATGCCTTGTAGTATTGGTTTTTCTTTTTCTTTCTTTTTTTTTTGTGAAGAAGATTGGCCCTGAGCTAACATCTATGCCAATCTTCCTCTTTTTTTTTTTCTTTTTAATATGTGGAATGCCACTGCAGCATGGCTTGACAAGCAGTGTGTAGGTCTGCATTCAGGATCTGAACCTGCAAACTCCAGGCCGCAGAAGCAGAGCGCACGAACCCAACCACTACGCCACCAGGCCGGCCCCTTGTTTTTTCTATAAGTGCTTTATATTTCTGTCTAGACAGTGAGCTTTGTGAAAGCATAGTCCCCATCTTCATACTCATTTGTATTGCTCCAGAGAAGCCCAGTAGTTGCTCAGTAAATATTTGCTGAAAGAATGAATCAACACAAGAAGATCCGAGTACTAGCCCGAAAAGCTATTTCATTTTGTTAAACTACAAACTGAAGGGTTCTATTGGGGAACTGAAAGCAGTTGCTAAAATGTGACTTCTAGGAGGACAGGTAATCTCTGTTTTTGTTTTTGTTTTGTCTTTAAAGATCTTTTTTTTCTTTTTTCTCCCCAAAGCCCCCCGGTACATAGTTGTGTTTTTTTAGTTGTGGGTCCTTCTAGTTGTGGCATGTGGGATGCTGCCCCAGCGTGGCCTGACGAGCAGTGCTGTGTCTGCAGCCAGGATTCAAACCGGAGAAACCCCAGGCTGTTGAAGCAGAGTGCGCAAACTTAACCACTCGGCCACGGGGCCGGCCCAGGTAGTCTCTGTTTTGTTCCTGCTTCCTGATGCTAGAACAGTGCCTGGTGTACAGTAATCCCTCAATTTATTTTATTTGAATAAATAAAAGAATGAATGAATAAATTATAGCTTGGGAAAATACTGTAGCTCGGCAATGGCTTTTCTTGTGTTTATCTCACATGGAGTAAGTGTTAAATAATGAACAGGGTCTAGCCATTTTTGAAGCCAGTTGGACAATTTCTGGTTATTTCTATGAAAACTTGTACATTTCACATTTTTCCACACAGTTCAGAGTTGGGGGGGGAAGGGGCAGTTATGGACTTTCAGTTCTAACTGGGAATTTCCTTCCTCTTGCCTTGTGGAAATCTGAGTAGATGTGGGCCTTAAAGGATGAACATGGTCTGCATATTTTTCCATTTATGTTTGTTATCAAAATAGCTCCTGAAGAAAAAAATAGCTCCTGAAAATTCTGTTATTTACGCTGTGTTTGGCAAATGAAGATTTCTGTCTTTCAGGGCCATCCTACCAAAAAAGCTACTGTCGGATTTTCAGTTGCTCTTTGCTAGGAGAAACTGATAGTTTGCTCTCCAGCAGGATTGTTCGATAGTTTGGTCGTTCGCTTTACTGCTGGCTGTGCGCTCACTGGTGGAGAAATCCACATTCAGAGTGATGTGGTAACATTCCTCATCTCCAGGCAGAAGGTTGACATCGGATAGATGGCTTTTTAAAGCCTGACATTTGTAATCCACTGTTTGACACATAGTAGGTGCTTGAGTAAACATCAAATTCTTGCATTTCATCATTCAACAAATGTTTATCCAATGCCTGCCTCCCACCTGAGGTTACTAACATTAAATTCAGGTTCTAAGGACATTACTGGTGTTGTCTCTCACAGTCAAGTTGGCTCTTTGTGTGGGCATGCTATTATTTTCTTGTCTGGCCTAGTACTGCCAAATGGCCCAATTAAGGCAATAAAACTGAAGAGGGCTTGATCTCCCTTTAACATTTATCATCAACAGGGGCTCAGTGCTGTACTAAAAAGACCTGGGTAGAGATTTTATTGGGCTCTTTGCCTGTTCAAACTAGTATATAACCATTAACTAGTTAATCCAAATAGGCCCTCAGGGAGGCCTGGCAGAGCCATTATCTTTACATTACTGAAAGCCAGGTGGCTTGTTCGAGGCTGCTGAGTAAGGTCAGAGCTCCTTTACGATGGTGGCACACTGGGATCCAGCCCTTCTTTGCCAAGATTGTCAACTGCCTCCTCCCCAGGGGTGTGCACATCTGTCCTTATTTCTCCCCTATGAGAGGAGCTCCATTTTGCCGCCTTCCAGACCTGCCCACTGGAGACCTCATTCCGATGGTCCCCTCTTAGACACTCTGCCCCAAGAAGCCCTCTGGTAAAAGTGCCGGCCCCTGGAAGGGACACTTAATGGCCCTCTATTTCAGAAATTGTCCCAAATTGTTGTGCAGACCTCAGCAACTAAAGCTTTGGAGTCAGGCAACTTGGTTTCAAATCTTGGTTTTATTGCCTAGTAATGGCGTGACCTCGGGCAAGTCACTTAATCTTTCTCAAACCTCAGTTTCCTCTTCTGTAAGATAGGAGTGTTAATAATAGTACTTACCTATGGCGTTGTTGCAAAAATTAAATGTCATGTCTGTAAGTGCTTAGCATGTTGACTAGCACATAATAAGAGCTTGATGGGCAGTGGCTATCAAATTATTAGACGGCCATTACAAATTGCCTCCAGACAGAAAAATAAGAGACTTCTAAACCAGTCTCATCTGGTCTTTTCAACTAAACTCATCTGAAAATTCTATAGCCAGAATAGAAACCAGCCTTTCAAAGTGAGAATGGAGCAGATATGACCTGTATACATCTATGTTGGCTAAAACTCGAGGGAAAATGTATACGTACTGAAAAAGGAATATGCCTTGTAGAACTTATTTACCTGGCTGCAGCAAATTGAAGAGAAAGCAGACACACTTTGGAGAGAGGCATTTATTACCTTTGGGAGGCTGAGCTGAAGTGCAGCTGAGCAGCCAGGATTTTGACATTTATCTGTTTTCCCGATGCTTTATGGGCTCTATATAAAACCAGTCTAATGACCTTCCTACCGAGGCTGAACGATTTGCTGATGGAACGGCAGGTTTCTGTGGGCCTTTTGTGTGTGTGTGTGTGTGTGAGTGGCTTTAATTTCATTTCTGGAATAAAGGAAGTACAAAGACATTAACTCTGAATCCATCAAAGAAAGAACTCTGTAATTGCAGTTTGGCAGTAAATGTACTGGTGCTGTGTGCACTCTGAAAGCCAGTAATGATGGATCCTGCACATTTATCTGAGCCCAAGAACAGACACACAATAATGACCACTGCATCAAGCAAGAGACCATTGTGTTTGATCACTGCAGACTTGGGCCAGCTGCAATGGACATGCGGAGCAGCATCAACCAGATCTCAGCCAAGAAGTCTGACCTGCATGGTCCACTATGATAGCCACTAGCCACATGTGGCTAGTCCCAACTGAGATGTGCCGGAAGTGTAAAACGCACGCTGGATTTCAAAGGCTCAGTATGTAAAGAAGAACGTAAAATATTTTTGTATTGGGTACGTCTTAAAGTAATAATATTTTGAATATGTTGGGTTAAATAAAATATTAAAATTAACTTCATTTGTTTATTTATACTTCTTAAAGTGTCTGTTAGAAAATTTTAAATGATGTATGTGGTTTCCATTTGTGCCTTGCATTATATTTCTATTGGACAGGGCTGCTCTACTGTCAGAGACAAACAGAGGAGGCACGCTCCTCTTGGGTTTGCTCCCTGGCTCACAATGATTCCTCTTTTTCAGGTCACTACTGCCTTTGTCTTGATCTCAGGGTTGAGTGGCCTCCCAGTTGTCATGGTGCTGTTTTTTGACCCAAGGATGGAGACCTGACTCAAGTCTATCAATCAGAGTGCTTCCCTGGGAAGTTGGACCAGGAACTGATGATTGGAGCTCTAACATGGAACCTGTACCATGGGTGGCCATGGTGTTCTGCTCTGTGGGTCAGAAAAGCAGATGGAGCTGATCTGCAAAGCAAAAGATAAGAACGAAGCACATGTGTAGGTTTAGAGAAGAAGAGCTGAAACACGGAGAGTCCTGCTGGGGTTTGAGTTTCTGGTTGCAATACATATTTGCCCCAGTTAAAGTCCCATCCTTGGGTCCTGTGAGATATCCTGGATCCTTATCATAAATGTCAACTTTTTTCACTCCATCTAACTCAAATGTGTTTCTGACTTCCAAAAGAGTCTGAATAATTTGTACTTCAAATCTACTTCTATCACCTCAGGTCTAAGCAGAAATAGATTTTCCGTGAAGTTCATGAAGCTTAAGTTTCAGAGTTTCTCACTCACAAAGGCCCCTTCCAAAGCCCCATTTTGTATTTGTACTGTTTTTGTTTTAAGATTGGCCCTGAGCTAACATCTGTTGCTAATCTTCCTCTTTTTTTTTCCTCCCCAAAGCCCCAGTACATAGTTGTACATCCTAGTTGTAAGTGATTCTAGTTCTTCTATGTGGGACGCTGCCTCAGCCTGGCTTGATGACCAGTACTAGGTCAGTGCCAAGGATCCAAACTGGTGAACCCCTGGGCTGCCAACGCAGAGCATGCAAACTTAACCACTTGGCCATGGGGCTGGCCCCAGTACTTTTGTTTTCTTTTTCTTAAAGAGGGTGCCCCAAATTGTATAAGTTTCAGACCACATAAAATGTGGATTTGCCCTGTGTATGCTTTCCTCTCTGTAGTTGCAAAGGTTGGGTGATTTCAGGAAGACTCGTCCTCCATAACACCAAACTCACAGCAACGTTAGGGCCTTTGGCGAGTCTCCTCTGCCTGCAAGGTTTCTCCCCCAGACCTTTGCAGAGTTGGCTCCTTCTTAGGGATCAGGTCTTACCTTCAGTGTCATTGCCTCCAAGAGGCCTTCCCTGTATACTCAGTCTAAGGAGTTCTGGGGTCTCTATCACACCATCCTCTTTAATTTTCATGACAATTTCTCGTTTATTCATTTATTTCCTTTTTGTCCATCTCCTCCTGCTCTTTCTAAAATGAAAGTACTGTAAGAGCAGGAACCCTGTCTTCTTTACTACTGTATTCCCAAGCATCTAGAGGAGCGCCTGGCACATTGTAGGCCTTCAGTAAACATGTGTTAGGATTATATTTATTTATCAGATATTTATAAAGTGCTTGTGTGCTGGGCATGATTCTAAGAACTTTACAATGAATGAATAAATAAAGTTTCTAACGTTGTTACAGTCCATGCTCTGTTACAGATTTTCAGTTCCTAATTCCCTCTCACTAGGAAGAAAATTGGAACTCATCAACAAATATTTATTAAGTTATGCCTGTGTTCCAGGCACTGGGCTATGTGCTTGACATACATTATCTTATCTGAGTCCTCACAGGAACCCTGTACAGTAGTGTATTCACTCAGGACTGCATCGGCTGCATGTGACTGCATCCTGACAACAGTGGTGTAACCTACTAAGGTTTATTTTCCTCATGTAATATAAAGTCTAGAGTATGTGGTTCAGGAGTTGTACAGCATCTCCATGAAGTCATAAGAACCTGGTTTCTTCTGCTTTCCTGCTTTGTCATTCTTAGTGGGTGTCTCTTATACTCATAGTTGCAAAGATGGCTACTGCCCCTCTAAGCATCATTTTCTTGCTTAAGACAGATGCAGGGGGAAGAGGTAAGGGCCAAGAGCATATGTCAGCCAAAAATCTCCCTTCTGGTCAGGGATACAACAATTTTCTTGGAAGCCCCTTGTAATAAATGAGAATACTGCTTTATATCTCACTGGTCAAACTGGGACACAAGGCCCCCCCGAACTGCAAGGAAGGCTGGGAGGTATTTTTAATTGGGTGCATTGCTGACCTGCATAAAAAGCCAAGTTCTGTTGGTAAAGAGAAAGGGAAGGACAGATATGGTGCAGGGCATCAGCTGTGTTGGCCACGACTAGATTCTGTTATTGTATCCAGCGCCCTAACGAGTGACAAGGTTGCAATACTCCAGGAATTCCACGTGTTCAAGGCAGCTGGAAACACTAAAATCTCTGAAGGTTGTGTGGGATTTGGGTGGTTGGATGGAGGGGAAAAGCACTTTATTTCACAGATAGAGGAGCCAAGGCTGTAAGTGTGGAGTGTTTTGCTCAAGTTGTATCATCTAAAAAGACTGAGAGGAGAAAAAAAAGATGTGGGACTGGGGTTTAAAACCAAGACTGTCTGATTCCAAAGTCCATAATGTTAAATATAGTTAAATGGTGATTTTCTGCAATTGAACGAGCCATCATTTTATGATAGCTTTTCACAGTAATAACATCTCCCATTGATTGAGCACTTACTGTGTGTGGATTTCTTTATATGCATTGTCTCATTTTGAAAATGGCTTTATGTTTTTTTGTAAAAATCATTCCTAATCATTGTAAAAAATTTTTAAATCTCCAAAACAAACAAACAAACTCAAGCAGTATGGAAAAAAACTAAGAAAAAAAGGTCTCCAGAAATCCCATCCCCAGAGAAAACCAAGATTAGCATTTTGGTAAAAATCTTTCCAGACATCTCTCTTTGCAGATCAGATATGTGTTTAAATATACAGGTGGGAGCATACCATATGTTTTCCTGTAGACATAAATTGTCCCAACTAACCATCCCAACAACCCTATGGGGTAGTCATCATTATCTCCATGTTATAGACTTAGAATGGTTAGGTGACATGCGTGGGACACATAGTTAACAAGTGGTTCAATGAGGCTAGTTTCAATTTTACCTGAACTGTTCACCCCAGTTTGCTAGAAGAATTAGAATTGGACAAAGCAAAGATCTTTTCCCTGGAGAATTAAAAAAATATACATATATACATATGTTGAGATGGTCCTACTCTCAAGGCACCTTGATGACAGGAGGCATGGCTGGTTCAGTGGACTCAGCTGCTCTAGTAAATATATCCATTATATTTACTGAATAAAATAAGGCATTTTCAAAATGAATGAAGTGGATCAGGAACGAATGCCAAGATGTATTATTTAGTAAGAAAAAAACAACATGTGGGATGTAACGTAGAGCATGATCCAGCTCCCTTTTTTTGATAAATTTAAAAAAGAATGTATACATACATACATATGCTTTTTCTGGAAGGATGGATAAAAAAACTATCAATAAATAATAGTTGTTACCATTAGGAAGAGCAGGAACAGAAGTTATTTTATACTTTATAAATTTATGCTTTATAAACTTATACTTTCATGTTTAAAATTTCAAACCTTGTACGTGGATTACTATTCTAATGTTATTGTTATTTATATAAACAGGAGGATCTGGGCAATGAGAACGTGGGCCATTTAATGATTTCTTCTCTGTACTTCTCCATGCTTAAAACCACATTAAAACTTATTTTTAAAACATGTTTTCAGGGCCTGGGCTGGCAGCCTAGTGGTTAAGATCACATGTGCTCCCCTTCAGTGGCCCAGGGTTTGCAAGCTTGGATCCCGAGTACAGACCTAGCGCTGCTCATCAAGCCACGCTGTGGCAGCATCCCACATAAAATAGAGGAAGATTGGCACAGATGTTAGCTCAGTGACACTCTTCCTCACCAAAAAAACTAACAAAATATGTTTCCAGAGAGATTTCCTTCCTTCTTAAAAGAACAAGGGTCCTCTCACCTTATAGACTTTTGGTTTAGGGAAAATTCACAAAACAGTACTATATGGACAGGGAACAGAATCTGAGCAACAGTGTAACTGAATCCAGTTTGGGGGACAGACTTATTTTTTCTTTTTCAATTATAGTAATAAATCAAGCAGGACTGCCAAGTAGTGCCAGTTAAGTTCAATTGGTGGTGGCTGCCCGGAGTGCTGTTGAGAAGAACCCAGAGGCCATTTCCTGGCTTAGCTGTGGTTGGTTGAGCCATGGCTGCCCGGGGTGTGTGGGTGGGGAGTCTGGAGAGCAAGCTTCCCGTGGGTGGGTGGCACCAAGGGACAAGTTCTCCCCAGGTTTGTTCCGTCCTCCCCACAACCCCCAGCGTGCTGGCACATCACAATGTGCTCCCCACAATGTTCCAACATCCCAGGGGGGAACAAGGTTTAATGTAAACGTGAGAGAACACGAAACCTGCTGGTGCATGAAATTAGCAGTGAACACTGGGAAATACAAGTCACAGCTCTGTGTGCCCTGGGACAGGGTGAAAGTCACAATCATTTCATCAGAATAGGGGCTAACACCAGAGAAAAATGGAGTGAAAACTAATCCAAAGGACCATTACACCACCCTTTCAGATGGTGGCCCTGTCACCCCTCAGCCTTAGTGAGCTTCTGGGGCTAAAGAGACAGAACTAGGGCGCTGTGCAGTTTCATCTTCAGGGTCTCAAGGTCTTTGTGAGGTGCCGGGGTAGCCCCCTTTGAGGAAGTGACATCTGAACTGATTATCAAGTGATAGGCAGGAGCCAGCCAGTGATACCCCAGCTGCTGCATCAGGTCGGGGCTGAGTCTCTCGGAGCACGGTGGGGTTTTTCAGGTGCTTACAGTTAGACCATGTCACTTCTGGCCTGGCATGTCTGCCAAGGTTTAACTAACGAGGGGCAAAGAGGCCTTTTCCCAAAAGGGGCTCCTTGGACTTCCCTGAGGTTGGTCTTCAACAATCCTGGTGGAGTACGTGGCTGTCTGGGCCATGAAGGTGCTTCTTGCACAAAGTCTGCTGCCAGCTTCGGACACCCGGACTCGGTGCTTAAAATAGCAGCATTGAACGGTCTGCTTGTTCTGGGTCTCCCAGAGCTGCAATTAGATGACACTGAGGGGTCAGGGAGCCCTGGGCGGGGGGTTAGAGGCTTATAGTCAATTTGATTTAGTATTTAAACTCTTTCTTGTTTGTTTTTGTTTCTCAGTACGAATGCCAAAGTATGGAGAAATTGCTCTCCTTTCAAAATGGGCAGATCAAGGGCATGACCAAACAAGGTGTTTTGATTTTTCTACTGGTGATGCTACCCTCTCCCTTCCCCAGAATGCTAAAGACAATCTTTCAGTGACCCTGCCTTGATAAATCATGATCTGTCCCTTAGCACTGGGTGAGGCTGGGATCTCTGGGGAGTGTAAACAACAGGCTGGAGTGGGTGGGTCGGGCAAAGGCTAGAAATGTGATTCTGGACACACCTTCGTTCATTTTTTTTTTGTTTTTAACAAATACAGTATATTTATGATATGCCTGCCAGAAACAAAGATGCAGTCCTTGTCCTCAAGAACTGGGGGAAGTTGGGTCTGTTAAAAAACTCAGTCTGTCTTTGTCTTACTCCTTCTATTTCTTTCATTGAACCTTGTCTGTGGCAATCCTGTTAATGGCAGGATTAATAGGCAAAACCTATTAAATGTTTAAATTAGTTTAAAAATTGATCCTTTAGTGCATAAATAATTGAATGAAATTACCTGGATCCTATTCTCACAAAGAAGAGAACTTAAACAGTCTAATGTGAGTGATTTTGCGTGTTGTGCTTCAGCACTGCCTCCGTCTTCATCACTGGATCCTTTTGAGCACCACCTAGTCATGTCCTTCACCAGATTGCGGTTTTCTTAATTAATTTCTTAATCTACTTCACGGCGGTTCAAATTACCATAGACTGACAGGATTGAGGCCTCCACAAATGAAATTACATTTGGCTTTAAAGAAACAAGGCTATGAGGAAATAAACTTTTTAATCATCCTGAAAAGATGGCTCAGAGGACTGGTATTGCAAAGAACTGTATGAGTTTATGCAAAAGATAATGCTCCTTTTAAAAGAAGTGTATATATAGTTCACACAAAAACTTGTACACGAACGTTCATAGCAGCATTATTCGTAATAGCCAAAAAGCGGAAATGACCAAAATGTCCATCAACTGATGAGTGGACAAACAAAGTGTGGTATAGCCATACCATGGAATATTCAACAATAAAGAGAAGTGAAGTATGGATACATATGCTATAATATAGATGAACCTTGAAAACATTATGCTAACAGAAAGAAGCCAGACACAAATGGTTACATATTGTGTGATTCTATTTATATGAAATGTCCAGAATAGGCAAATCTATAGAGACAGAAAGTTGATTAATGGTTGCCAGGAGCTGGGGAGCAGGGGGCAGGGGGCAGGGAATGGGGAGTGACAGTTTAATGAGAGCACAGCTTCCTTTTGGGGTGATGAAAATGTTTTGGAACCAGATAGAGGTGATGGTTGCACAACATAATGAAGGTACTAAATGCCACTGAATTGCACACTTTTAAATAGTTAATTTCATGTTATGTGAATCTTATCTCAATTTAAAAAAAGAAATTAAGTGCAGACACATGCTAAAATATGGATAAACTTTGAAGACACTGTGCTAAGTGAAAGAAGCCAGACACAAAAGGCCACATGTTGTGTGATTCCGTGTATATGAAATGTCCAGAACAGGCATCTATACTGACAAAAAGCAGATTAGTGGTTACCTGGGGCTGAGGAGGTTGGGAGGAAATGGGGAGTGACTGCTCATGGATACAGGGTTTCTTTTGGGGGTGATGAAAATGTTCTAAAATTGATTGTGGCACACTGTAAATTACTGAAAACCACTGAATATTTTAAATGGATGAATTGTATGGTATGAGAGTTATATGTCAATAAAGCTGTTACATAAAGATATGTATACACTGAAGCTTTTGAAAAACGGAATCATTTCAGGGACCGGTAGGGCAGCTTGCTATCTGCCTTCTGATGACTCCTATCTCCTTGGTTTATCTAATTTGTATGTTGAGGATTTGCAAATTGAGTTTTCTAAAAAACAGGACTCACAACAAACATGAATAGATGAGTGAAAAAACAATCAGGGATCCAGAAATAAGCACACGTCCAAAGAAGATTTTGTAGATGAGAAAGGAGACTTTATTTTATTATTTTTTTAATTAATTTTTTTAAATTATTTTACTGAGGTCATGTTGGTTTATAACATTGTGTAATTTCAGGTGTATGTTATTATATATCAGTTTCCGTATAGACTGCCAACTTGCTCACCTCCAATAGTCTAGTTTTTATCTGTCACCATACTTTTGTGCCCCTTTACCCCTTTCTCCATCTTTCCACCCTCTTCCCCTCAGGTAACGACTAATCTGCAAAGGAGATTTTTTTTTTTGAGGAAGATTAGCCCTGAGCTAACATCTGCCACCAATCCTCCTCTTTTTTGCTGAGGAAGACTGGCCCTGAGCTAACATCCGTGCCCATCTTCCTCTGTTTTATATGTGGGATGCCTGCCACAGCATGGCTTGACAAGCAGTGCATATGTTTGCATCTGGGATCCGAACCAGCGAACCCCAGGCTGCTGAAGTGGAACATGAGAACTTAACTGCTGCACCACTGGACCAGCCCCTAAAGGAAACTTTTTAAATTATTCAACAAATGGTATGAGATCTAGCTAGCCATTAAAAAAAAAAGCTAGACTCCTACCATATTCCTTACCCCAAAATAAACCAAATTTGATGAAATATGTTCATGTAAAAAAGAAAACCGTAAAAGTACTAGAAGAAAATATAGGTGAATGTTTTCATGATCTTAGGGGTGAGGAAGATCTTCCTAAATTAAAGCCAGAAGTCACTACAAAAAAAAAGAGACATAGATTTGACTACATTAAAAAAAAATGCAAGAAACTTCACTGAAGCAAATATTCTTTCTCTCTCCTCTCCTCTGTTTACCTACTCTACCCAAATTTGATCAATCCTTCGGGATAAAGCCAAAATTACCCTCCCCTGTGGCATCTTTCCCAATCATTCCAGCTCCTATGATCATTTCTTCCTTTCTGAACTTCTGTTGAACTCGATCAAAAATAAATGGATGGAAATTGGAGGTGGATGGATTGTATTTTACTGTCAACTCCAGACAACTGGCATGACTACTCAGAGCTCTGTGTGGAGAAGAATTTTTAGCTGCATGTGACCTCAGTGGGAGTGTTGTGACGGCTTCCTGCAGCCTGTCCTGGGCACGGGATAGGGAGCATGAGTCACATGCATTCCCGCTGCCTTTGTGCATCCCATGATAAGGACCTAAAGCCCAGGCGCCACGTCTTACACTTCTTGCTTTTCTTAATGGATATGTGTTCATGCTGTTACTGCTTTTATATACCATCAGAATCTCTCATGGAGCTATGCTCAAGAGTGCCCAACAAATACTGCAATAATACGGTAAAAAATATTATAAGAAAGAATATGATGGCATTTTGAAAATAGTGCTTTCCAGAAGCATAATGGTTCCCAGGAACAGAAAATATCCCCAAATAGACCTCTGGTTTATGGTGGGGGGCCAGGAGAGTGGTAGGGAGTGGAGGCAATGGAAATAGGCACATTTTCACTTTTTGTATTTAAACAAAACCTGTTTGCCTTCAAACTATACCCCTTGTGTGTAGGCTTTGTATGTAGGCAGAGAACGGAGGAGTTTTTTTTTAAGCAGAGAAAGCTACCCACGGAGTAAGAATTAAATATCTATTTACTGAATGAATGAATGCCATGGATAAATTAAAAGAACTGAAAACACTTCTCACATGACAAGGTATTCCACTGAGCTCAAGCATTGCTTGCCCCTGGCAAGAACCTAACAAACGTCTGTATTAAGCCCAACTCCAGGTTAACACGGTGGCAGAGACTCAGTTGGGATGTCCTCCCACGGCTGAACAAGGCTCTCTCCCTGTCTCCTCCATTCTCTTGGCTGATTGAAACTCATTCTGACTCATTCTAGCACTGCACCCCTTTTACCCAGCCTCAGAACTGCTTTCTACAGTGATGCTAATCTCATCTCAGCACACAAGGACGTACCCGCGGAAAGCCCAGGCCAAGAAAACTCTGAGTCTCAGCGGCTGGAAAGTCTGTGTCACCAGAAGTATCACTAGAGAGTCATCCCTTCCGCTCACTGCGATTTTGAAGATGCAGGGAACACGCGTAGAGGCACGTGACCGTTCCTGGTATTTGCAGTTTGCAAAGTACTTTTACATACACTGTCCCCTTTAGTTGATCTTCAGGACGTAAAAGACTAGCCCAGAGACCCACACCCTTTTCCTTGAAGTCGATCTGCTTTAGAAGAGCGGTTTTTGCCAAAGTTCATCTGAAAGGCCTTTCCTGCTGGCAAGAGACACTTCTCTCCCTTCCCCAAGAAGGAAGTCTGGTCTCCGGGTGGGAGGAAAGCTTATCCTTAGGCAGCTGCTAGGTTGGGAAGACAGGGCTATGCCCTGGGCAGTGATGTCTGTGTTTTGGAAGGGAACAGGGAGTGACATTTCTAGGCTACAAGCCTCTTCTGGGAGAGCTGGGGGCAGATCTATTTTTAGATGTGTTCTCCGCCACGCGTGAAGAACTCAAAAGGTAACCAAGCACCTGGCGGGTTTCCTGTGGGGAAAGTTGTTAAGGGCTGAAGAGCTTGTGTGTGTTCTGAGTCACAAAGTTTGACTTCATCAATCTGATGCAGAGACAGCATGATGGCCTCAACTTTTTTTCTGAGTTATTATTTGACTGCAGGATGATGGCACACTTGGGGATGGCACAAATCCTCAAATCATAAAAGGCTAGGCCACAGATTCATGGAGAACAGGAGGCCAGGGTAATGTGTGTTAAGCCAAAGTGGTAGACTGTATGGTTCAAGGATGGAGGGAACCTTGTGTTAGGTATCAGCTCTGCCACTTCCTGGCTGTGTGATCACGGGCACGTGACTTAACCTCTGAGCTGTTTCCTCATCTGTAAAGTGAAGGATCAAACCAAATGATTTCTAAAGCCCTTTTAGCCCTAATCCTCTATGACACACACACAGAGTCAAGATAATTAACCTCCATGCAACTTGTTCCCTCATCCACAGAATAGAGATAGAATAGACTTTATCTCATGTGTTTATTGTGAGATAATAATATATACAGTCCCCAGCATAAAGTAAGTACTTAACACATGTGAGTTATTAAAGTAGTGTTCTCGGGGCCGTTGTATCAGAGGCACCTTTGTTAGGGAAGTGAACAATAAAAAACGTGCCTTAAAACTTTTTAAAGTGGAAAACATCAGTGGGAATTTAAGCTGGTGTTCTGGATGACCTGTAGACTAAGCATACTGACCGTGTTTGCTTAGGGAGTGACAGTGGCTTAACAGGTAAAGACAAGACAGGGCAAGAGGATGTTTGTTTGGTGTGTCAAGAGCCAAGAACACAGCTTCCCTTCAGGCACCAAGGGGGTGGCCAGTTATACCATTTAAAATTGAAATCTGTGGTTTTGGGACCTGTTTGGTCACCATCAACTCTGGAAAGGCTGTGTTCCCAGGGTGCATCCCACCTCATCCCACTACCTTATTATCGCCCTGCTGACTCCAGGGAAGGAATTGGCATAGAAGGAGACTTGTCTTTCCCCATCTTTGGGCTTTAGTTACTGAAAACATTGTGATGAGGGAGAACCCCACACAGGAATAACTTTAGAAAGGAGTTCCTGAATAATTTGGCCAGGATTTCAACACTGCTTAAAAACTAAGGTATTATTTCTTTGTCTTTGCGTAATAGTATTTATTTATTTATTTTTTTGAGGAAGATTAGCCCTGAGCTAACATCTGCCTCCAGTCGTCCTCTTTTTACTGAGGAAGACTGGCCTTGAGCTAACATCCGTGCCCATCTTCCTCTGTTTTATGTGGGACGCCTTCCACAGCATGGGTTGACAAGCCGTGTGTAGGTCCGCACCAGGGATCCCAACCGGCAAACCCTAGGTCACCAAAGCAGAAGGTGCTAACATAACCACTGCGCCGCCAGGCTGGCCCCTCGTAATCATATTTAGAACTAGAGATCCTCTCTTGTACTTTGTCTGAGGTCTGCTCTAAGTCACCCAGGCAGAGTTCCCCGAAGACCTGTAGGAACCAGCATGCATGCCCACAAGCTGCTGCTGAGTTTAAGGCAACATCATTCTTCCAGTGGGGCCCCCTGTGGGTGGCTTCCCTTTTGTGTCATAATTAGCGCATATTGTTTCTCCCCTGACACACCACAGGCAATGCAGAGCTCCTAGCTTTAGTATTTCCCTTGTGTACACATGTTTCTTATGATACTCCCTAAACACAGTAAGAAAACTCCCAGCCTGGGAAGCGTGAGAAACCCTTTTCTTACCTCACGAATCAGCCTGAGAGTTGGAGAATTAAACACTTTCCCTACTCCCTTTGTTCCTGTTTTTAAGGCCCTGAGTTAATGCAATTGGTTGGTACATTGTGTCTGAAAATGAAGATCAGACACTTAATTTCCTTGTGGACACTTTGCTGTTACTCATTCCTTCACTACCCACAACACCCCTAAATATATTGTGAGCTCTTTGTCAGAGGAGAGATTGCTCAAAGATTTTATGGGGTCACTTCCTATGGTTGCAAAGGTTGTGTATTGCCCAAATGCAGGGTGGGGGGGTGGGGGGGTGTCATTTGCATAGACAACAGTGGGATGGCTATCCCTGGAATGGAGCAGTGCACAATTTGTACAATCAAATGTGGCAGTGAAAACATGCACCAGCCATTGCATCACTCCTGGTAGGGGGGATTCCCAAAACTTACAGCGTACATTCTCTTTGGGCCAGAGGGATCAGTTTAGCATCTATACAATTAAATGTTAGTGAGGACTCTTGGAAGAAATTCTCTGTTGGTCTTGGTATCTTCTTTTGTTTTGTTTAGCTCAGGTTCACTATCAGTTGTATCACCAATCAGGTCTCCACTTTAATTGGATGCCAAATTTATGGTGCACTTGTAATGTGTATAATTTAGCCTCATTCCTGATGGTATTTCAATCCTAAAGGGCTTACTGTGTGTCAGGCTCTGTTCAGATGGAGACAACAGTAAATACGAAGGCAAAGTCTATTTCACATTACTACTCTTGTTTTGCTTTTTGTTTCTCATCTACTTCTTCTTTATTTTGGTGAGGAAGATTGGCCCTGAGCTAACATCTGTTGCCAATCTTCCTCTTTTTGCTTGAGGAAAATCGTCACTGAGCTAACGTCTGTGCCAATCTTCCTCTACTTTTTGTATGTGGAATGCTGCCACATGGTTTGATGAGCGGTGGGTGGGTCTGTGCCTGGGATCCAAAGCTGTGAACCCTGGGCTGCTGAAGCAGAATGCACAAACTCAACCACTACACGACCGGGCCAGCCCCTTTCATCTACTTCTAATCTATGATTTCTTGCTATACTGTAACCACTTAAATCCTTTTTGGATCAAGACAGTGAATAAAATAAGTAAATACTATAAACATATCTGTACCTAATAATAAAGCACTAAAACATATAAAGCAAAACTGACATAATTCAAGGGATAAATAGACAATTCAACAGTAGTGGTTGGAGGGTTCAACAAACCACTTTTAATAATGGCTATAACAACTAGACAGAAGATCAACAAGGAAATAGAAGGCTGGAGCTACACTATAAGCCAACCAGGTCTAATAGATACCTGTAGAACACTCCACCCAACAACAGCAGAATATATTTTCTTCTCCAGTGGACATGGAACATTCTAAAGGACAGACCATATGCTAGGGGATAAAGCAAACCTCAATAAATTTAAAAGAATTGAAACAATGCAAAGTATGTTCTCCAACCACAATGGAATGAAATTAGCAATCAATAACAGAAGGAAATTTGGGAAATGAACAGACATGTGGAAATTAAACCACACACTGTTAAATAACCAATGAGTCCAAGAAATCACAAGGGGAATTAGAAAATACTTTGAGATGAATGAAAATAAAGACATAATACACCAAAACTTATGATATGTTAACTAAAATAAGTAAATAACCACCCTTAGCATTTCCGAATTTCATTTTGGAAAATAAATGAGAAACTATTCTTTCATAGTTTCAGGTTTTGGGCAGAAAGCCACAGTGCTTGCCCATATTGGTGCTAAATTAATATTTGTTGAATAAATGAATCACTTGTGTCCCAGTGTCAAGAAGGTAAACCAAGGAGTCAGGAGTCTCATGTTGGATTCCTGCTTGACAAATCCTTTTCCTCTGACTTACTTTTTTCACAAGCTATTTATATTTTAAGATGTTTTATAGATTCCCACCCTCCTCTCTCCCTTTCCTCTGCATTAGGCCCTTTGCATTACTCTGGGGTTTAAACTTCCTACTCAAGCTCTTAACATATAAACTTTTTTTGTCCTGCTATGAAGCTAGGGGTTGGCGAACTGCTGCCTGGAGGCCAAATCCAGCCCACAGTTGTTTTTGTATGACCTGAGAGTTAAGAATTGTGTTTACTTTTTTTTTTTTGTTGTTGAGGAAGACTCTCCCCTGACCTAAAATCTGTCACCAACTACATGTTTCAGTTGGAGCCCTATAAAGATTAGCTGGAGACATTTAAGACCTGAAATGAGACTTTAGACCAACGAAGCTTTGTTTTGAATTGAACAAACCCTTCTTGGTTACTCACTGAGCTCGGCACTGCTTAGGATAGGCCTCCGGTGGATGTGAAAGAGAAAAGACCACATCTATCCTGTAGGAGATTTTTATCTAAATTGCGGGGGGAACGGGAAACAGACGTGAGCTGTGCTCTTGCTTGTCCATGATATTTCTCTTCTCTCTCAGGATGGATGATTCAGAGTCAGCAATTCACATAAAAAGTATTGCACATGGAAAGTATTACTGTTATTCTGTGGGGAAATAAGTTTCTAAGTGCAGCAATCTTAAATTAATAACTTTCTCTGTGGAAACTCTCTTGACAACATCTTGAGATGAAGCCAGAGTGCAATTTTTATGGCCTTGGATTATCTTCTCTGTCTGCTTGGCTTGCAGCAGCCATGGATCCATGAGTCAGAAATTCAGAGTTTTCCCCTTCCCTGTACAATTTGCTTGCCAACTGGAGACCTTATACAGCGGTGACTCAATTTCTCAATTCCCCAATTTACCCATCCATTGAATCAACATAAATTATCCCAATTTACTTATTAAAGGCTTTGGGGAACTCAGAGAAAGAGAAGACCAAGTCTTTTCTGTTAACACAAAACATTTTGGTTCAAGATATCAGAAAAGGAAGAGGAAAGAGAGATTGGAAGCTGGAGATCACCTTTTTTTGTTTCGAGAGCAAATATTCCTGTGAGAAAGCCCTGTGTTTATATTATGATAAATATTTATGTCACATGCAGGGGATGTACAGCTATTGAGGGAGAAAGTAATTTAGGAAAGAAAAATGGGAAGAGTAGCAACTTCTTTTCCATAAAAGCCGCCGTGCTGCAGACACGCATAAAGATGGCAGCTGTTGCGCCAATAGCCATATGTGGAAGCACAGAAATCTTTTTTATTCCTTCTTACGTGTAAGTTTAGAAATTCTGGGCAAAGAAGTCTGGCTTTCTGCTTTCCATTGATGAGATCTAAAAAATTTTCAAATTAGACTTTTTTCCCCTTACGTAAGACCATAAGGTAGGACATTATGTTTGGAAGGATTCACTGTACCTTATTACATTTAAAGGTTGTTTTTCTGGATTAAAAACGACTGAGGGACACAGGAAGGAACCTACCACTTTGAGACTCCCATATTAGCATGTTGCTGGGTTTGTTCACTCTCCCAGAGGGTAAATATGTGAAGCTAGCGCTTGGAAATAGGGACAGACATGTAGGAGTTTGGATACTGGTCGAGAACTCAAAGTGAGGAAGATGAATACCTAGAATGTTTGTTGACTACAGTTGGCTCCTATATATAGAAACCTCAGGGTAGGTTCAAAGCACAGCTATGCTTTAAAATATGTAGTGAACTAAACTTGAAAATTAGAAGCTAAAACAATAATCATATTAATGCCAACCCTAGCCTACCAACTTGGAAAGGCAATCAAGAAGAAATGGGAATTGCAACAAGCTTCCAAGATTAAGTTTTTTCCTATGTTGGACATGTGGGTAGAAACAAGTCCAGATGGCTGGGTGTGATAGAAGGAAACAGCAGATCTCAAATGCCTGCTCGATAGCTATGCTGTGCTGGATGCTATGGGAGATATCAAAATATTTAAAAGACAAATACTCTCATCTCCACAAAGTTTATAATTTAGTTGCATGATAATGGTTAAGAAAGCTGGCCTAATGGGCTTACGTGCATGCATATTATTTGATTTCTAGTCTTCTGTGTTTAGAGCTGTAATATTTTAATGATTTTGCTTCATAGTTAACGGAACATGAACACATCTTTGGTAGTTTGTGTGTGAGAGATGCTAGTTAAAGTGGCAGTTTTCTTTTGTTTAAAGATATTTTCTGAATGTAGTTAATTTAGAGCATCTGTTGAATAAAACTTCCAAAATGATTGTTCTTTTAAAAATGTTCTCTTGTACCCCCTTTCTAGGTGAATCAATAGACATTCCTGACTGAATAAGTAGGGTAAACTAAATAACATACTATCCTAGGAAAACTGGACAGTTTAACCAACTTTATTTTAGAAATGAGACCTTTAAAAAAACAGCAGTGCTTAAAAGAAAATACAATTTTAAATATTTTCTTGAGCCCATAGAATGAATTTTCTAAAAAATAAGGTCATAGCAGTCTAATTAACTTGAAAATTCATATGCATCAGAAAATTTATAAAAATTTAAATGAAAAAATTTCTATATTTTTCCAGTTTTAGTGGGAAATTTACACTATTGTGGTTGATGCTTATGTGAATTTGAACTCTTGTTGACTGATTCTTTTTCCCTTGATCCTGACTTTAAGGGGAATGGATGAAGTTATCAAGCTAAGTGAAGTTGTATATTATGAAGTCACATGGCTTCTGGACAGTATTATATTTCGGTTGCATTGCTTCATTCCATTCCATTTCATAAAATGTCTAGGGAAATGTGTTTGATAAAATTTTCGAACAAATGTTGGAAATTACTGATGGAGTGCCTGAGAATTTAAGCCACACATAAAGTATGCAAGTAAAGATTAAGTCCTTACTGTCACCTATATAAAGGTGCAAGGGTCCTACCAAATGTCTTAGAATTTTGGGTCAATTCTACAAAGAAGACTTTACCTATCTTGAGATTTTCATGTTTATTACTCTTATAATCAAAATTCCAACATTAAAAAAAAAAAAGAAAGCTGGCCTAATGGGCCTACATACCAGCATTACCCCTTGCTAGCTCTATCTTCTTGGGTAAAATATTTAACATCTTGAGGCATTGTGAAACATTGATAATTATCTCCTATTTGGCAGTTAAGCCTGCCTGCTTTCAATTCTTCCAGACGCAAGCTCTTCCCTCAACGCCTTTGCACAGGTTCCTGCTACCTGGAAAGCTCTTAGCAATGGCTAAATCTTTGAAGTTCGGCCTTTCATGTCACCTTCTCAGGGAGCTTTGGTTCAGGAACTATCGTGTCTGTACCCACAGATGAGGCTGTTAAAATAGTCAAGGACTGCATAAAACTGAGGCTGCTATTATTAACCACCTTACATAGGCTTTGAGATGTAAGGAGTTCTCGAGGATTTAGGGTCAGCAAATTTTTTTCTGTAAAGGGCTAAGACAGCCAGTGATTTAGAGTTTGCAGGCCATACTAAAGAAACGGGAGCAGCTGTGTTCCAATAAAGCAATTTATGAACCCTGAAATGTGAATTTCATATACTGTGCACGGTCACTGGACCGCATTTGGCCTCTGCCCTGTCGTTGACTGACCCCTGATCTCTCAGGAAGATGAGAAAGGAGTGGATGAGAACCGAGACTGCAGCCAGGCACCAGGGATGAGACCTCTGCTGTCAGGACCGCAGCCGCCTTCTCAACGACCTCGCCAGTGGGGCCGGGGCCGCAGTGTCAGGGTGTGTGACGAGGTTTAGATGAGAACACGGAGGGCAAGCTCAGGGCTTGGGACCAGAAGCGCGTGGCCAGCGTCGCCCTCTGTGCGGTGGCCTGTGGGGAGCTCGTCACTCGCGGAACGGAGTCCGACGCCTCGGCCTCGGGGGCGCGGGAGGAGGGGCGGCGCGGGCCCCACCCCGGCGGCGGCGGCGGCGGCGGCGCGGGGCGAGGGCGGCGGCCGGGCGGGCGGTGCGAGTCGGGGGCGGGGCGGCGGCGCAGCGGCGTCGTCGGCGTGCCCGCCTCCTCCCCAGGGGCCGTGTAGGAGCCTCCGCGGCGGCGGCGCTCACAGCCCGAGGAGAGCGGCTCGCCTGGCAGCGGCGGCGGCCATCGAGACCCACCGAGGCGCGTCCCCCGCGGCTCCCAGCGCTCCCAGGCCGCGGCGCCGCGTCCCTCGCGCTCGCTCGCCCGCCCGCCCTCCTTCCCTGCGGCCGGCTGCGCCATGGCGTTGGCGTTGGCGGCGCTGGCGGCGGTGGAGCCGGCCTGCGGCAGCCGGTACCAGCAGGTGAGCCGCGCCGAGTCCTGCCCCGGCCCCCGGCCCTCCCCGCCGGCCGCCTCAGGCCTTTCCGGCCCAGCCTGCGGCCCACTCGACGCCGCGGCTCGGCAGGCCGCGCTGGGCCTGGGCGGGCCGGGCGGGCCCCGGGCTGCGACTCGAGGCCGCCGCGGGCCGGGCCCAGCCCTCCGCGACCCGGGGCGGGACCGGCCGGCCGCGAAGCCTCCCCCGACCGCGTTCCTGAGTTTCCCGCGGCGGGCGGGTCCCCGAGTCAGAACCGCGACCCTCAGTCGGCGTCGACCTGGGGGCATTCGTTTATCCTTTTTCCGTCTTTGGTTTGATGTTACTGGAGAGGGAAAAAAAAAAAAAAAAAAAAAAGGCAAGCATGAAATGGAAAAGGAAACGGGGCGGAGAGAAAAGATTACAATCGCTGCTGCTGCCGCCGACAGCTCCCCGCAGCGAGATGCAATTACTCAGGGTTTCAGAGCCTGGTCTGTTTGTCGGAACCCATCCGCCCCGCCTCCGATTTCAGACAAAATCACAAATGAGGCGAGAGACTGGAGACCGCGGTTTGCAGTAAATTCGGAAAAGGCTATCCTTAACAGTGGTGCTGCCCCAAAATGTCGAATTCCGTTGAAGGCTGCAGGGCGTGTGCCTGGGTGTGTTTTAAAGCTTGAGAATGACGTTTAAAGGGATTTAATAACATGGCTGGGCAGGAAATGTATAGGGAACGGTGGGGTCATTATCTCGGCTATGCTTTATAAATTGAGGCCCTAGGGAAAAGAGCTGCTTGTTTCGCTCGCCACTGTCTGTAGCCGGGTTTCCCTCGGAAATTCGGAGGGACATGGTGTAGGATTGTTAGGGGTATTTAATGTCCCACATCGTAATTGTGGGAATTGAGCCGGGTAGTTAGTGATCAACACTGGACTCAGTCAACGTTGGAACCGCAAGTAACTGCTTAGGTTTTGCCGTGTTTCAAAATGCTTTCAGTATAATTTGCGTGCAAATGTCAATCGTCCTTATACGAAATTAAATGTCGTATCATACGTGATCTACAGTTTTATATTTTAGAAGTAAGGAAAGCCAATACGATTAAAACATCTAGATTAACCCTGGTGCGCCCAGGTACTGGTTTGTTTTCCTGTCATCAGCTGTGTGTTGTAATTTCCTCCTTCCTCCGGCCGGACTCCTGAAATGACTCTGTTAAGAATTTAGCTTTTGGGTTTCATAAACACGCCCACATTGTCGCTATGCAGTCTAGTCGTTAGATCTCTCACAGCCTGGGGTCTGGCACATGCTTTTTTGTATGACCTTGGGCAAGGCTCTGGGTTCCTCCCTGCTTTATTGAAATACGAATGACAGGTGCCAGTGAACTGTCACCAAGGTGTTTGCAAATCACAGGTACCCCATAGTGTGATCTAATTCATTCTTTTCATCCTGCCTTGGATAAGGCAAACAAGCAAAAAGCTGTGGCTTTTCTTTGTACTGCCATCTTCTTGAGCTATTAGGTAATGCTGACATACTGCTAGAATACAAAAAATTTGGTCGAGTATCAAAATTATGTATTCCTTGGTGTAGTATTTAACAGCTTTAAATATTCAGAATGAAGATGTATGAGGGACAGGCCATCTTTTTTTTTTTTAAATCATTATTTTGAAGAAATAATCTTCCCAGGAAAATTGCAAAATATGAAAGCTAAAAAAACCCCTAAAAAGCACTACAACACCTATCACCCATAGATAACCAGAGTTAATATTTTAATGTATATCCTTGTAGACTTATAGCTATGTAAATATACACAAGTATAGATCAGTATAATGTGTACAGATAAGGAAACCTAATATTGATTGAGCATTTACTATGCACCGATCGGGATACTAAGTGCTTCACATCCATTATTTTGCTTAATCCTCGCAGAACCCCTATGAGGCAGGGTTTGGTATTACTGTATAGATGACAAAATCAACTCTCCAAGAGGCTCAGTAACTTGCTCAAGGTCATAGCTTCTAAGTAGTGATTACAAGGATAAATACACACTCACCTGCTTAAAACGCAGGCTCATGGTCCAAATATAGGCATATGCATTGGCAGATATATACACGTGCATATGTATTTGTTTATGCACCCATACATACATGTATAGGCACATCTTTGTACACGTACAATTCTATGGGCGCTTGATTGTACTTGCACGCACTTTGTGCCTATGAGCACATGTGTGTGTTTACAGACCCACATGTGCCCGTTTATGTCGCGTTCTCAGACATGTTCATTCACGGATTTGCATAAGGTATATTCATGCACTGTATGTACAAAGGTACACAATACAGCTATAAAATAAGATGGTTTCATATTTTAATGTCTGCATAGCATGTAATTGTATGACTGAACCATAATTTAATCAGTTGCCCATTGTTGGTCACTAAGGATATTTATAATTTTTTTCATTCACTGAAGTTTCTTTTACATACATCATCAGTTATTTCCTCGGTAAAAATTTCTAGATATGGAAATGCTTGGTCAGAGAATATACATATTTAAAAGGCTTTTGAAATATAGGATGTTGGTGAATTGTCCAGGCAACTTCATAGGAGCATGATACTCCTTGGTTGTCACCAAAGGCCATTCTGACTTCTGTTTGATCTGGTTAATCAAACTGAGCTGGTCCTCTAGCAAAGTAAATGTAACGGAAAACTGTATGATTCATTCATAAATGCAAACATATTTTTGCCTTTATGGTCTTTTTATTGGTAGTGCAATATGTGCACAACTTGAATTTGGCATCACATCGGACTACATAGAAAGGCTGGGCTCAGGTTCCCTGTGGCTTTATTTTTTTTCTCCTTTTTTGCATTTTGAAACAGATCGTGTGTCCAAACAGTCGGAAGCACTGTTTCAGAAAGGTCCAGGTAGGCCCAGTGTTGAGAAGCTTGTTAACGTGTTGCTCTCTCTGAGGACATTGATTCCTGTTCATCAGTTCTTGCCTCACTGGAATGGATTTTTACCTGTATCATGAATTTTGCCAAGTATTTCCTGAAATGTTTTGAGGTATTTGAATTTGAGTCCAATATAAGTGGGCAACAATGACACTGCCACATAGGCTGAAAAGAAGACGGCAGTGTGTTTAGCTTTAGACTTGACGCGTTGCCTGCTACAGAAGTTGCCCACTTGTGAGCATCGCTAATAAGTTTGTATTGTAGTCTGACGACAGTGTAGAACAGCTTTGGGAATGACGCCTTTTTGGGTGAGCTCTCAGAATTGTGGAGGAAGACTTTGATAGATCAGGGAAAGAATTTCGTCTCTGGCAGGTTAAACCATATTCATGTTCAGGTATTAGATGAAGTCACAATCCTTGAGGAGGGGGCATGTGGTTTTATGTTTTTAGTTTTAAAAGTCATTATAATTATATCGTGGAATGCCCCTCAGAATGTTATGTCAAGAGGCTGGCCCCATGGCCGAGTGGTTAAGTTCGCTCACTCCACTTCCGCCGCCCAGGATTTTGCAGGTTCAGATCCTGGGCACAGACGTGGCACCGCTCATCAGGCCATGCTGAGGCGGCCTCCCACATAGCACAGCCATGAAGGACCTACAACTAGAGTATGCAACTGTGTACTGGGGGGCTTTGGGGAGAAGAAGGAGGAAGAAGAAAAAAAAGATGTTAGCTCAGGTGCCATTCTTTAAAGAAGAAAAAATAACGTTAAGGCAGGATTTTAAGATTATTTTGCTGTATTTGTGGCCTGTATGGCCAATGATCAAGGAAAACTTTCATAAAAATTTTGAGTAGATGGGTAGAATTATTTAAAAAAAAAATGTTTAAAAATTATCATAAAAACAGTACCATTTTACCATTATATATTTACCAAATATATTATCATTTTAACCATTTTTAAGCGTACAGTAAGTTCAGGGGCATTAAGTACATTCACATTGTTGGGCAGCCATCACCGCCATCCGTTTCCAGAACTTTTTCATCTTCCCTAACTGAAACTCCGCACCCATTAAACAGTAACTGCCTATTTCCTCCTTCCTCAGCCCCTGACAGCCACCATTCTACTTTCTGTCTATGAATTTAACTGCTCTAGGTAACTCATATAAGTGGAATCATACAGTATTTGTCTTTTTGTGACTGGCTTATTTCACTTAGCATGATGTCCTCAAGGTTCATCCATATTGTATCATGTGTCAGAATTTCCTTCTGTTTTAATACAACAGTATTCCATTGTATGTGTACACCATATTTTGTTTATCCATTCATCTATAGATGAACACAGGGGGCACTTCCACCTTTTGTCCATTGTGAATAGTGCTGCTGTGAACATGGGTATACAAGTAGCTTTTGAGTCCTCACTTTCGGTTCTTTTGGGTATATACCCAGAAATGGAATTTCTGGTTCATATGGTAATGCTATTTTTAATTTTTTGAGGAACTGCCATACTGTTTTCCATAGCAACGCACCATTTTACATTCTTACCAGCAATGCATAAGGGTTCCAGTTTTTTCACATCCTCATCAACATTTGTTATTTTCTGGGTTTTTTGGTTTGTTTTTTTAATAAAATCATCCTGATGGATGTGAAGTGGTATCGCATTGTGGTTTTGGTTTGCATTTCCCTAATGATTCGTGATATTGAGCATCTTTTTATGTGCTTATTGGACATTTTTTTGTCTTCTTTGGAGAAATGTATATTCAAGTCTTTGGCCCATTTTTGAATTGGATTGTTTGCTTTTTGTTGCTGAGTTGTAGGAGTAGAGTAATTTTTTTTTTAAATTTTTTTCCTTTTTTCCCCAAAGCCCCCCAGTACATAGTTGTATATTCCTCGTTGTGGGTCCTTCTAGTTGTGGCATGTGGGACGCCGCCTCAGCGTGGTTTAATGAGCAGTGCCATTTCCGCGCCCAGGATTCGAACCAACGAAACACTGGGCCGCCTGCAGCGGAGCATGTGAACTTAACCACTCGGCCACGGGGCCAGCCCCAGAGTAGAGTAATTTCTTAATAATATTTATTTACATTGTCAACTTTTTACTATGAAAATTTTAAACATACACAGAAATATAGTGTAATAAACTTTATGTACCCATCACTAAGCTTCAGCAATTGTCAACAAATGGCTACTCTTGTTTCATGTATACTCCCCACCATTATTTTGAAGCATATCTTAGAAATATCATTTCATCTGTAAATGTTTCTGTGTGTAACTCGAAAAGATAATGGTATTATGCTTTAAGCAGTTATTATTACATGAGAATTATACCATGAGAGTGCTTTTGTAATCAGTTATGAATATGGAAACAGGATTTGTGAGTGTCAGGAACTGCGTATCTGCAACTGTCCTTGGTATTTAGCTCACTCTTGGTGAACTGTGTATACTTTGTGTTGTTTTTGTAGCAGTGATGGATTCCTGTTGATCCATCCTTATTTGCTTGCCTAGTGCTACAGGTGACCACGTGTTTGGGGAGATTTGATTGGTTTACTCATTCTCTTTGCCCTGGAATCAGGTGTGAATAGAGACCAAGGGCCGGTTGAGGTGCTCTAGAAAACCCTGGCGTCTGAACTGATGCCACACTGGTTTGCCTGCACATAACTTGAAATTACTATATCCTAGACACCAATTATATTACATTACTTTACATTAGATTATATTATAAAATAAATCCTACCGTGAGTGATTTTCTATTTTTATTAATTAAAAAAAAGGAAGTCTTGAAGAGATTCAGGTGACATCTTCTGATTTATTTGTTCTTAGGCCTTTAAAATAATTACTTTCGTTTCTTAATAATTTATTCTTGTATTGTGTTTGAACAAATCCAGCTGTTAGTGGAACCATATTCTTGTAATAGTAGATGCTGCCCATTTAGATAAAGCAGTTTTAACACTTTAATTAGAGATTAATGCTGAAAATCAGCTTGATGGTCTTATGTTGTTTCTCATGTCATTTTTACCAGTATGCTAGGCAATTGGTAAATACCATGTATCAAATTTGCTGAGCTCTACATGCTCCAGTTGTAATTGCTTCTGGTGGCTGTGTAGATAGAGGTGCAGTGTGTGTTGTTGCTGTCACCAAGAGCAATAATGAAACCAGTGTTATCAGATGTCACTTAGCACATCCTACTGTTAAATTAGGCTGACTCATTTTTTCTGAATAACACAATTTACATTAAAAGTTCTAAATATTAGCTCTAAATACTGAGCAAGTTTAAGAACATTTCTAGTGAAATATTTTCTTACTGATTAAAGCAGTTCCTCTCACGTGTATATTTCTTAGCCCCCCCAGCAACGTAGTATAATCTTTGCCAGTTTTTCTTTTAAATTTGTGTATTGCAGTAATATCAGTAGTTAATCAGAGGCTTGAATATGATTTGGAGGTCTTTCTGGAGATTGGATCATTTATGAATAGAATTACAAACGTTTAGGGGGAGTAGTTTCTGTTTAATAACAGTTTCATTTTATTTATCATTCAATGCTTAAATGTGTCATTTAAAATTAAAATTTCTTGTTACACAGTAGTACACAGATATGTTCTTTGACTAGAGTCACACAGTAACTTTGTAAAGGAAAACTTGATTTTCCTTCCCTTTTTTTTTTTAAGATTTTATTTTTTCCTTTTTCACCCCAAAGCCCCCCGGTACCTAGTTGTGTACTCTTCGTTGTGGGTTCCTCTAGTTGTGGCATGTGGGACGCTGCCTCAGCGTGGTCTGACGTGCAGTGCCATGTCCGCGCCCAGGATTTGAACCGGCGAAACACTGGGCCGCCTGCAGCGGAGCGTGCGAACTTAACCACTCGGCCACGGGGCCAGCCCCTTTTTTTTTTTTTTTTTTAAGGAAGATTAGCCCTGAGCTAACTACTGCCAATCCTCCTCTTTTTGCTGAGGAAGCCTGGCCCTGAGCTAACATCCTTGCCTGTCTTCCTCTACTTTATATGTGGGACGCCTACCACAGCATGGTGTGCCAAGTGGTGCCGTGTCCACACCTGGGATCCGAACCGGCGAACCCTGGGCCACCGATAAGTGGAACGTGCGAACTTAGCCGCTGCGCCACCTGGCTGGCCCCCATTTTCCTTCCTTTCTAATCTCTCCCCAGAGGTGTAATTACTTCTCAATTTTGGTGTGCGTTCTTCAGGCTTTCTTTCTTATTTTTCCTTTGCTTTTTTTTTAAAAAAAAATTTAGATTTTTAACATTTTTAAATAAACTTTTTGTTTTGTAACATTTTTAGATGTTTAGAAACATTGAGAAGAGAGTACATTTTCCATTTACCCCAAACCCAGTTACCCCTGTTAACATCTTAGGTTAGTATGATACATTTATGACATTAATGAACCAGTATTGATACATTTTTCTTTACTAAAGTCTGTACTTTATTCAGATTTTCAGTTTTTAATCCAATGTCTTTTTTTCTGTTCCAGGATTCCGTACAGGTTTCCTCATTACATTCTGTCATCTTGTCTCCTTAGCCTCCTCTTGGCTGTGACAGTTTCTCAAATTTTCCTTGTTTTTGAAGACCTTGACAGTTTTGAGGAGTATTGGTCAGGTATTTGTAGAATGTCCCTCAGCTGAGATTTGTCTGATCCTTTTCTCATGATTAGATTGGGGTTGTGGGTTTGGGGGGAGGAAGAAACAGAAGTAAAGTGCCATTTTCATCACATCGTATCAAGAATACGTACTTTCAACTTGGCTTATCACTGCGGAGTTGACCCCGATCACCTGGCTGAAGTAGTGTTTGTGAGGTTTCTCTACTGGGAAGTTACTCCCCCCCGCCTGGCCCCCTCTTTTCATACTGTCGTCTTTGGAAGGAAGTCACTGTGTGCAGTCCACACTTAGGGATAGGGGCGTTATGCTTCACCATCTCATTGCGGGCAGAGTATTTATGTAAGTTACCTGGAATTTTTCTGCATGGGACACTTGTCTCTTCTCCATTAATTTATTTATTCAGTGATATCAGTATGAATTCATTTATTCTTCGGGTTATAATCCTATCCTGCTTTATTTTGTTGCTCAGATTGTTCCAGTTTTGGCCCTTGGGAACCGTTTCAGTTGGCACCTGTGTCCCTTTGACATAGTTCCATCATTGTGGTTTTTGTAAAGCACTTCCTTACTTTTTGGCTCCAGGCTCATGTATATTTCCTCTGCTGTCCTAGAATCAGCCGTTTCTCCAAGGAGCCCTGCTTGCTTTTATTGGAGAGTGATATTGGAACCAAGATTGTGCTCATTGCCGCTAGGGTGTCATCGCTTCTAGGCCTTCTGAGCTGACAGAGTAAAGAAATGTTTATGTGTACGTGTATATGTAAACATGTCCATATGTAACCATCTGTATCTGTATTAAACTAACCCACTCTAATCTGTTACTGCATGGATCACTCTAGCCTCCTCCCCCTGCTTATCTGTAAACTTGCACTCCAGCAGTGAAAAACCTGGCTCCACCACCCGCCGTCCACTTAGTTAATTCTTCAATTCTAATATACGTGTGTGGACTATACACGTATATCTAATATACAGCTGTCAGAGTTGTTAACCCGCATCCCTGTGGGAACGGTTTTATCTACTAGAGGGCAGGGCGTAGTACCATTTCTTTTGCCTTTAGTCTTATAGTCTCTACTCATTTCCATAGTTACTCAGGTACTCAGATCAGCACCTTTGCTCCCCAGCCTCTTCAGTGGGTTGTGTCATACTTTTATAATGTAGTTAGAATTGTTTTGTTACATTCCGCATACCATCCTGGGAACCGCCAGCCACCTAAATTTAAAAAAAATTTTGTGTATGTTCAATTTCACTCTTTGTGCTGTAAAGTTCTCTAGGTTTTGACAAATGCATGGCGTTTTTTTTTTCTTTTAAACATACTTTTTAAGAAAAATGGTAGGAGTGATTTCTCCTTTTTATTTTCCAAATTTTCTGTTAATGATCATGTTTTCCTTTTTTTAAAATTCCTTTAAAAGAACTTTCATTTGGAATAATTTCAAATTTATGGAAAGTTGCAGGAATAGTATAAAATAACAGCCATGTATTTATTGCCCAGATTCGCCTTAAACATTAAGGTTTGATTAACAATGAATACAATCCTATAAAAATTGAGAGTGCTGCAGGTAAAACCCAAGTCTCCTTAGCTACCACAGTCCTTATCTCTATAGAATTCAGTGCTTACTTTGCTCTTTACTTTGTTATTAAATTATTTTTAATTAATTTTGTCCTCATTAAGTTTAGATGCAATTTTATAGACCAGGTCATCAGAAATATAGTGAAGCTTTCATTTTAGCAGATTTATGTTATAGCATCCAAACCTTTTGTATAACTTTGTGTTAATAAGCAGTTTTCGAAGCATGTAACATAGACTTCAGTGCCTCAAAGGTTCACTTCGGGCGCTAGGTAGAGACTGATTCGGGAGAACGTAAAGGGACTTTATTAATTAAAACATCTGATCAGTAATTACCCAGCTTCTGTCATGAAGTAAGTAGTTGTGTGACTGTGGGTGAGGACTTTAACCTCCTTCTAGCCTGTTTCCGTCTTTTGTAAAATCACGTAATTGGACTAGATCGTTTTGGCTCCTTCCAGCTTTATAACTGATTGTTTTTGTATGTAGAAGCTGGTGGCTTTGATCCAAAGAGGATCATTCTACTGATGATTTAGCACATTTCTTTCATGATGTATAATTATTTTTAAAAGTGATGTCAATAAATACAGATGGTGAGTTTATGCTAAAAGATAAAAAAAGTGTGCTTTAAAAATATAGAAAATATCTCCTTAATAGTATATTTTAAAAGAATGAGTCACTGATGATTACAGAATACTGTTTTGTAATTTTGCAGTAGAAAACATTCTGTTTGTGTCTTTCCCTGCTGAGCAGCTTTAAACATTGTATATCTCGGCAAAAAATTAATGAAAATCAGGAAAGGTAATAATTTTTAAATTTTTAAAATGAACTTTATTTTTTAGAGCAATTTTAGGTTCACAATAAAATCAATCTCTTAAAAGCAAGAAAATAGTAAGTTAAGAGTTTTTTAGTTTTTTTAAAGAAGGTGGCTCTTTGATTTCTGGTATTCTTATTCACTGCTTTTAGTAATTGCATTTTCAGAACTTTAGAAAAATCTGTTCAGTTACTGTAGAGACAGCATAAGAAGTATGATCTGAGGGTTATCTGCAGGATCCTGTATATGATTGATGGCTGATGTGGGATTGTTTTCCACACTTTTGTCCTTGTGTGACTGAATTTCATTTTCAGATATCATGTTTTAAAATGTGCTTAGAATCAGTTCTCCTCAGTCCTGCATTTGAAGGTAGGCAGCATGAATTCTCTTAAACACATTGGTTCAGCTTCATGTTAAGTGACTGAGTTAGTTGAGGTGGTCACATTTAGGTAATCTTGTGAGCTTTACAGCCGTCTCTGACCATTCAGCTTTGGCCAAAATGACCAGCTGAGTAGAAGGGGGAGAAAAAACAAATGATGTTGAGCATGAAAGGTCATCATTACCTTATAATATTAACATCTATTATTGTTTGGAAGGTTAAAATATCTTTTATTTTCTGTATATCAGATAGGTTTAATGTAATCCAAATGCTGCTTTAAGACTTCACGTTTCAGTGAAAATATTTAGGTGAGAATCTGTAATTGTGTTCAAGAGGATCTCAACAATTAGTGGGGTATACCTTCTAACACTGATTTTGTATTTCTCTTAGCAGGTTGTTTTAATTATTATTTAGCTGTCCTAGTTAATGTTGTAGTTATTTCTGAGAAATGAACTTTTTTTTCCCTTTTAAAAATATAGACTGACTTTCAAATACTGCAGTGTTACTGCAAAAGAATATTTAATGATGAGGAAAATTTCCACCATGTAATGAGTGAAAAAGGTTATAAGAGTATTCACATTCACCCAAAAGTCTGGAAGTATGGAATTATGATGATTTTTATTTAATTCTCTATATTTTTGCCAAGTTTTCTCTTTGCGAACTTACAAATTTTGTAATTGAGAAGAAAAATATTTTTAAAAATCCCTCTGTGCTGTTGTCATTATTACAAAATGTTACTTTTTATACTTATCTTAGAATGTGTATAGAGTACACTGTTGGGTTTTTTTCCTTCAAAATTTGTATTTTGGTTTTAAAAAAAGTTACTGTCCACCAAGACTTTCACCTTATGAGCCATTTGTAATTTAATTAATAAGAGGTGTTTATGAAGTGCCGGCTTGGGTGTTTAAATACTTTGAAATGCAAAAGGATGTGCCACAGGCCTTTCTATTAAGAGTTTACTGAGCACCTGTGGACTGCTGCTTGTTTGTTTTCTTTTCCCCCTTCCCTCCCTTCCTTTTTTTCTTGCTTCAGCTTACTTTTAGTACCCAGCACAATTTTATGCATATAGTAAGTATTCACTAAATACCTGTTGAGTGACTTCAATCCATGAGAATGTGTTAATGGTGTTGATACAATGTTAATTATGTTAATTCAGAGAATGAAATGGTAGATAATTAAGAGAATGAGATAGTTGATAAAAGGCGTTATTTTGAGATGGGAGAGATCAGCTGGTTCCAGAGACTTCCAGGAAGCTTCTGAGAATGTTAAACTTGAGCCTGGTCTTGAAGGCTGGGTGACATATAGATGGGGGGACGAGGACTTGGGGGCAGGAGTGGATGGGGAACTTCTTTCACTTCCTGGAGGGCATCACCCTCTCTGGCCTGGAGGCCTCCCCTCACTCTGTTTCCTGTGCCTGGAATGCTCCTTCCCTCCCAGTCCCCATCTTAGTGTAGGTCATCTGTCCTGAGGGAGTTTGAGTACGTCTCCCCTCCCCAATTAGGTCAGGTTCCCCTGAGCACAGTGAGATTCCCCTTTCATGATGTACTTTGATCTTTTTTTTTTTTTTTTTTGCTTCTCAATTAGTTTTTCTGTCAGTTATACATGCATGTAGGTTAGAGTCAAATAGATCTTATTGACTTATTACCAAAAGCAGCAGTCTCCTGCCTGCTTGCCTGCTCTTTAGCGCTTTCAGCTGTTTTGGTTTTCTTTTTGGTGTTTTGCTATTATTCTTGTAGTTAAATAACATTCACAGTGTGCTATGTCTTGAATTTTCAGTTTTCAGCATTTTTAGAACTGACTTACCACCATGGGATGTAAGGACTTAGCTCTCCTTCACCACCCTCCCACGACTGCGTGTACTCCCACTTCCTGTCTCTCCATTTTTCTACATAGTTGTATCCATAATGTGCTTAGTTCAGCATTTACGGTAGTTGAAAATAGTACATACTGTTCATAGCTATGTAGTATACTGTGGTTACTTTTCCTTGTCCCAGTGGTACTTTATTTTCCCTAAAGTTAATGATTTTTTTTGTTTGCTTAATTTTCTATGTACATATCATAAATTGTTAATAGCACAGATTCATCCTCAGATTCTTACCTAATAATCCTAATAGTTTTTTGATATGTTCAAGCACATCATGTATTTTACTGATTTCAGTTTGGGGAGTGAGGTTGGGAGGGAGGGGTGTGGAGGGCATCTTTCCTGGCCTTTTGACCTGTTCTGCAAGCTTGCTCTCAAGGTCTGCTGTTGAGTTGTCATCCTGGGGATTTCCTTTCCCAGTCTTTCTAATTGAAGCCCCTTTCCTTGATTCACATCCTTCTCTCTTGGTTTACTGCCTCGTTTTCATAGAACACACCCTCCAGTGTCTTTCTGAGGAAGAATGTATGGGAGGTTAACCTTTTTTAAAATTTAATCTTCACACTTACTTAGACTTCTGGGTTGGAAACATTTTCCTTTAGAATTTTGAAGGCATTTGTTCCGTTGCTTTCTGGGTTCCACTGTTGCTATTAGGAAACCTGAAGCCATTTGTGATGTCTGACTCCTTAGATGTGGCCTACTTTCTCTGTCTCTCTTGTCTCTCTCTCTGGAAGCTTTTAGGGTCTTCTTTTGGTCCCCAGTGTTCTTAAATTTCACTGTGTTGTCCTTTAGTGTAGATCTGTTTTCATCCATTGTGCCAGGCACTTTCAGTCTAGAAGCTCATGTCTGTCAGTTCTGGGAAGTTTAAAAAAGTATTTGTTTGATTTGTCTCTGCTTTGATTTTTTTTTTTTCTCTCTTTGGATCTTGGACCTCTTATGCTGATTCTTTAAAATGTTTTTAACCTCATATTTTTCATCTATGTCTTTTTCTCTACTTTGTATGAGATTTTCTCAATTTTATATCTAACTCTTTGATAAAATTTTAATTATCATTTTTAATTTTTAAACACTCTTTAATTGCTCCCCCTTTTTATAGCATGCTGTCCTTGTTTTATGGTTCTATTTTTTTCCTCTTATTTTTCTTAGATTATTGAAAGTTTTTTTTCTTTTTTTTTTTTTTAAGTTTTCATCTTCCTGCTTAGTTGTTTCCTCTGCATTGCATTTGTTCTCTTTGCTTTGGTCTTTTGCTTTGCTCTTTTTGGTCTTTGCTTATGATCTTTTATGTTAGAAATTTCCGGTGGATGCATGGTGGTCTTTACCTGCTTGGTTAAGTGTGCATCATCAGGAAAGCAGTTCAGAAGCTCGGTGTGCTTGATGGAGCTTCTCGCCGATGCCTCACCACAGCGTGACCTGACTAGGCTGTTTCTTTGAGTGACCGTGCCTTTAGGTCTTTTCTCTTGGGCTGGTCAGTTTTCCCACGGAATAAGCCTGGCTGCTAGTATTCTGGGAGCTAATTGGGGTAAGAAGACTGGGAGAGCTCAACATTTAGTATAGAAATCTCTCACTTAACCACTCTTTTCTGATGTGCTACCTTTTCTCGTAAACTCTGTCTCCAACCCAGATCTCTGCTTTACTCTCTTCAAAGAATAAACCTCTAGTCTTCTAATGGAGATCCTGGGAGCTGTGTGTGTTTAACTGCATCCGCAACCATTCTTTCTGCTTTTAAATCTCATTTTACCCCTACATCCACTGGTACTTCGTATCGCCAGTCCTTGAGCCTTCTTGGGGTATAGTGCAAGACAGATTGCTTTTCTGCTTTCTGGTTTAGAATTCAATTTTCTTAAGTCTTCCGTGTTAGTTATCACTTGTCATCCTGCTTCTAGCTTTCAGGATTTTATTGCTGCTTCCTCTCCTGTTGCTTGTCTTTGTAGTTTTTGCCTTAAATTGATAAAACTTTACTAACATTTTTGGAAGGCATAAGAGGCAAATGTGTGTGTTTACTCTTTAACTGGAACATCATAATTATAATTACTTCTTTTGATTGTCTTTTCTTTGCTAAACTTCAGACTTAGGTCAAAAACACCAGTCACCAATCACATTCACTGTTGTGTCCTTAGACCCCACACCGGTCATGGCCTGACATGTTTGTTGAGTGGTGTGAAATTATTCTAACAGTTAAACACTTACGTAACGAAACATTCTGTGATGATGGGGTGGAAGAAAAGATATGAAATGCTTAATGCATCTGTCTGCTCTCATTGTTCTTGTGGGAGAATGCGACCTCATGATCAGCCGAAGTTAGGGCAGACTCTGGAATAGAATCCCTTTTCCTATCCATAATCTCTGCCCTAGTGTGCTCTACTCCAGGCAGCAGCAGCAGCATCATATAATAATAAGCAGGCATAACTGTTGGAACTTCCCAGCCTAAGAGAGTGCTCTGGTACTCCTGGGGCCAGCACAACAAGCAGGCTGCGGTCAGCACATGTCCCTGGGTTCTAGGCATGGTTCTGTCACTTTCAATGTCTGTACTTTTAACTTTTCTGTCTTTTTAATATAGAATATTCGATGTTTTAGATGTGCCAATTGGTTGTTGTTAGAAGAAAAAACTTTCTAGGAATTACAGTGTGCTAAAATACCAATTTTCCTTCATAATGTGCCACAAACATTTATTGAACACTGATTTGTACCCAGTACACTATGCTCAGTGTTATAGGTTGAATACTAAACATTGTTTCTTGTTTCTAAAGAGAGAAAGGTTGAGATGTCTGTTTCTCCTTTGTGTTTCTTATACTTTTGTTACCATTTCTTTTTAACGTTGGTAACTATAGAATCATAATGTTCTTTTTATTATGAAATATTGTGTACATGCAAAAGGAATACATGTAATACATACAAAAGGAATATGTACCTTATGAAGCATGAAAATAAACCAAACACCTGTGAGTTTACAACCCAGGTCCTACCAGTCTTTTTTGAAGTTCTTTGTTGCCCCGCCTCCTTGCTGTTAGACCAGCAAGGGGAGAGAGCTGCTCTTGCCTTCATTGCTCTGTAGAGCCCGGTTCTCCTTGGTTCTCTCCATGGTTTATGTGCTCCTTGTGCTAAGTAGGGATTGGGATGCCACCTGCTGCTGATCGCTCAAGGAGCCATCAGCACTGTCCCTTCCACAGATATGGCAATCATCTGCAAGTGGCTACAAGCCTAGCCTGAACATTTATTTGGTGATATGTAAAAAGTAATAGGAATACTTGAGATAAATGTGAACTGGTAAGTTAAGATGGCATTAAGATGAGCTGCCATTTCTTCAGGTAGGTTTCTGGTAAAGCTGCACCCCCTTTCCTGCTTTAATCAACTGCGCTACGCAGGTATCCACAGTGGGCCACTCACTAGTCGGTGCTGGGGTGAATACAGCGATACACCATGCAAAGGTCTCTACAGAGGGCTTGCAGTCGACACATGAATCCTCTGCCATCTCCTTTCGTCCCCTTCCTGAAGTGTCAGTGAAGTATGATTTACACACAGAAACATGCACAAATCATAAATGCACAGCTGAACACACACATCTAAACTAGTGCCCAGATCAAGAAACAGCACTACCAGCAATCTAAAAGCTCCCTTCAGGTGCCCTTCCAGTTGCCCCCTCCCCAGGGTAACCACTCACTGACATATTAGGTTTGCCTGGTTTTGATTTTTATATAAATATAATCATACAGTAAATGCTCTTTACCTGGCTTCTTTTGCTCAACATTATGTTTGTGAGATCACCCATGCTGCTGTGTGTTGTGATAGTTGGTTCATTCACATGGCTGTATAGTATTCCATTGTATGAAGATACGACAGTTTACTTACCCATTCTTCTGTGGTTGATGGACACTTGAACAGTTTTCAATTTTATGAATAGTGTTACTTTGAACATCCTGGTATGTCTTTTGGTGAACATGTGTTTCTGTTGGATATATAATGAGAGCAGCATTGCTGGGTCGTAGTGTACGTATAAATTCATCTTTAGTAGATATTGCCAAACTGTTTTCTAAGTTGGTTGTACAAATTTATACTCCCAGTTTGAGAGTTCTGATTGTTAGATACCTTCAACCACTTTCGATATTTTCTGTTTTTTAATTTTAACCATCGCCTGTGGTTTTAATTTGCATTTCTGCAATGACTAATGAAATGGAGTACCTTTTTATAAGTTTATTGGCCATTTGGATATCTTCTTTTGTGAAGTGTCTATTCAAGTCTTTTGCCCATTTTTCAGTTGAATGGTTTCCTTTTTCTTAGTAATTTTTAGAAGTTCTTTATATATTCTGGATATGAGTCCTTTACCTGAAAGATAATATCTTCTCCCACTCTGGGTTGTTTTTTCATCCTCTTAACGGTGTCTTTTGAATGAGTAAAAGTTCTTAATTTGAAAAGCAAATGTGAGTGAACATCTTCATGTCCTTGGACACAAAAAAAGCTAACCTTAAAGAAAGAAATCAGTAGTCCACTTTTGAACAACAGTAAAATGGATATATACTACTTCTGCAGGAAATTGCTGGTAAAGATATGCCTATTCCTGTTATGACCCAAACACTGAACTAACCACAGAGTAGAGAGTATTGACATATAAAAAGCAAGTAGAGCCCAGAAGAAAACAGTTACTGTACCTAAGAAACTCCTTCCTTTGGTATTTCAGTATAATGGTATACAGGAATAGGGTTTCTGTCAATAGATTTAATGAAAAAGTTATTTTGTCCTTGTTGACAGATGTTGATTTTAATAATTGTACATAAAGCATCATTTAACAAATCTCATCAAATTGACTTTTAACATCCCAAATTATCAGCCTGAATAGTATCATTATAGCTTAACATAATAACCACTCTTTCTAGTAAATTAATGAAATTGAAGTGTGCTTTCAGGAACATTAAGGGAAAAATAGTCAAAAATTGATGTGATCCTGGCTTGTAATAGTGCCTGGTAAAATTTCATTGAATGAAATATTCAGATTTCTGACTGTCCATGAGGAAGGTTATTGTGGGCTACGGCAGAAGAAAAGCCAATGGAGAGAATGGAAAACTTGAATCACAACATGTTTGTATTTGATTCTACTCCTGTAGGTTATATATCTACATTAATAGTATTTACATTTTAAGTACTCTTTGTGCAGTACAGCTGTTATTCAGAAAAGTTGTACAAATCAAACTAAATATATTGATGGATAGGCATGTAGTTTAACAATAACTGCATTAGACTGATTTAAAAGAGTTGAGTTCTTTTGTATATTGTTTTACAAGTTAGGATTTTAGGAGACATAGATGTATCTATGCTATATGTATCCTAAATATATATATATATGTACATATATATGCACATGTGTATATACACATTGTTCTTTTCATCTGTTATTGCATTGACTTTTTAAAGCATTATTCTGATTACTGTGCTTTTCTTTTGCTTTGGTGAATTTTGATTTTTGTGTTTTTGTTTTGGTATTAAGATGATTTGCATTTATCTTTTCCTTTTGACATGAGAGAGATTGTTTGGGATAGTCTAAATCTGGTGGTTTGTGGGTTTTTTTTCTGCTTTATCTCCCCAAACCCGTTCTGTACACAGTTGTGTATCTTAGTTGCAGGTCCTTCTAGCTGTGGGATGTGGGACGCCGCCTCAACATGGCCTGATGAGCGGCGCCATGTCGGTGCCCAGGATCCGAACCCTGGGCTGCCACAGCAGAGCGCGTGAACCCAACCACTCGGCCACCGAGCCGGCCCCTGGTAGTTTGTGTTTAAAGTTATCTTTAGGTGAACTCTTGAAGTAGAAAAAAATAAATTAATGATGTTCCTGTTTAGCTCTTAAAATAGGTTGTTAACCAAACTGTCTTTTGATTTCTTGATTCTAATAGGTTTCTCTTCAGGAAAGGAAAATATTAAGGATTTTTTTCCTTATGATTAGTTTGCAATTCACTGTGTTATTTTTCTTCATTATTTTCATCCATTCACAAATATGTTTTCTGTGTCAAGCTCTGGGGACATTGATGAGATCAGGACCCATTTCCTCCCGTTAAGGGACGTAGACATTTGGTTTAGCAAGAGAATAATGATTTGGAGTAGTTAATTTTGTTTTGTTTTAAATAAAATTTACTTTTAAATAAAATTATATACGTTTGTGTTTTCAAAATTAGAAAATACTCTTTTTTTAATATGTAATTCACATAGCTTAAAATTCACCCTTTTCAAGTGTACAATTCAGTATAAGGTTTTGCAACCATTGCCACTATCTAATTCCAGAACATTTTTATCACCCCAAAAGAAACCTGGACCCATTCGCAGCCAGTCGCTCCACTGTGTTCCCTTCCCTAGCACCTGGCAACCACTGCTGTCTCTCTGGGATTTGCCTTTTCCGGACGTTTTATATAAATGGAATGATGCATTATGTGGTCTTTGTGACTGGTTTCTTTTGCTTAGCATCATGTTTTCAAGGTTCGTCTGTGTTACGGCATGTATTAGTACTTCATCCTTTTTGTGGATGGGATGGATATACCGTATTTTGTTTATCTGTTCATCAGTTGATGAGCATTTTGGCTGCTGCAAATAATGCTGTTGTAAACAGTTTTGCTGTACAAGTTTTTCTGTGAAAATATGTTTTCAGTTCTCTTGGGTATATATACCTAGGAGTGGAATTGCTGGGTCGTTTTATAACTCTGTGTTTAACTTTTTTTTTGTGCAACTGCCAAGCTGTTTTTTACAGTGGCTGCACCACGTTACATTCCCACCAGCAGTGTATGAGCGTTCCAATTTCTCCACATGCTGAACAACATTTATTTTCCTTTTTTATTTTTTGATGGCCATACCATTGAGTGGTATCTCATGGTTTTGATTTGAATTTCTCTGATGACTAATCATGTTGAGTATCTTCTGTGTACTGGTGATTTGTATATCTTCTTTGGAGAAATGTCTGTTAAAATTCTTTGCTCATTTTTAAATCAGGTTGTCTTTTTATTAAGTTTCTCTTTGTTGGAATTATTTACCTTGTTTTAAAAGCCATCCCCTAGTTAATAACAATTTGATAGAGAACTATTCTTGAAGGTAAAGAATTTGGTTATGTTAGAATACTACTGTTTACAGTCAATATACAATATACAATTAGAAATCTACCATCTATATACAATAGAAAGTTTACAGTCCTCACTAACTTTGGCTGTTTCTGAAAAACAGAGTAAAATAGCATACTCAGTTGTTTACCTAAAGAAATGTGCTTGTTTACTTTCTGGTAATTATACTGTCTCATTTGGTAGGATTTAAAGAGTATGCAGAAGTAGTGGGTTGGGTAATGAGAGGTTTAAAAATTGCATTTTAAGATAAAAGTTTTAGAAAATAACTCTAAAATTAGAAGGGGTAAATAACTTTTAAAGCTAGAGTTTAGACATTGATCCAGGATTTTCTGAGAGTTATAGTTAATAACTTAAAAAAAAGATTTAAAACTTACAAGAATTTTCTTGCTGTTTAAATAGGAGTCAACCAAGAAAAAAATAATGAGTGGTGCAAATACTTGTAACTTTATGGATTTATTGGATTGTTCAGCATTATTTTCCACATGCGTGTTGTGTTTGTGTGAATTGTGAGGTTTATTTTGAAACCTCACGTATAAGGATTTGTGGTGCTTTTTTTGTTTTTCTCTTTGTTGTTTAGTAGGGTTTTTTTGTTGTTCTCTCATTCTTAGTAAATAGAAGAAATGCAAGAATGACTTTTAAGTGCCTTTAGGTACCACCATCGATGGGTACAGTTGTAAATGTTGTCCCTTACGTAGCCCTAATCCTAGCCCTGGCTCTGCTATTGCTGACAAACAGCTCCTTTCTAAATGGAAGATCGTCTTTAGAAGTACTTAGGGAAAGGCAGTGATGAAGCCACCTGGCTGGGGTTGGAACTCAAATAAGGATTTAAACCTGTAGCGTATAAGTGTCTTTAAACTTGTGAAATTCAGGTTTGCTTCTGTTAGCACTAGAGCCATGTGTGGTTTCTTTATGGGAGATTCTGTAAACTGTTGTTTAGCTAAAATGTTCTATCTTATTATTTCTGATAGCAACAGTGCAGATAGGGTACAGAGGAATGTGGTATGAAGGAAAACATCGTTTGTTTTAGAGGTGCTACATTTCAGAGGCTCAACCTAGAGGACAAAACATTATTAACACCTATTTGTGGGTGAATATTAAAAAAATAAATTGAGGGTGATCAAGGCCAAGAGGTAGCACAGCAGGTTGTGATATATCTAGAGAACATGGAAAGTTCAAGGGTTCTCCTGGGGAGCCGTGACAGGGTTGTTAGAGTGTAGAGCAGAGCACAGATAATCGGGAAAGGGGAAGTGAGCGCACAGCCTGGCATGTGGTAAAGAGAAAGGCCACATAAATTTTCAGATGATTATTCCTATCTCAGTGATGGAGACATAGGTAGTTATAAGTAGTTTTGTACTAAACTCAATACTTTATAATGGCAGCCATAGTTAATTGTATAATCCTATTTGGAAAAAATACTACTTAAATCTCATTTGGAGATAAGAAAAATTGATCATAATTGTTAAAAAAAATTATATGACAGAGAAGATTCCAGTCTCCAACAGGTATTTATCATCTGTCACAAATACACAATCAAAGGATCCCCCCCTCCCAGTAGCACTGTGCAGGGAGGGAGTGGAGGGTCCCACCACTTCTCACACCTGCCTCTGACAGTGTCCCTTACAACCGGGGCTCTGTGACAGGTAGATTGGACTTGGGCTCCCAGTGACCAGTTGATAGAAGAGTCTGGGCGTCTTTCCAACACCAGCCCCGAAGTGACAGTTTATTCTCTGAGAGAACCTCAGGAGAGAGCCCACAGATCCCTGAGGCCAGGGATGTGGAGGGAGGGCTGCCAGGAAGGGTTCCCAAGGACAGAAAAGGGGACCTTAAAAATACATTTTGAAACCGAGTAACCAGTTTCATAGCCTTATAGATGAGTTCTGGTGCATACATCCCCCCTTGTTAGTGGCTGCCTGACTTGTTTGACTGGCAGAGCCAAATTAATGGCTGTAGATGCCCCCAGGGTGTAAAAGATGTTTACTTAGGGATTCTGTTGTTTAGCAAGTCGTTATTCACACAGATGGTGGTCGCTAAATACTTTTTTGAAGGCGATTGCCTCTTTTCCTCCCACGTTGTGGTAGTTTATTTTAAGCACCTTTCTTGATGGAGCCTAAACTTGTCACCAGTGTTACAGAAAGCAAGCCAGAATTGGGAAGTCTGTACAGTGAGGTCCTGGGATCATCCCAGTTTATGGAGCCTCCACAGTCAGAGTGGGTGTTTTTTTGTTTTGTTTTTGTTTTCAGTTGGAAATAATATTAGTACATGATTCTAAAGTGGTGAATTTTAATGGAGCAAAAGAAGTTCACCTGGAAGTGTTTCTTTTTTCTTCACTGAAGAGAAAATGTGGGTTTCTGAGACGACTGGAATTTCTTTGCTCTGTTATCTGTTACCCTGGCGTGGGATGATCAAATTTCACATTTCCAGGTTGCTAGGAGACAGGCAGTCTATCTTATAGATACGGGCGTATAAGACCTCTTTATTCTTTGGACTTCTGTATTTCTTAGAATTGCCATGCTTCCTTCTAAAACCTAAATTATGTAGAGGTAACGTGATTATTTGACTAAGCTCAGGAAATATAAAATGGGTCAAAAAATGGCAAGCTAGGTTTAAATAAAGAACAGTACTGGCTACGGTGTATTAAGGCAGCATTCTTGAAAAGTCCTTGTTGGCCTCTGTTTTTGCTGCTTTTTTGCTTCTTTTCAAGACGTTCCCAGGAAACAAGAGGTTAGGTGGGAGCAGGCTGAGAATACCCTGTCTAGAGCTTCAGATAATGTTAAAAGTATTCCAAGTGCACCACGACCCCAGGAACTCTATTTAAATAATTCACTGATTTGGGGTCCCAGGAACATTTGGCTTCCCTGTAGCTGTTTTGACCATATGCCTGCCTTTAAAAGGAAAATTCATCTTAGTTATAATACAGTTATTTTGGGAGTGCCTTAAGTTTAACATTAGATTACTAGGGTTCAAAGAAATGTGCCCAGATGGTAGTGTTGATGAAAATTTGGCATAAGAATTTGTTTGAAATGGAATGCTTTGCAGCATTAATCGGAAACGTTTTGTTGGCTTCCAATATTGTAGCATAGGAATTGGAGACTGAGACAGTTGGTTAAAATTAAATGAATTAGGGAGCTCTATTTCATGTTACCACAGGTCAGGCTCTCTGCTTTTCTGTATCAATTCAAGATAGAGTTCTTTGTAGTAGTTGGTTTAGAGGGGTGTGTATTTTACAGGTGGCTCAGTTGGCTCTGTGTATCATGATGGTATACAGCCGGGACCCACACCCCCAAGTCAGTTATACCGATAAGTGTTCTTTTATTGCTTTGCAGATTGACTCCCATTCTCAGCCAGTTCATCTTCTAAATGAGCTATAGTCTGTAGTCACACTGGAAAAATTAAGTCAGATGTCTTTGTTCTGTGAAGATGAGTTGGGTAGACTATCCAGACCGGCAGTGGCAGGAAGATGCACTTTCAGTGTGAGTTATTTAAAGTAACTGGAGCTGTAGATCTGACCAGCAAGAAAGTTGCCGAGATAGTGAAGGAGAGGTTGTACTGACAGAGGTTACATGTAGAATTAGGTAGAATTTTATGTTTTTGTAAATGTCTCTATTATTTAAGATTTAATTTCTGTGTGCAAACTGAAGATGATGGTAAACCTTGCTTTGCTGTGATTTGTCTTTGTCTTAACAGATTATTATTAGATTATTTTTCTCACTTAAAAATTATACATGGTAAATCTTCCTTACGAAAAATTAGAACATACGTATAAACAACGAAAAGGGAAAATTCCCCTATCATCATATCATCTAGAGATAAGCAGTGTAAACTGTAGATGTCTGTCATTCTAGATCTTCTTTCCATCACATATCTGTCTTTCAAAACCAAATTATATGATGTGTACTGTTTGGTAAGTTTTGTTTTTTCGTGTAACAGTACAGCATAAACATTAATCGAAGTCGTCACATTTTCTTCGTTTTCATTTTTCTGGCTGCGTAGTAGTCCTTTGAGAGATGAACTGCAGTCTATTTAATAAATCCGTATGATGGGAACTTAGATTGCGATTTTTGCTACAATGGCATTTATATCTACCTTTTTTGCTCTTCGTCTGATTATTTCCTTAGGATAAATTCCTGGGAGTAGAATACTCTAAAGGATTTCCACATTTTAAGGCTTTTGAAACACTTTGCCCAGTAGCTTTCCAGAAAGGCTGTTCCAGTTTTCAGGTTCTTCTCTCTCTAATTGGCTTTATACTTGCATTAAAGTGTGAAATGTTTGTTTAGTTGCAGAATGAGGAAGAGCCAGGAGAGCCGGAGCAGGCCGCCGGCGACGCTCCTCCACCGTACAGCAGCATCTCTGCGGAGAGCGCAGGTAGGTCACAGGACCAGGTGGCTGCTCAGCTCTTGAAATGCACTGAGCTGTAAACTTCCGTCTAGTAAGTGTTTATTGGTATTCGCCTTTGCCTCAGCTTTCCTTAAGAAGTCTTTCACGTTATTTTTATTTTGTAACTTGAACTGAAAAAACGCCTTACTATTCTAAAAACAGATAAAACCCCATTTCAGTGTGGCTTTTTCATGGAACTCAATTTTACTCCAACATATTCTTCATATAAAGGAAGTAGAAATTCAGAAACCAGGTGATCACCTGATTTTTGTTCTTTTTGTAGTTTTTTCATTAGCTGTCTTCCTCTTTATAATTCTAGTGCCTATGACTTGGTACTATAGTATGGTAGATTTCTTTTATGCTAGTAAATTCTTAATAAAGAAACTAGAAGTCTCCCAGCTCTTTCAGCCTGTTCCTTATAGTTTAAACGTTCCTCGTAGTTTAAACCCTCCTTAATTAACCTTTTGTCTTCTCATCTATGCCAAATTCTCTTTTTAATTTTTGCATAAATTTGTAGAAGGGATGGAGGAGAAGAAAGAAAATCTCAGTAGTTAAGGACTAGAGCCTCCTGATAATCAGTTCTGCTTTAATTGCTGAAAGTTGATGAGTTTTGATGGAACCTCTTCCATGTTGTCTAAAACAGAACTGTGGCAGAGTGGCAAGTACATGGCCCATGGTGCCACCAATGAACCCAACCCACACCAGGGTAGATAGACAGTTGAAGACAGCATTCATCCCAAATGCAGCCTTAGAATCCTTTTCAATATAGCACTCCAGGCAGCTGTTGTTTGGTGTGAGGTTAAATCCATTGATAATCTCTGTGCTCCTAACACTGCCGTTCTAATTAGGAGGAACATAGGTCCTCACCTCTGTTCTCACCTCCACTCTGGCTTCAAATTCTGAACCCTGTCTCCTTGTATTAATTAAGATTCTTTTATTTGTAAGCATCTGACACTAACAGTGCTAACTTAAGGTTTTGGAAGAAGTCTAGTGTGCCTCGTGGAATCAGGTTCAGACTAGAAGACCAAGACTTGGAGAAGAACCACAGTGCTAGGCTCTGTTCACTCACTTCTGCCCAGACTGTCCGTTCTGCTCTTCCATTTCATACATCCAGCGGAAACCCCCACTGATTAGTAATAAATTGGATTCCCGTTTTATTAAGGGTAAAACCCTTTAATTTAGCTTTCCAGATTCATTAGAAGTTAATTTTTTCTGAATATTTGAGTTTCTACTTTCTGTAATTATAGAAACTTAATCATTTTAGATAGAAATCTTTCTCCAACAGCTTCTCGCTACCTTATTCATTTATACCTCATGTTCTTTGTTTAAATTTTTCTTTACGATTTAGGGATTACAATCAGAAAGCTTCTCTGGTAGATATTCTGTTCTGTAGTACAGTGATGCTTTTATTCATTGAGATTTGTAGAACTTTTTGATTCAAGAATTAAATTCCCCCCTGGTCGTCAGATGGCATTGCTGTCGGCCTGAGGTCCCTTTACCTCTTTCTCTTTTGTTTTTGTTAATCTTGCTGTGGACCTCAACAGCAAATAACAGAACTTCTTAAGATTGGGTATAAAGTAAACATACACAGTTTCTAGGATAAGGCCTGAAGAACTCTCTCTTAAATAAAGACTTTGGGTTTTGTGGTATTTCATCTGACTACACAGAGGCCTTAAAAAAAAAAATGAAAAAAACCCTTAACTTTCTGGGTTTCTGCTGAGCTTTCTGAGTTCCACATAAATGAGGTGTCAGGGAAGTATGTTTTTAGAGATTGTAAGTTACTCACGAACATTAATTTTTGATTATTTATGAACTGGGGTTTTCCATTTTTACTTTACCTTTCTTTTTTAAGTAAACCTCTAAAATGGCACTTCTCCCCTTTGTTAAATTAACATTGTTTATTTCTTTACATAAATGTTGACTGTGTGTACCTGTTAGTTCATTTATGAGAAAAATGGTTAGAAACGGTGGGGAGAAAAAAGCACAAATCATTGTTTTGTGTATTCACTTTACCTATGGTTATTTTAATTTGTGGTGCGTACATTTAAAAATATTGAATTTTTCTGTTTTAAATATACTAAATAAACTTGAAAATACTGTCACATTAAACTTCTCATGGAAACTTAAATTATATGAGATATCTATATTGATGGATCCCATTTTTGAAAAATCTTTTGAAGTAGAGAAATAAAAATGTTCTTGATTTTCCTGGTCTTAAAGTAGTAGCTATCAGTTTTATTCATGTATTCAGAATTACTTTGACAACAGGCTAATTCAAACTGTGCATTTCAATTTGTAATATGCCTTCTTGGTAAGGTTTGATTTAAAGGGAATTATATATCGAATTTTTATAATGTATATGTATGTATGTATATGTGTATCCGTATGTTAAATAGTTATTTTGACATGGAAAAAAATCCCAGAAGTTTCTTAAATTGCATTAGGTCGCAGCTTTCGTTTCGATGACACATTTTCCTGTATTTTCTTCTAAAAGCTTTGACGTTTTATTTTTCCCATTTAGATCTGTATTCCACCTGGAGCTGTTTGTTCTGTGTAGTGTCAGGTAGTGGTCAAGATAATTTGTTTTTCCGTAAGGATATCCTTTTGGTCCAGCACCATTTATTGAAAAGACCATTTTTTCTGCACTGCAGTGTCATAAATCAGGTGCCCGTGTATGTGTGGAGACGTTCTGGACTCAGTGTTGTGTTGTTTGGTCTAGAGCTTCATGATCTTGACCTCTGGTGGTGTAGGTCGCTTAGCCTTTTTGTTGTTCAAGGTTCCTTTAGTTCTTCTTGGCCTTTTGCATTGCCATATTCATTTTAGAATCAGCTTGCCAATTTCTATAAAATGGAACAAAACAAACAAAAACACTGCTGGAATGTTAGTTGAGATTGCACTGAATCTGTGGGTGAGTTTGAAGAGAATTAACCTCTTTATAATATTGCATTTTCCAGTCTATAAACATGATATATCCCTCCGTATATTCAGGTCTTCTTTAATTTCTCTCAATAATATTTTATAATTTTCATTTTATAGGTCTTGTACATCTTTTATTAGATTTATATGTAGAGTAATTAGATTTATAATGTAAAATTAGATTTATATGTATATATTTATTATATATTCACTATAATTTGGTGCTCTTGTAAATAGTCCATATATAAGTTCATTTTTTATTTGTTGCTGGCATGTGGAAATACAGTTGATAGCTTGCATTAACTGTGTATCCAGAGACTTTGCTAAATTCATATAGTAATTCTAATAGCTTTATAGATATTTTGGGATTTTCTACATATACAATCATGTCATCCATGATTAAGGACAATTATTTCTTCTTTCCCAATCCTTATATTTCTTTTTCTTTTTGACATATTGTACCAACTAATAGGACCTCTAAGATAATGTTTGATTAGAAGTGGTGATAGTGGGCATTTTCAGCTAATTCTCTAATCTTGGAGAAAGCTTTTAATAATTTAAAATTAATTATGATGTTTATTCTAGGTTTTTCCTAGGACTTGTGATCGGATTAAGAAAGTTTTCTTTCATTCTTAATTTGCTAAGTGTTTTTATTTTTAGTAGTTGTTGAATTTTATCAACTGCTTTTTGTGCCCATATCAAGACAGTAGAAGTACACTCCTTTTTTCTGTTAATGAAGTGAATAGTATTGATTGATAATTTTGAGAATACATTACGGTAAAAATTTTGGAAGTTAATTAAAATTAACCAAAGAGGGAAAGAAGAAAGAAAAATGTTAATCTTGATGAACTACAGGAATTTTTTCACAATTCTTGTTTTTCCAAAAATTGCTTAGAAATTTAATTTATTTGTAAATAGATCTTTTCTAATAATAACTATTGAATCTTTTGTAATAAAAGTCACTGAAATGAAGTGCAATGTTAAACAGAGGAAATGAAAGATTTAATACAGATAAATAATGGTTCTGTAACTGAATTAGTTACCTTAGGCACAGCGTAGATAATAATATATAGTAAAAATAACGTGAAAGAATCAAAGTGCTAAAACAAACCTGTGAGAAATGAATTTTACTTTTTTATGTTTTTAATGAGAGGAAACCATGGTACAGATTGACAAACACATACGTGAAGTCCTTTTAGCTTAAATGTTTTCCTTATGTCAATATGAACATTTCCTTATGTTAATATGAACACACCACATAACAGTTGGAAAAAGTGTTCAAAGCACTTGGAAGGGGGCGCAAAGTGAGCCTGGAATTTAAATAATTGAAAAGTGGATCACTTTGAAAATCACTGCCCATCTCATAGTCATCAGTAAACCTTTTGATTCAGTTATTCTGTATGTACAATTAAAGGGATGGCCGGTTTTTGTTTGCCAGAGTTAGTGGAAATCCTCGTCTTCCTCTGTTCAGCTAATCATCAGATGTTTGTGACTGCCTTTTTATTCTGCAGCATATTTTGACTACAAAGATGAGTCTGGGTTTCCAAAGCCCCCATCTTACAATGTGGCCACAACACTGCCCACTTATGATGAAGCCGAGAGAACCAAGGCTGAAGCTACTATCCCTTTGGTTCCTGGAAGAGTAAGTCTGGTTTATCGTGTTACTTAATGGCTGCTTTATGGGAATTAAGTTCTTTTCATTATCCACTTTTGATTTATTATTTATGATTATATTGGTTAGTGAAAGTACAGCTAATTTTAAAAAACAAGTACATTTTCTTTTGGGATAGTAAACTCACCTCTTCCTGAAAATGATAAGGTAAAAGTTCCAAATGAACAGAAAATCATTAGTCAAGCCAGCTTATTTTCCCTCTGTCTCTACCATCCCACCACTTTCTCAGGTCTCCTGGCATGGCTGAAACATCTTGGAGCAGGAGCTGATTTAGGAGACACACTGACTTTGCCTTCATTCTGCACACTTACTATTTTGGTCTTAGGTAGATAGCTGCTAGAGAAATCTATGGAGAGAATCAATAAGTGCACCTTCTAAGACTTAAACTCATAAAAGGGCCCCAGCAATCATCTTGATGAACCCTGTGCCACCAGCAGTCCAGATCATGCCATCTGGGGGGCAGAGTGAATTCAGATCCCATCTGGCCTGATGTTGATTCATGGGAGTGGGGATGGGGGTGATGAAAGCCAGATGGAGACTTTTGGGCACTCTTGGTTCTTGATGTGAGACCTGTAAGTGATACAGATGTGGTTTCATAAATATTTATCCAGGTTGAAGCTGATGCAGGTAGGGCCTTGGGCCAGACGTTGAGAGAATAGGGAACCGGATCCAGTCCCCAGGAATGTGGGGCGATCAGGGTTCCAGGCACTAGTTCTGGCAGGAAACCAGAGTGAAAGATAAGAACAAGAATAGAAGCTCAGTCTGCATAGTGCAGTGGCACAGGCCCCAGAAGTTCAGACTTTAGGGTAGTGGACTGTTTACAGACCACACCTCCAATGCGGAGTGGAGCTCCTAAAGCCACTGCTTGGCGGAAATAATAGTTTATAAGCTCAGACTAGGCTCATGCTACATGGTGATATGCATTCAGTCCCTGTAAGTGGCCAGGGAGAAGCTAAGAATCCTCATGGAGCTTATTGTCTAAGGGCAAACAGTCTTAATATAATTACCATGTATTGGGAGCAAATGACATGCTTGGTACTGTGCTTGGTGCTTTTCCATATTTTAAATAATGTTTCCAGTCCTCACAATAACCTCGCAAGGTAGAGATTATGTTATCCCCATTTTATAGATGCAAAAATTGAGGCCCAGAAAGATTAAGTAATTTGCCCCAAGTCATATAGCCAATAAGTAGCATAGGTGAGAGTCAAACCCAGATATTCTAGACTCCAAAGTGCAGACTGTCTGTACTCTGTAAACCTATTGGAATATATGGTAACTGTCCCATAGAAATAGACCAGGAGGTTAGTTCTGATTAATCACAGAACTCTTTAGAATACTTTTATTTGACAAGTGTGCATATCTAGGAACCTCTTACATGGTTCTGTTATTAGCAAATGTGTAGAGCACTTTGTTATACAATGTGCTGTGTATTTTGCAGTGGATAGGTAGAAAGCTTTGTATAAGGCAATCTTCCTGCCGTACAAGAGCTTAAAATCGCACTGGAGAAAAGGCCCACAAATACCCATATCTCAGGAGCAGCACAAGAGCAGTGCGTATTAAGAACTGTGACTTCTTACTGTGTGATTGTGGAAAAGATGGGGTTTGAAATGGGCCCCAGGTTTTGATGGATAAGAACATTCGAGAGGGAAAAGCCCACAAAGTAGGCATGAATTCAGCCAGGTGCAGAGCAGGTTCTTTGCATGCAGTAGTTGGTTTTGCTTGAGCAAAGAGTTTGTGACCAGAACTGTAGGTTGTAGAATCTTCTGAATGCTAGGCTGAGGCATTTAGACTTAGGTGTAGGTCACAGAATCCTTCAGAGGTTTAGAGCCGGGTGTGTGGTAAGACAGGTGTGTGTTTTAGAAACATTAACTTGGCAGCAATTTGTAGGAGGAATCCCGGTAGTAGAGACACCAGTGACAGGAAGAACTATTAGAAGGCATTTGCAATATTGTTTGAAATTACTTCCATGTATTTTTGTAGTATATCTTTGAGTACTTATGCAAAACACAGAATTACTTTCTAATTTGGCAACGCCTTTTTTATCTTGCTGGTATGAAGTTAGAATACTAGGTATTTTGTTTTTTAAAAAATAGATCACAAACACATTGTGATAAAAATTTCAAGCAATAAATGAAATGTGTTAATTCAGAAATGCAGGCTGCCACTGACACTTCCCCTTTCTCTAGTTCCCATTCCCCAGGGGAACTACTGGGAACAGCTCCTTAGGGATTTTCCAGCCTCTTTTCTGTGTAGGGCAAGTTTTATTTTCCCTAAAGTTTTTGTTTTTGTTTTTGTTTTTCTGAGGAAGATTTGCCCTGAGCTAACATCTGTGCCAGTCTTCCTCCATTTTTTATGTGAATTGCTGCCACAGCATGACCACCAACAAGTGGTGTCGGACTGTGCCCAGGAACTGAACCTGGGCCACCAAGGTAGAGCACACCGAGCTTAACCACTAGGCCATGGGGCCAGCCCCTTGGGTTTTTTTTTTCATTTGAGGAACCCTCATTGGACTGTGTACAAGTCTACTACTTTTACTTTGAAGCGTATATTCATTTATTTTTCAATTTCTTGACACATACCTACATCTGTTGAAAAGGTAGGCTACATAAGTTGGTGTCAGTGTTGGCCAAGATCATATTCCTTCTAGACTTGCAATGTTATGTTTTCAAGTTAGGATGGAAGGGATGCTATCCACCAATAAGGTTAGAGGTGGGGTTGTTTCAGACGTATACCAGTGTAAACAATGGTTATGGAGCTGGGCAGTGGGCAGCCCTGTAGACTCTTCATGTGTGGCCATGCTGACCTTTTTTCCCCATGTCAGTTTCATAAAGCACTTGATCTATCTCCTTAATAAGCCCTGGATTACTAACATTCTGAGCCCTAAATAGGCCCTAGATTACTGATATGGATTACTAGAATTTCAGCCGCATGTGTAAATAAATGTTCTTCTTTTTCTTTCTTTCTTTTTTTTTTTTTTTTTTTTTTTTTAAAGATTTTATTTTTTCCTTTTTCTCCCCAAAGCCCCCCGGTACATAGTTGTGTATTCTTCGTTGTGGGTTCTTCTAGTTGTAGCATGTGGGACGCTGCCTCAGCGTGGTCTGATGAGCAGTGCCATGTCCGCGCCCAGGATTCGAACTAACGAAACACTGGGCTGTCTGCAGCGGAGCGCGCGAACTTAACCACTCGGCCACGGGGCCAGCCCCTTCTTTTTTTTTTTTAAAGATTTTATTTTTTTCCCTTTTTCTCCCCAAAGCTCCTTGGTACACAGTTGCATATTTTTAGTTGTGAGTCCTTCTAGTTGTAGCATGTGGGACGCCGCCTCAGTGTGGCCTGATGAGCGGTGCCATGTCCGTGTCCAGGATCTGAACCTGAGAAACCCTGGGCTGCCAAAGCAGAGTGCTCGAACTTAACCACTTGACCACGGGGCCGGCCCCTCCTTTTTCTTTTCTTTAGCAATAAAAGATACAAAAGATCCTTTTTTTAGGTACAAAAAAGAAAGAGTGAGTAGTGTTTTGTGAACTTCCTAATTTTTGAAGTGTTTCGTTAAAGAACTTGGTTATAAAATGAAAAATTCCTTTTGTTTAGAAAACTATGGAGATAGGAGAAAGATTTGTTTTTTTCTCTAATTATGTCTTTTACTTATAAGACAAAATGAAATTTTTAGCACATCCTGAGCCTTAATGCTACATTTTGAATTGAGCCAAAGCAGTACATCTTCTCCTGGTTCTCACTTTTGTCCCTTTCTCTTTTTTTCCTCTATTTTTTAAAGATTGGCACGTGAGCTAATAACTGTTGCCAATCTTTTTCTTTTTTTTTTCCTGCTTTTTCTTCCCCAAATCTCCCCGGTACATGGTTGTATATTTTTAGTTGTGGGTCCTTTTAGTTGTGGCATGTGGGGTGCCACCTCAACGTGGCCTGATGAGTGGTGCCATGTCCACGCCTAGGATCCGAACCGGCGAAACCCTGGGCTGCCGAAGCAGAGCCCCCAAACTTAACCGCTAGGCCATGGGACCAGCCCCTCTTTCTCTTTTTTTTTTTGATATCTTTCCTTTGCCTAGAAATAGTACATTGTGATTTACCTTACTGTTTTTCCTTTCATTTAGGATGAGGATTTTGTGGGTCGGGATGATTTTGATGATGCTGACCAGCTGAGGATAGGAAACGATGGGATTTTCATGTTAACTTTTTTCAGTAAGTATTTACACATAGCAGAGCCATTTTCCACAACCCAGAATGCTTTGGATTATGGGTGAATCTGACTGAATTAAAATAACTATTTGAGCTAATATTTTAATACATTCTATTTGTTTGATCCCTTTTACTGAGATATTCAGAGCTTAGTACACTTTTATCTTAACATCCTTTCTCTTCATGTTCTATTTCTGTGAATATCTGCGGAAAATATAATTAAAGCAGTTATGGGGATGCTGCGTTTTTACGTGAGCTAAGCCTCATCTTTCAGGCCTGCAGGGCCCCTTAGCGTTGCTTCTACTCGTACCTGACCTGAGGACAGGAATTAAATGCCTTTGTCTGATGAATTCCGTCTTGCAAACTTTTATATTCTAATGGATTAAAGTCGGCCTGATTTTTTTCCTACTTGATGTTATTTTTCATTTATCTTTCCATGTGCCTCACTTAGAAGTAAGCAACCATTTCTTTTACTTGCTGTGTTAAAAAGATATGAAGGAAGTGCAACACTTTTAGAGATGATGTTATATAAGCTGTCAAACTTTATAGAAGCAGGAGGATGAATGACTTGAATCAGATTATTTGGGGGCACTAATTTAATGTTCAAGGCATTTATTTGCTGAAGTGTAACACACACAGTAAAGGGCACAAGTCATAAGTATACAGTTTGGTGGATGCTAAGGCATTTTTGAAAGTGAATAGGAGTAGATGTAACAGTGTGACACCTGACAGAGAGGATGTTTTCTTGTTTGCTTTTGGGAGGAAGACGGAAGGATAGATGTTTTGGGGAGGTGGGGTGAGGATTCCCAATGGCAGGCTGGGCTGTCTTTCATCCCTGGAAAAGCCGTTTAAGCAGAAGCAAAGGTAGAGGGCACTCTTGCTCCTTGGGAACAGGACATGACTGACGCTTTCTCCCTCTCTGCTTTTACAGTGGCATTCCTCTTTAACTGGATCGGGTTTTTCCTGTCTTTTTGCCTGACCACCTCAGCTGCAGGAAGGTATGGGGCCATTTCAGGATTTGGTCTCTCTCTAATTAAGTGGATCCTGATTGTCAGGGTAAGTTGCACACCAGAAAAGATAGACTCCATAGAGAGGTAACAAGTAGAGTAACTTCAAATATTTGATTTTATCTCATTTGCTTTTTTTGCACTATCTCAACCTTTAAAATTATTTTTGGTTTGTCTTTTTACTGGTTTTATGAAGCTGAACCTCAGTCAGTTGCACTTGGCTCACGCGCACAAGCTTTGTAGTGAATATTTGTGGCCCACTGGCGTCTGTCCTGCAGATTGCTCACCAGCTGCTTTCTCTGTTCTTAATGTATATAATAGGATGATATATGTGTATGTTCTGAAATTAGTTATTTTTATAATAAAAGGAAGGCTGTCACCTCTTTGGTGGCTTATCAAAAGCAGGCATTTATCTCATTAATTCTGCTAAAGCTTTAGTCTGTCTTCTTCCCTCCTTCCTTCTGGCTTCTCCCTCCTTCCTCCTTCTCTTCTCTCCTCCCGTCCAGGATTGGTTATCAGTAGCATCACTGGTTATGCCAAAATGTTTGGGGAACCAAAACTGTTTAACAGGTGCTGCTCTGTTAGGGGGCCTTATCTCTAAATTAGAGATCTTTAGTGATTTGGGAATTACCAATTAGTTAGAATTGCGTGAAGTAATTTAAAATTGTAAAAAATCTAGTCTCTTAAAGTGTTCTCTGATTTCAGATCTTTATTGCTGTTGTCAACTTTATAGATAAAACCAATGTATTCGTCATAAATTGGCATTATTAATTAATTAATGCCTGTTGACTAACCCCTGGGGTTTTTCAAACATATTTATTCTAAAGCAGTTGTTAACATTTTTAAGATTCCAAGTTCCTTTGAGACTGATAAAAGTTACGGGCTTTTTCCCCAGATGGCTGGTATACACTCATTTAAAACACGGACTTTAGGTTAAGAACCCAAGCTCTAAAGAGGCTTTTCATTCCTTCTCTAAGTCTTAATTGTTATTTTGTTAAGAAATAAAATACTATATATGTTTATTTTTTATTTTTTTGCTGAGGATGATTAGCCCTGAGCTAACATCTGTTGCTACTCTTCCTCTTTTTTTGCTTGAGGAAGATTAGCCCTGAGCTAACATCTGTGCCTATCTTCCTCCACTTTGCATGTGGGTTGCTGCCACAGCACGGCTCACGAGTAGTGTAGGTCCACACCTGGGCCACTGAAGTGAATGTACTGAACTCAACCACCACGCCACAGGGCCAGCCCCTAAAATACTATATTTTAATGTTTAAATTATGTTAATCTCTTGGACACCAAAGCCCCCAATAGAAAACAGATAAAATTAGTTACCAATCTTTTTTTTACTAAACTTTTAACTAAATTTTTAAACTGAATTGAATAAATCAACTTGTATCAGTACCCTAGGATGGCTTTGTCTGCAAGTAGCAGAAAACCTAGCTTAAAATGGCTCAGAAAACAGTGGGGAAAATTTATTTCCCAAGAAAACAAGGCCTGCCATGGTGGGAGGTTAGTTAAATCAGTGTTTCATTGACATCATCAGGGAAAACTGACACTCCTGCTCAGCATGCAGGTCTGGCTGCTCCTCCCTCAGGGTTAAGATGGCTGTGGCAGTTTCAGACATCACATCATAAACACAGCAGTGCTCAACAGAAGAAAGGGAACTATCTCTTCCCTTCCTTTTCTCTTTAAGAGCAGGGAAACCTTCTCAGCAGCCCGCAGTTCCCATTGGTCAGAATAACGTGTCAGTCCCTGGCAAAGGAATGGGATTGTCATGATGCATGTGCTAAAGCTTCGAGGTCAAGGCATGGCTGGAGGAGCAGGAGAATGTGAGGGCTCCTTAGAAAGGAGGTTAAATAGTTTGTTTTGGTGCTGGGTAAGCAAAGTAAAAGTCTCATCAAAACCTATTTCTAGAAGGGCAGATATTATGTGTGCAAAAAAAAGATTTAAAAAAAAACAGATGTGAGCACTTTCAAAACAAGGAGTCTGTAAAGTCGATATTTCAACATTGCTTTTGCATGAAAGGAAATATATTTACATATATGGTAACCATTTCAAATCAGTAATATATAAAATACTTTTGCTTATTTTAAAAAATTATTGTAAGAGCTAAATGACAGTATTAGCGTAACAAAGTCTTGTGTTTTGTGTGCCCTTAAGTTAAAATGTGAAATTGTGCCTGCTAAGCTGCTATAAAATGTTTTGCTTTATTTTTCAGTTTTCTACCTATTTCCCTGGATATTTTGATGGTCAGTACTGGCTCTGGTGGGTGTTCCTGGTTTTAGGTAAGTGCTTTTAAGATAGACAAAGGAGAGAAAAGATTATATTAAATTTTAGAAATAAAATTACTTTTAATAGGCACATGAAAAGATATTCATCATCACTGATCATCAGGGAAATGCAAATCAAAACTACACTAAGATATCATCTTACACCCTTTAGAATGGCAAAAATAACCCAAACAAAAAGTGACAGATGTTGGAGATGTTGTGGAGAAAAAGGAATTCTCATACACTGCTGGTGGGAATGCAAACTGGTGCAGCCACTATGGAAAACAGTATGGGTATTTCTCAAAAAATTAAAAATAGAAATACCATAGCCATCCCACTACTAGGTATCTATCCAAAGAGCTTGAAGTCAGCAATTCCAGAAGTCCCATGCACTCCTATGTTCATTGCAGCATTATTTATAATAGCCAAGATGTGGAAGCAACCTAAGTGCCCATCAACTGATGATTGGATAAAGAAGATAAGGTATATATGTACAATGGAATACTACTCAGCCATAAAAAAGAATAAAATCATCCCATTCACATCAACATGGATGGACCTTGAGGGAATTATGTTACGTGAAATAAGCCAGATAGAGAAGGACAATCTCTGTATGACTCCGCTCATATGAGGAATTTAAACATGTAGACAAAGAGAACAGATTAGTGGCTACCAGGGGAAAGGGGGTTGGGGGGGTGGGTACAAAGGGTGAAGGGGTGCACCTACAACACGACTGACAAACAATAACGTACCACTGAAATTTCGCAAGATTGTAAACTATCATAAACTCAATAAAAATTAACTTAAAAAATTACTTTTAGTAAACCCTCATATCGCTTACTATACAGTAATATGTTATCAATAAGTATAATTTAAAAAATATTTCTCTCTTAAAGATTGTCACCATCAGAATAACATGCCTGTTAATAAAATGTCCTTTAGTGGCGGTAGGCATTATAGTCTGTGGGTTTTTTCCCCTTGTGAGTTATTGCCACAAAGGGTACGTAGACCTCAACCTCAAATTGCTTATAGGCATATTGCGTCCAGTTGAATTGCTCATGAGTGTGCGTGGCCCATCTTCAGTTGGATCTGTCAGTAGTAAACAGAAAATGTGTAGCCTTGCTAGACATAGCTTCTGGAAGAGCTGCTTTTAGGTTTCCAGAATTCTTTAGTTCACGGTTGATGAGAATAAGAATATTATTTTGTGATGAGGAGACCTTTTTTTTTAAACATACCAGGCATTTCAGGTTGTTGGTCTTAAGATTATATTTTTTACTCTAAACATTTATTTCAAAATATTTTCTCCCAAGACATTTTAAAGCAAAGAACACTGAGGTGAATACTGTTGACTTCTTCATTCTTTGTGAAAAAAATATATATGATAGAATAACAGACCACCATCACTGCTGTCATTTCTACAGAACAACAGCAGGGCCATCCTGTGGCCGCTAAAGATGGCGTAGTTGCCTCGCTGTGCTTCTGTGACATCACTTTGTCCTATCTCCTGTTTTGGGCCTTCTTGTTCCCTCCTTAATTAAAATCCGTGGTGGCAGTGCTGCTGATAGGTCTGGCTAGCACAGCGTAGAGCCCATGCCCAACAGCCGCCTAACACATTCAGGACCTACCTGCTTCCCCTGGGTTGACAGAGCCACACATTGCTGAGTTTTACTTAGAAAATACAAGTCACCCATCACGTCACCCCCTATCTCCCCAATAACATCTACTCTACTAAGAGTCATTGGAATTCCAAGGAAAGAGAAATAGTGATTTTTCCCCCCTCCCTTGATTACCAAGAAGCTTAATAATAAAAATGACCTATAGGAGAGTTATTTTGGAGGAATGGTTCCTTGGCTTGCTTATTCTGCAAACTGCATCTTTAAGAGAAAGGTTGACTCCCCCTTGTTCCTCAAGTCTGAAGTCCACACAAATCCTGAATGGACCAAAGAAGGGCCATTAAACATATTTTGAGGTTGATTTTTGACTGTATCGAAAGTTTAAAGAAATTTAATGGACCGATTTCCTTCCTATATTAAGGTTTCATGGGAGATGAATTTATACTACTTTATAATTGATCATTCTTGCTATCTTACTGCTTACTAGTAGACAAAAAATGGTGACTTTGGATGTACTTAGTGCATTTGGATCCAATGTTTGGGTCATTTTTGGTGCTTCTCTTACAGAGAGAACCAATTTTTTTGGAGTTTTTCCTGTGCGGGCCAGGTCTACACAGAGCTCTTGAGCTGGCAGCTCATAAGCTGCATCTAGCCTGTTGTGGTTTGTTTGTTCCACAGTGATTTTCAGAAGTTTTTTTATTAGTTGCTATCATTTTAAAATCAAGAGTTTTCACTTAAACATCTGAATTTTTTTTTACTTTTCTTAAAATTGGAATATCTAGCAAAATTGGCACCCACTGTTTGACTGGAGCTGAGTTGTAGCTGTCTCCTCCAGACAGGTTATATGCTCTCCAGTTCACTAGGAGCCCCCCACCCAGCATTTGAGGGGGTGACCCTTGCTCTGTAGTCACTTGTTGCTTTTGGTGCCAAACAGAATGGTGTTCACTGAGCTCAGTCCTTATGACTCTTGGTTATTGCCAAATTCAATTCTGAGTAAAAAGAGTTTTTCACCACTGAGTGTATTTTAAAATGTATCCAAAATAAAGTGGTTGCCTAGGGCTGAGGGGAGGAAGGGAGCGAGCAGGCGAATGGGGAGTGACTGCTTATGAGTACAGATTTTTTTAGGGGTGATAAAAACATTCTAAAATTAGATTATGGTTTTGGTTGTACAACTTCATAACTATACTAAAAGCCAGTGAATTATACACATTAAACGGGTGAACTTTATGGTATGTAAATTATATCTCCATAAAGGTGTTAAAAAAAAATGTGTCTAAGACTCAGGGACCATCTGTCTCTGAAGGAGAAGGGCCAGGAGCGTCTGAGTTGCCATTGGAGGGGGCCCATCGCTTTCCCGCTGACTCCTCCACGAGGTGCAGACTTCTGTGAACATATAAATTCTGGTGTGGCCATACAAAATCATTCTTACTCCTTTACTGCCTGGTAAATAAATGGCAAAGTACCCTATTTGTATATATTTTTTAAGAATAGAGAAATAGAAGGCCCAGCCCCGGTGGCCTAGTGGTTGAGTTCGACACACACTGCACCAGTGGCCTGGGTTCAGTTCCCAGGCACAGACCTATACCACTCGTCTGTCAGTGACCTTGCTGTTGCAGTGGCTCACATGCAAAAAGAGGAACATTGGCTATACGTTAGCTCAGGGTGAATTTTCCTCAGCAAAAAAAAAAAAAAAAAAGAAAAGAAAAGAAAAACAAAAAAAATACAGAAAAAGAGTAGAGTTGAGAAGATAAGAATTGCTGTACTAGGTAAGGGGATCCTGACATCTAGTGGACAGCATTATATATTATCGACAGAGAAAGAAAATCCTATGGCAAGAAAGGATGGAATTTTTTTTACTTGAGAAGAACAGTTTATAACCTCTTCTTTCGGGAGTTAATTATCTAGGAATACTTTTTTGGAACTCAGAAGGTGGGTTTTGATAATGCTTCTCAGTAGGACTTCCAAATGTAAATGTTTGGCCCCATCTTATTTTTTGTTTCCTTTTTAGACCAATTAGATTCTGAATGCGCAAAGGAGACTTTTATTTGGCTCCTGAGATTATGTCTTCTCATTGAGAAATGGAAAGTGTGGTGTGGAAATCCTTTGGAAATTTTGGGGAACTTGCTCACGATTTGATAGCTTTTAGCAGAAAAACAATGAAATAGCGCTATCGAGGGGTATGTCTGGGGAGGGGACTTAATATGGAAATTATGAGTTCATTCTTGACTTTTCTTTTTTGAATTAGGCTTTCTCCTGTTTCTCAGAGGATTTATCAATTATGCAAAAGTTCGGAAGATGCCAGAAACTTTCTCAAATCTCCCCAGGACCAGAGTTCTCTTTATTTATTAAAGGTATTAAAGAAAAAAAACTTTCTTCTAGTCCCAGTGTCATCATGTGATACATTATAGATTTCTCTTGAGGTTTAGAGTAGGGTATACCCCCTGTGGTAGGGGGTATAGAGGAGGTAAGGAAGCCACAGTCCTTGCCTTGTAGTAGTTTCTAGTTTAGTAAGGGATGTTTCTACAAAAAGCTGTTGAAAAAGGCAAGTTAGAAAAACTGCCATAGGAGAAAACGTTATCTCAGATTCTGACAATGGAGAAGAGTCAGCGTCTTAGTAGTCATCAAGTAGCTAGGATACTTGGCTGGGACTCATGGTCTTCAGTCTTTGAATCTTGAATCCTGAAGCCTCTGCTTACTGTCATACCAGTTCCAGAGGATGGTATCGAGAAAGCCTTTCAGGCCTGATTGCTCAGCTCTAACTGTGTGCCGCCCCTAAACCCCGGGGCTGGGAGAGACCATGGGATGTGTTAGGAACTCCTTTTACCCAGCTCCCAACACGCCCACCAAGGCCTCTAGCTCTTAAAATTAGTCGAGGAGGCTTTCCTGCTGCCTTTCTTCAGTTCGCAGCCTGATGTTCCCACTCTCGTGGTGAGGAGGGTCAAGCCCAAGGAAAGGAAGAGGAGAAGAGGCCTTTTCCCGCGCCCAGCACAGGAGGACTAAGCCCTGCTCAGGCTCCTCTTTGATTCACACATGGTTTTCCCCAGAGGCTGACTGCGTCTTACATTAGTGGCCGCTAAAAGGAAGAGATGGGGAATCTTAGGAAAGAGGACACCAGAGAGAAGCCCCCCTGCAAGATCTAATAGGCCTTCTTGGACCTTACTCTTTGTTCCTTAAGACTGTTGAGGAAGGGTGGATTGTGGAGGGGGGCCTTGAGCGACATCTAGGGGCCAGCCCAGTTGAAGGCCCCAGGAAAGGCTTTGTAAGGGGTGTAGCAGTTGATAGAATCCTTAAATGAAAGGTAGAATTTCTACTAGTGGAAGTTGCATAGAGTGGGGAAGAATTTCAGGATCAACGGAAGCAAAGTGAAGAGCAGAAATAGAAGCAGGGAGGGGTGGGGCTCCCTCAAGGGACAGCAGTGTGATTGTAGCACAAGGGTGTTGAGGGTGGAGGCTGGAAAGCCAGCTTGGGACAGTGTTCTCAGATGTCTTGAGTACTAAACCCATTTGCAGTGGAACCAAGGAATTCATAGAGCAGCCCTTTAAACCCAGTGACATGTTGGCTCAGTGCAGGTCTCAGGCTATATGAACGTCAATTTGTTCTGTATTCTTTGTTGGGTTATCATAGTTTATATAGGGAATCGTATGCTACGAGTGGAGTTCCCAATTTTGAAGATTCGTGGTGGTCTCAGGATGTTTGCTTCTAGAAAAGAAAGTATCCACCATATTTAATTTGCCAGGTGGTGGGACAGCATTGAAAGTTTTCAGGCAACAGAATAATATGATGAGAACTTCTTGGATGTAACAATTTTTTTCAAGCATGGTATAATGATAACATTTGTCAACTTTTCCATGTATTACATACTGTATTAAGCACTTTACATGTATAATTAAATGTGCTTATGTAAGTAACAAGCTTATAATGATAGATAAGCTCATGTACTTGCATGGTGGAGTATATTCTGAAGGCATGTCTTATGAAAGTTAAAGCATATAAAAAACTTACGCTTGTGTTGGCTAAAGTCAGTTTCTTCAAGGGAGTATATACTTTTATTTGAAAGAAAATTTTAGTCATTAAGCATACCACCTGTGTTTATAATATTTTTTTTAAGAAAGGGAATGTTTTATTGCATGTTTAAAAGTGGGTGGCATGTCCTGAATCTGAATTAGGTTACAAAGTCTGAACATGGATGGACATTGACACTACTGTCCTAGGCCCTGTGGTGTCTCTTTGTGAACATCCTGACTTGAAGAGGCTTATCAGGTGTTCTGTGCAGTTTTATGTAATTACCATTGTCATCTCTTTTCTTTCCCCTCCTTGACTGGTTATAATTTATAGTTACTTCCTAGCCTTAGGTTTAACCCTTACCTACCAAAGACTCAAGATAATTCTTTAGCGGGGCCGTTCTCCTTCTTACTGAGGGCCCTGAGGTCAAGACAGAGTTCCCCTAATCCATCAGCGCCCAGAGTGTCCTCAGGGGACAGATTTCTTTCTTTCTTTCTTTTTAAATAATAGATTCTGTAGGTTTGGTCTAATGATAGCTTTGAATTTCTAAGTGGACTGAGATCATACCTCTGTCTGTTCCCTTCCTTCTTCCCTTAGAAGGAAATTTCGATCTTTATTTGGAATCGCACACCTTCATCTTGCTTCTAGAGATTGAGAGAAAGCCTGAACTTCTCAGTTTTCCTGTATCGTTAGGGACGTTATTGAGGGTTTTTTCTTTATAAAATTTGTTGGTTTTTTTTATTTTCTGAAATTTCTGGACTGTTTTATGGGAGTATTCTAAAACAAAGCATCATAAGGGTTCTGATCTGAAATAGGCAGTCGTCGGTAATAACGCTGTTGGAGCTGTGAAGGGAGGTTATAGGCCTGCTGTTCTCTGTATTTTGGAGTCAGAAGCTTATCATGCTTCAGGAGTAGTCAGGAACTTAGAGGTCTGGGAGCGTTCCCGTTGGAGGGCAGAGTAGGATTGCTTTGCTTTCCTGTCTGACTTTGACATTCTCCTTGATTTGAAATTGTTCCTGACGTGTCCAGAGAACTCAGAGCTCCAAATTAAGGGTTTGGGGACTTGGAGCAGCATTTAGAATCCTAATGACTTCCTTACTGATTTTCAGTATCCCCAGAGGGAACCTGGAAAGCCATAATATCCTGTGGGACAGAATTTCTTTTGTCCGTTGACAGGGTAAGAACTGTCCATCCAGATCCAAATGTAGGATGTCTTTTTCTTTAGTTCGGAGGAAATACAGTTTAATTTAGTCTGAAGATGTGCCGGAAAACCGTCATGTAAAGTGTGAAGGTTTTATTTTCTTTCATTGCGACCTCTTACTTTATTTAATGGAAATATCACTAGGGAAAAGCCAGCTGTAAGCTTACTTTTTGCTAGAAAGACACAGGTAGGGCATTTTTTAAATAACTTGCTATGACAGAAAAATAACTTAATTCCCATGCTGTACTAAGATCTGGCATTTTACTGGAGAAAGGTATAAAAATAGTCACTTTTCTATTCAGGCTACTCAAAATGTAGTGTACACAAACAAACCAACCTTGAAATGACCCCAGAAAGCCTCTTTGTAATCAGCCAAAGTAGACGTTACAAAAGCTGAACTAAGCTCATGCACTGCGGTAACAGCAGCAGCTCCGAGATTCTCTTTTGGAGCTCATTTAAGCTTAGGAAAGGAAATCTGGTTTCCTACCCCGTAGCGAGAAAAGCCAGAAGGAACTGCTGGAGGCGGGCACAAGGGCATCAGGGGTGCCTGACTGTGAGGAAGCAGAAAAACAAAATGTTCCTTCTGTGTTGTTTAAAAAGAAAAGATACCTTTTAGAAATATCTTTATCTGAAAAGGGCAAAAATGGAAAGTGTTCATAGTTTTTCTTATTTGCCAGTTAACTGGAAAATAAATTTTTATGGACTACGACTTCCTATGATGCCACCAGGTAATTGAGGGGCTTGCTACAGTAGCTGAAAGGTGGTCACACAGTTAACTGGTATGTTACTGCTACTCCAAGAGCACTTGAACATAGGAAGCGTAATAGATCTTAAATTCTGTTATTTTAACCACGTCTCAAATGGGAGGAGAGAGCGTCTGTAAGCCCTGGCGTTAATGTGATAGAGCCCTTCCTAATGAGTGATTGCTGTCACCTGGTGAGCTATGCCTATTAGGCATCAGATATTTTAAGTTTTTTCGTGTGATGATAAATTCTTTCATTTCTCCTTTTTTATAAGTTTCCCCCTCCTCCTTAATACTTCTGTTATTTTATTAAAGGAAATTCACCTCAAGTTAAAGTTTGATATGTTGGACTGTGTTATAAAGTAGCAAGACAGAAATGTTTCCATGGAATTTTTGCTAAAAAATTCACATAATGTCCAAAAATAATGATTGTCTTCCTCTTGAAATTAAACAATCTCTAGGCTGTTGGATTCCTTTTGTTTCTGAAGCAGTCTTATCTACAGTTTAGTAATGATGTCCACAGTCCTTAAAACCTGTTTGTCCTCCAGTTCGTGTTCCATCATTGTTTTTGTAACAACTTGTGAGTCAAGTTGATCTGATCAGGCCTCCAGGTCTTAGACAGAGAGCGGTGAGTGCCACTCTAGCAATCTTTTTCATTTGGAGTTTATAAGGTAATTGAGATCACTCATTAGTAACCTATCTAGGTCCTGTTAATGGATTTTTAATGTTTGTTGAGTGGCTCTGACTTGCAGGGACCTATTAAAGCTGATTTACCTCTGCGGAAGCAGCATGAACTAAGGGAAGTGACCAGGTAGTTATCTGGACTGTATCATATGTTCTCGCATCTCTAGTGTTTTGACATGATAGTAATTATTACATCAGTTTTCATCCATTAACCTCCATTCGATATCAGTCTACCCATTTTCTTTTTGCTTCTACTTGACTTTGGGAGTTGCTTTATTCTTGTGTCTTTGTTCCTGCACATTTTGAGGTCTCTCAATGTAAAGAAAAGTTGCTCTTGTGTCCATATCATTGGTTTACTTCAAATCAAAACACCAACTGAATTTGGAGTTTGGGCAAATAGTAACAGTTTAAAAAGATTGTTGATTTCCTCCAGTGTTGTAGCTTCTCTGCATTTTGTCAGCCTTTTAAAGATTTATACAGTAGTCTAATCAGAAAAGATATAAAAGGGCTGCTTGTGGCTTTTACAGTAGTTTGGAAAGATGGAAAAGTAAGCTAAGGGCCTATATGTGAGCCCATCCAGCTCTCGCTTGGTGCACGGTGCTGCACAGTACTTTCTCAGTAAATATTTAAGTGATTAATAGATCTCTTTAGTGTTTCTTTTAGCATTAATATAGGGAGTTGCTTGTACCTTTTCCCATTGTTTCCATGAGAACCAAAACAATTTATTATGCTAACACAGAAATGCCTCAAAGTGTTAAATGAAAACTGCATTTAACAAAATGTTTAGACATTATTTTAAGAGCATTTATTTCAGTCATATAGATTTCTTTTTAAAAATTAGCTTTGGGGCTTCATATATCTTTTGGTTTTTTTCAGAGATACATGCCCAAAAATACACTGACGTTTTTTCTAATTGATTAAAAAAAGTATTTGTGATAGCTATGAGTTTACGGTCATTTTTTAGTTTGCCGTGCTCTAAGTATAGCATGACGTCATGGCATCCTTATTGGAAGTCTTCCTTGCATGAGATTGGGCAGAACTGGCAGGGTAAACAGTAGGTTTAGGTGTATTAGGAAGATTACCGCTGTGCCTGGATTCTCCTGTGTCTTTGTCCCCTAGTTTCAGTCATTGCTGTCGAGGTTAAGTGTGGGGTGAAGGAAGTGCTACTTGCAGGGTTCTTTTGTTAGAAGTTTGGAGAGAGAAACCCCTGACCTCATGGGTTTTAGAGAAAGCCTTCAAGTTCTTTCTAGTTCTAGAGTCTTTGATAACTTTAAGAGCTGAAATTTTAATGTTTATTGAATACTATGATGTCAGTGTATAGTAATCTTAAAGCTATGTTAAAATGTACTTCTTGTGTCTCCAAACATCCTGCCTCCTTTTGTGACTACATCCTCCTCTCAGCCAAAATAACAAGCTAACTCAAGTTTCAATATTCAATATCCTTCTCTGGCAGATGTTTTCTGGCAAAGGCCTTCCTGCGTTTATGAATTCTCTCTCAAGAAGCAAGAGAACACCTGCAGGAAGTGAATCAAGATGCAGAACAGAGGAATAATCACCTGCTTTAAAAAAATAAAGTACTGTTGAAAAAGATCATTTCTCTCTATTTGTTCCTAGGTGTAAAATTTTAATAGTTAATGCAGAATTCTGTAATCATTGAATCATTAGTGGTTAATGTTTGTAAAAGCTCTCGCAATCAAGTCTGTGATGTATTAATAATGCCTTATCTATTGTTTGTAGTCATTTTAATAGCATGAGCCTTGTCCCTGTAGTCAGTAGGGGGCAGTCTTGCTTTATTCATCCTCCATCTCAAAATGAATTTGGAATTAAATATTTTAGTGTAAGATATGTATAATGCTGGCCATTTTAAAGGGATTTTCTCAAAAGTTAAAACTTTTGTTATGATTGCATTTCTGCACATAATCCATATTTGCTGTTAAAATTAATCTAGAAATTTATTCAGTTGTACTGTGAACACCTGGAAGCAAAGTCATAGTGCAAAGTACATTTAAAGTGTGGTCAAGAATGTGTTCTTAATTGGTCAATAATAAACATTGATTTTTTATAGTCTGTATTCTAAATTTTGCAGTACCTTGTTCTGTGTTGTGTACCTAAGGGATTGCAGAGGTGTTGTCACTGTATAAAATAGAAAGGACAAGGACAAATGCACCTTAATTATTAAAATGCAATTCTTGACACTTTCTGTGTGATTAGAGTCCCTACCTCTTTTTTTCCTTTTCTTTTGTCTCCTGATGATTAGGCCCAGGGCTGGGAGTAGAGAGGGGATTAGGTACTAGGAGCAAAGAAAGAATTAGCATGGAACTTTTGAGATGATCCCTAACATACTGTATTACTTGCTTTTACAATGTGTTAGCAGAAACTGATGCGTTATAAATGTAGGATGATGTGCTTTCTGCCAAGTGGTAATTCACCTTGGTTTGCTATGTTAAAACTGTAAATATAACAGAACATTAATAAACGTCTCTTGTGTAGCAACTTTTGCTGTAGATCAGTGTTTAATTTCTTGGTTTGCATCTGTTGATTGCTAAGGCAATTTTTTCTGATCTTCATTCAAACAGATTCATACAGAATTATTCAGGAAATATAAAAAATTGGTCTTAGGCCAATTTTTTCTTCTTTTTCAGCACAGGAAGTTTTCTTCTTTCATATCATACTCAATACATTCCTAAAAATACATGTGAAAATTGGTTCTGCAAAAGATAATGGGCTAAAATAGGGAGGAGTTGTAGAGATCTTAAATCATTCTGGAATTCCCAATTATGCTTCGTGTTTTAGACATAGTCTTAGATAATTTATTTCCAATATTTTCTGCGCATTCTCTGCATTTGCCTTTTTTCTCAGTTGAGCACAGCCAAATAGTTTAAGTCCTGTGAGCACCCAGTTGAGGCGAAAGATGTCTTCATTCCTCCTGATTTCCATTCTTATCTCAGTTGTGTTAAATTTAGAGACTAGTAGTTCTTATAATATCAGCCATTTGATTGTTTTCCTCTTCCACTTACTCAAATAAAACATAAAGAAAAAAATGCAGCAAGATGGTCAAACAACTACACACACCAGCACTAGCATGGTATGATGGCTGCAAATGTTAATTTTTCTGCTGCATTTGAACATCCAGGATCAGCTTAGGACGTCTGTTTAGGGGTGTCAGTGTGTGATGCACAGAAGTGAAGGTTGTTTGAAAGCCAAACAGGAAAATGGAGAGCCTCCTAGCTTGACATTACAATGATTATTCTAACTAGTTTATTGATTATTATAAGTAATAGTATAGTATCGTCTTGTTTTAAAGTTATATTTTGCAGTAGATAAGCAGAGGGTTTTATGAAAGTCTTTTTGAAGATTTTTAAATTTTGAATTAGATTATACCAACACTAGAGTTTGGAAAAGTTTATAGCCTATATATATAATGTTCTAAGTTTCAGAATTACTGGATCTCTAACAAGCTGAATAAATGTAGATATCTGTAACAGAGCTATTTAAATCATCCTACAGGACAAAATAGAATGGCCCCAAATCACATGAACTCAAGCACTGTAGACTTGCTTTGTTTATTCTCTAGGTCCTTGTGCCTTATTTGGTTTTGTATATTCAGAGAACTGAAATATTTGGAATTCCTATTTCTACATATCTGGTGGTCCGTAAGACTTTGTCAAATGTAAACCTATAGTTTGATCTGCTTTAAAAGTACTTAGGAGGAGGATTTTCTTTTAAATGTCCTAAAAATTAAAGTCTTTTCAGATACATAAACTTGGTACCATGTGTCGCCTAGAGTCCTTACTATTTACGGTGGAAATGTTCGTGCTATACTGTTACTTTTCATTTTTCTCTCATTCTTTTTTGTCTCCTCTTCATTGTAATAACCCTTTCAGGAGGCCAGCCCGGTGGCGTAGTGGTTCAGTTCGTGCACTCAGCTTTGGCAGCCCAGAGTTCGGTGGTTTGCATCCCGGGCGCGGACCTACATACCACTCATCAAGCCGTGGCTGCATCCCACACATAAGGTAGAGGAAGATTGGCAGTGGTTGTTAGCTAAGAATAACCCGTTCAGCCAAAGGGTAGGTCTTTAAAACAAATTATTTGAACGGGGATCCTGAGGAACTACTGTTATTTGCCTAAGGTTAGGGAGTAAACTGGCTTTGACCCTCTGCTAAGGGACAGCTAGGGTCACCCATGACCACAGAGGTCCCCCATGTCTCTTACTTCTTGTTACTATTTGGAATGATACAAACTACGTTTAAAGGGTTCTGTGCAGCCATTTCTTTTTTTGAGAAAGTTAGATTGCTTTGTGTGGGAATAAAAGCTGTTATTAAAATTTACCTGTTAAAAAATAAGAATGAATACCTTTGCTAATGAGATCAATTTTGTTTAGAGTTTCAAAGAAAGAACAAGATTTTTAGTGAAGTAAATGATACTCTATTTTCGTTTGTTTCTTATTCAGTGTGATGTACTCCACTTCGCTATATCGTTTATGTGGAAGTGACAGTTCAGTTTAAGTGGTCACCTGAGGTGGCGAGGTTCTGGGGTGAGAAGTAACAAAAATATACCCCACGAGGGGAGCTCTGGCCTCGGCTCTGACTCCAGCCTCCCACCTCTTCCTGCTCTCCGGCCTTCTTGAGGGTGGGCATAGTGGATAGTGAAAAATCACCCGGCTCTGAGTCCAGTAAACACCAGTAATCAAATTTTAGCTTAAAACATGCCAAGAATACACGTAGAACTGGACGTTAATGTAAAGTATGAGGGAATATTTTATGAAAAAGTAAGTATGGTTCTTACCACCTGAGTCTGGTTCTTGGCAAAACCTCAGTGATGCGTCCAGGTCAGCCATGTGCAAGGTGTAGTTGAACAGTTTTCAGGTTCTGGTGGTGTCTTTCAGCTATGTAGATTTTTGCCTTTCAGGCTTTCCGAAGATGATTGAAGGGATGATGAAGGGCACAACAAAAATGCACGATATGTTTCTGTAGATGGTTTGTGCATTTTTAAAAATCTTCTTTTGCATATTTTTAAGCCTAAATAGTATTTGTAGACTGTAGGGTAGATTGAGTGAGAGCATCTGTTACACCAATACTGAGGTGCTCGTGGTTTAACTTTCCTGTTTGCAAATTCCTGTACACCGTTGCAGATGTGTTATACTCATTTAGAGCAGCCACAAAAAGTGCTCTTTGACGGGTAGCCTCTGAATATTGGGTCTTTGGAGGCTGGTACTAAAGTGGAGGACACGTCAAAGAAATACGCCAGGAATTCCCAAAGGGGAGCGTAAATTTAGATTGAGAGTAAACGGTTTTCAGGAGGAAAAGATAGGGACAGAAACTGATTTTGTATCATCTCCATTCTAAAAAGAGGCTATTTTATATCCCAGTTCGTTGTATCGCCCAAGCTATGTGGCCTACAGAAAGACCTGCTCTCGTGGGAAGTCTGAATAGAGAGAGCTGTGCTCCTGAGGACAGTGTCGCTGCCTGTAAAATCTGAAATAGTCCCTCTACTGCGTGGCATTTTGATCCCCTCAGCCCCCCCAGTTATTCTCAGAATTTGTCACTTGTAGAATAGATATATTACACAAGTTTTGGGTTGATGCCTGTTTTTACTTACGTATCTTTTCTTTCTTTACCGAAAAGCACTATTTTCTGACTTTGAGAGTTGTAATTCCTAAGTTGGTCAGTTGGAGAATTAGTGAGATGTAAACTTAAAAGCTCTTAAACCTGAGAGTGTAGACTACATGAAATGTGGAAGATCTTTTTGCATTTCTGCAGGATTTCACCCAGGTCAGAAACTGAGATGCATCTCCCAGCCCTGCCTCGTGTGTTGTTCCTCCTGCTCCCAGGGTGGTTAGTTTTTATCATTTGTGTGATTGCAGGTTTATAGACCCCAAACCCAGAAGAGTTATTTCCTTTAAGTGTTACAAAGATTAGTGCTGGAGCTATGAGAAGACAACAGTATTCACGCTTATTCATTAGTTGTCTAGAAGGTTCGTGAGTGCTGTATACAGCCTGGGAAACAAGAAAATGGGTCAAAAACCTAAAAGAAATCTCTCAAATAAAGAAGGTGACTTCTTGACACCAAGCATTATCGGCTAAACTGGAACTAAGGAAGTGCTGCCTTCTGACTGTAAAACCCAGCCCAGCTCTTTCCTGAAATCCTTCCAGAGCTGCAGAGAGTTTTCACGTTGCGTCGTTAGGGTTTGCATTCACGTCCCCCGCTGAGAGCGGCTTCCCCCGTTTAAGCCGGTTACTTCCTGAGCCAAGTGGGCAGGATTGGAGCAACCTATTATCATAACTCAGCTAGAGTTACACTTGATGAAACATCCTTCTTTTCTTTTGCACAACGGTCAGAAATGCCTAAAATGTTCCCTTAAGTGAGGTTTTAGAAAGAATTTCACCATCTGCTTCCTGACTCCACATCTTTATTTTGACAGAACATTTCACAGGTTGTATTTGGCAGTCGCTGGGTTTAGATGTCATTCCTGTCAATTTGGTATGTTATTTTTTTCTCTGGTTGTCAACATTGAGGATTTTTGCGTCCATGATTTATTCCAGTGCATGCTTTAACTGGAATGGCAGATAATTTATTGATCGAGCCGCTGGATGGATCACTAATTTCACCAGCCTCTTTATTAGTGGCATCATTTGGTAGTATATAGTTGTTTTAAAAAAGTGGGCACTAGTGGCCTAAAGAAGCAAAGTTAGCAGTTCATTTTTTTCTAGGTCTTAGTGACTCTCAAGCCCGAGATCTGTGTCCCCGTGGTCATGGGGACAGGAAAAGCTGTGTTTGGGTCATTATATTGTATGTTGTCCCCAAGGCTGTGTGTGTGTGAAATGGGGTTTAATCTGCGCTAGGTCTCCCACCTGTTTTTGGCCCTAAGCCCTTGTGTGATTTATCCGTTCCCTGGATTTAGGTATAGAAATCAAACTTTTTATGTTTTTCCAGCACCCATCCTGTAGAATTACAGGGGGCAGATTGGGTTCCTGCCGTGGTTCCTCAGAGCTTCCAAATAAGGGTAATGAGTAAGCACTCAGCTCGAATCTTTACTCTCCATCCAAGAAGGGCGAATAGAAGAAACTGCAGAGCGTGTGTACCTACACTTAAAATTACAAGTTACTCTTTCATTGGAATATTTTCATGGCATTGATTGTTGGGTAAAATTAAGAATTATTTTGTCTTGGGGGCCGGCCCGGTGGTGTAGCGGTTAAGTGCACACGTTCCACTTCGGTGGCCTGGGGTTCTCCGGCTCTGATCCTGGGTGAGGACATGGTACCGCTTGGCAAGCCATGCTGTGGTAGGCATCCCGCCTATAAAGTAGAGGAAGATGGGCACAGATGTTAGCTCAGGGCCAGTCTTCCTCAGCAAAAAGAGGAGGATTGGCAGCAGATGTTAGCTCAAGGCTGATCTTCTTCTTCTTCAAAAAAAAAGAATTATTTTGTCTTCATGTTGGTCTTCTCAAAGCTCACGGTTACCATATTTTCCTCTTCTTTATGGCAGAACTATGGGAAAGAGTGTGTATGCAGAGCAATGGGAAAAGACCATAGGGAAATGAATTCCTGAATATTCGGCTAAGAGTTATTGTGGACTCTTCCTTAGAGGTCATTAAAAAAGAGAGTAGACCCTCCTCTGTTTGGAATGGTTTAAAAGGGTAGAGGAAAAGGAGGAGTGGATTAGCAGGCCCCTTAAAGTCCTCAAGAGCTTGAGAGGTTTGCATGTGGCCCATGTCAGTTGCAGATGGAACAGTAAGTTCGACAGATGTCACGTGTGCCATTCCCAGGCTGTGCTCCCTTCAATGTGACCTTCTGGGAGCACTGTCCTAAGTAGTCCCTGAGAGAGGAAGGAGTGTGTCGAAACTTCTGGAAAGCCTAACTTGGGTGGCTTATTACGCACTGCAACAATTTTTTAAAGACCTGATGATCAAAAAAAGTTGCAGTTTGCTCAGAATTCCAAAAAGAGAAAATGAAACCTACTCTCTAGTTTCTGAAGGCACGTTTGAAGTTCTGTGTGCTCCGAGGGGTTTTGTCTAGGTGGCATTCCCTAACGTTACCTTCACGGACCCTTCCCCTAAGGGACCACGGGTGGGAGAAAGAAGATTAGGTGGGGAAGGAGGCCCACAGGAAATGAAGTCTGATTTGTTAAGAAAGGAGGACTGACGGGAGAGTGGAGCAAATTGGGGCCTTTGTTCCTTCTCCTGCTTTAATCCTTTGCACTTCCAGAAGAAGATTGCCAGCTAATTGCTAGGAGCCCCCCATAAAAGAGGATTGGCTTAAATTGAAGAATAAATTTAAAGAGTGACTAAGGATTTTTTTTAATTCCTCCTTTATCCGGGTCACTTTTCTTTACATATGATTATGTCTTCAAGAAGTAGTTGGATACCCTCCGGAGAGGTTTTCCTTAACAAAAAAGAAAGGAAAAAAATCCCTGAAATTCCGGAGACGTTTTCCCCCTCTGCTGCAGCATTTATGTAAGAGTGTGATAGCTAAACTCACTAGACTGTGGTTTAAACTTAAAAAAAAAAACCAAGGAGACTAATGTGTTTTATGGTGGCATTTTTATACAAGTGACTCATGGGTAGAAGTCTATCGACCATTTTAAAGTGCAATCTGAGCTTTCAGGGGAGGCATTTAATTCTCTGAGTACAGACACTGTACTGAGGACAAATTACTGTTTGTACCTTACTGCCAATCTCAATCGTGTCCTCACTGGGTGCTTATTTTCAAATCATACCTGATCCATCCAAAAACAGTACACTAAAAATTGTCGTTAAAACATATCAAGTTTTAATAGCAAGCCATGGATACTTTTACTGCCTTTAATTTATTGCTGGGTGTATTTTATTAGAAGGAAAGGTAAATAAATGTGTTTTGCAGAAAATATGTAAGTCAGCTCCAGTAGCAGTTTACTGTTTTTTAACTAGATGGTGGAGCATTTACACGCTTAGTTTATTGGTGACCTTCCCATAAAGTTTTTAGGAACATAGGGCCGAACAGAGGTCATCAGTTTATCCAGGCGAGGGCTCCGCAGCACTGCTGTGGCGACTTCAGACAGCTGAGGAGAAGCCAAGACACCTCCCTGCGTCTTCAGATTCCACGTGGCCTTGGTTTCACCTCCCTCTATAGTATTTTATTTCCTTGGAAAGTGTTATACATGAAATTTGGAAAATCACCTGTGTTAGAAGTGATGAAGTTCTACTTTTGAAAAATATAGTTTCTCTATGTGATAAACACTTGTGCTCTGGCTTTTTAAAATTTTTATTTGTTTTAAAGCACTTTGTTAAGATGTGATTGGGGGCTGGCCCCTTGGCCGAGTGGTTAAGTTTGTGTGCTCTGCTTCGGACACCTGGAGTGTGCTGGTTTGGATCCTGGGCGCAGACCTACACACTGGTCATCAAGCCATGGTGTGGCAGCATCCCACGTGGAAGAACTAGAATGACTTACAACAAGGTACTGGGGCTTTGGGGAGGAGGGAAAAAAAGGAAGATTCCAACAGATGTTAGCTCAGGGCCAATCTTCCTCACCAAAAAAAGGTTACCTAAAAATAAATTTGTAAAAAGATGTGATTGACAGAAAAAGCTGTACATATTTAATGTATACAACTTGATGAGTTTGGAGATAAGTACACATCTGTGAAACCATCACCACAATCTGTGCTGTAAATGTATCCATCACCTCCAAAAGGTTCCTCCCACCTCCTTTAGATTTTTATTATTCTTACCACTTTTTTGGTGATGAGAACACAACATAAGATTTACCCTCTTAGCAAATTCTTAAGTTACTACGCAGTATTAACTATGGGTGCTCTGCCGTGCAGTAGATCACTAGAACTTATTTTGCATAACTGAAATGCTCTGGCTTCTTGAATATTGTTGCTTTAGGCCTTCATCTGATAAATATTAATTTGTGTTAGCTGATAATGATGTGTATGACGTTGTGCTAGATACAGTGTATGCAAGATTTGTACAAGATAGCCCCTGACCAGAGGGAGATTCTGGTCTAGGGAGAGGCTTGGGCAGGACATAAAACAAAAGTATTTTCCTGTCCAAGAAACGTGAACACATCATAATTTTCTCTGCCTTATTTGTGTAGTGGTGGAAGAAGCTTTTTACACTTTTCAAGTTATGATTATCTCCTCTAATTTAGTCTTCACCAGAAGGGACTAAAGATCTTCATAAAACAAAATACCCTCCAAAGAAGGAGAGATTACTGCCACTGTGGGGCCAGCCCTCAGGGGCCCAGAGGACGGAGGGCGTGTGTCAGGGCGCCGTGCGTCTGGGACCTGGCGAACCAGCTGCATGCGGAGAGGCGAGCATTAGGCCACCAGGCCAGGGCTTGCACCCTCGTTCCGTGTTAGCAGCTGTGGGATTTGGATCATTCACTTGCCCGTCCAAGCTTTGGTTTCCTAATCTGTGTCCCAGAATATTTTCTCACAGGGCTGCTTTGAGTTCTAAACAGGAGAATGGAAGTAAAGAGCCTGGCACACAGAAGACAGCTTTCTGCAGCTCGCCAACCAGCAACAGTGCTGGATCCAAGGGCAGGACATTAAAAGCCCAAACCTGTAATTCAAACCAAGGGCATTCATTTCCTTCTCAGGACCACATAGCTTTCATAAATTCTGCCTTTCCTCATTCCTTCTTTCCTAAAGGCTGTCATTAGACCATCCCCAATAAGTCAGACCACTCTTCCTCCTGAATTCCTGCAGCCCAGATGAGAATAGGACTTCCTCTTGCTTTTCTGGTCATACTGTGGTGTGTTTGCCTAGGACCTTTTATTTATATACACATTCACTTGATCCTCACAGATTACTATAAAAGGGCTTATTATGCGTTCTTTACCACCAAGCAGCCAGAGCCTCCCTCCCCCTGGCAAATGATTTTTCAACACTCGGTCACACCAAGACACTCTACAAATCCAGTCAACTCTGATTCTCATTTCCTTTCCCAAGGTCTATAGGCTGTAGTTCCGGCCTCCTGTTTCCTTGGGCCGTTTGTGTTCTATTCCAAGACTGGCCATGCTCTATCTTTGTGTGTATGTAGGTCTTCAAAGTGCCCGTTGAACCTCTCACCCTCCGCCTTGTCCTTTCTGCCCTTGCCTGAAGCTCTTGGCTCCTCTCTCTGCTCTTCACGTACCCTCTTGGCCTGCCTCTCTGCACCTCCCCTATCAGCGACTTCTCTTTGCCTTTTCCTAGCCTACATTCTGACACGGCTCTTTTCTGTGACTGTAGAGCGGGCCATTTTCTCCGTGGCCGCCTTTCCCTTTCCTTTCTCTGCGTCTCGCTGTGTCAACCCCAGTTACTCTCTGCCTTCCTTTACCATCCGCTTAGCCTCACCCAACAAGAAAACCGCCTGCCTTATTTTCCTTCCCGAAGCCCTCCAGTGAGCGACCCTGAATGGATGTTCCCAGCCTGTGTCTGGGTCTCCTCCCCCCAAGTCCAGGCCTGCCCAGGTACCACCTACCTGTTTTCTCCTTTTATTTGGGACCTGGGGAGCTTTTCACAGATGTGGCCTTTGTCACAGTGTCCACAGGCTTGCCTCTTCTCCGTGCCGCTCTTAGTTTGTTAGTTTGGTTTGGTCATTAGAAGATATTGGGGTGTCCTCTGCCCATGTTCTTCCTCACTTTACATGAACACAAATAAATGACTTCTGCATGAGTCCACGGCCAGCTTTGGCTGTGTGTGGACAAGCACCTGGCAGTTGGCTAGCGCCAGTTTTCGTAATCCTCTTGATGTTTCTGAACTATCTTCCAAGAAACACTAGGCTTCTGTAAGCTTTTAATTGGAATTTCATCTTCTAAAAATATCTTTAACCATTAAAAATACAATAAAATGTCTTCACTCAAATGTGTGTTCAACCTGTGTAGTTATTTGTGCTCTCATTGACAGACCTAAGTGGCCCAAGGATTAAAATTGAACATAGAAATGAACTGACTCAATGAAAGCAGTATTTTTCTCTGCTTTCTAGATTGGGGTCTCAATAAGATTTTGTTTACAAAAAAGGTTGTGCAGCTAAAAAAAAAAGTTTGGAAATCACTGCCCTAACTCATCTCTCGCTGTGCCTGAAGCTGGTAGGCCATCGTACATGCTTTCCCCTTGATCTTACAGGGGTTTTAAAAATACCTGATTTTGGAAAAAATAACTAAGTAATCTAAAAGTCACCTGTAATCCCATTCCACCCCAAAATCAACTGCTTGTTCTTTCTCAGCCCTGTTTTATGAGTTTATCGTTTTTACATGGTGTATGTACTAGCCCCTAGTACAGCCTGGTGAGATGAGGTCTCTCATCCTGCTTATATCAGACATTAAATTTCTTACAGTCTTTTTACTGCACTGGAGATTATCTTGCCTTTTCCTGCATTTCAACTAGTTCTGATGAATCCTAAATGATAGTGTTTTTTTAAGCCAGCTTCTAATACCTGTTCTTTCCCGTTTTGTTGCTAAGGAGAATGACTAGGCTTTTGCAACGATAATAACAAAGGCTTCCCATGATCTTGGTGTCCAAAAGAGACTCAGTCCTTGGTTGATCTGAAATTCACATGAAATTCCTTGACCCCAGGCATTAAACCTACAGGAAGGATGTATTTTATTGCTGTGTTGCAGATGCTTATGATGGATAGTAATGGGTACCATTTACCACGTACTCAGTACCCTGCTTCCTTCTTTATACACGTGACCTCATTTAATCATCATCCCAAACCTTTGAGGTGGGTAGTACTATTATCCTCATTTTATACTTAAAAAAATGGAGGCTCAGAGAAGTTAACAGACTTGCTCCTTATAGCTCTTAAGTGGTGAGGCTGAGACTAATTTTTAGGTTTGTGTTGTCAGAGCGTGAACTCCTAACAACGATGCAGGCCCTGCCCCTCCCGTGATGCCCCTGCTTCTGTTCTCTCTTGTCGTTCTCCTGCCCCTTCCGGACCCCCTCCTTAACACTTACTACTTTCTCTGTGCCCAGGGTTCCCACATGGCCGGCTTTGCTTCGTTGGAGGTGGGAATGGGGTGATTCGGGCCTGGAGGCACAGAACATCACGCACCCTTCCACAGCCGCCTGCTCTTGCATGTTCTCGTGAAGTGGACCCCTCACTCATCACTGTGCCACCCACACTTGTCCTGGAACTTGACCTTGGCCTCAGCCTCCCCAGTTTGTACCATAGGGTTTTTATCCACCTCGAAGCCAATGAGGCAGGACTTGCTGATGATACAAGTCTTTCTAGCTACTGCTCCAGTGAAGTGATTTCCGCAGGCTCTTAGAGCTAGCGCTTGACAGAGACAGGACAAGATCCAAGAGTCTTTACTCTCTCAAATTATGCAGAATAACATCTTGACGCAGTATTTCAATTCTAATTTCTTATTAATAGCTTACATTTATTTAGCACTTATTGTGTCCAAACGCTCTTACAGTGCTTTTCAGGCATAATCTCTTTTAATCCTACAATAATATAACAGCAAAAGTGCTGTTACCTCCATTTTATACTGTGGAACTGGCTCAGAGAAGTCCAGTAACTTGAGTAAGGTCACATTGCAGATGGAGTGAGGATCCAAATCCAGTCCTCTTGACCACCAGTCGATAGTTTTTTTCCCCTCCTCCCCCTTTTTTCTCAAGGTAATCCATGTAGCCTATGGAAACATTCAATTCCAATTTTTTAAAATCTGCTTTGTCAATGATGCTGAATCTGGAAACTTTCTTAACCTCTTAAAATGCCACTAACTCTAACATGTACAGCTGTGAACCTTCATGGGAAGACATCTTTGGACTGCTAAGAATAATGCCGTTTCCGTGTCAGAAAAGGGTGTTTGAAGCTGCCCAACTGATGTCATGGACTGAGCTATTTGTGAGAAATATTTCTTCATTTAGGTTTGAGAACTGATTACTGAAAGCAAAATTTATTATATTAACAGGTCTACTGTTATTAGTATCATTCCTTTAGGTTGAGCTTTATTTTTTTATGCTCGGGATTTAGGTTAAGATCTATTGCAAACTTGAAACAATCCATAATATTTTGTTATCCATTAATACACCTTTCTAGGAGCTTTATAAATACTCTAACGAGTGCTTCTCAAACTTAACATGCATGTGAATTGCCTGGGGGTCTTGTTAAAATGCAGGTTCTCATTTAGGAGTTCTAGACGGGCCCGAGATCCTACCTTTGTACCAGGCTCCCAGCTGATGTCCACACCGCTGGTCCAGAAGAACCACAATTGGAAGAGTGAGGCTGTAATCCACTTAACATTCAAGAAAGAAGGACAAATTCAAAACTCTTACTTTACAAATGCTGTTTACTAAATAGGCCAAAACTCAAGTGGTTGTAAGAAACAACCCCTGTCCTCTGGCACCATGGCAGTGTGATTTTCTTGGACTTTCTTTGGGCTTGACCTTGACTCCCCTTTTGGTTTACATTAGTGCCTGTGGGTAAACTCACCAGCTTCCCCCTCCTTGCCTCTTTGTGAGCTGAGTCATTCATCTCTTACTAGTGTGATGTGGGTGGGTCATGGCTTGAACTAGCCCATATGTCCTGCTTGAACAATCTGCAGTGAATTTTCTAGAAAACATTTTCTCCATCTCAATTGAAGAGTTTGCTGTGAGGTGGGGCAGGGGGAGGGGGAAAGATTCAGAGCCCCAGGACTGAAGATCCATGTGGTCTTGCCGGTGTGCATTTATCTGATAAAGTGCAGGCAAAGTTTGCCTCTCTCCCACCCCCACTCCACCTCCTCTGAGCCTTGACCGGGTCCAGAACGGACTCCGGATGGCAGTTGTGGATGCTCAGAGCACAAAAGGTTTCTTGTTTGCCCAAGGGTCTATCAGTGTTTAAATAGAACTGGCGGAAGTGCAGGCGCAGCGTATCAGCAGCTTATCGGGGCCCACGGTTTCCATGTACATTTGCCAGTCCCTCGAGTTTACCCAGCTCCACCAGCACTGAGTTAAAAATTGCAAGGCCAGGCTCTATTGCGCCAAGATAGAGCAAGGGGGACAAGCCAGTTACCAAGTATAGGGGTGTACGTGTGTCCTGGAGACCCTATTTGCATTCTGCCCATGTAGAGAAGAAAGCTGTAGTGGCCCGTGTGTTAAGAGGCACCCAGAGAGAATCAAAGCCTGGTTTAGGGATGCATCCAGCAGGTGGGATGTCGCCAGGCCTCCTGGCAGCAGAGGTACCTCTTGGTGCCCTGGCTCTCCATCTTAATTTAACAGGTCTGTAGACGGCTCAGGAAGTGCTTAAAGGAGGTGTCAACTGTGAGCACCTTAAAACTGTATGTATGCAGTGTTGGCGTTTGCAAATGTGTCTGCAAGGGTATTTCTCTGGGAGCCGATCCATGACGCACAGGGCTCAATGTTCCTGTACTGTTTGAGCTACCTCTTCTTGGGAGGAAATCTTCAGAACAGATAGATGGTAGCCTGCTTTAGAATGAGTCCTTTCCACTTACAATCATCACTTCTACTTTCTAAGCACTTGCTCTTTGTCAGGTGCTGTGTTACCTCATCTCATTCTCAGAACAATCTTAGGAGATAGGTTTTTGGTGTTTTTTGTTTTTTGGTGAGGAAGATTGGCCCTGAGTTAACATCTGTGCCAATCTTCCTCTATTTTGTATGTGGGATGCTGCCACAGCGTGGCTTGATGAGTGGTGTGTAAGTCCCCACCTAGGATCTGAACCTGCAAACCCCAGGCCTCCGAAGCAGAGCACAAACTTAACCACTACGCCACTGGGCCTGCCCCTAGGAGAATGGAATTTTTACTCCTGTTTTACAGATGGAGAAACTGAAGCTTAAAGAGTTGTGCATTGTCCAAGTCACAGAGCTAAGTAAATGATAGAGCCTAGCATCTGAATCTGGGTTTTCTGATCCATAGGTCTCAGCATGGTGGAAGGCTGTCTCTCACATTTCAATATACTTGCCTGAGCTTTTCATATACTTTGGTTCATTTGTCAGCTGGCACAGAATTATCCCCGATTTCAGCCATCTAAAAATCAGCTTCATGAATTTTGTCCTATTATGTTGCACCTATATTATTAAATCACTATTTAATTAAATTCTTTTATTAAATGTTACTAAGTTTGTTCTTACTTAACCTCATTCTAAACAATATCCATGAAATAACCATTGATGTGCTGATTTCATTTTTCTTGAATTCACACTAAAATAAATACATAACCATTAAAATGAAAGATGTTATGTCCTACCTAACATCATTTAAGGTACCGTCAATGTATTGGTACCACACTTTGAACAATCCTGAGGTAAGACGTAAAGGCTGCATGTCTAGATTGCAGCAGAATTGTGGGCAAACCAAAATAGCCTTTACACCCGACCCCGGGCAGGGCCCGGGCCCCAGCCACCGCTCAGTGTCCAGTGGTGCAGGAGCCTCAGAGAGGGGCCTGGGTTCACTCCAGGGAGGAGCTCTTCCAGTGGAGACCATGCTCTGCATCTTTCAGGTCCCGTTTTCACTGCTCTAATAAGGCAGCAGTGCCAAGAAAAAGAATGTTATTTAGCTTGCCTTGAGGGGGTTGAAGAATTCCAGGAACTGGGGCAAGAATCTGTACTCAATGGCTGTGTGCTCCTGTGGGACGGAATTGCTGGGATATTGGGGGTTCCGGAATAAATAGCCTCACCAGGGGCAGAATTTGGGTGGTAAGAGGTCCCAGCCTATGATGAATGAGGCTTCCAACTAAACTCTATTTCTTCCCATTTCCATTGTAACCAAATGTTCATCCCTAAATTCCATCCCCTCTGGGGCATAAATTAAAGGGAAATTTGGAGTCCTATTGTCTGAAATTGTGTATTCATTTGACCTACATTTGCTGTGTCTTTAATACAAGCAGCTAAAGAATAATTCCTAATTTCCTGACTTCGCTGATAGACCAGAGATATGCTAAGACCCTCAGTAACTGACCATCCTTGCTTTTCCCCCTAATAAAGTTGCATTTTACGTGTTTAACTTCCCAGTCTTGGACGTTTAGCAACTTTGTAATCTGGCAATCCCTCTCACAGGCAAATAAGACAAGGATGGCAGTGTGCTCGTGCCCTGGGGGTGGATTCCTAGAGTCTGTCTGCGTTCACTGGCCTGGAGAAATCAGAGAGTGGGAGAGGTTCTTTTTTGAGGATCAGTTCACTGGTCCTTGGCTCTCTCTGACGAGGCTCACCTGTAGCAGAAGAGTGGCATTTGTCTGCCCCACAGCTGGTTTGGTTTCTTGATCATTCAGACACGCTGATTGCCTGCCCACCGGTGCTTCAGGCTGTTTCTATTTCAGAACCAAGATGTGAAAGAAAAACTTGCCAAAAAGAAAGAAAGAAAAGTCTGCTCTCAGATTGGGCTGGGCGGTCAGCATTCTGACTGTCCTCATCCTTGTGGTTCAGCAGTAGCTGACCCTGAAGACTCCTCTGGGAACCGATGTAGTTCTAGTCCTGAAAACAGAATCCCAGCTCTCTGGGGACGCAGTTCCTAGCCTTCCTCTACTGTCAGTACTCCAAAAGGGCACGGCCTGACCAAGGACTCTCAGGTATGGCACTGTTAAAAATGTCTCTTGCCAGCTTTCAGCGTCCTATCCTGTCCTCCACCGCCACCCCGCCTCCCACCTGGGGACTGTGGCTTGAGCTGACAGGAACACCAGGCACACAGGGAAGGCTGCCAGTCGCAGGAGATTCCGAGGGAGATAAAAAGCACATCTTTGACCACTTCTTTACCAAACAGACCCGAGATGTGTAATTAAAGGCCCCAGGACTCTGCTGGAAATAGGTTTAAACTTGAGGTAATCCCTTCTGGCACTTCCTCTTCCTAATAACCATCAACAAAAATCAAACAAATCCACCTGGCTCCAGCCAGTGAGTCTGTAACAGAAAGGTCACGGGAGGAGCGATAAGAGAAGAAAGCAGCCACAAACAGCGTTACTGGAAACACATGTCGGGACGTGTTAGAAAGTGACTCCTGCCAGGACCATCCTGGCCTGTGATGGGCCCACTCTGCTGTCAGGAAACTCATTTTCCACCACTGAGAGGAACGTAGATGAGTCTGGGGAGCCGCCGTGCCTTCCTCTCTTCTCTCTGTAAGATGTGACTCAGCCAGAGAGAGACCAGAGGAGAGGCCTTTCTTAACATTCTTTTAAAGTTAATTTCCTCTTCTTTCCAAAAGTAATTCATAGCTGTTATTGAAAATACCATTGATAAGCAGAACGGAGAATATGATAATTACCCCTAATTGTACCGAGTGGTGATTGCCCCTGCGAAAATTTTGGTGCATCTTCTTCTAGTCTGTTTCTGGTACATGCATATGTATGTAGGTGTAAAATATATAAACACATATGAATGGGAAAGGTATTTTTAAAACTTTCAAACTGCATTACAGTGTAATGCAAAGTATTTTAGCCCGCTTTTTGTTTCAATCTGTCTCAAGCGTCTTTTCTTCCCAGTCTTGCGTCACGTCATTTTCAGTGGCTCCGTGGTACTCCATCAGCTGACCATACCATAATTTACTTTAATAATCTCCTGTTATTGAGTGTTTAGGTTGTGTCCCAGTTTCCATCCCTCCTGCTCCCCGTTAAGCCTTGTTGTGAAAACATTCTGACGATTGGGGTTTTGGCGGAGAGGGCGGGTGTCAGCTGGTTTGAGCCTGCCCAGGTGAGCTCAGCAGCTCCCACCTCCACCTTGGAGGGGAGGAGACTTTGGATTTCTCAGAGACAGTTGGACCCTCGCTGGGTGGGCCTGTGCCCGAGGCGCCTTGAGGACAACACAGAGAGCAACGTCCAGGGTAAGGGCAAATTAGGGAGGTTCCCTCCCTGGTGCTGAGGAGATATTGGCTGCGGAAGCCAAGGAGGTTCATCCAGGATGACGTGGCTTGTTGAGGGGGATGAGGCAGTGAAATGCAGACCTGCATGAGAGCACAGGAAGTCTTCACCCCTTCCTGGGTATCTGTGGTCCTCTGGGCCCTGGTAGGGGGTTCATGTAGACTGAGGATCGTGACGCTAAAATGTAGGTGGGTCACTGGTGAACTTGGCTCCCAAGGTTGCGCAGACCACTCACCTATTTGTTCCCCCAGTGTGCCATTTGCAGCAGGAGATTGCAATTAGGGAAAATTGCAGTCAGGACGAACAGAACAAAACAAGGAGTGAGCATGTGCAGAGCCCCTACTGTGGGTCAGGCTGGTGCCTGTTACCATCTCTTTTTCCAGGAGAGGAACCGCGTGCGCAGAAATGTTGAGTTGCTTGCCCAAGGCCGTACGGCTGGGCAAGGTGGAGCTGGGATTCCAGCCCGGGTCTGACTCCAGAACCTGCCCCAAACTGTTGTGCCACACTGCCTCGTTATGAAGCATTAACAAAAGCTTTCTAGCCAAGCAGGTTTATATATATAACTTAGTTAACAGGACAAAATAAGTTCATTGCGAAAAATGCCATTGTTCAGTGGTATTTAGACAACTAGCTTTGCACACAGCTGGAGTCGGGTCAGGGGGAGAGGGCGGGTCCTGGAAGCATCCTCGTCAGAACAGTTTTGTGTGAATTTGTCATAACAGGAAGGAAGTAGGACTAATGGAGCTACATTGAGAGTTTGTATCTTGGCTAGGATCAAGTTTCAAATGTTTACTAATTGAGCTGAATTTCTTAGTTTGAATATCTCCAGTGACTCTAAGTGTGTAACCTCAGAATTGTTCAATCTAAAATTAGAGTATGCATTCCAAAAAGCTGGAGGATAGCTTTAAAAACAAAGACAGAATTCCAGTTTTGTGCTTTTCCAAATTTTTTTTTCAGCCTTCAAATTTTGCCTGTGATGCTAATAATTTTGACCTGATTGACCAAAATGAAAAAAGGCTTTGGAAGGCAAGAATGTACTTGGCAGCATGTGCATGGCGTAGGATCTAAAAACTGTGTCAATACACGCGGTGAAGAAAACTTTGGAGTCATTACAGCCACGTGGTAGCCTGGAAATCATGCATTTTCAGCACCATCCCGGGGAGGGAGGAGGACAATGCGGCACAGAGCAGCCTGCCCATGTTGAAGGTGGAATCCCAGCTCACAGAGGTACGGATGCTGGGGAAGAGATGCTTCCTTGGGAGCGGCTGCTGCCGCTAAGATGCCAGTTTGCCCGGTTACCCCCTCAGTCAAAAGGACAGTTGCACCAGGTCTGCCTACTAGGGACACTTGGGGAACCCCACGTCCTTGGGGCCTGAGCACCAAGAAACTGTGGCCCAGCTGTGTATCGTGCTCTTGTTCTGCCAGAGCCCAGAGGACTTGCGGAGGGAGCAGTCCTGACCCAGGAAATAGTCTTAGCAGCCCCACTGTGCACACAGAGGCTTTATCCTGAGCTGGGGGCCTCCCCGGCCTCAGGACGGATTGGAGGCAGCGGATCCCATCTGCCTCGTGAGCCCCCATCACTCATGGAGAAAACGGGATGACCTAGAAGCCAGGGTTGGGGAAAACAGGGATTAGCACCGACAAGGAACCCACCTGCCTAAGGACAGAACAGCCAGGCAGGGCTCTGGACTTGAGGTGGCCTTTGGCCGGGGCAGATTCCAGCAGAGCCCTTAGCATCTGCGTGCGAGGCTCTGTCAGAAGGGACAGCACACCCTCCCCCCGCTGGGGAGGAGGCCAAGGGAACCCAGGCCACCTGGAGGGATTCTGGAATGACTGGGGTGTGGCAGAGAGGAGAGGACAGTGGTCTGATTGGTTCCCAGGACCCAACCCGAGCAGAGAAGGTGGGGAATTGGGGTGATCTGCTCTGCGCGCCTAGTCACTCTTTCTCCACGGGCATTCAGTATCACCCACACCCCCTCTGTGCCGGGCAGCATTGTCCATGTGAAGTGTATGAATAAGACAGGACCCTGAAGGAGCCGTGGTCACTACACTGCAGAGGCAGAGAGCCCTCTCTGAATACGTCATCACAGCGCAGCACGATGGGCACCGGAGCAGGAGGAACTGAGGGCAAAAGATACGACCCCACACCAGCACTTACACCAGCACTGTCTAGTATGTTCCTCCTAGTTTTCTCACTTTTCTTAGCGTTGTCTTCACAAATGGATTGTAAGTGCCTTTAGGGCAGAGACCAGCTTTCTGCCTCTTTATGATAAGTAGTGGTCAGTGCTTTTAAATTGACCAACCATGAAAACTACAATGAGATACCACCTCACTCCCGTCAGAATGGTATAATTAACAAGACAGGAAACAATAAGTGTTGGAGAGTATGTGGAGAGAAGGGAACCATCATGCACTGCTGGCGGGAGCGCAAACACTATGGAAAACAGTGTGGAGATTCCTCAAAAAATTGAGAATAGATCTACCATATGATCCAGCTATTCCACTGCTGGGTATTTATCCAAAGAACTTGAAAACACAAATGCATAAAGATACATGCACCCCTATGTTCAGCGCAGCATTATGCACAATAGCCAAGACTTGGAAGTAACCTAGGTGCCCATCAGGGGACAAATGGATATAGAAGATGTGGTATATATACACAACGGAATACTACTCAGCCGTAAGAAACGATGAAATCCAGCCATTTGTGACAACATGGATGGACCCTGAGGATATTATGCTAAGTGAAATAAGTCAGAGGGAGAAAGTCAAATACCATATGATCTCACTCATAAAAAGAAGATAAAAACAACAAAGAACAATCTCACAGAGACAGAGATTGGATTGGTGGTTACCAGAGGGGAAGGGGAGAGGGAGGAAGGTGAAAGGGGTGATTAGGCTCATGTGTGTGGTGATGGATTGTGATTAGTCACTGGGTGGTGAACATGATGTAATCTACACAGAAATCAAAATATGATGTACACCCGAAATTTATATAATGCTACCCAATGTTATCACAATAACAATAATTAATTAAGTAAGTAAGTAATTAATTAAATTGACCAACTAGCCTTGAACCCTGGGGAACCCAGGCCATCTTGGGGGGTGGGCTGATATGTTTGGCGATTATAGCCCCACAGTCTTTTTAGGAAAGGAGGCAGAAAAGCTCCTGGGGCTGGTTAACTCAGGCTCTGCTTCCTGAGAGGCCTGCTTAAAGTCTCTTGTCCATCAGCTGAGCTGCTTTGGGCAAGTTACTTCACCTCTCTGAGGCTGTTTCCCTAGCTGTAAGAGTAGATGACGATGCTGACCTCACAGTGTCTGAAGAGCTGCCTTAGAGCTGTGCCCAGCTGTGGCGAGCACTCAGAACAGGGCGTGGCTGCTCAGGACTCCAGCTCTGAGTCCCTTTATCTTGTTCCATCAGGCGCTGGCTCTTTCTAGAACCGACCTTCTCTGTTCTGCTCTAAGCTAGACTCTGGAGGTCCAGAAAGAGATTAGTTTTTGAGGTTTACTTTTAGGTAAAAAGGGAGGATTTAAAAAAAAATGCTTTGACCTGCTGTTGGCTGTTTGAAAGACGTGCGGTATAACTAGGAGGAGAGAAAGGACCAGGTGACGTGTAGACCAGAGGGGTGTTCAGTCTTAAAAAATGACTCTCTAGGAGAAGATGCAAACAGACAGAAAAGTAGAAAGAATAGTATCAGTGTAACGAACATCCACCGCCTAAATGTTTTTCATTGTAGTAAAGCAAATAAAACATAAAATTTACCGCTTTCACCACTTTTAAGTGTACAGTTCAGTGGCATTAAGTACACTCACAATGTTGCGTCGCCATCGCCACCCCCTATCTCCAGACCTTTTTCACCATCCTACACTGGAACTCTGTCCCCATCAAACGCTGACTCCCCAGCCCCTCCCCCAGCCCCTTGGAACCACCTCTCTGCTTTCTGTCTTTATGAATTCGACTATTCTGGCTAGCTTATATAAGTTCACCACCTAAATTAAACAATCATTAATATTTGGTCATATTTGCCGTATCTTTTGTTCACTGATATATTTTAAAGTATATTACAAACATCATGACATTTCTCTAAGTATCTCCATATGCATCTCTAAGAAGTAAGAATATATTCCTAAATAACCTCAATACTGTGGGTCATAACTTATAAAATTAGCATTAATTCCTTACTATCATCTAATACCAAATCTATATTCAAATTTCCCTGGGTGTCCTAAAAATATCTCTTACAGCTGGTTTATTCAAATCGGGACCACGTACTGCATCTGAGTGTTATGGCTTTTAAGACACTTTTATTCTAGGACTTCCCTCCCCTCCTCTCCCCACCCTTATGACATTGGCTTGTTGGAGCAACCAGGCAGGTCGCCTGTAGAACCCCACCTTCCGGGTTGGTCTGATTGTTGACTCGTGGTGAGGTTTAACTGCTTCCCCATCGGCCACATTTCCCATAAACTGGAGTTAGACCTAGAGCCTGATTAGACTCAGGTGTGGCACACTGCCAACTTCCTACTGCCTCGTACCAGGGGTACATCTTGTCTGGGGTGCCTGGGCAGAGGTTGATCTGGAGCTGAGAGCCTTCCTGCCTGATCCCTCCAGTGTCAAGTTACACTTCCATGTTCCACACTGCTACCAGCAGACAATTTGTGGGGTGATGCTTTGGTCCCCATGTTGAATATCCAGTTCCCCAAAACCAAGTTTACCCAATGGCTTTGCCATTCATTGATGATCCCTGCCTGAATCAGTCATTTCACTGGAGTTGTGAAAAGGCGATTTTCTAATTTTTGTTCCTGCTACATTTATTATCTGGAATTTATCTGTAAAGGAGAGCTCTCTCCTTGCCTGGAACTATCTGATTACCCTGAAATACTGTTCTTCCTGGAAAGATGGGATACTCAAGTCTTTCCTTCTAATTACTAATTTTCAGAGCAAGGAGTTGGGGCAATGAGTTTGGTGTTTAGAGCGCTGAAGAATGAATGTGACCGAGAGGTTAGGGTTTTCTCCACTTTCTCCAGGGGTCCCTCAAGTCTTCAGAACTGGGCTGGAAGGGCCACGTGTGGGGCCAGTCGCTCCTCCTCCCAGGGAAACCCTCTACTTGGAAGCTTTTTCATTCCACGCTGGTTCACTGAGTGGGATGGGGTAAGGAGAAGGGTGGAGAGAACAATAAGGTTGGATCCAGATCCTGTGTTTGTTCCATTTTGGGAATGAGCTGGGCAGACCTTAGGAGGGGATAGTGCCCTTTTCTCTCAGGGGTTCTTCGTCCTGGCTCTCTGCTTGTGGGAGGTCACAGATTTCACTAGCCTTTTTCTGAATGACCAAATGTTTCTAGTCTTTATTTATTTTTGCCCTTCTTCATATTATGGAGCCTTGTCTGTAGGCTTCGTCCTCAGGCCAACTTCAGAGGAGGTGTCCCTTAAGGAGCTCACTGTCTGGTTTGAAGGAAAGACATATACACATAGGGAGTGGAGTAGAGAACAATGTCAGCCCAAAGAGATTTGTAGAAATGAGTTCCAGTAGCTTGTCTCACCTGATAGTGATTATTTAATGAACACTTATGGTATAGCAGACATTTATCTTTAAAAGTCCTGGAAGATAGGTAGACATTATCATCCTATATTTCAGATGAGGACACTGAAGCTCAGAGAGGTTACATAACTTACCCAAGGTCACACAGCTCAGCTCTGTCTGTCTCAAAGCCTGGCTCCATTTACCGCACCATGGGGTTCTGTTACCAGATGTTAAAAGACCCAGGAATTTAGCAAAGGTGGAGACTAGTACAGTTATTATCCACAAGGTATTTGTTACTTTGGAAATTTTAATTTTTCCCTTTTACATGTAATTGTCAAAATAATATTGTACTAGTGATATATTAAATATTATTGTGGCAGTAAAGAAAATCTTTGGAGAAAAAAATATGCCCGTAATCTCACCATCTTAATCTAACACATGCTTTCATTTTTAAATACATCCTTCCAATCTTTGCCCATGGCCTTTGGTATTTTTCTTGTTTGGTTTTATATATGTTATAAACATTTTTTATGAAGTCTTTGTATTTACAATTTTAAAGACTGGATAATATTGCCTTGAGGGGATAGAGCATAATTTACTTAACCAATCTACTCTTTGGGGTCTCATCTGCACGGTTTCTAATTTTTGTTATCTAAAAAAAGCTGAAGTGAGATTCTCTGTGCATTTTTCTTTATGCTCTTGTGAATTATTTCCTTAGGAAAATTCCCAGGAGTTAGTTGCCTCGTTCAAAGATCTGAACATCTTCTGGCGCTTGACACATTTTGCTGGATTGCTCTTCAGAAGGACCGCACCTCACGCGTTGCTACCAGCAATGGGTGCCGGGTGTTTCCCAGCCTTGCACCAGTGGATGGTCTCTTGGCTCGTGTTTTACCCCTGCTGATTTAAAAGGTGTACCGTGGTCCCTTAGAGTTTTTAAGGTACATCGCTTTGATTACTAGGTACATTGAATAGTTCCCCACCATCTGTTTACTACTTTGTATTTCTTCTATTTAAATTGTCTGTTCCTAAGCTTTGTCCATCATTTCTTGGGGACTTGATAATAGTTTAATGTTTTGTATGAGATATTGACGTATGTGAGTCAGATCCGGACAGGAAATAGATAGCACACTCAGGGGGGTCGTTTGCAGAGAGTTTAGTAAAGGGACAGTTTACAGTGGTGTGGGCAGGGTTTGGGGAACCCACACGGATCGAGCAGCCCTCTAGGGGAGCACCAGCCTGCCTGACCACTCTGGTTCCAGGCCCTGATAAGGGTTGGTGTGCGGGTCGGGCTCCCTGACAGGCGCCATGGCTTTCCACGTTGGACCCGGTCAGCCCGAGATGCCTCCACAGGGAGGGAGCCGGGAGAATAAACCCCCCACCCTCCTTCTGCTCTGCGCTTCCCCTCTGGTGCCCGGGCTCAGACCACTGACCCCTCTACTTGTGTTTCCCAAACTGTGAGATATTTTAGGAGGTCCATGGCTAAGGATTTTTTAAAGTTTAATAGTCACATATTAAAATACACACACACTAAATGCTCATATCTTATTTATGTAATAACATATTTATAAAACCCATTATTTCACAGATGTTTATTTTGGGTATAAGGCTATTTATTGAAGTTTAAAAATGGACCTGGCCACAACTAGAAGGACCCACAACGAAGAATATACAACTATGTACCGGGGGGCTTTGGGGAGAAAAAGGAAAAAATAAATTCTTTAAAAAAAAAAAAATGGACCTGATTTGGTGGACTCTATAGAATAAAAATGTTCAGGTGGTACACAGGCATGGCAAAACTAACAGAAATTTGTGAAAATGGGATCCCCTATGGGGACTCCCTGACACAGCTGATCCTTTGATCTCCGATTTCACACGCATACACACACACACACACACACACACACACACGTACGTCTGAAATAACTATCCTGAGAAGTCAAGGATTCTTGATCACCAATGGCCTCTTGTCCCTGATGTCCCAAGGTTACAGAGGGGCTGCAGGAAAGCAATGGAAGTTTCCTGAGACCCCATCCCAGATATTCTCTCACCTAGCTAATAGGGGAGCCCCGTGTCTGCTTGGGCCTGAGTGCTGGTGGGCTGTCCCTGAGTCCCCACTGCCCTGAAACCAAACCCTGGGCAGAGGCCAGAGGGAAGAACGGAAGGGGAGCCAGGAGCCTGGGCCCACGTTCCAGTCTGGGGGAGGGTCGAGAAGCACTCTCCCCTTACTCCAGCTCCCACTTCCCTGGGGCAGATGGGGACACCCCAAATGATGCTACATACAGGGGCTCTACTTGGTGACAAGTGGCCAGTGGCTGGGTTCCCTCCTCTTTCCCACCTGGGAAAGTTGGTCAAGGGCCTTGCCCGCTCCCCTGCCTCGCCCCCTCGGAAGGATTGGTGCTGCCGGGAGCCACTCAGTAGAACAGGCCACTTAGTGTCAGCGTGTCTTTTCCCCTGGGAGCGTCTGCTCACTTACAAGATGCCCCTAACATGGACCTCTCTCCTGCAGAGCATCTACAGGAGAAACCGGAGGACGTTAGGCAGAGGACAGATTACATTATGATTTATTACGTATCTTATTATGCTTCTCAGAGAAGCGGTTTGCCAAAATCTCTTTGAGAAGTGGCCATTCCTTTTGGAAAAGTTTGAACGGGCTTGCAGGTTTGGAGCTATGCAAACTTGAACTTTGGGGAAGGCTTCCCCGTCCTCAATCCCGTAGGTAGAAAGACCAGACACCCAGCTTTGCCTGGGGCAGGCCCAATTTATGCCAGTTTGACCCCTTTCATTTTTAAAAGTGTCTTGGTTGGGACAATAAATTACAGCCACCTGAAGCACAGGTACATGTGACCAGTCTCCAGAAAGAACCTAGAATTTGGGGGCTGGAAGGGGTTTTCAGAGGTCTTTTAGTTCATTCTGTTGCTGGAAGGCAGCAAGCAGAGCCCCGACCCGTTCCGTCCGGGAAGATCCCCACGCCTCCCGCGCAGGCCCGGGGGCCAGCCCTTCACAGGTGTCTCTGTGGGAAGATTTCCCTTTCCTCCGCCTCTTCTCCCCTCTGCTCGGATTCTCTGATGAGCCATAAGAAAAGAGAAAAGCTGGGAGATCTGGGGGAACGGCCTCTCGTTCCGACAGGGAGAAAGCCCTCGGGCTTGAAGACAAGCCCAGGAGGTGACTTGTTTTCCTGGCCTCCTTGTGATGAAAGTCATGAGATCATGGAGAACCTGCAGAGAGGAGGAGGCCAGGGCTAGGGAGGGGCCCAAGGAAGACTGCAGGAATAACAAGGCTGCTGCAGGCTCTGTCTGCGGGGTCAGGGCCTCAACCACCCAGAGCCCAAATGACCTTTAACCATCTGAGCTTGACCAGCACCTTGCCCACCACAACTGAGTGGGGTGAGGAGGCCACCGCTGGCTCTCCCGGAGCCCCTGCCCAGGGATGTTTGGGGAGTCTTAATTCTTATCTTTTTGCTGGCCCCATCCCCACCCCGTTGGTCAGCCACTTCCTGGGGACCAGAATGGGCGTGTTCCAGGATGGTTAGGAGTTTGCTTCTCTGTTTTGTTATTCGGGGAAGGATGTGCTTAATTCTACTTAATTACAGGATGTTTATCATGTTCCTGCCATGTGGCAGGCAAGTGCCTGTGCTTGGTGCTGGAGGTAGAAGGGCGAACTGGATCCTGACCCTCCCTGTGGGTGCAGTGTGGCACGATGCTCTGCACCCAGGGCACAGAGAAGGGAGCGGCTGTTCTGCCGCAGCTGAGCAGGCTTCAGAAAGGAGCAGCATTTAAATGCAGTCTTGGAGGATGAAGGGGGCCTTTACATGGTTGGCAAGGCCAGAAGGGCTTTCCGGGCCAGGCAAAGCGCTTGAACAAACGTCCGAGTGTTTGAAGAGTGGCCGCAGTTGGGGAGGAATGGAAGCAGGCGCAGGGGGAGAGTCAGTGCGGAGATGGGGGACAAGAAAGCCCTCGGGAGTCTCACAGACTGGCCATGCACCTTTGGGCGGGTTATTTCACTTCTCTCAGCCGTGGTTTATGTATCTGTATAATGGGGATAATATAACTACTTCATAGGGTTCTTGTGAAAATTAAAGGCTGTATTGAACGTAAATCAACCAGCATGGTGTCTGGCATATAAATGCTCACAAAATGTAAATTACTGGCACTGTTTCTACTCCTACTAATAAAGGTGGGCTGCTCTTTTCTAAAACGTATGGCTTGAGTCGCTAGAGTGAGCCGGTGCAGCTGCACTCCCCAAACAGGTCTGCACCTGGAGTCTTATTTAGGAAGATACTGTCTGGTACAGGATGCTGATGGAAGAAAACTCACATGGCTAGCTTGCTTGGGGCTCTGCAGCCATCTTTCTCTGACCATTGCATCAGTCCAGCTGTGTGGCTCTTGATATCACTAAATGCATTTATTAACTACTTTTTAGTCCACAAATATATTACCAACTTATGTGTCAGGTCCTGGGTCCAATGTCTTAGTAAGAATATATGAGTAAAAGTGATGGGGAGGCAGAGAGACAGGGAAAAAACTCAAATCTTTCCAAAACTAATTTTATAAAATCAGAAATGTATTTGGAGGCCACAATTTAGCTACGTTTTGTTACCCTGTACCTGGAAACGTGGTGAAGAGGGAAAAAGATTTCGACGTGTCTCTTTCACTGGCGTGTGAGTACCTTAAGAGTAGCCACTCTGGGGACCAGATCACATTTGTCCATTTGGTCACTCAACAGATATTTATGGAGCAGCTACTGTGTCCCCAGCGCTATTCTATGCACTAGCTGTTTCAATGGTCTTTGTGATACGAAGAGCTCTTTCCTTCTCCCATAGACTTGGAAAGAGAGAGGCGGAGCCCCCCGGACCCTTATCGTTGGCCATGCTGGAATCAAAGGCTACCTGGGGGAGTGATGGGAGAAGGAGTTGGGGGTGGGGGCTCAGCTCCTGTTTTCCTCTCTCTCTGTGAGAAGGGGGTGGTACCCTAAAGGACAGCCTACTGGACTCCCCGATCCTGGATGCCACATTTCACTGTCAGGGGATGGGGATAGGGAGGGTAGGGTTGATGGGGGTGTCAATCTGTTTATGGAAGGAGCAACCACTCACTCCCACCTCACCCCACACACTCTGAAAGCAGTCTCTCTAGGAGATAGTTTATTCCCTGTACGTCCCTAGAGGAAGGGGCTGCCTCAGACACGTTAAGGAGGAGAGTAGAGAGTAATAAGGAAACTAATAGAATAGTAGCAGAGTCATCATGTTTGAGTACTTAAAATGTTCCAGGAAAACAAGTGCTAATAAGTGTATAACGAGGACCCACAACTAAGAATATACAACTATGTACCGGGGGGCTTTGGGGAGAAAAAGGAAAAAAATAAAATCTTTTTTAAAAAAAAAGTGTGTAACAATTCATACATTATCTCATTTAATCCTCACTACAACCATGTCAAGTTCGTACTATCATCCCCATTTCACAGACGAGGAAAATTGAGACCAAGAGAACGTGTAGGTAACCAGTCCACGGTCATGCTGCTGGTAAAGAGAAGAGCTGGGAGTTGAACCCATCTCTCTCAGGCTTCGGGTGCCTTCACCCACACACCATCCCGCTGGAGGGGTTGACCTCTCCTCCCCTTGACTTCTTCCCTTCCTCCTCCCTCCTCTCCCTCCGTCCTTCCCTTTCTTAACAATTCTGCAATTAATCAAGCCAGGCTTAGAAAACCCTGATGAGCTTTCTCTAGCAGCACCTACCCTGGAGGAGCAAGGGTTAACCCCAGCCTGGTGCTTCAGAGGGGCAGGCCTTGGCCTTGGGAGGCGGCCATTAGTCCTCCTTTCTAATTAAAAATTGCCACCACTGCCTTTCATCCCGTGCTAACTAGAAGAGCGTGTGTGTTTATGTGCATAGTTCTTTATCTCCATTTCCTGTTTCATATTTAATTTGATATTTCTTCCAGTTTGTGGATGTGGAACACGTGTAAGTTTGGGACACGGTCTGTTAGTAATCATTCCTGCATTTGGGGGCTGGCTTGCTCCCCCTGACTCCGACCAAAGGCGTGTGGATCCTAATCTTCCTGCCTCACATGAGTTACTTCGCCCCAGTTGCCCTGGTTTCAGAAAAGACTGCCTTTGCGGCAATGATTTTGCTTTGCACGTTGCTTTCTGGCAGGTCTGGGATGGTTCTTGTGAGGCAGAGAGAGGGGGTGCCGCCTGGAATCCCGATTTGGTAGATAAGAACGGTAAGGCTCTGGGAAGGAGACCCCGTCAGAGGTCAGTTGGGTTGGGATGAAACGCAGCTTTGCTCTTCGTCAAGGCTGGATGAGAATCGTGGTGAATATTATAGATTCACTTTCCACCCTTTCTCTGAGGTCTGGGGGCCCGAACCAATCTGAACTGGCCTCTCAGGCCGGGCTGCAGGCCCCTAGTGTGGAGTGTGGGGTTGAGGGCACGTGGGAGGGTCATGGCACTGGGACTGGAAAAGCTCCGCCTTCGCCTCAGTCCCTCCTCAGCCTCGCAGTGGGTCTGACAGGGCAGAAGGAAATCTTGTCTGGCCGTAAGGGTCCCGGGGACCCCTCCCCGTGCTGTGGATGAAAGTTGGGGTTCAGAGCTGCTGTCCAGGGCCTGCCCAAGCACCCTGGTCTCCCCGGTGGTAACAGTCCTCATCCTGCTCACTTGGGCTTCAGCACTCTCCTGGGTATCTCTGAACTGCTGAAATTGTTTGTAATTAGACTCCTGTGGCTAAGGATTATCTCTTGTAGAGAAAGGAATCAAAGCTTTGGAGATGGAGCGCTGAAAGGAAGCTTACCAGTCAGTCTGATCGGGGAACGACAGACCTGGGGAGTCTTGGAGCCCCCGAGGCTGCACAGTCGTGTGTGGTGTGCACACATGCGTGTTTCTGCAGGGGGGGGGGGGTCCATGGCCTGCATGAGTTTCTCAGGGAGTCTGGGACTTCTCCAAAAAGTTAAGATTCACTGGTCTAATGGCTTCCTCACCTCTCAAAGAATGGTACAGAAAAAGTCCCAGTGGAATATGGTCAGGGGGTGGAGGGGTGGGGGAGTTCAGAGGGCCAGAGGGGACCTGGGCATGTCTACACACTTCTGGATCCGTACTTCAGGTAACTTTTGGTGATAGGCAGGGGGAAAGTCAGAAGGGTAGATAAAGTAGAAATAAATAGTTTGTATTTATTTGCAGACAAGAGTAATCCATTTTTATTATTTGCCCTCAGCTTTGAGGATGTACAGTGCGGAGTCTGAAGTATAAAGAATTATAACCAGCTGAGACTCCCTGACTTTGAATAATCCATTATAAAAGTACAGTTCCTTTTATCACAATATTCTTATCTTCTGTTTGTTTCTGAGCTGAACAGAAATGCCCTAAGCTACACCCCAGCTGTGGAGTTTCTAGACCAAAGGCTACTGTTTTCTTCCTGCAGGAACCCTGGGGTGTCTGGGGGTTAAAAGGCCTGGGCCAGCCATGTGTGTTTAAAAAACAAGGCTGATTCCGCAGCTGGCGGCTCCAGCCTGACTCCATCCTGCTGTTAATGGAGGACAGAGGACCACTTATAGCTTCCTCTTCGCCCCATAACAAATAACCCGGTGCTCCCCCAGGCCTTCCTGCGCCCCCCCCCCCCCCCCCCCCGCCCTCCTGGTGGTGGCAGCAGCAGGCCTGTTCCCAGTCTGGTTTCTCCGCAGGCCCTGTGGTCAGCCCCCACAGAGTGTCTGAGGCCCAGCTCCTCTCTGCCATAAGGCCCCAGCTAACCACAGTAGAGGGGTGATAGGCAGGTTCACCTTGCCTCTGTCGGCTGTTCGGATACTCCAGAGCCTCCCGGGCAGGGTGGAGGCCTTTGCCCTGCAAACAAAGCATGGTCTGGCTTTGAGCACAGGCTCCTGTGGCACCTCCTCTGGGAAGTCCTCCAGGACTGCTCTAGGCCAGGTGGGTTGCCTCTTTGTTGCATGCATTTAACACCTATTTGTCACATACTCTTTATCAGAGTCCATGCATACACAATTTAGCACATAATAATAAATAATTAAAAATAATAATAATTCCCACTTACTGGAATTCACTATGTACTTTGCTTGGCACTAAGCATCTTAGATGAAATGTTTTATTGACCCAGCACAAGAGTCCTAGGAAGTTGGCACCGTTGGTATACCATTTTACAGACATGGAAATGGAGGCATTTCTGTATTTCCTTTTCTTAGCTTTTAGCACTCTCTGTGGTCACACTATGTATTTATTTGCTCACTTGTTTTATATCTGGCTCCCATCTTACATCATGAGCTCCATGAGGGCAGGGATTTCCCTTCTGAGATGCTGGGGACCCAGGGTGAGCAGTACCTGGCATCTAGGAGGTACTCAATAAATGCTTATTCCATGGTTGAATAAGACACAGGAGGCTGTCACTTGTCCACACCTCATAGCTGGGCTGCAGTGAAGCTGGGCTTGAACCCGGGTCCAGGGGTACAGTTGCTGCATGCTTCTTCAGTGTGGGACACCCCTTCCCCAACCAGACCCTCAGCTCCTGAGGGCAGAGCCCAGGCTCTGGGAGGGCACAGGGTTTGGAGTGGGACACACCTGGGTTCAGAAACTGGTTCTGCCATTCAGCTGGGTGACACTCGGAAAGCTGTGCATCCATTCTGAACCTGAGTGTCTGCGTTTCTGAAATAGCAAAGATAATACCCACCTGCCTGAGCCGTTGTGAAAATTAGAAATACTGCATGGGTTGCCTGGCTTATTGTAGGTGCTCCTCGAAACAACAGCTAACATGAAACTGGGCTCATCCTCAGTTCTCAGGAAGTCAGTGGACTGCATTGAAAAGGCTGAGAAATCCATTTGTCATCTTTTATTAGATTATAAAACTAACACTGAGTACATGCTCATTGCAAAAAAAAATCAAACAATGGGGAATCAAAAAGTAAAAGTTTTTGCATCCTTGTTTGCCTGAAACGTATCTTTCTCTCCAGAAGTAACTACTCTTAATGGTTTGGTGTGTGTGCATTTCCCTACATAATAAATATTTTACATAAAATTATACTAGGCATATTGTTTTGAAATTTGCTTTTGTTAACCGGTCTTGGGGGCCTTTCCCTGTCACCACATTCAGATGTACTTCAATCTTCTTAATGGCTGCATAACATTCCTGGTATGGCTGGACCAGAAAATAATCGTTTTCCTGTTGATGGCCTTTTAAGTTATTTCCAACTTTTCTCTATTCCATACAAGAGGGCAATGAATATTGTTTCTGTTATCTATTGCTGAGAAACAAAGCCCTCAAAACTTAGTGGCTTAGAACAACAATTTATTATTTTTCATTTCTGTGGATTGATTGATCAAGGGGTTCTTCTGCCTTGTGGCGTTAGCAAAGGTGGAAGGTCCAGAATGTTCTCCCTCACATGGCTGGCAGTTGGTACTGGCTGATGGCTGGGAGCTGAGCTGCGGCTGTCACCAGGGGCTCCCCAGCTCTCCTCTAACTGGTTTCTACATGTGGTTTGGGTTTTTCACAGCATGAGGCTGGGTTCCAGAATGTCACTTCTGCCGTATTCTATTGATCAAATTCAATCACAGAACAACCCAGATTCAAGGGGGCAGGAGACAAGCTCTACCTCTCCGTCTGAGAGCAACAGGGAGCCCAGGAATTGCGGGAGCCATTGTTAGAGACTGGCTACCACAAATAGATGAGTTTAAATATGTGTGTGTGTCCTTGTTCTTCATGGATCTTTGTAAATGGGTGGGAGTGTTTTAGGAGGTTAATTCCTAGAAGGGAGTCACTGCCTCAAAGGGCATGCACGTTTCTGACTGCACGGCCGCTGCACGACGATTGCCTTCAACAAAGCTGTACCCAGACACACTCTCCTCAGTGCGGAACAAGAGCGCTCATTTCTCCACACCGTCATCTGTGTTGGCTGTTACCTATTGTTTTCATCTTTGTCTTTGTTTTTCTTTGTGGGTGAAAAATCACATCTTGTTTTTAGCATTAGTGATGTTGAGCATCTTTTTTAATGTTTTGTTCTTCTTTACACTTGAGAGTTCAATTTGGGGCTATACCCATGAATATCCTATGCCTCTGGCACCATCAGAGAAACAGGGGGATGGTTTTGGGAGTTGCGGGGAGCAAATAGCGCATAGGAGGACTCGGATTCAGGGCCTCGTCGAACATTGCTGCCGCCTGTGACCTGCCTTTGAGAGACAGGGTTTCACAGTGGTGGCCAGCAAATTATTAACCCTGTGCTCTCCTCAGGCTCATTACTTAGGTGGGTTTTCAGAGGGCTCTGTAACTCCCAGTACGAGTGTTCTGCACTTCACGGGAATTGTGAGACCAGCTCTGAACCCCGAGCACGGCGGCCAGGCTGAAAAGCCCATTTAGGAATAGCAGCAGTGGGCTACTGGTAGTGCGAGCAGGGGAGTAAAATCTCCATTTAATGCCCTCTTGTTAACACGCTTTTCAGGCTTTTTGCCTCTTGAATTCCCACTTTCCCATAAAAGGAAGATAAGAAGGTATAGGCAATGATGCCTTTGATGGAATAGTTCAGAGTTTAATTCAAAGACACTCAGTGGTCAAGGTTGGTCCCATTCTTTTCTAGCTTTGGATCCAAGCTTCAGTCTCCTAGATTTTGCACACTAACATGTCAGACTTTTTTGGTTACAAGAGACAGAAAAGCCAACCTATACTCTGGCTTAAGCAGGAAAAGAAAAAAAAAATGTGTTTATTGGATCATATACTAGGACGTCTAGGGGTGGAGATAGGAATGGATTGGATTCAGGACTCAGAGATGACTTTCACCAGTCCTAGACTCTTTCTCTTGGATCTCCTCTCCTCACAGCAGACTCCTCATGAGGTAACATGGCGGTGGCCTGCGGCCCCTCATCCTCAGGAGTCCAAGTCCAGCTGGACAGAGCGCCTGTCTCTGGCTCTGTGTTCCCAGCAAGGTCTGTGTGGCCCATGAGCTCCGCTCCCCCAGGGCCATTTCCCATCCCTGTAACCCGGGGACTCTGGCGCAGTGATTGGCTCAGGCTAGGATGTGTGTTGCACCGTGACGCCTGTGTTTGGGAACCTCACCTTGGGCGTGGAGGAGGTGTGGACCCCAAACAAGCCCTGTGAGCTGTTTCCTGAAGGCAGAGGAACGGACATTGGGGAAGTCAAGGATAAAAGTCACTGTCCCTGGTTCCTCCACGATGCACATCACATGGTCGTTCATTTAGGATATAAAATCTACAGTGGGAGGGATTTGGGGGTCTAACCTGTTCTCAGGGAAAGCTAATTCATTTCATCCCAGGACCAGCAGTGGCTAACAAAAAGCTGCAGGTAATCCAAGAAAATTACAAATGATCCCAAAGCCTGGCTTTAGTCCTGGGTCATGGTGGGTTTGTCTGCCTTCACCGAGTAAGTGAGGATGAGACCAGATATGACCCCATCTCTGCCCTCTTGCCCTCAGGGAAGGTGTCTGACTGAAGAAAAGGCCAGGAAGGGTGGACAGGAGCTGGAGGAGAGCGAGCACTTCCTTTCAAAATCCAATTACAGAATTTGTGTTTGTAAAATTGATTATCTTTTTTTTTCTTCCCCAAAGCCCCAGTGTGTGGTTGTATATCCTAGTTGTAAGTCCTTCTAGTTCTTCTATGTGAGCCACCGCCACAGCATGGCAACTGACAGACGGGTGGTGCGGTTCTGTGACCTGGAAGCAAACCTGGGCTGCCGAAGTGGTGAGCGCCAAACTTTAACCACTAGGCCATCAGGACTGGCTCTGTAAAACTGATTATCTTTATTGCAAATTATCTGTGTGGGTTTAGGTCAAGGGTAAATATTCTCTTCAACCACAAACCCAAGCAGTTTGGAGAAGTGAACTGTCCTTCTTTGCCAGGCTCAGCGAACAATCCTGGGATGTGCTAACAGGACCAATGGGATCACCAGCCTCCTGTTGATCCTTTTATGGTTGACTTTTTTGTGTTTGTTTTTTAGAAAGAACTCAGGTTAAATATTTATTGTAGAGGAAAGGAATGCTGCTCCTTCCCCCTGCCTCTCCTGCTGTTGGTTGTTTAACGAGGAATAGCATGTGAAGAGTATGAAATCTAAAAAGTACAAAATGCTGTATAGGCAGAGTCTCTCGCCCCTGGAGCCTCGGCTCCAGCCAGCCCGCTCACCGGCTCAGAGGCAGTCCTGTTCCTGGGAGAGTCCATGTGCTATTTCTTCTTCAATGAAAAATGCACCACATACACATTACTTAATGACAACTTATTCTTTTGTTCTGTAAAATAAAACACGTAGAATTTTCCACTGCAGTGACTTCCAAGCCGCCAAGTTAAGGCCACAGAGTTAAAGAAACAAATCAGGCCTCACCTCCAGTCAGTGAACCTGTGGACCGCTAATGAATGCTCACTGGTTCCAGAGGTTTCCACATATCTGCGTGTTCTCTCCCGAGCGGCTCCCCCATTCACAGGGCCTGCACATGGTACTGCTTCCTAGTACGTTTGACCAAAAATGGTTTCACTCAAGCTCCCTCTCGACGGTGGTTGACAAGCTCCCCATCGTCTTATTGGCCGTCTGGGCTCCAAACGCCCCACCGTTTCCCAAAATAAAGCCCATCCTCAGCTGAAGAGTTGTTGCCACCGAGACCGTACCCTTGCTGCTGGCTCAGAACCTGAAAGCACTGCTGAAGAAGAGGGCGAAAAGCATCTCGGACTAGAGCGAGGCTCCCCTGGGGAAGCGCTAATGCAGTTTCCGCTGCGTTCCAGGCCTGTGCCAGGCACTGGGGATAACGGGAGGTACCCTGTGCAGTCCCCTTCCTAGCAGAGCTTAGAGCAGTCCCCAGGGGAATGCGTCCGGGCGCTGCTGCCACATAACTGCTCAGTCCCCTTACGTGGGTCTCGGTCCTGGGGAGAGACCTGTGGATGAACGACATTCATTTTAGACACAAAAGTTCTACTGTTTGTTTAAAAAAAAATCAATCACTCTGTAGTCCTCTGCCTTCCAATGCAGCAAACAGAGAGACGTGGAAATAATAACAGGAACCATCCTGACTTACTGAGGAGCAGAAATCACAATGGCTGTGCACAGGGGTGAGGCCCTGCCCCGGGGAATATATCTCACCTCCAGAGAGCCCTGTGACGTAGAGCTGAGGGTCGAGCCTGCTTCACAGGTGAGCGCTTGACCTCAGATAGAGGAGGTTAGTAGCTCGAGGTCACAGAGCTGGGCCTCAGTGGAGGCAGCCTTCACACCCAGGTCCCTCTGATGCCTTAGGGCCTGAGCCAAACGGCTGCCCACCTGGCACTGGGAAACCACCAACCTACCCTTTGGCAATTTGTTACAAAATAAACATATTTTTTAAAGTGAGCAATGAACTATTTCTGGAAGAAAGCCTTGATTCCCAGTGGACAGGTGCTTATTAGTGAGCCCAATGTGCGTTCCATCAAGAGGTAAGATCGTTATTTAATAAAAAGAAACGCCTCTGTTGGTTTGTAGTAGGGCCGTAAACTTTGTTCGCAGGTGGTGTGATGTGCAGAGAAAGTATAGTGACTTTATTTAAGGCTATAACTGGTAGAAGCCGCCACCCTACCCCTACCTACGGGGTGGCAGGAAAAAAAGCCAGTGCAGTCCAGTGCAGCTTATAACAGAGTCTGATCTTTTAAACAGCCTCTTGAGGTTTCACTGTCTCTTCTCCCCAGTCTGAGAGGGTGTGGGGGGGAGGGACTTGGGAGAATTCACAATCTGGGGCAAGGGTCCCTCTGTCCTTGCGATTGCCCTTGGGTGTGAGCTGGCTGATGTCACAGAGGTCCCTGGGCCATCCTGGTGTCTGCAGTATGTCTGAGCCCATTCCTACTCAGCTCAGACAGCCCCTGGTAGGACATCCTTGCTGACTTGTTTTCCCCTCAGTGGATCCTCCTGTGTCTCTGCCTGGTCCTCCTTCTGGCCCCTGGGCAGGAGTTCCACCCTCAGCCCCTGGCTCTTAACTCAACGTGCCCCCCTCCAGGAACTGAGGAAGGCTCCGACGGTACCCCAGACCCTGTCCTCCTGGCTGAACTGTGTGACCCACTGTTCTACTCTGCCTTGTGCTGTGTTGCCAGCTCTTCCTGGGGCCTCATCAGAAGTGGGCCAAGAACCTCCTCTGATCACCATGTTCTCACCTGATCTAGTCCCTACGACCTCTCTGAGAGAAAACTGGGACTTACACACCTACACGTCTACCTTTGATTCTTCTGTTTGCCAGCCTCTTCCCACAATCCTTTGGGGCAGAAGGAGTGGGTTTCTCTTTTCCTTCCTCTACATCCTATTTGTTTTCCCAACTCCAGAGTCATAGCTAAATCTTAATGGACAACAGCATTGAGAGGTGCTGCAGGACACCAATAATTTCCCCAGACAAGTGATCATTTCTAACTTCTTCCATCTTTTTTCTTTTATGCACTTAAAGTGGGTGCTTGCCAAGGGTTGAGAAATTATTTTTGACGACCTCTTTCTCAAATCTCACAATGGTGGGTTAGTGCCCCACTTTGGCATGTAGGAATGTTTGGCATCGATGGTTTTGTTCTCGGTCACTGGAACCTCAGAGAAAACCAAGATATAGGATCATCTTTAGGGTCAGCTCCGTGGCTGAGCAGCTAAGTTCACACGCTGCTCATCAGTGGCCCAGGGTTTTGCAGGTTTGGCTCCTGGGTGCGGACATGGCACCGCTCACCAGGCCATGCTGAGGCGGCGTCCCACATAGCACAACCAGAGGCACTCACAACTGGAATATACAACTATGTACTGGGGGGCTTTGGGGAGAAGAAGGAGAAAAAAATGTAAAAAGATCATCTTTAACATCTGTGTCTCAAGCATTGCAGTACACTAAAATGTGTGTGTGTGTGTGTGTGTGTATATATATATATATATATATACACACTCCATTCTGAGCCTCTTGATAACCCTGTAAAATGGACAGGTAAACTAAAGCTTAAAGAACTTAAGTTATCAAATAGATCAAAATGAGCTGGGCTAATAAAAGAAAGTCATGGCAGACATTGTTGAATTTGAGATAATTTTTCTAATTTTAGATTTTTTTTCCCCACAGTTTTCCCACGTGTTTGTTTGATATTGTTTGACTTGTCAAGTTTAGCTTCATTTTAGATACGCAAGTTTAGGTTGACTTAAAACATTTTTTTTAATCATTCGGTTTTTAAAATATTTATGCATTCATCTTTTTTGAGATGCAGAGGCCACATTCATTTAAGAAAGCCATACTTTTAAGGAGTAAAAATGTTCCTGGTTCATGGATGGAACTAAATATGTCAATATTTTATGGTGCCTCAGGTGGGAACTGCCAAATTCCACACCACCTGGACCAGTTGGCCAGGATTGCCATTTCCCGATATGTGCGCTTGGAGCAGATGTTACTAAAGCAGGAGCAATGGCAAGAGGTGTGTGTTCTGTGGCCAATAGGCTTGGGAAACAGGCTAAACAAAATTAGCCAGGCTTCCTAACTACTGGACTTCTTGCCCCTTTCACAGGACACACCATTGTGTTCAGCCCAGAATAGACTATCATAGAGTGCCCAAACTTATTTTTTGATGAGCATTTCAAGGGGTTAATGTTGTGTGGAACCCTCTCTGGAAAGTGCTGAGCTAGACTGAATCATGTAGAGGAAACAAGGAACTCATCTTATATTATCTTAGTATTTTTTCGTGAGCAGAGTCTGTAGTCCCTGAGTCAAAGAGGGAGCCTGCAGGACAAAACAGTTCCCATGGTTGACATAGAGCCGAGGGTCACAGTGATTTATTGCTCTGGCCCAACAAGTCCTCTTCCACACCAGCACAAGCTTCCTTCTGCTTCTGACAGAAGTAAGTCGCCCTTGAGGAAGGTATTCAGGGTGTGCTGCTCAGCTTCCAGGTGGGAAGGGGTCTGTTCAGCCCCAAGAAGTATGTCTTTCAACGCCCCTCACCCAACCCTACATCAAACACTATGGCTCTCCTCCAAGCAAAACAATGCTCCAAAAGGAAGGGGTGAGGGGAAGTGAACAGGAATTTCAAGAATCTGCATGACACTTCCTTCTTTGCCCCAGCACCATATTGCCTTACACTGTAAATGTGATTCTAGCCACGTAAGATTTGAATGACAACTGGAAGTAGTTATAACCAGATTCCACTTCTGTTTTGCTGTCATGTACCCCTTTTAGCCAAGGCCTTAGAGATGGTAGAATTGACCAAAGCTGGTGGATATTAGAAAAATTAGCAAATTGTAGATGGCCAAGATGGACCCTCCCAGACTGCGGGCTAACAGCAATTGAGTGGCTCAGTGAACATTTAAGGGCTTTCAGAGGGAGCGGGACCCCAGCTCCCAACTGCACTGGGATTGCAGATTGGGTTGGCTTTTCCAGTGAATAAAGACAGACTGAATATATCAGAAAGGAGTCAGGTTGAGAGGGCTCTGAAAGAATCTATAGATGAAAACAAAATCTTGCCCACCTGGGAAAGACTTCTTGGGCTATAATCCACCCTCTAACAGATTTATATGTCTGAGGTATGAAGCCAGCTCTTGGAGAAGCAGTACTATAAAAACAAGACACAGAGGGTATAAAATTGCTGACTGCACAAGCCATAAATCAGTGGTGAGGGGGTCCAGGGCCCTGTAGAGGCCCACTACCTGCAGAATCAGAGGACAGCATGGCTCACAGGGCCTTTGCTGGGCCTGTCATGTCCACTGTAATTCAACCAAAGATTTTTCCTCCTCCCCTTCCCCGCGACCAGCCTCTGTCCTAGGAACTGAGACGCTGCTGATTAAAGCCTGGTGGTAGGTGGTAGGTTATTCCATTTCTGAAGGCCACCAGTGCTTCTTGGGGCTCCTGACACATAACCCTTGATGTCTTAAATCATTTTCTTAGTGTTTCATATCTTAGTTCTCTTCATAGATTGCTGGCTTTAAGATATGGGTTGCATGTTCTCTGTTTCCCCATACTTCACAGCAGCTACTCAATCCTTTACATTTAATAAATGAATAGGTGACACTTTTGGGGTGTGTCTGACCTGTTCATTGATCGCTAGTCCTTAAGGAGTGCCCCTCTCTCATCAAGAATGGGCCCAGGAGCCAAGTTTGTACTATGTAACACTGCTCCCCTGGCTATAAGAAGAGAACGCTGACCCACGCTGGATCACTCAGATTGTCTGTCCTGGGAATTTGGGACGGGGAAGCAGACACTCGTGGTTTTCCACTAGTCCTTTGAATGGGATGTAAACAGGAGCTGTGGATCATCATTGCCATATTCTGCCAGGTACCCGGAGAACAGAGGAAGGAAGTCTGCCAAGAGAGGAGAATGGAGCAGATGTGTAGAGAGCAGCATTGACAAATGACCACATGGCCAGAGACTCAAAGAGAGAGGAAGAGTGACTGCCCTGGCTGCCGGTGATTCTCCAGGTCCTGGTTCCTGCCGCTTGTGAGGTCTGGCTGTGCTTCCTGCCTTTGGTTTCTGAGACATACACCTGAATCCTTATAAATTCATCCTTTTTGCATAAGCTAGTTTGAGTGGGTTTCTACTTTTTGTAACCAGAGAACCTTGACCAAGTGATAGGAAACATAAATGATTCTTGGTTGAATTCCCAAGTATTTCATCAGCACATCCTATTGGCTTTACCCTTAGAACATGACCATTTCTCACCATCTGCCCTGCTACTGAGTCTCCATTATCTCACTTGGATTTTTGCAACAGCCTCTCAACTGGTCTCCTGCCTTCTGCTAGTGCCTCCCTACAGTCTGTCCTTCACCCATCAGCCAGATGAGCAGAGGTTTCTTCCCTTCCCTTCCCTTCCCGCCCTTCCCCTCCCTTCCTATGTTTTCCCATCCCTTCATGAACAGATTGGTGCTAAAGCCATTAGTTGGAACAGAGCAAGGTAGGCACCTGAGGGAGAGCTGCAGTGGTCCAGAATGAGGTTGGAGCCTGAATGGGGTAAGGAGAGTGTCTATGTAGAAAGATTGCCTGGCATGGGAAGGCAAAACCCAAAGGGACAAGAAGGCATCCAAGGAGGAGGGATATCAGAGCCTTTGAAGGGTGTAGAAGGTGTTCAAATGGTGCAGGGAGTGTCCTCATGTGGGAAGATGAGAAGACAGAACCTAGGTGGGAGAAGAGGCTGCCCATGCAGAGGACAGGCCTGCTGTAGGTTATCAGAGTTTAAATAGAGCGAGGAAGGTGTCTATGCAGAGGAGGGGCCTGGTAGAAATGGTCAGAGTCCAATCAGAAAGAGGAACATGCCCACGTGGGTAGGGCTTGTCCTGGCATGGGAGTCAGACGATGAGAAGGGTGTCCAGGGAAAAGGATGGTGATGGCAGATTGGTGACATCAGGGAGAGTGGTCAAATAAGTAAATATATTAGGACTAATGACAGCCAGGTTTCTCACTGTCAGAAAAGGGAGTTACAATTATGGAAAGGGATAAAACTTAAATGAACCCTGTAGTGTTGGATTAGAATTGTAGATATCTATTAGAACTCACGGCTTTCAACACATATATAGGTAGAAGATAGATGGATGGATGGATGGATAGAAAGATAGATAGATAGATGTAAATGTCCACTATCTCTGACACTGAGAGCCTGGGAATAGTGATACCTCAGTAGCAATGAACACACATAGCACCCAGATCTTGGCTTCTAAATATCATTTTCCACTAACAGGAACGAGGGCTTTTTGGAGAAATAGCTGATTCCTGGGTTAGGGCATGGAAAAGACAAGAAGTGCCAGAAAGCAAGGATGTACTCAGAAAATGGTGGGGAGGGGCTGGCCTGGTGGTGTGGCACTAAAGTTCGCATGCTCTGCTTCAGCAGCCAGGGGTTCACCGGTTTGGATCTCTGGTGTGGACCTACACACTGCTCATCAACCCATGCTGCGGCAGCATCCCACATATAAAATAGAGGAAGATGGGCACAGATGTTAGCTCAGGGCCAATCTTCTTCAGCAAAAAGAGGAAGATTAGTGGTGGATGTCAGCTTAGGGCTGATCTTCCTCAAAAAAAAAAAAAAAAAAGAAGAGGAGGAAATGTCAAATGGACACAGAAGCCAGCTTGAAGAGGTTCCTACTGGCCAAATCTGGGACAATTTGAACATCAAAATAAATAGCGATAGTGATGGATTCTAACCCACTAGTTAGAAACCATGACGCCATACTAATATAAGTTAATAAAAGAATATTTACATAGTTTCAAATATTTTCTCCACAAAATATCTTTTAATTTCAAAGGAGGAAAGAGTGAAGTCTGGCAGACATCACATTAATCAGACAATCAAAGTGAACGTCATCAGCAATGGGACAAATTGAAATCATGCGCCACTAATGGAGTGCAATAGGAACACAGCCTCACTGCTCTGATATTCTTGCCAAAGATGCATAGCCAGAATTTAATCGTAAGGACCAAGTTGAAAGACATTCTATGAAATAATTGACCTGTAATCTTCAAAAGTGTCATGGTTGTGGAGGCTGAGGACCTGTTTCAAACCGAAGGAGACTAAAGTGACAGGATGACTAAATGCCATGTGTGATTCTAAACTGTCTCTGGACCACTGGGGTTCAGCTGATCCAGTCTAGGATCTGTCGGTTTTGGCTCCAGGCTGTGGGTTGAGTCCAGGTTCATGTCTCTCATCCTCCTTGGACCAGCAGCCATCTTTTCATGGCCAAGAAGCAAGGTGAGCCCAACTACACAAGCATATTTCAATTTTCTGCTCTCTTCACATCTGAAATGTCTAATTGACTAATGCAAGTCACAAGGCCAAGCCCAAAGTCAGGGGCGGAGAGGCACATTCCGCCCTTCACGAAGCCGCAGCAATGGTGTGGATGCATGCTGTTGCCGCCACAGGCCAGCAAAGAATTGAGACCAATGATCCAAACTACCCACTTACTATGTGCCTCACCCTTTGCCAGGTGCACTAGATGGTCTGGGAATTCCCATGTTGGGCATGTGTTAGTGCTGACCACTCTGCTGAACCCCAGGGAGGCGCTTATGCTAATGATCAATTGCTGCCAAATGCGTTTCTATCCTTGTTGGGGAGGAGACTAGAACTACCATATCAACGTTCCCTCCCTATGTTGCTTCCAGGCAGAGGTAGCCTCCTTGCAGTTTGGACCCACCTGCTGAAATGTAAGATGTGCCAGCTTTTGGAGTCATCAGGTTTGTTTTTCTGTCCTGGAGAAACCATCACAGATGTGGTTTAAAAAAAAAAAAAGAATGTGAACATGGGTGCTTCTTATAGCACGATTTATAAGAGTGACAAGGGAGAACTTCCCAAAGTTCCTTCGATAGGGGCAGGGTTAAATAATGCTGGCATTCTATGGTGGTTAAAAAGAATGAAGAGTGAAGTACAGTTATGCCTTCTTATCAGTTCAATTAGAGAAGCGGAAATACATCGTGTGTGTGTGTGTGTGTGTGTTATGGGGATTTGACTTTACGCACTTGGGAGAGCTTGTTGAACCGTCTTTGTAATACTGTTGTCTTCTCATCTGAGGCTGGAGCTTGAAGCCCACAGGCAGGCATGTAGAGAAGAGTGATGTAATTTAAATTGGGGGAAGCAAGGACCAGACGGAGCCCGCTAAAATCCATGTCGGTCTCACAGCCTCCGAATTGTTGACGTGAGGGTCCTTCAGGAGAAGCAATGCCCTTCCTCACAGTGCCAAACGCACACCGGGCCCAGGAGAGGAAGAAGCTAGGAGAGGACACGGGGAAACGGGAGCAGCTGCAAGCCACAGATCAAGGGCAATACGCGGGACCCGCAAAAGCGCCCTGTGACCCTGCTCTCACCTTCCCAGAGTCAAAAGGAACGTGTTTGCCACACCACATCTGCCCTCTGAATCTCAGCGAAAATGTCTCCTTGCCCACCCTAACTGGAAACGCACAGGAAAGGGAAATCCGGAGACGTACTTCAGCCTTGCCAAGTCGCTGCAACGCGACCGCACTGCTGCTGGGGGACGATTTCCAAGACGTACTGATGTGTGAAACATGCACTTTCAGAGCATTATGGATGTAGGTTTTAAAAAACACTCCCATGAAAATTATTTCCATCTGTCCACATATAGGTCTGTGCACGCACAGAGACAGATTTGGAAAGATAAACACTGACCGTGGTCACCTCTGGAAGGGGATCGGAACTGGGGAGGGGGTGTCAAGGGGGCTTGGAGTTGATCTGGATTCAAGTACAATTGAAAGCAAACATAAAAAAGAAACAGGAAAGCCACTTAGATTAGTCTCTTCTCAAATCAGGGGCTTTCCTTCTCTCTGAGGGCCCTAATTTTTAGTCCTTTCAAAATAAGCAATGAAGATTTTAAATATTTCAGGATCCTCCAAGGTAGACATAGATGGCCAAAGGGTTATTCTGGTGTCCCCTTTTTCTCGATTTGACATAATTAACAGCACGCTGATTGGGCCTTTGCTCCTGAGAGGTGGGGGACCGCAGGGCTCCCGCCTGCAGCCGGTCAGCCGCAATGCAGTCCCTCTGCAATCACAATGCCAGGACTTCCTTCAAGGAGTGGACGCGGTAGGTCCCTCTCCGTTTTTTCAACAGTGATGTTAAATAACAAGCCGGCACAACTTTTGAAGCAATATTTCTCTCACGACTTAGCTAGTGTTACAGGTTCCACCCCGGGAAGTCCTGGGAGCCCTCTCTCTGACGATGGCGCCCACAGATCTCTGTGGGGTTCGCTCAAGAAGAGTCGCAACTACTTTGCAAAAGAGAGAAACAAATAGGTGGTGAGTGTCAAGAGTGCCCGGTCTACTGAAAGTGACTGTTAGGGGGCCTCCTGCACCATGTCCCCAGGCCCAGGGGGCAGCCTCCCCCATGGGACTGCCCCCATCTGAGCCTCTTGCTCTCCTGTCTTCTGAGAAGCCTTCAGGTGCTTTCTCCCTTTGAGAAAGTCTCTCCCTTCTCTCTTTCCTGTTGAAATCCCAGCCATACTTCAGATCTTTCAGGAAGAAGTTTCTCATCAACCAAAATGGGTTTGATTTCTGCTTCATCACCCTGACCTCCCTTCAAGGCAGGGCTTGCTGCCCAGCTGTGGGGCTGTCAGCAGGCAGCTCCCAGCTGTCGACTCCCTCAGGGTCTGCCTCAGCTGCCAGGAGCTGTCCCGCCTGAGGTCATGCCCTCCTCAGGGCAGCCCACATCTGGTGCCTTGTGAGGCAAGGGGATAAAGGCCAGGCCATTTCAGCCTGACAAGGACAACTCTGGTGCAACATTTGCTCCAGAGCCCCCCGCTGGGTTGGCCAAGCGTTTGACAGGCCTGCATTGCAGCTCGACTGTTCCCTCTGCCCATTGCTGCCTCCGCCTCCTCTCTTTCACAGATGTTGATCCCTAGAAAACATCTTACACTCCAGATTCCATACCAGAGTCTGCTTCTGGAGAACCCCACCTGGAACTGTTGGTACAGGGAACGGTCTGAGAAAGCAGGCCACAAGGTGGGGTTTGGATCACTTACCCAGGCTGACCGTGGGGGGACAGTGGGGAGCACAGGCAGACCTGTGGTGAGGAGGTGACTCCACTGTTAATTCACTGAGTGGTGAAGTTGGGGAGTGCACTAGGGGGCTTGGGAGAGGTTTGAGAGGATAGGATTCATGGAGCTACCTGGATGCAGGCATTGGATGGCTGTTACTAAGCCCCACTGAGGCTCTACAGAAAGATAAGCTGAGGGCCAGTAGCAGGCAAGTGAAAGGCAGATGTGGAAGCCAGGGGTTCCCTTTGTTGCATACAAAGTTCTAACCTCCTTCAGCAGAAGGCAGAGACACAAATCCAAGATTTAGTAGTCCAGGTGCTTAAACTTCAAAGAAAGTGAAATGCCCAGGCTGCTCCTGTGCTGAAGTTCACGTGCTGCACTTTGGTGGCCCCGGGTTTCCCTGGTTCAGATCCTGGGTGTGGACACAGCACGGCTCATCAGGCCACGCTGAGGCAGCGTCCCACATGCCACAACCAGAAGGACCCACAACTAGAATATACAACTATGTACTGGGGGTCTTTGTGGAGAAAGAGAAGAAGAAGAGGAAGGAAGAAAGGACCAAAAAAAGATTGGCAACAGATGTGACTCAGGTGCCAATCTTTAAAAAAAGTGAAATGCCCGACTAAGCAGTTCTATTATGCTGAGATGGAGACCCTGGGACCTTGATGTACAGGTTGGAGACATCTATGTGGATGTCCCAGAAGACTGTGAGTTCTGAGACCCTGCTGAATCTCTGGAGCACGCAGAGGTGGCTCAGCCCTCCCTAGTAAGAGCTAGCATTCTCCCTGTGCTGGGCAACAATGCCAGGGCCTCACCTCTGAAAGCAGCAGGTCCCTCTAGGATCTGCCCTCACCTTCCCTCCTGGCCACTAGGCCTGAAATTAAGGTTAAGTCGCAGCATAACCCAGCTGGGGATGTGATGGGCTTGATATGGGAGCAAAGGGACCATCCCACAGGGGCCTGCATGGGCCTCTATCTGAGGGTGTTGATCAAAGGAGCGAACATCACATCGGATAGGGAAGAGTTTGACTTTGGTGTGCTCTCCTGAGATGCAGGACCCCAGGATATGGTACTAACTCACTGTTAGGATGCTCCCAGAGGCGTGGCGAAAGTGACCACCCCATGCTGCGCAAAGTTGAAACGCCAGAATCGCATGGCAGACAGTGGAGGAAGGGATGTAAAGCCTCAAAGAGGCGGATGTGTTGAAATAGATAGACTAAAGTACAGCCACAACACCTGCCTAATCACCTGCTCACGGGAGGGCTCAGAGGGTCTGCCAGCCGCCAAGGGTGCAAGGACAGACTGGTGAGAGGGGCCCCAGCATCACTAAAAGTTCAGTGATGGCTCTCCTCTCTAGGTCGCGGCTGGACCCGAATAATAGGACCCCCAAATAATAGACATCAGGGGGCAGTACTTTAACCTCTAGAAGCCAGGGGACCACAATGATCTAATGGCTGGCAAAATTGAAATGGTACCCAAGGGTGCCCGACAGAAAGTTATGGAAATGGTTAATATATCACAGTGTCTCCAGCGGCAAGTAGCTGGATAGCTGATAAAGGTACTATTCAGCTTGTACCAGTAGAATAAATCAAGGAGAGATGAATAGAAGATTGAGGTCCAACAAAAAGATAGAATCGGGGCTGGCCCAGTGGTATAGTGGTTAAGTTTGCGCGCTCAGCTTCGGCAGCCCCGGGTTCACAGTTTTGGATCCTGGGCGTAGACCTACACACCGATCATCAAGCCATGCTGTGGTGGCATCCCACATAGAAAGTAGAGGAAGACTGGTACAGATGTTAGCTCAGGGACAATCTTCCTCAAGCCAAAAAAAAAAAAAAACCAAAACACTTTAATAGAACTTTGTTTAGACCTGGAAGCCACTGACTGAAGAGGTGGCTGGGTCTCCGGAAAGAAGAACCTTGCAATACTGTGGCGTGTGCTATCCCTGTGCTTCTCTCAAAGGGACCTATGGCCATTTATTCAGGTCACTCTGTACTGGGGGAACTGGGAATACTTACATATCTGAGGACTGTTGGAGACAGGGTCCCAGTTGGCATCAATACTCAAAGACCTGTAGTGTCATCATAGTTCCCCTGTTAGGTGAGGGTGCAGGGGTCCATGTAATAAACAGAGTCCTGACCAAGATCCAGCTTACAGTGGGTCTACTGGTCTACTACCAGTGGGCATTTCCCCCATCCCTACTTCCCTACCTTCTTGATTCAAATTTTCTTGAGAATAGGACCAGTGTCTTTGAATTGTCCTTATTGCCTGACATGACACCTGGCATGCATCATGGGGTAGATACTTAATGAATACCAGTTTGATCGGAGCTTTCTAGACTACCTCCAACTTGATAGGAGCCATACTTCTCCTGGATGCTTATAGCTTCTCACATTCATTCCGCACATTTGGAGCTATATTGCCCTTCTTTTTTCAACTTTTTATTTCGAAATAATTATAGACTTCAAAAAGTTGCAAGAACGGCACAGAGGGGTCCTATTCATCCCTTGTACCCTTCATTGAGCTTCCCCAATGGTAGCATCTTACATGACTATAGTACATTAATGAACCAGGAAATTGACATTGGTGCGATATTAGTAACTAAACTACATAGCTTGTTTGGATTTCACCAGTTTTTTATGTGCACTTTTGTGTGTTTGTGGGTGTGTGTAGTTCTATTAAATTTTTATCACCTGTAGAGATTTGGGTGACCACCATTATCAATATGCAAAACTGTCCCATCACTGCAAAGGAACACCCTCATGTGACACTCCTTTATAGTCACACCCTGTCCCCATCCTGAACCCTGGCAGCCACTGATCTGTGCTCCATCTCTATAATCTGTCATTTTGAGACTGTTATATAAATGGAATCATATAGTGTGTAATCTATTGAGTTTAGCTTTTGGAATTCAGCACAATGCCCTTGAGTTCTACCCGACTTGTTGCGTCTATTTCTTTTTGTTGCTGAGCGGGATTCCATTGTGTGGATGTACCACAGGTGGTTTATCTAGTCACTCGCTGATGGACATTTGGGTTGTTGCTGCTTTTTGGCAATTACAGATAAAGCTGCTTTGAACATTCATGGACAAATTTTTGTGTGAACATGGGCTTTCATTTCTCTAGGATAAATGCCCAGGATTCTGACTGCTGGGTCACGTGGGGAAGAGTGTTTAATTTTATAAGGAACTGCTAAACTGTTTTCCAGAATGGCTGGACCATTTTACATTTCCACCACTAACGTATGAGAGCTCTGCATCTCCTCCAGCCCTTGGTAGAGTCTGTGTCTGTGTTTCAGCTGTTCTAATAGGTGTGCGGTGGTTGTGACTGTGGTTTTAATTTGCATTTCTCGATTGGCTAATGATGTGGAACGTCTTTTCATGTGCTTATTTCCATCTGCATATTCTCTTTGGTGAAGTGTCTGTTGAAGTCTTTAGCCTATTTTCTAATTGGATCCTTGATCTTCTTACCGTTGAGTGTAGAGTTCTTTTTATATTCTAGACACTAACCCTTTCTTGGAAATGTGATTTGCCAATATTTTCCCCCATCTGTGACTTGTCTTTTCATCCTCTTAAGGGAGTCTTTTATAGAGCAAAAATTTTAAGTTTTGATGAAGTCCAGTTTATCAATTGTTTGCTTTTATGGACTGTGATTTTGGTGTTACGTCTAAGAACTCTTCACCCAACTCTAGTTCATGTACATTTTCTCCCACGTTTCCTTCTAAAAGTTTATATTTTACATTTAGATCAATGATCTATTTTGAATTAATTTTTGTATAAGGTGTGTGATTTAGCTCGAGTTGCATTCTTTTTGCTTATGAATGTCTTAAACAATTATTTGAAGACCATTTGTTGAACGCTCCCATATATTGATTACTTTTTTCCACGCAACCGTCTTTTTCACTACCTAAATAGTAAGACTAAAAGTAGGGACCACATCTTATGTCTTTTGGAATCTCCCTCTGAACTTAGTATTCATTCATTCATTTAACAAATATTGATTGAGTACTCATAATGTGCCAGAATTATGCAAGGTGATTAGGATACATCTGTTTTCATGGAGCTTATATAACCTAGTGGAGAAGAAAGACAATAAACAATCAAAAAATACCCGGTTAACATTGTGATGAAGTGCAGAGATAGAGACCAAAGGGGAGGGAGGCCACCAAAGTGCTTAGGGAGGCGCACTCAGAAGAAGGTTCATCTTAGCGCAGGCCTTGAGATCTGTGACATCACTGGGATCAGGATGAAGTTAGAGGGGCGGGGAGAAGCCCCAACTCTTTTGGTCCAGCCATCTGTCCATCTCTATGCCCTCCAAAGCCCACACCTGGAAATGGCACAGGAAACTGCAGTACAGTTATATCTCCTGACACAGAAAAATATCCTCAACATATTGTTCAGTGAAAAAAGACAGTTTTAGAAAATATGTCGCCTTTCCCCTTCTCCCTCCCACATACCATCCTTTAGCCAACAGAGTTCCCCAAACCCCTGACTTCTTCCCCTTGGTCAGAAGTTAGTCATGGGCAGTGAAAAGGCTCCAGATATTTGAGCAGGATACAAGCAGTCTCCATTGGTTGCTGACCGTCTGAGCTATGTCATGGACCACCTGCCTCTGCTCCTTCCTGCATCCCTAGTCTCACATCTCCCCGGGGAGAAAGCAGGTGTTCCCACTCACAGAGCTGGGTGATGAGACTGGGGAGGCAGTGTGACCTGGAGGACAGAGAGTGGATCCCCACCACTGTCCCACCCCGGGCAGAGCCCAGCAGGAGCCCAGCCTACGAGGAGGATGCAGGGGCATCCCTGGTGTCAGCCTCCTTCGCAATTGGTTGTCCACAGCCCAGCGTGGTTTTGTGGTTCCCCTTGGATTTTGGATGTTCATAAAACACGCTGCCAGCTGCCTGCCTGCCACGTGGGTGAGGCTCTGCAGGACGAGTGCCTTGCTGGGAGCTGGATGGGTTGACAGGGCCCAATACAGCTGGCTTGTGAGTCTCCTGCTGGTTGCCTTCCTGGAGCACTTCCCTAGGCCAGGGAGGAAGACCCAAACTACCAATCTGGGGCATGCTGGAGAATGAGGAGTAGACAGGCAGGATTTCACAGCGTGTCTATTCAGGGTTCTCAGAGGGCCTTTCCATCCCCGACTCTGCCTCCTCTTGGCTGTACCCTTCTTCTGGCCTGCTCTTCGCACCCAGATCTCCAGAAGCCTGGCAGCACTTAGCACGTGCCTGGCATCCAGGGGCAAGCCTCCACCTTTCCAGGGCATTCTCAACCTATGTGTATTTTGGGCGGCGGAGAAGTCTGAGGATTGAGCAAGTTCTCTTTCTCCTACGGGCGTTGTCAGCCTGTAAGAACTTCTGGGCAGAGACAAAAGTTGTTGCTTTTCATATCCAGGGGCAATCAAATCTTTGCTGGAGGACCTGGCAGGGTCCCTGCTGGGGGGGAGAGAGAAGTGGAGTCCAAGCGTCTTGGTCCTGGCACTCTGGGAATGTGGCCTGCCAGCTCTGGGGCCGGGGTTCCTGTTCCAGCCCTGTGGTCTCCGGATGACTGACCCCGCGGTTGCCTCGGTTACGCAGGCTGACTCTCAGTGAGCCCAGTTACTCATTACCTCTCCCTGGGCTTGGCCTGACATGAACAGGCAACCCCGCCTCCTGGCATTTGGTTTGCCCACCCAGACTCACTCCTCTGGGGGACTGTCGCCCAATTTCTGTCCAGAGCCTGGGGTGGGAAGGCCACTGGGTCTCTTCTTGCACTTACTTCCCTCAGACTTGACATGTGTTCCCAACTCCTCACTGCCTCATCCGGCCCTGAAGGTAGGCCTTTGTCTACTTCCTTGGGAAGCAGAGACACCAGGATCCCGAGAACGGTCAGGCACTGAGGTGTGGCCTGCAGGTCACCCGTTGTGGTCATGACACATCATCTGCCCGTTTCCTTTTACCCCTCACTGCAGGGACTCTGATCACCAGGGTCCTGCAGTGGTGCACCTCCCAGAGGCCTAGGTAACCCCCGAGCCTCAGATAAGCTCCAGAGAATTGGCCTCAGCAGCAGACTGCCTGGGTTCCAACCCTGAAACCATTTCTTACCTGCCCTGTGATCCTGGACAAGTCACATGACCTTGCTGAAGCTCAGTCTCCTCTTCTCTGTAATGGGACCAATAACACAACCACCTCAAAGGACTGCGGTGGAGATTAGATAGGATAACGTATGCAAAGTGCTTACACAGGGCCTGGTACACAGTAAGGGTTTAGTAGATGATAGTCATTTTTGCCCTCCCTTTCACAAGGTACCCATCTTGTCTTCTATTCCTTAAGATTGGTCTTCCTACTCAGCGACTAGTACAGAATTAACTTAATTAGCTGATTAAGATATTAGCGATAACAACAGCACTTTCTTTGTGCCAGCGCTGTCCTAAGCCCTTGACATATTATTTACTTAATCCCCCAACACCTCTCTAAGATAGCTACTATTATTATGCCCATTTAAAACAGGAAAGCGAGGCAAAGAGAGGTCAAGTGAGTTGCAGATCCGGGCTTCAGACCTAGGGAAACTGGCTCCAAATTACAGTCTTATTAACCCTGACACGCTCGCTTTGTTTTCCCCAAAAAACACAGGGCAGTGGAGGAACCTGCCTCAGACATGCATGGAACGATGGTCAGGCTGGGCTTTTAGTGCTTTTCCCACCACCCTGGGCAGGGAGCCACCATCTCCACTTAGCGCCTGGTGTGTCGGCAGCATCTCACTGTTTGCAAACCCTTCTGTGATTTGCAAGGTATTTTCACACACCTGCAAATTATCTGCCCCTTCTAGCAATCAGGTGGGGCAGGCAGAAGAGAGTAATTGTTATTTCTCTTTTACTGAGGCTCAAAACAGTGAAGCAACTTGCCCAAGGTCACCCAGCTAGCACCAAATTACAGGTCTTCAGTCTCTGGATACAAATTCTTTTTCCTATATTATCTGCCTTTTGTTGATGCCAAGGGTGAGTTCCTAAACCTGAAAACCATAATATAATAATAAAATCCTGGAATTAGATGGTCCCTTAGAGCCATGCGGTTTCTGTTTGAGTATGCTTGAACGCCTCCAGTGATGAGGAACTCACTACCTATAAGAGTCAACTGGGGAGCAGATTCTGATAGTATACAAAGACGGGGTGGCCAGGGGCACTGCTGGCCTCAGAGATATCTGCTCCATGAGCGAGGCTGCAGGATTGAGCCTCTCTGAGGAATGTCCCCACGGCCAGGCCCACAAGGTCTCCCTGTCAGTCCTACACCGGAGCCCTCTCAATCCTTCCTCTCTAAAACCGCAGTCCCTCCCTCGGAAGGGAGCCCTCTCTGCACAGACTGGTTAAGGTTTATTAGCCCTTAAAATTCCTTCGAGATGAGTTGGTATTTATTTCTCTGCAAAGCTTATGTAACCGTAAGAGGATACCGGGGCTGCCAAAGCTGTCTGTGGTTTGGATGGGGCTTGCCGCGGTTTCTTCTGGGAGCTAAATATTATAATGAATGATCTCATACTATCATTTTCTTTGGAACAGACTCCTGCTTGTCCCAGTGGTACCCGGAGCTACCTCCCAAGCCCCTGTTGTTTTGATTCAGGCCAGTACCTGCGGGTAGGGTAAAGGGGACAGGGAGAGCGAAACTTAGTCCCTTGCGGCAACTTGGCCACTTGGCCTCTTCGAGGCGGCTCAGACCTGGGTCTTCAGCCAGGGCTGAGGCTCTGGGTGGCCTGCAGCGATGGGGCTGCCGAAGAGATGATGGGGAAGCCCAGCCTTCCAGCCACTGTCTGTTCCAATCTGAGTTTGAGTAAAGAGATAGATTGGGGACTTGGAACAAGAATGGCTCAGGGAGGATCTGACTTCTGGGGGATCACAGGCCAATCCTGAAGAACTCTCAGAGCTGGGGCAGCCTTGCATTGGGAGCTTCCAGGGACTCCTGAGTAAGAGGTACCACTTATTGAGCACTGACTGCATACCAGGCACCAAGCTAAGCGCCTTGCCTGCATTTGGGTGGAGGCACGTGAGGCAGTGGGTTAGAGGGTAGATTGTCGTGAGAATGGCCAGGTCTGCCTCCCAGCTCTACCACTTGCTGCCTGGGTGACACCGGGCGATGACGCAACTTGTCTGTGCTCATCTCTAAAAATGAGGGTGATAACACCCCTCCTTATGAGGTTGTTGAGAAGATTAAATGTGATAATGCAGACAAAGCTCTTAGCGCAGTGTCTGGCACTGGTAAGGAGTTAAAAAATATATTAGCTATTATTATCATCATCTAATTTAATCCTCATAACAACCCTCTGGGGTAGGGGCTCTTGATCTCATCGTGCAGGGGAAGAAATGAGGCTTAGAGAGGGCACTTGCTCAAGGTCATGTGGGCGATGAGCCACAGGACCTGGTTATGAAAGCTTCATTCCTGGTGTCGCCATGGCCTGGAGTCGGAGGAGGTGGGGCTTGCTGCTTCGACTCCTTCCTTGGGGAACTGGAAAGCTGCCTCTTCCAGGGCTGGGGAGGAGAACCAGCTGGATTCCCTGGCCCTGGAGGTCTGCCCTCGGGGGTGAATGGTTCTTGGAAAAGACTTTGAGGAGGCCACTCAATTGCGAGCTCCAAGAAGATTCCAGGACCATATTGGTCTTGCCCACCGTGTCCCAGCTCTGAGCACTGTGCCTGGCAGGTGGCCGGCACGCACCGTCCTTGACTGAGCTCCTCACTCCTGGAACGATCCTTTGGGCACCATCACGTTAACAGGCGAAGCCTGGCTTCGGTGTCTGTGATCAGTACCCTCTTTGACCTCAGTGACATGATGCAACAAAATGCCTGGGACAGGTGAGGAGAAAGGAGGAATCTGTGCTGGAGGCAGATGTTGTCAGTGGCAGTCAGAGCTCTGGGGCCTGAGAGACACTGTGAGAGGGAGGGCTTGACAGGGGCTCTCAAAGCCCTGGTCAAGTGCCTTGAATTTAGTGGGCAAATATTTATAAGCCACTAGGTGCCTGGGGCTGCAGATGCAGCCCTGAAGAGACAGGTATGCTCCCTGCCCTCGGGAGGGCCCAGCCAGGTGGGGAAAGGAGGGTGAAGAGTAATCAAATGAGTCACTGTTAATTATAAGTTGTGATAATTGCTATGAATGAAAAAAGCCCTAGGTACAGAGATGGAGAATAACAGAGGCGGAATTCCTATTTTAGAGTAGTCAGGGTGGGCCTCATGGAGGAGGTGACATTTGAGCTCCGTGGGAAACATTGTACAATCTCAAATGGAACTCAGTCTTCCCTCCCGATGGTCACAGGGGAATTTGAGGCTCTGAGGCCCAAAGCGGGCGACAATGCCTAAGTAAACCTACGCTAAGTCATTTCTGAAGACTGCTCTGGGCTGGAATCTCAAGAGTAAAGGCCCGGGTCCCACCCAGGAGACTGGGAATAATTAACGGTGAAGGGGCTTGGAGAGGAGCCGAACTAAAGAAAGAAGCAGATGGCTCCAGCCAATCCAGTTAGAGGTGCCATACATCCCCGTCCCCTGTGGGCAAATGTGAGACTTGTTTTCAAGAGTTTTTCTATGTTTATCCTCTAGTTTTGGGATCTTCTTAAATTTTGTGAGTGTCCTTGGCAAGGAGAAGGCTCTGGACTTTTGCTTTACTGCTTTGCAAAGCATTTTCTACTTCTAGAGAGCTCTGTTAGTCGTTCATCCTCACCAACGCCCAGCAGGTCCTGTGGGTTCTTCCTCCAAATTATCTCCGAATTCCGGTCCACCCTCTTCCCTCTAGCTCAGCCCCTCCTCCTGCCCCACCTCCCACCCCATCCCAGGCCCTGTTGCCTATGGGGCCACGTCCACAAGCTGCCAAAGGTGCTTTTAAAGATGTTGACCTTTCAATGCTTTCTTATTATAATTTATAACTGAATGTCAAAAACCCCTTTCCACGGTGTGGGAGGGCCCTGGCCCTCTCTATCTTCATCGTGTGCCCAGTGCCCCCACCCGCTGCTCTTCACCTGTACTCAGGGCCTGTGTCTAGGCTGCTCCCCTCCCCCCAGGATTTTGTCTGATTGGATCAGGTCTGAGCTTAAGTGTCGTCCCAGCTGGACACGCCCAGCAGACGGGGGTCGACGTCTAGGCCTCAGTGCTTCGCAGCTCGAGGTGAGGTGCTCCCTGAGCCTGGGTTTCTTCTGAACTGAGGGCAGGAAACCACACCTTCCACAGCAGATGTTCAGTAAATGTTAAAGTTTCTTTCCTACTGAGCCTGAAACAAGAGTTCATCCTTTAGTGTACTTTATCCTTTGCACTTTCCAGGGCGTTTTCCCATTCATTCCTTTATTTAAAGCTGTTGAGACCCCGCCATTGGGCAGGGTGAGGAGTGTGAGCTCCTCATCCAGCAGGAAGTGGCCTCTGGGAGGGTAAAGCCCTGCCCCACGTCCACCAGTGAAGGGACCTTGAACTGGGACTGTGATGACAGCCGCACTTGACCTTCTCCGGAGGGTGACCATGTGGAGGGACCAGTTGAAGCAGCGAGGCCCAAAGTCAGCCATTGACAAGGAGGCAGACGCAGCGGCAAGAGCTCAGCTTCGGGGTCGGCCCCCAGCCCGGCTGCCCGGCCACGGGGAAATGCTCAGAGTCCCACTCCCCTGCCGCCCAAAGCTGGGGCTCCATTTCTTCACAACTTCTGCTCTCTCTCTGATCTTCTCCTGGCCACTTCTGCCACTGACCTTGGCTCGCTCAGCCTTTCCTTTCCAGTTTACGTCGGCCTGGGATGAGGCCCCGGCGGCGCCCACCCACCAGGCAGTGTGGGGAGCTTGGGCCAAGGGTGGGATTTGGCAGTGGGTAGGGTGGGAGTCACAGGACAGCTTAGGCTCCTCCAAACAGCCTTTCCACGGCTTCCACATTCCGAGGGCCAGGGATGCATTTTCTAAGAGGAGCCAGTTCATTACCTAGCTCCTTCCAGGTGGGGAGCCAGAGGAAGAGGGGTCTTAAGGTCTTTAACTTCCGTAATTTGCATTCTTGGAATGAGGAGCCTGCCTAGCCGAGGAGCAACGATACCAACATACCCATGATGGAAGGAGTTTCAGCAGGAAGAAGAGATTTTGCTCTGGGGCTGTGGTTTTAATGCTGTCCCAGCTGGTTGGATGGGCGCCTGCTTCTTGGGGCTGGCGTGGGTACGGTGAGATGGTGGTGGGGAGGGTGGATGCGGGAAGAGAGGCTTCTCAAAAAAAGTCAAAAGGGCTAGGTAGTGTAGCTACATGCAAGGAAGCTGTCTACAGGCCAGCTCTGCCATTTACCAGCTGTTTGACCTTGTGGAGTGGCTGAACTTCTCAGAACCTCAGTTTTCCCATCTATATAAAAGTAGGGATAATATTTCGTTTATGAAGCAAATATCTTCTGTTTGCCTGCTGTGTGCTTGACCCTGAGCAATGAATAAGACAGACAGGATGGGCTGGCCCAGTGGTGCAGCAGTTAAGTTTGCACGCTCCGCTTTGGTGGCCCAGGGTTCGCCTGCTCAGATCCCAGGTGTGGACATATGCATCGCTTATCAAGCCGTGCTGTGGCAGGCATCCCACATATAAAGTACAGGAAGACGGGTACGGATGTTAGCTCAGGGCCAATCTTTCTCAAAAAAAAAAAAAAAAAGAGACAGGATCTCTGCTCTCATGGAGCTTATGGGGAGGGGAAATGACGACAATGACAAGAAATACATCAACAATAACAAGATCATTGTGGATAATTCTGTGTCAGGTCAAATCCAAAAGGGAGTGGGGAAGATGGGGCAGACAGAGCACACCTCCCTGAGGAGGTGATGTGTGACCTGAGATCCGAGAAAGTCAGCTCTACACCAAAATAGAGGCGGAACGTTCCAGGCAGAGGGAACAGCAAGGACAAAGACCTTGAAGAGGGAACAGTCTCGATACTCTTGAGCAACACGCAGTGGCTGCAAAATGCAGAATGTGGTGAGCAAGAGGGAGAGTGTTTGAGTGGAGCAGGGAGCAGTAGGCAGGAGACAGCTCTTGCAGGCATTCGTAGCGGTGATGAAGTGTTTGGAAACCTTGGGAGAGTGTTAAGTTAAGCAGGGGAATGACACGATTGGATTTGCATTTGAAAATATCACCCCCTTGAACTTTCTAAGCTTCGTTTTCCCCATCTGTTAAAATGGGCATCATAATACACATCTCACAGGATTACTGAGAATATAAAAAGACGTGAAAGCAACAAGCAAATTGATTAACACGTCCTAAATGCACAACAAACGTTAGGGCCACCATGCAACGATCTTGCAGGAGAGATGAGGCTCTCCGTTTGGGAGCGAGGTGGCTCCTACAGGGTTAATCAAACCTGTCTTGGGCAAAGCAATCCCATTCTGCTAAAATAATGGTAAGCGATGCAATTCGGGCTGTTTATTTTTTAGAGATTCGGTACTCCTATTAAGCAATCACCCTGTTTATGTCACTGCTAATTGAAGTAAATTGCTTTCTGCAATCAAATCGGAAAGTTCCCCTTCCGATCATGAAGCGACTTGGACTCCGGTTCCTGATTTCCAGTATTTAGTCTGCCTTGAGACTTGTTCTTTAATTAATTGCATACATTCCACTGATTTCCTTAAACGTGCAGTTGGCTTGCTGTTGGGTTGGCAATGCATTGATTTTGAAATTGCCCTCTGGGATGGGAAGCGTTCCCTCCACCGCCCCCCCCCCCCCCCATCTCCCCCTGAGCAGCCTTCCGGCTGGAGGGGAGTGGGCTTTGAGCAGATGTGAGAGGTGGAGGTGAGCAGCAGGTGTGACTGCTGCCAGTGGAGAAGGCCTCATGGTGCCCCTACCCCCTGGAGAGCTTCTCAACGCGTTAGAACCAAAGCACCAAAGCCAGCTACCCTCCCCCACCCCACTGCTGCAGTCATTCAGGCCCGAGGTGGAGGCGCTCTTGAGGTGGGGGGGGGGGGGGGGGGGGGGGGGGCGGGGCACAGGCTTCTGCTCATTCATCTGCTCTGCCTCCACTCTTGTGAGCAGCACAGGAGGAAAGTGAGGGGGAGGCAGGCAGAGAATAAGCACCCTCGTGAACCCTGATTCTCCTGGCTGCCCTGCCACTGACACATACGCACACACGCCCACACACCCTCAGTTCTCTGTTGTATGCACAGGCCTAGCTAGAATGGGAATCCTGGGGACAGAATGGGTGTAGGGGGGTTCACCAGAAGACAATGAACGAGACAGAGGCTGGGGCATGGAGGAGGGGTAGGAAGGAGCTGGAGGGGTGTCTTAAGGAGTGGGGAGCAGCAAGTTCTGAGGTCCATGGCTCAGCCCCATGGTGGGACACCCCAGGGCCTGCTCCCAGTCCTGGTGGTCAAGGGCAGAGGGTGGGGAGGAGGTAGTTGACACTGCACAGGGCTGTCAGCTTGGGTGCCCTTCGAGGTCCTTCTCCTGACTTTTGCCAGGCGACCGAGAAAATAGGCAGAAAATGTCCCCCATTACTCTTCTTCTGTGCCAGGAGAAAAATAAAGACCAGAGGTGAGGTTTTGGATGTTTTGCCTTGAGGCGTGGAGAGACTCTTTACCGATGGATCCTGTGTCTCTGCAGAAGGCAGCCTTCAAGGTCTGGCCTGTCTGGCGCTGCCTCCGTGAAGCCCTGCCCGATGTGCACAGCTGAAGTCTCTCCTCTCTGGATTCCCAGTGCCCTGCATGCCTCCGGGACGGCGCGGCACCTCTCTGCCTTGCAATGGGCTCTGTATTTGAGTTTGTGAGACTCTGCTAGTTCTGGGCTTAAAAACTCAAAGCAGACACAATCCTTGCCTTCAAGGAAGAAGCGAGTTGGGTAACTGGAGCTCGTATCAGCAGCCACAATCAGTAGCACTTCTTGAGCACTTACCCCGCACTTCCACTCCTAGGCGTGCACCCAAGAGGACTGCTCACGTATGTCCACACAAACATGCAGACACCAATGTTGGTAGCAGCACTATTTATAATAGCCCCCAAATGAAAACAATTCAGATGTTTATCACCTGATGAGTGGACTAAAAACGATTCCATACAATGAAATATTATTTGGCAATAAAAAGGAGTGGAGTACTGATATGTGCTACGTGTGGATAAACCTCAAAAACTTTACGCTAATGGCGCCTATTGTATAATTCCATTTATTTGGTATGTCGAGAAAAGGCAAATCTATGAACACAGAAGGTAAATTAATTGTTGCTCGGGGCTGAGGGTGGGGATGAGTATTAACTGTAAATGGGCACAAGGGGTTTTATGGGCTCATAGAAATGTCCTAAAACTGAATTATGGTGACGGTTGCACAACTCTGTAAATTTACTAAAAATTATTAAATTGTTCACTTAAAATGGGGAATTTTATAATATGTAAATTACACTTCAATGAAGTTGTTTATAAAAAATTGAGGCTAAGATCACATAACCCGCCTGACATGACTGGCTGTTAAACAGAGAAGCAGGAATTCAAACCCGGGCAGCTGACCCAGAGACCCAGCCTTAACGATGAGGCAACCTTGCTTCCCCGAGATAGCGTTTGGCTCGGCCTAACGGGGGAGCCGGCACAGGGCTGGGAGAAGGCAGGCATCCTTGGAATGTGTGTGGAAAAGGTGACAACACTTGGGTTGTGTCTTGAGGTCTTGTCCAAGTTCGCCTTCTCCACCAGGACGCCGTCTGAGCTCCCGTCTTTGACCCTCACTTCCTTTTAAGAGTGGAATCTCGTTGAGTAAACGAGACACTCTCACTGAGTGCCTGCAGAAAGAGGAGGATGCCAGCCATCCTCCTTGCATGAGGAAAATCCATAGTTGGGTGACTATTGTGGCCTCAGGAGAGGCTCTTAGCTGGAGCTGGGGACAGGCCGAAGCCTCAGGCCCTGGCCCTGCTGACTTCCAGGGCTGAGTTTCCCACAACCAGAGACTGTCCCTTGCCTCTCTCCAGGCTGGCAAGATGGAAAACTTCAGGCCCTTTGGGAATTCTTTTTGGAGGCTCCTTCCAGAAGCATGTTTGAATTAGGGACAAGAAGGCAGAGGGAAACAAAGGCTTTATTTATTTATTTTTTTTTGAGGAAGATTAGCACTGAGCTAACACCTGCTGCTAATCCTCCTCTTTTTTGCTGAGGAAGACTGGCCCTGAGCTAACATGTGTGCCCATCTTCCTCTGCTTTATATGTGGGACGCCTTCCACAGCATGGCTTGCCAAGCAGTGCCATGTCCACACCCGGGATCTGAATCGGTGAACCTGGGCCACTGAAGCAGAACATGCGAACTTAACCACTGCACCACTGGGCCAGCCCTGGAAACAAAGGCTTTAAAAGCATTTCCCAAACCCTTCCGGTTTGGTTCTCACTAACTTAGTAAAAGCAGTGTCCAAAGGGCAGGGTGGTTGGGAGCGCCCCCCTCCCCAACAAGAGGCGCATTGTCCCAGAGAACGAAAAGTCAAGAATGAAACCAATGCAAAGGGCTGCTTGCCATGCACCAGCAATTCCAAACGTCAGTGATAAAATATTCCTCCCACGGGGGCAGGCTGCTCTTCTGCCCGACCCTGTTATGCTACTGCTCGGTCAAGTCGATTCAGTGGCAGGTTATACAGACTTGTCACAAACTGGCTTAAGCTAAAAAGGGAATGCAGTGTAAGAAACGGGTCTCACACAGAGAGGCCCGCGGGCAGTGCCTCTCTCCTTCTCCGGGACCCTGTGGCACACCTCTGGCTTCTCTGTGTGCTGGCCTCAGGGTTCCTGCTCTGGCTTTCTCAGCTTCACTGAAGTGACACGTCCTCAATTCCCAGAACCAGCAGAGACTGACCCGCATCTCTTAGTTCCAGTTCCAAATTCCTGGGAGGCAAAATCTAATCGGACCAGGTGGATCATCGATCCTACTCCAACGACTGAAGGAGGGTTTCCTGAAAACCAGGGCTTTTAGGACCTGTGGGGGGTTGTGTGCTGGCCAGACCAGACACTCCAAAACACATCTACCATGTTCATTTGGGCGCAGTCTGAGAGGAGCTGGACAGCTCTTGGTTTGGGCCCTGTGAGTCTGTTTCTCTTTTTACCCATTTCCTTATGATATATCCCTTTTCACTTAAGTTACCTGGAGTGGATTTTTATCTCTTGCAACAGGACAATCCATGACCAAAACAGGAACACACCCTGATGGGCAAAAGGGGCCACATAAAAAAGGTGAACACCTTTAGTTGTGAATACGGTGTGTGTGTTGAGGGGGCAGTTCCCCTCTGAATGAGGCACGAGTCTGTATGTTCGTGTTCCACGTGGGGAGTTGTGCTTTTCCTCAGAGTGCCTGGAAAATGAGAAATGTTATAACTGTGTGGAGAAGACCGAAGGCAGGCTCACCTGTCTGTCTCCCCTCTCGTCCTATTCTTTCCCGTGGATTTTCCACTCTCCCATCCAGACAGCTCTCACCAAGGCTTTCCCCAGTCTGGGTCTTCCTACGGGGCGGCAAGCTCGTGTGTAGCCCTTCCCCGTGCCTTCCCCCCGGCTGGGGCCTGGGCCTCTCATGGGCAGGTCAGAGCGTCTCTACTTCTAGTTTTCAGAAATCAGAGGAAGATAGGAACAATTTTAGTGACACCGCGAAGAAACAATCAGGCAAATTGAGAATATGGAGTGTTCGATAAGATAGCAGGCCTGGACTCTTTAAAAAGCCGATGTCATTCAATAAAAAAGCTGGGAAGACACTTCCAAATTAAAAGAGACTAAAAATATCTAACAACCACACGCGTGCAGTGTACGAACTTTAATTGGCTCCTGGTTCAAATAAAGAAATAAACGAAAAGATGTTTTAGGAAATACTAGAGGAATTTGACTCTAACCTGGTTTGCTTGATATCAGGAGGTTGGTGTTAATAACTCTCAGGTGTGATGGTAATAGACCGATTATGAGGAGAACGTCATTATTTTGGAAGATGCATGGGGGAACATTTGCAAGTTATTTTATATTTTTTCTAAATAAAGATCTACATATTTATATATACATATAGATAAAGCAAATATGGCAAAATATTTACAGTTGTTGAATCTAGGTGGCTGATATAAGGATGTTCATTGTTTCATTCTTTCAACTCTTTTTACATTCAAAATTTTTCATAATGAAAAATTGGGAAATAAAAATAAAGGAGTAAGATCAGACTTGAACTCTGATTCCTCCATTTAGTAAGTGTGGGGCCTTGAGCCAATTACAGAAAGCTTTTGAGACTCCATTTTCTTCTTTATAAAATGGGGATAGTAACAGTACTTAGCTCATAGGGCTGTTGTGAAGAGTAAGTGAGACCATTTATGCGACGCCCTTAACGCAGTGCTTGGTGCATGAGTGCTCAGTGAATGGACTTGATCCACAAACAGCAATAACACAGAGGAACACTGTGTGGCTTCTTTCCCTGTTAGCTTCATCCTTGGTCAGAGCTGGCTTCTCAGATCAGCAAATCCTCACAAGGGGTCAATACCTTCTGTTTGCCCCTTGAGATCCAGTCTCTCCCTTCTCTACAGCTCTGAGACCTGAGGGCCTGACTGGGTGGACTGCCCCTTGGGCTTACTTCCCTCTGGTTTCTGGTTGGGTTCGGCTAATAGGAAGCATGGACAGGAGACTGGAGGGAGGCTGGAGGATGAGGCTGCCTTGAGTGAGCATGATTCCCTCCTCTAGCCTCTTCAGGCCTAGGCACGTGAAGGTTCCCCCCATGGCTCACCCTGGGACATTGCACGATCTCTTGTTGCTTTCTTCCAAGTTTGTAGATAGAACCTTTATTAAACTGCGCATTGATCCAGGTTGAGTACACCACCTATTTCCTACCAGAACTCTGACTGACACAGGATCTACTACGTGCCCACCATTTTGCCAGGCCCTGAGGGATATCACAATTAGTAAAACAGACATATTCCTATCCCTTCTGGAGCTTATTGTGTCTTCGCCTCAGGCCTGTCCCTTTGGGATTTCCAAGCTGATACTGAGTTCCCTATTCCAATGGACTAGCGTACATGGAAGGACAAGCCAGCAGCCCTTTCCCGCCTCCAGCTTCCAACACGCACCTGGAGCAATCCAACTTGCATCCTGGGATATCTTGGCCCACCCCAAATCTTCAGATCAACAAACAGAGAGAAATGTTGGCTGTACCCCCTTTCTCTCTACTCTGTGTGTCTAGGAGCCTACGAACTCAATGGAACCTCCTTAAATGGGGCCCACTGACAACAGGCAAATGTATGTGGTGACACTTAGCAGGATGCTGTGTGCAGCATGAGGCTCCAGTTAAGTCAAGTTCGTGGGGAGAAGAACTCAGAAAGCACATTTGTCTAAGACAGAACGATTAGATCATGTTCTCCTCAGACATTTCCTTGAGTCTTTCAATTTCTGTATAAATGACCCCCAATGCGACCAGTATTTAATATCTTTGGGAAAGTTGGGATTAATGAACTCAGACCCTTGTTTTATATCTGCTCTGAGACTGGTTTTCCCACTTGCATTGCAAACATGAAGAGGTGGACATGGTTTGTGGGCAAGATTTATTTGCAACAATATGGTAAACAGTCCCCACCCTGCTCCTGCCCACACTGTGTTCAGTGAATGACTTCAAACATCCCTGTGAGCTCCCTGTTGGGAAGGGCCTCAATGTGGGACTTGCCTTTTGTCCCAACCCCAGGGAGATGGCTGATGAGACTTGAGTTTGGTAGCTCAAAAAGAGTCCTCTCAGAGGGCGCTGTTTTCTCTTCAATAGTCCAACGACATAATTAAAAACTTTCCTGGCTTGTGCTTCTCAAGGACCCCAGAAATCTGAACCATATGGCGAGTGTGTTTGCAGTTGGGTCCCGTCCCCTGGCTCCAAGCGTTGGCTGCAAGGTTGCGATTGTAGCAGAGGCCTCGCCCAGAGGCTCCTCCACATTTGCGGGGAGCATGTGGACAAATGGAAAATAAACAGTCCAAGGAGTTCGTGGATCGGGAGCTGGCTCATGAGAAGATGTTGCAGACAAGGAAGCAGTCAGGGCAAGCGGAACTCTTGCAAGGACACAGCAAACCAGAGCACAGATTCCTTCCTGCAGACAGCTTCCCACAGGAGGAATGGTTCCATGAGGACGCCTAATGTTTACTGAGCATTTATTTATTACATGACTGGTGCTGGGCCAAGCCCTTGATGTGCATCTTCTCATCGGATCCTCACAACAACACCTGTGATAATGAACTGTTACCCTTAACAATGCTTATCTCCGTACTAAAACCCCACTTTACAGATGAGGAAACCCAGACTTAGAAGGCAAGAAAAATTGTCCTAAGATCAAACAATTTGCAAATGAGCAGGAGCAGGCCTGGAACTCAGCTCTGGTTAGTGTCAAAAACCTGCTCCTGATCACTGAGCCACACTGCCACACTCGTGGCCATATTGCCAAGGAGGCATTTACTTGCCACACAGACCTAGCACACAGGTGAGAGCAGAAAACGGGGAAAGATCTGCCTGTTAGGACATAAGCTTCACAAGGACAGGAATCTTTGTTTAGTTCACTGCTGCATCCCTGGGACCTAGCACAGTACCTGGCACATGTTTGTTAAAAGCAGTGAAAGAACAAATTATGATTAATCATTTGTCCCTTAACCTTAGCCATCATCCCCCCAGCCTCTGAGTGTGTGTGTCTGATGACTACAATGGAAGAAACTGATTTTGATTAGCAAGCTTCACCCACACAGCCATGGCCCTGGGAATTCTGGTGTGAGGTCTACAGGACTGGGGAGGGGTCTGGATTTTCGCTCTGTGGATGGTGGCTACAGATATGCGAGAAGGAATGCCGCAGAGAGCTCCACAAGGCAAGCAGGGGCTGGCCACAGGTGACAGGCGTCAGAGCTGGGCCCCCTCTGCCGACTGAAGGCATGGGGGGAGGGAGGGAGAACACATAAGACCCAGTAGGGAGGTTGGAAGGCCCCAGTTATTGCTGCCCCAGCAGGTCAGACAAACCCTCAAGGCGCCTCCTTCCTCCTGCTCCTTCTCCCATTGTTGGGCAGTCTGGGTGAGAACAATGGGAATGGAATCCTTCTTCCCCTCCCGCCTGGCAGGGCCAGGCCCACTTCCTCCCTGCCCCACCGTAAGGAATGCTTTCTTGTCCTGGCTGTGCGGTCCCCGCAGGGAAGAACAGCGCTGGGGGCTCCCCAGGGACGGAAGGCTTTGTGGCTTGAGCTGATGACAATTGGGGTTGGAGCAAGGCGAGGGTGGGTGTGGAGCATCTTTTCAGAATCCCTCTTGGATTTCTAACGAGTGTTTCTGCTCTTTTTCCTGACTCATCATGGGGTCTCTGTTGTGAGGCGCCAAGTCACTGGGGGCCTCTGCTGACTTCTGGAGCAGACCACTCAGGCGGATCTTGAATCAGAGGGATGGGGCCACAGCCCCTGCAAAGCCCTGTGAGACAGGTTTGCTGTGCCTGCGGGCCTCCCATCCTGGGCAGGGCTGTACATCATCCGAATCTTTATTCCTGGCTTCCCAATAGTCTGGAAGCCGCTGCATTTTGTGTGGAAATGGCTTCATTGCCATGCCTCTCAGAAGGCCCTGGGACAGACATGATTTACCCCTAATCTCTGCCAATGTTGGCAGCCAGGTGGTGGCGGGAGGGGGAGACACAGAAGCTGCTGCTTCTCCCCTTTCCCCACACGTGATGGTCTCAGAGCGGTTGTTTAATCCCCGCCTTGCTTAGGGGAAGGGGACCCATTCACCCACAATCTATGGCTATGACCAGGAAGCCCTGAAGAATGGCCCCTGAGGACCAGACTCTGCCCTCTGGTACCAGCTCTCACTCCAGGGCCCAAGATCCTTGGGGACTCTTCACATCTCCTCCAGATTTTCAGAAACCCCCTCCCCAGTGACCTCTAAGGCTGGAATAAGGTGAAGGAGGAATCCACTGCGGCCCAGAGTTGCATGCGTGTGGGAGTCTGAAGGGTTGAGCTTACCAAGGGCAGGGAAGGGTGGCCGAGCCCTCGACACGTCTGAGGGGATGCTAGCTAATTCTTTCAATGAGGATATTGTTGGAATTGGGGACAGTGAGGTGGGGAGGGCGGGGGTCAGAGGTGAGTGTCTGCCTGAGTTGGGGGAGTCAGTGGAAAAATGTGACAGAACAGGGTCTGGGAAGGCCTGGGTGGGTGTCTAGGTTCCAGTCCTGCCGTCAGCTGTGGAACCAGGGGAGAGAGACATATAATGACACAGTAATGAGAGCTGACAAGTACTGAGCTCTTCAGGGAACTAATCACCATACTTAGCTGGCCTGGCTGCCAACCTTCTGGGGAACCGCTGGGGGGCAGAGGGCTGGGGGTGTCTCAGCACACAGCATGTAAACATTTACTTAATCCCACTGTTGTCAACTGAGCTGCTGCCCCCAGGAGAGAGACCCACTGTATCCCTTTTCAGAGAATAAACCTCCCATGTCTGCCAGCCTCAGGGAGGGGCAGACCTCCCCCCCCCCCACCCCCGTCTGCACAGAGAGAGGGAGGGAATGGAGCCTGGCTGCATCTTTAACAGCCTTTCAACCCATTCCCCCAGCTCTTAGGATCCACCTTCGCCCCCACTTCTAGAGACGCTTGGTGCTGTCATCCCTGACCCTTTGCAATCACATGGCTACTCAGCCTGCCGGGCTGCTGGCTTAGGTCTCAGGCTTGTGGGGCTTGCTAAGTGGGTGACCACTCGTCTACCTGCTTTCCAGCTTTCTTCTTCTTGTTGCTGGGTTTTCATTTGTTTTGTTTTGTTTTGTTTTTGCTGCTGTCTCTTCTCTTGTTCATGTTGTCCTTCTGGGTTTATGTCTTTCTGCTTTTTTTTTCTCCCCAAATCCCCCAAGTACATAGTTGTATATTTCTAGGTACGGGTCCTTCTAGTTGTGGCATGTGGGACACTGTCTTGACGTGGCCTGACGAGCGGTGCCATGTCCGCACCCAGGATCCGAACAGTGAAACCCTGGGCCGCCAAAGTGGGGCACCCGAACTTAACCACTCGGCCATGGGGCTGGCCCTGGGTTTATGTCTTTCAAAGAAAAATCCCTTCATCTTATTTTTGTGGGCTTTGGAATGTTAAATGCATGTGTTCTGTCTTCCATCTTTAAGTGGATAGAATTTATCCAGTAGGTAGATTTATCCCTTTATCAATCATCTAAAGCTTTCAAGTAAAAAAAAAAAAAAAAAGTTACAAGTTGTGGCCCTTAAACACATTGCAATTTACAAATTAATTTTGCAAATAATATTAATCAGTGTATGTTCTCTCTCTTCTCTCAGCTCCCACCACCTTTCCCTACAAATTTGTTTTCTCATTTGGAGCCCAGAGACTAGCACAGTATTTGCCCTCCTCAGAGCTTGGTGTGCAGTGTTGGGTGACTGACTAAACGACTTAGGATCTAGCTTGCTTGTATCTTATAGAATCTTTCCTCTGAGAAGAGACACTCAGCACACTGGCAAGGTTAATTTCCAGAAGGCTTTACTTTCTTTGTTAATTAGTTTTTATTATAAATGATATCAGAAATATCAAAAAGTCTATAAAAGGTACACATAGAGTATAAAGAGGAATAATACAAGAAATACCATTGTACCCAGTATCCAGCTTAAACCCCACAATTTACAAGCCCTGAATGCCTCTTCCCAGTGGTATGCTCCGCTCTCCCACAAGAAATCACTATTTTGCATTATCAGTCACTTGCTTTTTCTTTATAGCTTTACTCCCTGTGCATGGAAACCTAAACAATACATTGTTTCCTTTTACCTAATTTTGAAATTTGTATTAATGAGATCACCTATTTGTAGTTTTCTCCAATTTGCTTCTTTCACTCAACATTTGTTTGAGATTCATTGAAATTGACCCATGTACCTGCAGTTCATTCATTCAGCTATAACATTCCATTGTGAGATACCACCACAAATTATTCGTGTATTCTACATGTCTACTGATAGACATGACGATTGTTTCCTTCTTTTCCAACAGAGCTGGGACTACAGTGGAGCGAGAGAGACCCTCTGTTAGTTTCCTGTGGCTGCTGTAATAAATGGCCACAAATGTAGTGGCTTAAAACAACATAAATTTATTCTCTCACAGTTCTGGAGGCCAGAAGTCTGTAACCAAGGTGTCAGCAGGGCCTTGCTCCCTTTAAGGATCCAGGATAGAATCCTTCCTGGCCTCTTCTAACTTCTGGTCGCTCCAGGTCTTGCTTGGCTTATGGCCTGTGGCAGCATGATTCCAATCTCTGCCTCCGTCCACACATGACCTTCCCCCTGTTTCCTTGTGTCTCTTATAAGGACACTTGTCATTGAATTTAGGGCCCACCCAGATTATCCCGAATGATCTCATCTCCAGATCCTTAATTTAATTACATCTTCAAAGACCCTTTTCCCAGATAATGTCACATTCACAGGCTTCGGGATGTGCATGTATCTTTTGGGCAAACATTCAACCCACTGCAGACACTGAGGGTGCGACACTAGAGGCAACAACCTAGAAGGAGGCTTGGGCTGACTGCCACCTCCCTTCTGTGCCCCAGGAGCCTCTCTTCCTCCCCCGGGTCCTGGCTCTGCTAAACAACCCTGCTACCAACATCTGTGCATGTCGCCTGGAACTCTTGGGTAGGAAATTGTCAAGGGTACATAACACAGGAGTGGAATTGCTGGGTGGTAGAAAATATGCATATTAATCTCTTTATTAGATAAAGCTAAACTTTTTTCAAAGTAGTTGTATCAATTTATGTTACCATGAGCTGTGATGGCAGTTCCTGTTGTTGCCCACATCCTATCCGGGACCTGGGGTGACTGACTTTCTAATTGTAGTCAGTCTGGTAAGTATGAAGGGGTAGGTGTGGTGAGACTACATGTGAAAGAGCATCTCATCAAGGTTTTAATGTGCATTTCTCTGATGACTGAAGAGGTCAAGCACATTTTCACATGTCGACGGGCCATTTGTATTTCCTCTTCTGTGAAATGCTTTCTTCAGGCTTTTGCTCATGGTTATAATTTATTTTTGCTTTTTCTTTTTGATGTATAGGAGTCCTTTATATATTCTCTATGTTAATCTTTTGTTAGTTAAATGTGCTCCAATTATGGTTTCCCAGTAAATTGCCTTTTTACTCTCTCCTTTTAAAATGTAGTTGAGGGGCCGGCCCAGTGGCTCAGTGGTTAAGTGCACACGTTCCGCTTCGGCAGCCCAGGGTTCGCTGGTTCGGATCCCGGGTGCAGACATGGCACTGCTTGGCAAGCCATGCTGTGGTAGGCATCCCACATATAAAGTAGAGGAAGGTGGGCATGGATGTTAGCTCAGGGCCAGTCTTCCTCAGCAAAAAGAGGATTGGCAGCAGATGTTAGCTCAGGGCTAATCTTCCTCAAAAAATAAAATGTAGTTGAATTTATCAGTTGTTTCCTTTATCATTTGAGCTTTTTGTTCTTGATTCAGAAGTTCTCCCTGTCCCTGAGCATATAAAAATATTTCTGTACGTTGCCTTTTAAAGATTTTACAGTTTTATCTTTCACATTTCAGTCTCACAATGGAGTTTTTGGTGTATGCTGGGAGGCAGGGATGCAATTTCACTCATTTCTGTCTAATTAACCAGTTGTCTCAGTACCGTTTATTAAGTGGCCCAGGCTTTATCCGCTATCTGAAATGTCCACTTGGTCATAAATCAAGCTTCCACATATACATGGATGTTGTTCTAGGTTCTCTGTTCTCTTCACTTGGTCCATTTGTCAGTCTTTGTTCCAATGAACACTATCTTTATTACTCCAGCTTAGCAGCAAGTCACGGTACAGTAGTCCCCTCCCATCCTCAGTTTTGTTTTCCTTGTTTTCAGTTACCCTTGGTCATGGAGATCTGAAAATATTAAATGGAAAATTCCAGAAATAAATAATTCATAAGTTTTAAATTGCAGCCATTCTGTGTACTGTGATAAAATCTCGCACTGTCCTGCCCTGTCCTATGCACGACATGAATCATCTTTTCATCCAGTGTATCCACACCATATGTGCTACCCGCCCATCAGTCATTGGTGGCTGTTTTGCTTATCACATCCACTGTCTCAGTATGGTAGTGCCTGTTGTGTTCAAGTTACCCTTATTTTACTCACTAATGGCCCTGACGTGCAAGAGTAATGATGCGGGCAATTTAGATATGCCAAAGAGACTCTGTAAAGTACTTCCTTTAAGTGAAAGGGTGAAAGTTCTCTACTTAATAAGGAAAGAAAAAAAATCGTGGTTCTGGACCCATGGCCAAGTGGTTAGGTTCATGCGCTCCACTTCAGCAGCCTGAGGTTTCTCCAGCTGGGATTCTGGGCGTGGACCTAGCACCGATCATCAAGCCATGCTGAGGCGGCGTCCCACACAGCAGAACCAGAACGACCTATAACTAGAATATACAACTGTGTACTGGGGGTCTTTGGGTAGAAGAAGGAAAACAATATTGGCAACAGATGTTAGCTCAGGGCCAACCTGTAAAAAAAATATATATAGCATACGCTAAGGTTGCTAAGATGTATGGTAACTTTTATTACAGTATGTTGTTAAAATTGTTCTATTTTATTGTTGTTGTTAATCTCTTACTGTGCCTAATTTATGAATGAAACTTTATCATAGGTATGTATGTAGAGGAAAAAGCATAGTATATATAGGAGTCAGTCTTATCTGTGGTTTGAGGCATCCCCTGGGGGTCTTGGAATGTATCCCCTTGTGGAGAAGGGGGGACTGCTGCATCTGGTTGGGGCACAACTTACTCTTTTTCAGGAGTGTCTTGGCTTTCTTGGACAGTTGCCCTGCCATGTACATTTTTGAAACAGCTTTTCAAGTCTCTTGAAAATACCTGTTGGGATTTTTATAGGTATCACATTAAAGGTATCGATGAGTTTGCCTAGAACTGATGTAATTGTGATTTTGAATTTTCTTATTTAAGAACACTATATTTCTCTCCATTTCTTTACATCCTTTTAAATGTCATTTAAAGTTTGATCATTTTCCACAAAGGGTTTACATATCTTTTCTAGATTTATCCCTAGGTACTTTGAATTTTTTTGGTGGCCTTTACAAGTGGGTACCTTTCTAAGGAAATTACATTTTCTGATTATTGCTGATGTAAAGAAATGCAAATAATTTTTTTTCCAACAATCTTGCAGACCTCTCTTATTGGTTCAAATATTGTATCTGCATATTATTTTGGAGTTTCTGTGTAGCTAATCCTTCCTCTGCAAATAACAACAGTTTTATTCCACTTGTCCTCTCTTGAATGTCTGGGGTGTTTAATGAAACATGTTAGTTCTGCAGGTCCAGTAAGAAAACATTAAGTAAGACTTACTGAATTCAAAATGACCATTTGCCCATTTTATATAAGTTCACCTTAGTGTTTAAGAGGCCCTAATCCCAATACATGGTATAAAATGCAGAAATCAGGTCGCGCAGCCAATCTGAATGCCCGTTTATGAGGTGCCGAGGATTCGGAGGAGAATTAGGGGACAGACCATCGACTTAGGTCCCAAGATTGTAGGGCAAAGTCCTCATGCTACGGGGCCAGGCTGTGCTGCGGGGAGGCTGGGGGTGAGACTTGAAGACAGAAAGACTGCCTCGCGACTTCCTCTCCTTGCTTCTAGGATGGCAGAGGATGGTTGCGAGCTTTGGAATCAAACGGATCACTCCGTGTGGCTCTGAGCAACTGACACCCTATCTGAGCCACGGTTTGCTCATCTGTAGAATGATGATGATTAGCATCCCTGGGTTTTGGGGGAGGATCAAATGGGTTAATAACGTAAAAAATTTCTTTAAAAAAAGGCACTTAAACTCCAATTTCAAAAGAAACAGGTAAAATAGGTCCTGGTTCCAGTGATGTGAGGAATGAAGGAGCTGGAGCTGCATCCCCCCCCCATCTCTCTCTGCCCAGCAGCCCCCTGCCCTGCCTCCCTCGGCTCCCAGCCTCTGGGCGCCTCTGACGTACTCCCTTACTCCACGAACTGATTCTGTCCACCCTCTCTGTCTTGGTCTGCTCAGGCTAATGTAACAAAATGCCACAGACTGCGTGGCTTCAATGACAGAAACTTATTTTCTCACAGTTCCGGAGCCCGAGAGTCCAAGAGCAAGGTGCCGGCAGGTTGGTTTCTGGTCAGGCCTCTCTTCCTGGCTTGTGGACGGCCACCTCCTTGCAGTGTCCTCACACGGCCTCTTCTCTGTGTGTGCAGAGAGAGAGCAAGCGCTGGTGTGTCTTCCTCTTCGTAAAATGACACTAATGCTATCGGATACGGCTCCCCTCTTACGACCTCATTTAACCTTTATTATCTCCTCATAGGCCCTATCTCCAAACACAGTCACCCTTGATGAGTGCCTCAACATTTGAACTTCAGGGGAACATAATTCAGTCCATCATGCCCTCCCATTTTCCAGATGGAGAAGCTGAGGCTCCTTGAAGGTAGATGACTCCTCCCAGCACAGTTTGGAAAGTAGGAGCTGAGGCTACATCAGAGACTGTGCAGTTCTGGGCACGAGCACAGCTGCTCTGGGGATTGGGTGAGCAAATGAGGCCCAGAGCTTGGCAGGGCACCATTCTCCTGGGCTCTGCTCAGAACCCAGCACTCCACCTGTCCCTGAGATGGATGGGATGCTCCAGGGACACCTGTGCGATGTGCTGCCGGTATGACAATGGCATGGATGTTGCGCGTTTTTTCCAGGGGGCTTTTTTGAGCTGGAGCAGAATTGCTGAGCAGACCCCACGTCGTGACTACAGTCTGTGCCGGCGGGATGGGGGACACTCACAGGGGCTGGGGACACTCAGTGTCTGCTGTTGCAAGGCGGGGAGTCTCAAGGAAGCAGACTTTTGGGTGGGCTGCAGCAGCTCACATTTATCAAGCTCCTGCTCTGTGCCAGCTGTGCTAAGTGCTTTATAAACCTACATCAGGGGACCCCCCCCCCCCACCACCACCACCTTTGTAAGACAGGAGATCAGAGAAGCTCCCAATGTGACACCGCTAGGAAGTGGGGAGCCCAGACACAGGCTGGGGCTGTTTGGCTCCAAATTTCAAGACCTAGCGCTGTGCTCTGCTGCCTGGGTCCTCCCAAGCCCTCCCTTTAAGCTCCTTTCTTCTCTGAAGTGAGAGAACAGCCTCTTGGTGATGCTGCTGGGCTGGCTGGGTCTCTTCCCACAGCTTGGTCAAACTGAGATGTTTCTCATCTCCAGGAGGAAAACTAAGAAAGGGAAACGTGATGTCCAAGCCCCATCTAGGAGCCAAACAGATCAAACAGGGTGGGGGTAGGGGTGAGGGGCTGGAATGTCCCAGGCTGTCTTTTCCCAAGTTGAGGAGCGGAAGCCATGACAGCTAAGGGGATTTGTGGAAATTCCTCCGCGCATTGTTACCAGGCAAAGGAAGTGTTTTAGAGTTGAGCTCTCAATTTCTGCCCTAGGGAGCCAGGGCCAGTTTCCGCTTCTGAGGTTTGTTTGTGGGAAACTGAAGGGGCTGCTTCAGGTCCTGAGTGTGGGGGGCTCCAGATAACCCCCCATCCTTCCCTCTCAGAGGTGAAGGGGGCAGAGGGTCCAGCGAGCCAGACAAAGCAGCCCCGGAATCTCTTCCTCTTCTTTTTCCTTCCACTTTGGGGCCGATGGCTCAGAGCCGAGGCAAACGAACAGAAACATTTTTTCCAGGCCTGCTGGTATTTGCTTCTGGCACAATCAGCACAAGCAGATTAGAGAAGTAAGTTGCATTTTTTAGTCTGTGTTCACCCTCTGGACTGGACCTCATCACACTCCATCCGTGTGGCCCTCCACGGCCACCAGTCCACTCTGGAGGGGTGGCCAGTCCTGACACTCCTGGCATGGCTGTCCAAACTCTGCCAGCTGGTGAGTCATCTCCCAGTCTCTTGGGAAGGTCATAGTTAACTCACCAGGAAAGATATATATGCATCTATATGTGTGTCTACATAAAGGGACGCCCACTTACCCACGTACATGTGTGTGTACTTGAGCATGTCAGATGGCTGCTCATCTCCTTTCCACTGCTGTCCTGGGCCTCCTCGGCTCCACCCTCTGAAGCAGGAGCACTCTGTGGGAGTCCGTTACAGGACCCGGAGGAAGGGGAGGCTAGCACAGGCCCCCTGGAAAGTCTCACTGGGAGCCAGACACGGAGGGCTGTACCAGGCTGCTCCACCCAGGCCCTGCCAGGAAAACCCTTTCCCAGAAAATCTCCTTTAGGATGTGACAGAAACCTGGCAGGGGAAGGAGGGGCAGGTAGGCCCACAAGGTCTTTCTCAGCCCCCTCACTCTCTCTGGGTGGAAAGCGAGGATATATCAGCTTGGCGGACACATGGAGAGGGAGTAACCAGCCTGTGAAAGAACGTTTACAAGATGAACTGATGGAGCTGGACGTGCTCACTTGCTGGCCCTTCTGCCTCCCTCCCCTCCTCCCTTCCCTCCTCCCTCCCTTCTTTTCTCTTCTGTTCTTCTCACCTCCCTCTCTCTCTCCCTCCCTCCTGCGCTCCCTCCCTCTGGCCTTTCTCCCTTGCCTCTTCCCTTTCTCTCTCCTTCTCCTGCCTTCTTTCTTTCTCTTCATTCCATCCTGGAAAGAGAGCTCCCAGCACTCCTCCCCTTAACCTCTCAGGGTATCCGGCTCAGTGTCGGCGCCGAGGCTGGAGGATGCGACAAGCACAGCCTGTGGACCCAAGGATTACGAGGATTTTCCCCCTTCGCCAGCTCCACCTCTGAGGTGAACCTGCCTGGCTCTATCACACCCTCCGCCCCTTCCTTCTTCTTCAGTGGCGTTTGTGGAGCCCAAGCAGCAGGCTAAGGATGGGAAGGCCTAAGAGAAATGGAATTTGGGGTCATATGTCAAGCAGCATGTTCTATTAGGAAGAATTATTATTTCAGAGTTAACAGAGAAGTGTTTTTTGTTTTAATGGTTTACATCCACGAGACTTCTGGGAAGGGGGCAGATTCCCAATGTGTAAAATATGAATATTTCAGAGTCAACATTCTTAATGCCCAAATACACTTTAGGACTATGAAAACTTCATGTACAATGATATGTTGTTATGAACGAAATCGTACTGAGCAGGGAGTTGTAAGAGGGCATTTTATGTTTTATTTTTATTTCCATGTGCGGTTTATTTTTGCTCTGACATTTTATTATAATTTCTTCCTACAGTAGGTGAAGTGCTTGGGAAGTTAATTTAAACCAGCCTGACTCTCTGTGTGTTTTTTTTAATATTTGTTTAAGCTTTTATTGAGCTTGTCAGGCAAGTCAGTGTGCAAAAATGCAGCCGAAAACCCCTTTTTCCTTCTGCGGTGCCTGCCCGTTAATACTAGGTGGTGACAACAAGATTCGAGCACACTTCAAATGGGGGATTATTCTGGGTTTTCAAGGAAATTTGAGCCACCTGTTTCAGAAACCTCTTAGTGACTTAGCGGGATGATGGAGAGCGTCTCCCTGCTCAGCTGTCACTCAGAGTTCCCGCTCCTCTGGCCCCCAGTGACCTGGTCAGGCCCTGCAGGGGCAATTTGCATCACCGGTGACCTGGGCTCCAGTTGTCCCCCCAGCTTGTGGCTTGGCCTGAGTCGGGGCCACAGAAGCAGCTGCCATCTATCTGCCTGTGGGGAACTTTCCAGATCCACAGCAGGCTGGCTTCCCCTGGGTTTGAGCTGCCCAGTCTAGAGCTGTTTATCATGGACAGCAGAACGACATGGAATCACCTTGAGGAAGTGGGTTGTGAGAGCTGATTGTGTGGCCTACGTGTCAGGGAGCCACGCTACCCACAGAATTTGGCCAAGGGAGAAATAGAAAGTCAACATTTTCCAGCAGGCTGGGAAGCGGCTGAGTATTTCTGGAGCCCAGGGTTCTCTGCTAAAACAGTCCTTGTGGCGGCTAGGGGAAGAAAAGATGGCGGCGGGGGGCACAGTCTGATCTTGGCTACGCTTGGGGAAGACCTCCTCTCCCAAGCAAGAGGTTTCCTTGGCTCACAGTCCAAGCTCTCCGTCCAACCTAATGTGGGAGTAGACTAGACTCATAGCATGGCTGGAAGGAGTCTTAGTGATGAGCGAGACCAGTGGATCTCAAAGTGTGGTCCTAGGTCAGCAGCCAAAGGTCCACCTGGGAACTTGTGAGAAATACAGATTCTGGGATCCCATCCCAGACCCTCTGGATCAGAAACTCTTGGGGTGGGACCTAGTCATCTGTGTTTGAACAAGCTCTCCAGGTGATTTTGATGCAGGGGGCAGTTTGAGAACCAATGGCCTAATTCAGCCCAGTCAGTTGATCAGTGGGAAAACTGAGGCCTGGGCGGGATGGGAGGAAGGAAAAGAATATGCCTATTGGCCCTTGGTTTGTTTGTGGCAGAACAGGACTCATTCTGCTGGGCTAGACTTCTCTCTGCCCCTTCTTCTCCTGCTGATCCAGATAGGACAAGGCTGTGATTTCTGAAATCCCACCAATTGCCACAGTTGACCTGCTCGTCTCTCCCTCGGATGGGCTTGGTCCTCTGCTGACCTCATACCCATATGCAAATTCCAGGTGGGCTCTATTCCCCTTCTCCTAGGGAGCATGTTGATCATTTGGATTTTGGCTTTTTGGTCAACGTGAATAAGAGAGCTAGAGGAATTCTCTTTGACTTTAAGAAAAGACCAGGTCCCTCACAAGTTGAATTAGCTAAATTCTGGCTCCTGCCCTCTTGTATTCTCTTCTAAAGGAAGGCTCTGTGCCTACCGTCCCTACTGAGTGGAAACAATCGGCTCCATGTGATGATGCCCCATGGTTGCTGATACGGATCCAGGGGTAGGCTCCTGACTGAGGGGAGGGGCAGCCCCAGACTGGCCAGGAATTTCCAAGACTCATAGAGTTGAAAAGATGGGCTGGGCCAATCAATTTCCTCCCCTGGGAGTTTAGGATTGGGAAACTCAGAGGCTGGGGTGTTAGCAATGGAGGCCAAAGGTGAAAGGCTGTTTGGGATTGCATGACGTGGAAGGGGTCTGGGGAGCCCTGAGGAGCCACGTGCTGGCTGAGGGAAGGCAGAGTAAGTTGAGGAAAGCAGGCAGTGGAAAGAGAACGGAGAAGAAACAGAGAGCCCACCAGGAAGAGCTGCAATTATAGTTTTGGTTCTGCCGAGGCCTAATTTCTCTGTATCTAGCATCCAGCACACTCCCTGTTATGTCTGGACCACATACGTCCTTTGCTTGAGCTAACCTGGGTGAGCCTCTGTTCCTTGCAACGCAAGGTGCTAGATCAGGGGTGGGCAGCTTTTTCCATCAAAGGCGGATAGTAAATATTTTAGGCCTGCCAGGCTAATTTTAGGCTTGCCACATGGTCTCTGTTGAAACTACTCAGTGTTGTCTTCATAGGGCAAAAGCAGCCATAGACAATCTGTAAATAAATGGGCATGGCTGGGTTCCAATAAAACTTTATTTTCAAAAACAGATGACCAGTTCACTGGCTGAGCTTTACCAACTCCTATGCAAGATTAAAACTTTGGTGTTGTACAAACTTGGGATGGAAGAATGTAATTCTTTAGGGAGACTGAAGACTACAACCCCATTCCCTTGAGTTCAGCCCAGGTCACATTTGACTGTGGATTAAGGATGAGTGTAATATGGGCCCACATTCCCTCTGTACCCTCTTTTCTCATAGGGTTCTTCCTCTTCCCCCAGGTGGGCCAGCTACCCTCTGAGTCATGGTAGCAGCCCCAAAACCAAAAGTTTATAGAAGCCAGGATTGCCCAACTGGCAGGCCAAGCATATGCGCAAGGTATCTGCAAAACAAGGGCACTCCCTAAACTCAGCTTCAATGAACTATGCAAGTTTACAAAAAGGAAATCAAGAAGGAAACCTTGTCATTTCAACATATGTATGAGTGTTATGATGGTCTGAAAAATTAAGTAACATAATTCAATTACATTTTCATAATGATTAATGTGAAAGAAGGTTAACAATAGGGAGTGGTGGAGACTGTGGCAAACTGATCTAAAGAGATGCTGCCCTGTCTACAATTAGTGACAGCCACGACTCAGCTCTGGCTTATTGTTCCCTTTAAGAATGCAAATCACGGGGCTGGCCTGGTGGCATAGCAGTTAAGTGTACATGTTCCACTTCTTGGTGGCCTGGGGTTCAGTGGTTTGGATCCCAGGTGTGGACATGGCACCGCTTGGCACACCATGCTGTGGTAGGTGTCCCACATATAAAGTAGAGGAAGATGGGTGTGGATGTTAGATCAGGGCCAGTCTTCCTCAGTGAAAAGAGGAGGATTGGCAGCAGTTAGCTCAGGGCTAATCTTCCTCAAAAAAAATAAAAAAAAAAAAGAATGCAACTCATTTGATGTTAAAGTTTCCAAGTTTTGGATAGCTGCATTTTTTTTTTTTTTTAGGTTCATTTATTTATTTATTTATTGAGTTATTGAGTTATTGATAGGTTACAATCTTGTGAAATTTCAATTGTACATTAATGTTTGTCAGTCATGTTGTAGGTGCACCACTTCACCCTTTGTGCCCACCCCCCACCCCACCTTTCCCCTGGTATCCACTAAACTGTTCTTGGTCCATAGTTTTAAATTCCTCATATGAGTGGAGTCATACACAGATTATCTTTCTCTCGCTGGCTTATTTCACTTAACATAATTCTCTCAAGGTCCATCCATGTTATTGCAAATGGAATGATTTTGTTCTGTTTTGCAGTGGATAGCTGCATTTTTAAAAACGTAAAACCTCCTGATTTTTTAATGTTAGCAACTAATTTAAATTTGGAAAAAAATCTTTTTTTTTTTAAAGATTTTATTTTTCCTTTTTCTCGCCAAAGCCCCCTAGTACACAGTTGTATATTTTTAGTTGTAGGTCCTTCTAGTTGTGGCATGTGGGATGCTGCCTCAGCTTGGCCTGATGAATGGTGCCATGTCCGTGCCCAGGATCTGAACTGGGGAAACCCCAGGCCATCGAAGCGGAGCACGCGAACTTAACTACTTGGCCACAGGGCCGGCCCCCGGAAAAAAATCTTTTAAAATTATATCTATCTACAAGTCAGATTCAACCCATAGGATTCTTAGGGCCAATTTGCCCTTTCACCTGTGTCCACATCGGACCGAGCTGCCTCCAGCTCATTCACCTCACCCCTTGGAGATGGAAAGCCTTGCGTTTCTCTCTGAGCTCTTAAGAAGGAAACTGAGTCCAGAAGGAGTGGGTAACTTGCTTATTATTCACTGAGTCAGGCCCAGAGCTGAACTGAAACCATACAGGCTCCAGGTTTCCGCTTGAAGCCTGCCCCGTGTCTCCCGCTGAAGCCGGCCCCATGCGCATCCCTCAGCACTCACTCGCGCTTCCACATCTGGGCTGTGCTCAAGGCGGGATCCGCCTGTGGTTGCTGCAGTTGGCAGGAGAGCTCTGAGAAACCCGAGGAGCTGGATATGTTCGATAAGTCAGAATAGGAGCTGGGATCTCATCCTGCGACATGGGCAGCTCTCGGCTTGCCCTCCCAGCACGGGTCGGGGAGTGGACCTTTGCCTGGCCCTCGCGCAGAGTCACTCCAGGGTGAATCATAGGTTGTTTTTTCAAATTCAGGAGTATGTTTTTCCTCCTAAGGGCACAACAGGACAAAATATGCTGTTTGCAAAACAGGGTCATAAGTGAGACTTTCGAAAGAAAAGAGACCAAAAAACAGGGACCTGGCTTCCAGAGGCGTGTGTGGACGTTCTTTTTCTAGAGAATCTTGAGGTGTACTAGTTCAGGGCTGCCTGGAAGGAAGGGCTGGATCCTTCGAGGATCGCTTCCAGGGAATGCCAGCCCCGGGTACCGATCGGGGCCAAGTCCAGATGGTTTGAATGTAGCTGCTCCTCTGAGAGGATGTCTCTGGCTCTATTCCTGAGCCAAATGAAATTGGGTTTTGGATTATCCAGTGTTTTGTTTTAATTCAGGCCTCGTCTTCCTTCCATTAGTCCAAGCCAAGCCGTTGTTGCCAGCATTGGTTCAGTAATTACAAGTTGTCAATCTATCTCTCTGTGGCCGGTAGGGTTAGTGGCGGTGTTTGGAGTCAGACAGTCTGGGCTCTAATCCTAACTCTACCATTATTAGCCATGTCACTTTGGCAAATTACTTAATCTCCCTGTGCCTCAGCTTTCCCACCTGTAGAATGGGAACAATAATAGTGTTTACCTCATAAGGTTCTTGTGACATTAAAATGAGAAATGCATTCATTCTATCCTAAATATTTATTGAGCACCTGTTTGTAGGTGCTGGAAATATAATAGAGAACTAGATAGGCAATACTTCTTTTTTGTTTTGTTTTGTTTTGTTTTGGTGTGGAAGATTGGCCCTGAGCTAACATCCATTGCCAATATTCCTCTTTTTGCTAGAGGAAGATTGTCCCTCTGTACGAATCTCCCTCTATTTTGTATGCGGGATGCCGCAACAGCATGGCTTGATGAGCAGCGTGCAGGTCCACATCTGGGATCTGAACCTGTGAACCCTGGGCTGCCGAGGTGGAGTATGCAAACTTAACTACTACGCCACCAGGCCAGCCCCAATGCTCCTGTTCTTGAGATGCCAACATTCTCAAGTGTGCTCAGCAAATATTAGATGCCATTTTAATTATTGATGCTATTGATGTTCTCACCACCCAACTCATAGAGATGGGGAGAGATATAATCCTAATCTGTGGCTCGTTAGTTTTCCTGAATAGGCGTGGTCTGGAAGATCCATCCTTCCCTGTATAATGACCATTTCTCAGAGCCTGCTTGGTGTCAGCAACTAGGTCCCAGAGTACCTGGACATTTAAAATATTCCCAAATTGGGCCGGCCCAGTGGCGCAGTGGTTAAGTTCACATGTTCTGCTTTGGCGGCCCAGGGTTCGCCGGTTTGGATCCTGGGTGCAGACATGGCACCGCTTGGCACGCCATCCTGTGGTAGGCTTTCCACATATAAAGTAGAGGAAGACAGGCAAGGATGTTAGCTCAGGGCCAGGCTTCCTCAGCAAAAGGAGGAGAATTGGCAGCAGTTAGCTCAGGGCTAATCTTCCTCAAAAAAGAAAAAAAATAAAATATGCCCACAAATTATTTGATGCTCCTTCCTTCAAGAAGTAGAGCTTAATTTCTCTCTTTGAGTATGGGTTGTACTTAGTAACTTGCTTCTTACAAATAGGATGTGGCCAAAACGATGAGGTGTGTGACATCTAAGGGCAGATCTCAAAAGGCATCACAGCTCCCTCCTTGCTTTCTCTCTGGGATGGCTCACTTTAGGAGAAGCCAGCTGCCATGTTGTGTGGAAGCTCAAGCAGCTCTAAGGAGAGGCTCCCATGGCGAGGAACTTAGGCCTCCTCCCAACAGCCAGCAAGGCACTGCTGTCTTCTGATCACAGCAAGGTGAGTGAGCCGCCTTGGAAGAGCAACTGCCCTCCCCAGTCAAGCTGCCCCATGACTGCAGGCCCAGCCAGCGTCTGAACTGCAGCCTCGTGAGAGACCCTGAGTCAGAACCACATAGTTTGAGCTGCTTCATAGAGAGAAGACCATGTGAAGACAGAAGGAGAGAATTGTGTCAGGCTACCACAAGCCAAGGGACAACTGGGGCCACTAGGAGCTGAAAGAGACAAGATTGATGCCTTGACCTTGGACTTCTGGCCCTAGAGCTGTGACAGAATATGCTTCTGTCGCTTTAAGCAGCCAAGTGTGTGGTCATTTGCTATGGTGGCCCCAGGACACTAGTACAGTCCGCTCCTCCCACTCTTGACCCACTGCAATCTGTTTACCACCCAGCAGCCAGTGATCTTTTAGAAATGCAAATCTGATTATAACTTCTGCTAAAAATACTACAATGGTTGTTTGTTTTTTCAAAATCACATTTAGAATAAAACACAAACCCTTTCCCACATCCCACAAAGCCCAGCGAGACCCAGCCCCTGCCACCCCTCACTCCAGTGACTCTCACACGGCCCTGCCCCTCACTCAGGACACCCCTGTCACCAGGCCGTCAGTCACTGTCTGAAGCATGCCAAGCTCTCTCCTTCCTCAGAGTCTTTGCAACTGCTGTTCCCTCTGCTTCCCCCATAGCTTGTGGGATTGATCCTCTGTCATCCTTCAGGTCCCAGTTTAAATGTTATCATCACAGAGTGGACCTCTCTGCCCTGTCTAAAATGCTCTCCAGCTGTACTCCTGTACTAACCATATCATCACCAGTGTTTGCTCCCTTCATAGCCTCTGTCACTGTTTGAAATTAACTCCTTTGTTTGTTTGTTTACTCGTGTAATCCCTTACCATGGAAGTAGGGACTGCACTTGTTTCGTTTCCCACTGTATCCTCCACAACCAGAACAACGCATAGAGTACCTTTCGACAATTGACTGTGTACGTATCCTTGCGTGAACTGCATCTTTCCATTCACTCAGTAAATGTGTTTAAACACTTATTTTGTGCCAAGCAGGTATCACAGCCAAGCTCAGTGACAAATGTCAGCTTTTCTTTTCCTTTAAACTTAAATTTTATGTATTTTGGAAATTAGGTAATACTTTCAGGAGAGTAAAATTCCAAAGGGAACCCAGCTATTCAGTTCAAGCCTCTGAGCCAGTTACTACGTTATTGTCTCTTGGCTCCAGACCCATCCCTTCACACTCAGCTTCTGGAGGCTGCACCTGGGGCTCTGCCTGGTTGGTGTCTGCTCTGTGAGCTGCCTCATGGGAGACTCTCCCAGGAACAGTGGCAGGGAGATTGTGAGGCCAGAGGAGGAAGAAGAAACGCTCCAGCTGTGGGCTTCCTGTCTGCTTCCTGCACTGTGGCCCTCCCCCAGCATCCCCTCTGCATCCTGCCTTCGTGAAGCCAGGTGGCATCTGATTTGTCGTTTTTCCCACACCAGCTTCATCATTCCCCCTCAAGGACAGCAGCACCAGCCATCAGTGCGCCTCCGCGCAGGTCTCTGTCCTAGCACACGATAGGAGGTCCCCTCCCCAACTTCTAAGTTTTCCTACTTAATTTGAACTCTACTTCGTTTCTCCACCCCAAGAGGTGGGACCGGCCTCCTGCAGTTGGTATTTCCGTGAAACCTTGGGAGTGTTGACCCTTTCAGTTACCTGGTTTACAAATTTGCAGCGCATTAACAGTTGTTTATAGTAAGTTCTCTCTGATCAAAGGACTGCTGTGGCTTCTGTCCCCTGAGCAGACCTAGGCTGACTCAGCCGCCTTCCCATGTCTGTCCCTGCTTCTCCCTAGAGGCCCCCAACAGACCAGCTTCTTGTGTACCCTCTGGAAATCAAATGCGCTTCTTGAGTCAAACAGTCTTGTCAAACATGGAATAAGATAGAAACCGTCAAACTTGGTCAATAATTAAGGTAATAATAACTAACTTTGTTGTTAGCACCAGGCTCTGCGTGAAGCACTGCTTCACGTGGAAGAGATTATTATTCACCTCATTTTGCAGACGAGGAAACTGAGGCAAAGGTGATTAAATATCTCACTCCAGCTCACAGGGCTGCTGAACGTCAGAACCGGTGTTTGAGTCCAGGCACGCTGGCTCCAGCATCCTCACACTTCACCACTTTGCAACGGCGTCTCCCTGGTGGGGGTGTTAGGCAGAGCCCCGGCTTTATATCTAAGACACCAGGCTTTACGTCTAAGACACGAGGCTTGGTTCCTACTTACTGGCTTATGTCCTTGGGCAAACTACCTAATCTCTTTGGACCTCAGTCCCAACGTGTGAAAAACGGGTAAAAATAAACGTCTACCTCACAGGGCTTTTACAAGACGAAGTGAGACAAGGTATGCAAGCATCTGCTGTAGTGTGTGGGACGTAATACTTACTCCACAAATGTGAGCTCTTCTCATTATCACTCTACCCTCCCCAGTCACTCAGGCTGTCAGTTTTTCTCTAACACACGTAGGCAGTGGTGTGCTGGTAAACATTCAACGACTAGCTTTCTGAAATTAAAACAAAGCCCTAATTCGTATTATTTTTAATGATTTCTGCGGTTAATACTCCCACCACGGCCAATTTCAAGCTACCAACATGATGACAATCGGCTTACAAATTTCCTGAAACTGTAACCTTCCGCTCTGGAGAGCCGGTACGAGGGAGTCCAGCACACCACCCCACACAGGTCTTGGTGAGAACCTGAGATTCAAGCATTCTTTGTCTAATAAGAGCTTCAAAAACATCCACCTCACCACTGCTCAGGGTCGAGAAGGTGAATCTGAACGGCTGAAGAGCCCCTGGCTTGTGCTCCTGCGTTGATGCCTTCAGCAGGCATTACTGAGCTCCCGCCCTTTGCGCTCTCTGGAAGCGTATTCAAGAATGAAAACCTGCGGAATGGACTCTGCCTGGGCTGTGCTCGCGTTCCTGTCCAGGGAGCGTCCTCCTCCCTCCTCAGCCCTTCCTTCCTTCCTCTCCTCACACCAGCATCTTTACAGGGCGCCTGAACTTCTGTCCCTCTGTCCCGTGGCACCTCTTTCTCTGTGCTCCAAGCTCTCACGCCGTGGAGCTGTCCCTCCCAGCTCGCCCAGTGCCCAGCTCGGTTCAGGGGTACCGTCCCGTTTGTCTGATTACCTATTTGTTTACCTGACCACCGCTTTCCCTTTGTCTCCACAGCCTTCCACTAACTGTGCCCTGGGCCCCTCTACCTGTCTGAGGTGCAGTATCGCCCCGACATCTGAGTCCAGTACTGACCAAAGGAAGACCTTGAGGGGAGGGCGTGGTGCTGTGTAGGGTTTGATAGCAAGTGCTGTGGACTCAGGGGAATCTGGGCTCAGAACTCAGCTCTGTCATTTACCAGCGCTGTGAACCTGGGGCAGGCGAGTTAACTATTTAAAACCTTCCTTTTCTTTCTCTCTTCCTTTTTTCTATCCTTTCCTCCTCGCTTTTCATCCTTCCCTTTTCCTCTTTCTTTCTTTAAGAGTCAGTGGCTGTCTTAGTCCATTTGGGCTGCTATAACAAAATACTATGGACTGGGTGACTCATAAACAACAGGAATTTATTTCTGGGCCAGCCCTGGTGGCCTAGGGGTTAAGTTTGGTGCACTCCATGTTCAGTTCCTGGGCGCAGACCTAGACCACTCATCTGTCAGTGGCCATGCTGTGGTGGCGGCTCACATACAAAAAAAAAGAGGAAGATTGGCAACAGACGTTAGCTCAGGCTGAATCTTCCTCAGCAAAAGAAAAGTAAAGAGAAGAAATTTACTTCTCACAGTTCTGGAGGCTGGAAGTCTGAGATCAGGGTGCCAGGATGGTTGGGTTCTGATGAAGGACCTCTTTGGGATTGCAGGCTGATGACTTCTTGCTGTGTCCTACATGGTGGATGGGGCGAGGGAGTTCTCTGGGGTCCCCTCCTTAAGAGCACTAATCCCATTCTTGAGGGCTCTGCCCTCATGACCTAAGCACCTCCTAAAGGCCCCACCTCCAAATGCCATCACACTGGGTATTAGGATTTTGGTGCAGGAGTTTGGAGAGGGCACAAACATTCAGACCATAGCAGTGGCTATACCTTTATGTTTTGGTTAATTTTTTTTTTAGTCAAAGTACCACATGCACATGGTTAAGAGTCAAGTATTTCTACAAAACTTACTTAAAAATGGCAGGTCTCACCCAGGTTCAGTTCCTGGGTGTGGATCTACACCACTTGTCAGCAGCCGTGCTGTGGTGGCAACCCAAATACAAAATAAAGGAGAATTGGCACAGGTGTTAGCCCAGGGCGAATCTTCCTCAGCAAAAAAAGAAAAGAAAAAAGTCAGGTCTCCCCTAGCTCATTTTCTCCTCCTCAGTGGCAGCTACTCTGAAGTCCTTTAATGACTTCTTTTGGTAATTATCTCTATCTAAATGACACAATTAGAGTGCTACTTCTTGATTTCTCTGTTTTAGGTATTATCTTTGGCTTCTCGCCTCGGAACAGGACCATATGTATCATAACATAAACTGTATGTGTTTTTCTATGAGGTAATACCTTCACGTGGGATAAAATCAAAAGGTCGAAGAGTTATTTTAGAATTCTGGATTGGAACATGAGGGCTGCTCCTTTAGCATCTTCTTCCCTTCCCACCACATACATACTCGTCGATCCCCTTGCAGTCTCCCAATATCTTTACATCTAGTGTCTATTAGATCAGTATTCAGCATTTTTACTAGTGGACTGTGGAATGCTGTTCACAGCTGAGCCATGTAGTATTTTGTGAATATTTTTCCTTTCCTCTATAATTTGTTGTTTTCCCTGAGGTAAGACTTGTACTGATTTTTCTGTTTGTTTGCTAAGTATTTGATATGATTATCATAAATTCAAACCCCAAAAATCTCTAATTGTAAGTCTCCTCTCAATATATTAAAGTACATGAAACATTCTGTCAATTTCACCTCAGAGAAACCTCTGCAGATCCTCTGACCGTTGGGCCTGGCTGGGTTTTCCTCTGGGCCTCGGGCACAGCTACTGTCTTGAGGTCTCCCTCCTGCCAGTGAGGGCTCCGTCTCCTCACTCTGCTGCAGGATCCACTGTTGCCAGCATCTCATATCTACTGGCAGATAACCTTGCACGTCTGAAAATGCCTTATTCTACCCTTCCCTTTCTCTCTTTTTTGTTTCTTTTGCTGAGGAAGATTCGCCCTGAGCTAGCATCCATTGCCAATCTTCCTCTTTTCGTAGGTGAGCCGCCACCACAGCCTGGTCACTGACAGATGAGTGGTGTAGGACTGTGCCTGGGAACCCAACCCTAGCAGCCAAAGTGGAGTGCACTGAACTCAACCACTAGGCCGTGGGGCTGGCCCTACCTTTGCCTTTAAGTGATCATTTGGGTGAAGAATTCTAGGTTGGAAATCGTATCTCCAGAACTTTGAAGACGTGGCAAATTTTGAAGACGTGGCCTTGTTTTTTCCAACTTTCCAAATTGCTGTCGAGTGACCTAATGTCACTATGATTCTTTATCTGAACCTGTTTTTCCTCTCGGGAAACTTGTTCTCTCTTTGTCCCCAGTTTTCTGAAATTTTACAATGTGACTTGATGTGAGCCTATTTGCATCTGTTATTCAGGGCACTCTGCAGATTCTTTTAATTAAAAATGTCTTTCCATCTGACAAATGTTAGTGAATTACTTCCTATGGTTGCTTTGTACTATGCCATCTTAGCTAAGCTAGAACTACAACTCCCAGAATCCCCTTCTCTATATGGTGTCAGGCTGGTGTTGGCCACAAAGGACATTTTGTAACAGATCTGGAAGGTGGAAATGAAGCACAGCCATATTTGTATGCTCTGAAGGTTGGTGTCCAGTGACAGGCACCAAGGCATCAGCTAGCTCACCTGGTTGGTTTGGGGCCGTACGTGGACTCACAACTCCATTAGCTCCCACCGTACCTGTTTCTTCAGCCTCTCTGACTTCTTTGGCCAGTGTGTGTGTAGCTCTGTGGTGGTGAAAGGGTACCAGATTCTCCTGTAGGTCATCCATGGCTTTCAGGTTGGAGGTAGTGAGAGAAAGACATGGGTTCCAGTTTGTCCTCTTGGCTTCCATCTTGCTCTTATGCACAGACAGCTTTCCTCCCCAGCTGCCAGTCTATGGAGACTTTAGGCTCAACCCCAGTTACAAAGTCTGTGTAGACTGCTCCACCAGCTCCACACTTGTGTGAGGCCTAACCCCTGTAACACATCCCTTATCCTACATCGCTTGTAGTGGTTCTGCTTCTCTGTTCAAACTCTGACTGATTCATTGCTTTAATGATTCTTCTTCATTTTCTCTCTTCTTTCTGGAAACCCTGTTAACTGAAGACTGACCTCCTAGGTAGCTCCTTCACTTTTCTTATCATTTCTCTCCTATTTTCTACCTCTTTGTCTTTTTACTCTACTTTCTAGGAGAGTTCTTCAGTTTTGTCTTCCAACACTTCTGTTGAGTTTTTAATTTATTCCTCTGTTTGTAATTTCCAGGGGTTCTTTTTTATTCTCTGGATATTCCTTTTTTGTAGGATACTGTTCTTTTCTCGTGGACATGAAATCTCTTAACACTCTGGAAACAGTAATGATAGTTTTTAAAAGATACGTCTTCTTCATCCACTGTTTCTGCTTCCTCCAAAATGCTTTTTATGTTTGTTTTGGTCTCTACCTTTCATTTGGTTTTCATCAAATGTCTGGTGACTCTTGTTTGTTCCTAGTTAAGAATGAGGGACTTATTGGCAACTCTGAGCATGAGGCTGATTGACTGATCTTTGCTGTATGCTGATCTGGCTGACTCCTTCGATGGGAAACTCCTGGTTTTCGCATTTTGTCTCTTTCCTCTTGGGATGTCAAATTCCCCGGAGAAGAGATTTCCAGACTCCTGCCAAGAGAGCACAAGCCTGGCTGCCAGCGTTTTGGGAACCAAGGTAGGAAGGAGGGCTGGGGGGTCTCAGCATTCAGTATGACATTGTCACTTGATCCCTTTGTTTTCCCATGGTACCCTCACCCTCAGCTGTAGGGTTTTCTCTAATCCAGATTCCTGTTCTACCCTCTCCAGAGAAGAAAGCTCGGTGTTCTGCCGAGGTGGGGAAGAGGGAGTCGCACACTGACTGGAATTGCGGAGGGGATCTGAGATCCACTGACTCCTTAAAGCAATTTCTAAACCTACCAGTCCCCAGTGTTTAGCTCCACCCCACCCCCCACTCCCTGTCCCCATCCCTCAGGGGAAGGCTGAGTTGTGCTCCAGCTGCTCCTTGGCTTTCTCCACAGCTGACTTAGCATTCAGCTTTCTCAGGTCTGCAAAATCCATTAATTTGCATTCCGGCTTCCAAATTTTTGTTGATGAGAGCTCAATGACTACTTTATTTACCTTGCAGGTTTATTAATTTTTTTCATTCATTACTTTATTCAACAAATATTTATGAGCTCATGCTATGTGCCAGGCGTTGTTTGGCTTTTAAAAAAAATCAATTTACTCTTTTAACAGAGTTTTGGATGGGAGCAAACACATTTATGTGTGTTCAATTCTTCATCTTTACCTGGAAGTCAAAATCTCTGTTTTTAATCGGTTAAAGAGGATTAATCATATTTACCCATGGGGTTGGGAAACAGTTAATTGAGATAATGCACGTGAAGTTCCTAGCACAGTGCCCAGCTCATAATAAGTGCCCAATAAATTGTAATCATGATGGTTATTATTTTAATTTTTACTGGTCTAATGTAGACCTTATCTAGATGGTTAAGAATTATATCGACATTTTGTTTTGTTGAGGGCAGTTGTGTTCAAGTAGATTATGCACATTGTGGATTATGTTGCAAATTTTTAATTTTTGGCTGACGTCTCCCACCAGGCCATTAGAAGTGTGCCAGAGGACACAGTCTCAGCTTAAGGAGAGCCCACATGCAATTTGGATGGAGAGGAAATCCTATATAATAGTCCAAAGTCAGATAGACATCACCTTGAAATTTTCACTACTGGTCCCCTCCATTAACTTGACACTTGGAATTTGTTCAACAAGTGACACTTTACAAAGCACTGCCGCAATTATTCTCATGTCCACCCTGACAGGTAGGCAGAGCTGGTTGTGTTCTTCCATTTTACAATTCGGGAAACTAAGGCTCCATACAGCGATGGGCCTGGTCTACTAATGTGTAGCCAACAATCAACTAAGCCAAGACTAGAAGACAAGGTTGTTCATTTTTTACTCTCCAATGCTACTAAATGAGAAGAACCTAAGAGTCCTGAACTTCCATTGCATAGTCGTGATGAGGTCTCAGAAATAAATGGCTTCTGTAGGTCAGGAATTCAGGAAGGTGTTGGCTGGGCAGTACACACTTGTTGTCTCTTATGCGACTGCAGTCACATGTCAGCTAGAGCTGCAGCCATCTGAAGGCTTGACTGAGGCTGGAGGATCCCACATGATGGACTCACATGCCAGTAAATTGGGGCTGACTGATGGCTTAGGGTTGACATATGGCTCTTGTATCAGCTACCTAATCCTGCATAAAAAATTATCCCTAAATTTGGAAACTTAAAAACAATCATCTTGGAGTTTTCTGTTTGTTTTTAACAAAAGATAGGATGGGGGCATAGGGTAGGTTGGTTGCAAGTAAAACCTGTCTAGGAAACAGTCTAGATATCCCTGGGGGCACTGACAACATTAAATGCTGACAAGGATGGGGAGAAACAGGAACACTCATTCCTTGATGGCGGGCATGCGGGAAGGTACAGCCACTTGGAAGACAGTTTGGCAGTTTCATACAGAGTTAAACATACTCTTATGGTACGATCCTGCAATTGTGCTCCTTGGTACTTATCCAAATGAGTTGAAAACTTATGTCCACACAAAAACCTGCACATGGCTGTTTATAGCAATTTTATTCGTAATTGCCAAAACTCGGAAGCAACCAAGATGTCCTTTAGTAGGTGAATAGACAAATGAACTGTGGTACATCCAGACAATAGAATATTATTAACTGATAAAAAGAAATGAGCTCTCAAGCCATAAAAAGACATGGAGGAAACTTAAATGCATATTACTCAGTGAAATAAGCCAATCTGAGAAGGCTAAATACTGTATGATTCCGACTATAAGACATTCTGGAAAAGGCAAAGCTGTAGAGACAGTACAAGGTCAGTCAGCGGTTGCCAGGGTTTTAGGAGGAAAGAGAGGGATGAACAGGTGGACCACAGGGGATGTTTAGGGCAGTGACACCATTCTGTGTGATACTGTAAAAGTGGATCTGTGACATTATGCATTTGTCAAAACCCATAGCATATACAACACAAAGAGTGAACCTTAACATAACTTATGAACTTTAATTAGTAATAATATATGAATATTGATACATCAATTGTAACAAATGTACCACACAAATGCAGGATGTTAATAACACGGAAAGAACGTGGGGGAGAGGGAATTGCGCATGTGAAAATTCTCTGTACTTTCTGCTCAATTTTTCTATAGACTTAAAATTGCTCTAGAAAATACTGTCTGTTGAAAAACAAAGGATGGGGACGTGGGGCGGGTTGGTGATGAGATAAAATCTTTCTAGGAAACAGCCCAGATGTCCCTGAGGGCTTTGTTCTGCATGTTTTTTGAACAACTGAATCTTGAGGTGAAGATGCCTTAAGGATAATGATATGTTTGGGAGAATATCTGCACCGTCCTGAAATGAGGGCCTGGTTTGAGCGACTTTGAGACTGTTTGGAGATCTATGTTCTTAATGCATTTGAGCCAGAGGAAAGAAGAGAAGCTATTCATGTTCATAAATTTTCTCTCCCATTCTCTCTCTCCTTTTTATTATCACTACAATATTTTACTTCAGTGTCTGTGCCATGAAGCTCCAAAGACCCAAAGGAGACCGGAAGCCTGTTCTAAAAAGACAGAGTGAGTCACGCTCAATGAATAGGGATTTTCACAGAGCGGCATTGTTCAACAAAGCCAGTCCTGATACCCCCAAGCCCCACAGCCACCTTGGTGACTCATGCCATCACCTCTAGATTGGAAGTGCAGCTGAGGGCGCCAAGCCCACATAGATTCCTGGGAAGCAGACGACAATTCAAATAACCCAACTGGCCACTGACAGTTGGCACTGCCCCCTGTAAACCTCAGGGAGGAGCCGTGCCTGGGAGCTGCACTCTGGCTGGGGCAGATCTAAAGGTCCTGTCCTAGACATGGTGCTCAGTGGTTTGTGAGTCTCATATAGAATGCTCCCATTTAAAAATCTTGTTCTTGTTGCTGAACACTTTCTTGTTCGTTACACAAACACGGTATTTGCCTATGTATCAGGTGTTGTGCTAGACATTGGGGTGCAAAGATTAATAATAAGAATAGTCATTGTCACCAAAGGTTTACACCTTTCTGATGTGCTTGCAGAGATGGAGTCCCAGAGAGGACGTGGGAACAGTGTAGAACTCAATGCCAATGTGGTGGGCATTTTCTGATTGTGTCTGCTGCATCCATTCTACTAACAGTCCCCTGACAGTCCTTAGGGCCAGTTGTGCCTGCCCATGCTCAGGTTTGGGTGGAATTGGCCTCCAAGCCTAGCTCCAGGGGTGGATCCTGGTTGGCCTGAATCAATCAGTGGATCCCATCCTACGACCATGGTCATTGTTTGGAGAGAGACATGTGTCCCCAATTTAAACCAAAAGCAGAGAAGGAATCTCAACCTGTGTAGGAGCCACTAGAAAAACCCTCTCCTTTCTCCTAGAATGGGAGGTGTAAAGGCATACAATTTGACACTGTGGTGACCATTTGGCTACTATAGGAGGATGAAGATGACACTGTGGGAGGCAGGGCAGAAAGACAGAAAGAAACGAAGTCTTTCATGTTATCACTTGAGATGCTGGATCAAACCTCATCTAAAGGCAAATACTTCATGACTTTTTTAGCTACATCAGCCCATAAATTCTCTTTATTGTTTTAGCTGGGTTTTCCCATCATTCGTAATTGAATGTACCCTAACTTACGGTGAAGAAAGAAATATAGGAACAGAATAAGAAAAGTGATGGGTGATATTCCATATATCTCCAAGAAGAAGAAAGAAGTTGACTGCATAGGTAGCCAAGGAGTTGGGGAAAACCAGTATGTGAAAATGATAGAGCTCCCTGAGGCTACCAGCATCTGAACCCCCTCCTATGTTAGGAGATCCCCCACTGTAAGAATCCCGATGGAAGGGTCTGCTCCCACTCCAGAAGCCCACCCCAAACCCCTGGAGGTTAGAATGGGGCCAAGAGATTGATGCTCAGCCAATCACATGCTCCCACCGGGGCTCAGGATCCAGCATAAACAATGCAGAGAAGCAGGAAAAGAGAATTCATCTCAGGTAGTAGCAACAACATCCAGTTTCCACTAGCAGCAAAGCTAGTGCCAGTGTCCTGTGGTGTAGTGGCAGCATTGGTATCCTCACCTGAAAGGTACCTGATCTCCCTTGATTCTAGCTTGTTTTCTGGGCTTGATTCTTTACCTTTCTGTTTTGTGTTTGAATTTTGTGAGCTACCTAGTAACCTCTAAATAAATCCCTTTTCTGCCCAAACAATCAGAATTGGTTTCTGGTGTTTGCAGGTAAGGATCCCCCAACTGACTAGCCAAGGTGGAGGTCAGTATTGCTAGGAAAAGAAGGACTGGTCAGGACTAGTCAGGAGAGAAAGCTGTGAGGGTCTGCTGGAGAGAAGCAGCCTACATGTCAAGTGCAAGGCATGCGGGGGCAGATACATTGGGATGGGTTCCCAGCTCTGTCATTTACTGCAGAAGTGACTGTGGGCAAGTGACCTAATGGCTCTGAGCCTCAGCATCTCATCTGTAAGAGGGGTGAGGCAGCAGGACCTAGTTTACAGAACTATTGGGATGATTAAACGAGATGATGCAAGCAGCATTCTCAGTCCAGGTTCTGGCACATACCTGGTCTCTAGGGAACGGTAGCTATTGTAATCACCTGTAGCTCAAGAGATGACCTTGCTCACAGGGGATCCATTGCACCCTTTTTTGAGTCCACTCATCCTCCCTCTTTATTCTTCATTCACAGCAGAAAGGGAGAAAATATTCCCAATGTGCGGTGGGAGAAATTTAAGTTGGATCCAGGCAGATGTGTGCTGGTAAATGTTTAACAACCAGCTTTCCAGGGAAATAAAAGCACTGATTTGTAGCAATTGCTGATTTCCATGGTGTAAATACTCCCACTGTGGCTGATTTCAAGCAAGCAACACCATGTCGCTAAACATGGAGGTGGGGAGAGATGTTCTTCACCAGCTCTTATGAGCCAGTGCCGCATACCACTGGACCTAGGGAACGATCTCTTTAAAATGCTGGGGAGTGGGGAAAAATGGGTTGTTCCTAAGCTCTGGGGCAGATTGTCTAAAGAAACTGCTTGACAGGTTGGAGGATAAACCCTTCTTATGCTTTGGCTTAAAACATGAGAGTTTTCTTTAAATGATACCCTTATACACCTACACTTAGAGCCAGTCAGCTTCCAGGCCTTTTCTATTCCTTCTTTAAAATCTCTCCTGCATCCACCCATCCCCTCCTCTTCATGTTCACTGTGGCCACTCCCGCCCATGGCTTTGATTTCCCAACTCAGAAACATTGCTCCCTTCTTTCTGTACTAGAATGGACCAGGTGTGTCATCCCTAAGCCAGCTTTTAGCGCATCATCCCCACTCAAGGTTTACGGTCATATGGCTCCAGGTTTCTGTCACATCCACTGTGAATGCTGCCGCCTGGCTGTCCCAGCTTTCACCCGGCCCCACTCAGGCTGGCAGTGGTCTGAGTGTGAGTCTCAGATCTTCTACCTAGTAGCCACAGGCTCCAGGGCAAATTACAGAACACTCTCTGAGCCTGAACTTCCTTACCTCTAAAATGATGATGAAAGAACTTTCTTAGGGTAAAAAAGATCATAAAAGTGATAATGAAAGAACTTTCTTAGGATTGTTTTGAAGATTAATAAAATAATTCTATAGTGTCTGGTCCAATGTAAATGCTGAATTGAATATTGGCTATATGATGAGGATGACGATGATTGCTACTGCTACTAATGGTAAATGGCAGTGAGTGGAAGCATGATTTTCCTCCCCCTTGGAATTCTGCCCTCCTCTCCTTTGCTATTCCAATGCCACTTTTCCTCCAGCTTTGGTTCTGTTTTTTCTGATATACTTTCTCTCTACACTCATTAGCTTGCTGTTCTCTGAGCTTCTGAAGCAATTACACCCCTCCATGGAACATTTAATTCAATGCTGTCCCTTACTGTTCCCTGTTGACGTGGATCGTGTCTTCCTGGTTCCTCTCTAATCGGCTTGTGGGGAGTGGCCGGTCTCCTTGATTTTCTCCCCTGAAGGATCTTGAACCGGCAACTGCAGAGCAGCAGCCAAAGTGGCTGATGCTGTTAACAGTCTGGAACTGGCCTGGTGTTTTGCCTGCATCATCTCATTTTATTTTTCCGTTCACCCAAGATTTATTTGAGCACCAGCTATATGCTAGGCGCTGAGGTCACACAGTGAATCAGATGGGAGCCTGTCTTCTGAGAGCTTACAGGACACTAAGAGGAGCTGGCCTTAAACACATGATCACTCAAGCCGGTGTCCGATGATGGATGGTGTCAAGTGCTGTGAGGGGAAAGAAGAGGATGTGACAGGAGATTAACACAGGGGCCTGATTTGGGTAGGGACCAGAGTCAAAGTGGGAATATTTAAGTTAAAACTGGAAGGACTTATTCAAAGGAAGAGATTTTCCAGGGAGCTGGTCCACTAGGTGCTGAGTGAATCCGCTCAGAGTGCTGAGAACCTAAGATAAGGTCAAAAGGAGGCCCAAGCAGGAGGGAGAGGAGGCTGAAGGGACAGGTGGGCAGATAGCCAGGCGCCTGCTGGGCTTCCTAGGCTGGGCGGGATATTTTGGTCTCTATCCTAAGAGTGGGAAGCATTTCATCCTCTTGGAAATCTTGTGAAGTGGCTGCTATTATCAGCCCCACCTTACACTTGGGGAAACAAAAGCCCAGAGGGATTAAGTAACTTGCCCAGGGTCACACAGCTAGTTGGCAGTACAGCCAGAATGCCACTGTTCCTCAACACGGCCAGGACTGCTCTGCCCTTCGGTAGCCACCTGCTGAGTGATTGATGATCGCTGACTACCGCGATACCTACCAGCCCCATCTTTCCCACAGGCTGTTTGGAAAGGACTCTCTAATTGGGTCTTTTCTCTGGGGATGGCCAGCCCGAGGCCCCCTGGGAAGCATGAAAACAGTTTGGTGGGAGTGAAGATGTCAGCAATTCTGAGGTCATAGCTGGGTGTTTATGTTTCCTGGCTTCACGGGGCTACCTCTCAGGGTCGCGTCCCTTCTGCAGAGGAGGAACTCTACTTTGTTTCGTTTCACTTGTCAGAAGTCTGAGGCCAAGGTACCGAGAAAAGGAGGTGGCGGTTTACAGTGAGCAGTAGATTTTCAAGAGTTACCTGAGACGGTCTTGGCTGAGAAGCCAAGGCACAAAGGGGGCCTGAGGAAGTCTCCTGGAGACAGGATGTGCTCGGGAATCTGTGACATAGGCAGCGTTTGTCTTCTCAGCTCCTCGGAGTCCCCTTCAGTCTGAGGCTGCCTTCCTTTCTCACAGCCCCCCAGGGAGATTTGGTCTGGAGCCCCTTCCTTGGGCTCCGCGTTCCCAACCTGGCCCTGAGGCCCGTCCCAGAACATTAAAACTTACTTAAGATGCTAATAGGTGATAATGACACCTCCCAGGCCCTGCTACCCGGGCAGTAGTTAAGGGTGGGAATTTCAGGCACCAAATGGAGGTAGCCTTTTGGTCCCCCTCAAGTCACCCTGTCACCCCAGGGAGATGACTCCTTTTATTTCCAGAGTTTTCTGTAGTAGGAAGATTTCTTTTCATCCGTCGTTAAAACCCCGCTTGTTTTGTGGAGAGGTAGGGGCTTGCAGCTCAGTGAGGCAGAGAGGCCACTGCACCATGAGAGGCGGGAAGAGAATGAGACAATCAAGATTCTGGTCAGCTTCCTGCCAAGGAAGGTCCCTTTGTTTGCCCTGAGCCTGGCCCTTCGGCCACGACATGACCAGAGGCCCTTAGGTCAGGAGGCTCGCCCCCTTTATGGCCTCCTATGGACCTTCCTTCCGGCCACTTGACCAAATGCCCCTGCCTGCCTGGGAGGGGGTGCCCCAAAGCTCTGCCGTTGGTGTGCCCCGGGACCCCTCCCCCAGCTGCACCTCAGGGCTGGGAGAGGAGGCTGTGCCTGCATTCCCCGCTCTTTTGTCTGCAGACACAGGAAGGTTCCCTGGCGCCCCAGCCCTGAGGAGAGGCTCCCTGTGCCTTTCTCCTTGGTGTTTGCTTGTCTATCGTTCACTGGCTCCCCTCTGTGTTTTAAGCTCCACCGTCATTTTGTCAGGACAGGTTGGCACACAGTTTTTATATGCAGAAATGGTTCAACATGTTCCAGAAGACACTGGATCACACCCCCCCCCCACACACACACCCACACACACACCCCTCCCCCGAAACTGCCTTCAGCTCACCCTGACCCCCTGCCTTCTTTGCATCACTTCATCTCTTACCATGTGCCTTGTATCCTTCCCTCCTTTTTCTTTTTTTTTTTAAAGATTGGCACATGAGCTAACACCTGTTGTCAATCTTCTTTTTTTCTTCTTCTTCTCCCCAACGCCCCCCAGCATATAGTTATATATTCTAGTTGTGAGTGTCTCTGATTGTGGCATGTGGGACGCTGCCACAGCATGGCCTGACGAGTGGCGCCATGTCCACACCCAAGATCCGATTCAGTGAAACCCTGGGCTGCCGAAGCAGAGTGTGCGAACTCAACCACTTGGCCATGGGGCCGGCCCCCTTCCCTCCTTTTTCTGTCCTCTTTGCCACACTCTAGCTAGCTCAGTGCCTCCTTGCCTAATCTCTGACCTATCCCCTGCCTCTCTAATCCATCCTATAAATGGCTAGCACATTAATTTTCCTAATAACAACTGCTGTCTGTATTGTTGTTGTTAGTGCCTTTGAGTGGATCTTGACTCCTAGCGACCCTAGTGGAACCCTGCCTGGTCTTTTTGCTCCATCCTCTCACCTTTGGTGCTGTATCAGACAATGTTCCACTACTATTCATAGGGTTTCCATGACCAATTTTTCCAGAAGTGGGTGGTCAGTTCCTTCTTCCTAGTCTGTCTTAGTCTGGAAGCTCCGCTGAAACCTGTCCACTATGGGTGACCCTGCTGGTATTTGAAATACTGGTAGCATAGGTTTCAGCATCACAGCAACATGCAGCCACCACAGTATGACAATCAACAGACGAGTGATGTGGTTCCCTGACCGGGACATGAACCTGGGCCATGGCGGTGAGAGCGCTGAATCTCAACCGCTAGCCCAGCTCCCTATAGCGAGCACTTAAAGAATTACAGCTAACATTAGTGACACTGTCCTGTGAGTCAAGAAGTGTACTGGAAACTTACATGAAACTGTTCAGTATTACCTTCACTTTGCAGTTGAGGAAACAGGTTGAGCAATTTGCCCCAAGTCACATGGCTAACAAGTGGCCCAGCTGGGATTTGAACGCTGTCAGCCCAAAGGCGGAGCCTGCACTCCTAACCCTCATTAACCCGGGAGTTAAAAATAGTTTTTCTAAGTGTTTATGGTGAAGAAAGCCCTACACTAGGCACAGAGGGCATTTCAACATGAGCAAGAGAAACCTGCTTCCTCCTTCAGTTCCTCCTCAGGGAGCTGATAACAGCAAGGGTCATCTGGGAAGATGAGTAAGACGAGTCCAGACGTGACTGATGGCAGGAGAGGGCAGAGTACGCGGCACAGAGAAGATACCACACGGGGCTTCAGTACAGATGAGGGAGAAGCCACATCCGCTTGGCAGGCTCAGGAAGTCAGGAAAAGCGAGGCCGCTGGGTGGGGGATGGTTTGGAAGGACAGATGGGGTTTATGGCAAAGTCCTAGGCTGAGGAAGGACCAGACTGGAGCAAAGAGGGTGGGTCTGACGCCTGAAAACTGCAGAATGAAGGCGAGAGAAGCAGAGTCGGGAGAAGAGGACATAGCTAAAAGATATAAGTCTTTGTGTCTGGACATGAGAGTTTAAGACAGTGGGCTCTGCACTGCGTGGGGTCTAATTTCTTCTCTAGCACCTGCCGGCTCTGTAATCAAAACACATAACCTGACCCCTCCTCCCAGGTATCAGTTTCCTCATCCAAAAAATAGGTATAATTCAGGGCCAGGACCAAGGTGAGTGGGTGAGGCACTCACCTTGAGTACATAATTTAAGGGTGCCCCCCAAAAAGCTCAGGGATCAAGATAAGTAATAATTTAATGCAGTATTTTTTTTTTTTTTTTTGAGGAAGATTAGCCCTGAGCTAACATCTGCTGCCAACCCTCCTCTTTTTGCTGAGGAAGACTGGCCCTGAGCTAACATCCATGCCCATCTTCCTCTATATGTGGGACGCCAACCACAGCATGGCTTGAGAAGTGGCACCATGTCCGCACCCAGGATCTGAACCACTGAACCCTGGGCCTCAGAAGCTGAATGTGCGAACTTAACTGCTGCGCCACGGGCAGGCCCCGGTGCAGTATTTTTAAAGAGTCAAATCAATGCAAAAAATCCACAATGAACAAAATATCAAAAATTTAAATAAAGAAGGGCCATCCTGAGCCATATTAGAGCCTAAGGCGAAAGGAGAAATCACTAATCCTGATCCTGTTTTAGGTCAGATGAAGGCGCTCAGCTCACTCTGGTTCTGGCCCTGACAATAACATCAGGCACTGGGGGGCTGCAAGGATTAAATGAGATGACGTATGTTGAGTGTTTGGCATGGTGTCTGGCAAGGGCGTACCTGTAGAGTTTAGGGGTCCAAGGCCGGCGGCCGGGGCGAGATGGAGCTGTTTGAACACCTCCTCCGCCACTTTGTACCTGTGAGATCCAGGCAAGAGCCTGTTTCCTCATCTGTCAGTGGTGAAAGTGTCTTGCTCATCTGGCTGTTGGGTAGCCTGGGATGAACATGTGAAGTGCTTCACGAGGCGCCGGCAAGAAGAGTCAGAGAATCATGCCGTAGCGGCTACCTGTGCTGGCAGCCAGCACGCCTGCCCCTGGAGGCTTTCCGGCTGTTCCTGGTGAATTATTATACTTTTTGGCCTTTAAAAAAAAGTTTTTCATTTTGTTGGATATTACGGGGAGGAATTTAGCTTTATTCCACGGTCCTAACCCTCAAGCCCGTGGGTCTCATGTTCCTCTGTGGCACTCGCTTCCACAAGCCTCTCTGCTGTGGCTCCTGACCAGACGGTGAGGCATCCCATGTCCCCGACTCACCGAGTCCTGGCTGCTCTGACTGCAGCCCTGTCCACACTGGCCCCTTCTTGGACCAGCCCAGGATGGGGTCTGGGGTGGATTATCTGATTGTACTATCACTTGAATGACAGGTGACCTCAGCCAGGCCATTCTTGGCTCTCAGTCTCCCCTTCCTCCCATCCCCCACTCTAACCCCACCTCCCCCTCCAGTAAGAACCCCGCGTCCTGGCACAAGCAGCCCACCTTTGCTTACCTGTGGTACCCACCAGTGTGGTGCAGTTGAAGGAACTCTTCGCTGGTGCTTAGACTGAACTACAGTTATTAAATGACCCTGGTCATTACAGTGAGTCCTTTAAACCCATCGCTACACTGCCTACAGTCAGGGGGTGTCCTGATTGTTGCCTTCCAGACCGGCAGAGCCATTTCTCATTGTGTGACCCTCAAAGACGGCTCAGAAATGTGGCCTGGAGCCTGGACAGGAAGGTAATATGGTGCCTCCCTACTCTATACGGTTCCCTAAAGGTGGGCCAGCTTGACCTAGCTCTGGGCTGCACATTTTACTAGTTATGTAACCCTGAGCAAGTCACTGAAGGGGTCCAGCCTCAGTTTCCTCATCTGCAAAGTGGTGCTGATCTCAATGGCTTGCTGTGAGGATTACATGGGGAATCAATGCTCATGCTCATGTTAGTTAACACTATTAACTCATTAGGTTAGAACATGAATTGAATTAATTCATTCACTCATCAACAAATACATACTGGGCAGGTACTGTGTGCACAGTAATGTTCTAGGTTGCACGAGGAGATACAAAGATAGAACACAGTCCCTCACCTAACCGGTGGTCCAGTGGAGGGGGCAGAAATGTGAGCAAACAGACCGTTCTGCAAGATAGAATTGTCAAGAACCTGCTATAGTAGGTGCTCACTAAGTATTTGTTGAATGAATCAAAGAAAGAGAACCAGACAGACATTATAATGTAGTCCGCATGGAAGAAGTTGAATTTAAGCTGTCAGTGTGTCAGCATAATTATTAAAAGATCTTTCTAGCAGGTACCAGAGAGATAGCAATATGTGGAACAGACACTACCCATACCTTCAAGGAGTTTACACTGTAACAGGGAAGACAAATAATAGCAAATGCTTAGGAAGAACTAATTAACCAGCACGGGTGTAGTAAGTGCTGGGCAGAGGTGCTGGAGGACCATCAACTCCTGGGAGACAGGAACTGTGCGCTGGATTTTTCTTTCTTTACTGCTGTACTTATAAGCTAGACCTGAAGGACAAAAGCTTTCTAAATTTACAGATAAATTTTAAACTTCGTGTTTCTTTAAATAAATGTTACTTGCATGTGGTACAAAATTTTAAAAATGCAAAAGTGTATATAGTTGAAAGTCTCCACACACCCCCTCCCAGAGGTGAGCGATGTCACACTGCCCTGGGTATTGTCCCAGAGATGGCCCAGCCACAGTCAAGCACACTCATGAGTAAATATGTGGGTCATGTGATCCTCACTGGTTAGCTCTTACTTTTTTCTTGGAGATTGTTCCATATTGGTACATAATTTTATGGCTGCATAGTACTCTACTGTGTGGTTCTATCACAATTTGTGTAATCAATATCTTACTGGTGGACACGTAGCTTGTTTGCTTGTTTCAATTAACAGACTTTATTTTTTAGAGAGGTTTGAGGTTTACAGAAAAATGAGCGGGAAGCACAGAGTTCCCACATTACCCCTTCCTCCCTCCATTTGCCCTATTGGTATCATCTTGCATCAGTGTGGTACACTTGTCATAAATGGTGAGCCAATAGTGATACACTATTAGTATCATCTTGCATCAGTGTGGTACACTTGTCATAAATGGTGAGCCAATAGTGATACACTATTAGTATCATCTTGCATCAGTGTGGCACACTTGTCATAAATGGTGAGCCAATAGTGATACACTATTAGTATCATCTTGCATCAGTGTGGCACACTTGTCATAAATGGTGAGCCAATAGTGATACACTATTAGTATCATCTTGCATCAGTGTGGTACACTTGTCATAAATGGTGAGCCAATAGTGATACACTATTAGTATCATCTTGCATCAGTGTGGTACACTTGTCATAAATGGTGAGCCAATAGTGATACACTATTAGTATCATCTTGCATCGGTGTGGTACACTTGTCATAAATGGTGAGCCAATAGTGATACACTATTAGTAGCTAAAGTCCACGGTTTACATTAGGCTTCACTCTGAGCTGTACATTCTCTGGGTTTTGACAAACGTATAATGGCGCGTATCCATCATCACAGCATCACATCGAACAGTTTCCCTGCTCTGGAACCTCCTCTGCTCCACCTCTTCATCCTCCCTCCCTCCCTCCCGGGAAACCTGGGGGGAAAGGTTTTTTTCCAATCAAAGTTATCTGGAGTTCAGCTTTCAGAGCCTTTCATAACCCCCTTGCAACCCTCCTTTACAGCTCACCTCCTGCCCCCTGCACACCCCCTGTTGCTCATGGTCTCTGAAACGTCACACGCAGTCCCCACCTGGCCTGTGCTTCCCGGGGTGCTCCTCCTGCAGGGTACACTTAGACGTCACCTTCTCCCTGAAGTCTTTCATATTCCAATCTACGCGCCCCCCCCAACAGAGCCAGGGACCCCTCCTCTGCGTGCTTCTTAGGTTAATTTATTCCTTCATGTGACAGATATTTAGGGAGTGCTTTCCACATGCCAAGTGGGGTGCTGGTGGTGAGGTTCTGGTGAGGCACACACGGCCCTGAAGCCCAGCATTTGGGTGGTTGAAAGTTCCTTGAAGAAAATAACACCGACTAATGTGATGAGAGACACCAGCACAGTCAGGGAAGGTGTGGACGGGCCAGGCCTGTCTCTGGGGCTCTGGGCCTTCCCAGTGCACTCTCCACCTCGCGCTCCCAGCTGGGCACTGGCGCTTTGTGTGCTGAAGCATTGGAGCCCTTGATACCCAACCCCAATTACCTGAGAGAAGGCTATTGCCTCTTTAAAGAGTTCAAAAGCCCCAGACGTTTTATAAATAGCTCATATCCTTTCACCAGCCCTTAGGACAGCAATTTATGGCCCACTTCCCTAGAGGCAGACAGACCCACAGACAGGTTACTTCCCTTGGAGTCCAGGTTCCTACAATTGTGGGATGCTCCCACTTCCTCTTTGCATTTTATGACCTCCTGGCTGGCTAATCCTGAAATGGGTTACATGGGAAGGAGGTAAATTGTGCCGGGCTGTAGCTGTCTCAGAAGCCAGAGGCCACGCCAGACTCAAGAAAGGTCTGGCAGGCCACAGGGAGGCCCAGGCTGCCCCAACCCTTGGCCATAGCTGGCTCCCCTGGGACAGACCAAGGACTTGCCCCCAGCGAGGCATCCAGAGTGGAAGCCTCAGTGTGACAAGTCCACTGTGGAGTCTGCCACAGAGGGCCAGACAAGAGGCAAAAAATCTTGCTTCATAATCCAGTAGGGCAATGCAGAAAATTAACAAATCGCTCATCACATACAATTATCTCTTTCATTTTTAGAGCACGCACATATTTCTTGTTACCTTTAATGTGGTTCTTACACATTGCTCCAGTGAGGTAGGTCTTATGGCATCTTTAGGACAGATGAGGAAACTGTGGCAGAGACTAGCCCAGATTGCACAGCCAAGAGGTGACAGGTCCAGATTCTGATCTGGTTCAAATACTGGGTTGGAGGCCAGAGGCACCAAGAGCAACAGGAGGTCAGGAAAGGGAGTGACCTTTGGGATGGGTGGGTCAGCGTTCAAGAGGCTACAAGAAGGGGAAGGGCGTTCTAGGAGGGGACACAGCATAAGACAAGGAAGACCCTCCCATGGGACAAGGACGCTGGGCTGGCCCAGGGCTTGGGGAGGCACAGGCCTTCTGATGTTTCTCTGCAGGTCTCTTCCATTGACCAGCAGCCTCTCCTTTCCCACAGACTTTTCTCTAGTTCCTGACCTCTCACCCAGATGGGCCAGGAAATGGTCAGGAGCATGGGCTGTGAGTTCAAATCCCTCTGACCAGCCATGTGACTTTGGGCAGATGGCTTCACCTATCTGATCCTCCTTTTCCTCATCTCTAACAAGAGCTTGATAACAATAGGTCTGGAGGGAACTCAGGGCTCACCAATAATAGCTGATATATTCTTTCTACGATTGTCAGTCAGTGCTTCTCTTTCTCAAGTACAGCTCCTAACTTGTCATTTGCCCTGCTCAAAAAACCAAGACAGAACATGTTATTTTGGCTTTCAAGTCCCCCTAAGGTGTGATCCTAAACTGCCTCCCACCAGATTATCTTCAGATGGTCTGAAATCCTCAGAGGATGGGGGACATACTACATTAATTCCCTGTGACACAGTGGAAATAAGTCTAGCTAGGGAGTCAAGGAAAGCCAGTGTTCAAATCCTGGCTTATCCAGTTGTCCTCATGTGAGGGGGCACCTAACCTCCCAGTCTCAGCAGCCTTGCCTGGAAGGAGGGAGTGCCTCTCCTCTGCTGGCTGCTCGGAGAGCCTGGTACCACAACATGCTTCCCCTTCTGGAGCATCACGGATGATCTTTTGATGTGTTTCCTTTTCTTCATTTCAACAAATAGTGTATTGATTTCACGCCATCTATATAAAAGTTGCCCTGCTAAAAGCTCGTAACCAAGGGGCCAACCAGCAGAGCTCACTCTATGGCCTTGCGTTCAGCTTTCCCTCCATGACTGTCTTGCCTCCCCACCCAGATGGCCAGGCTTCCAAGGGTGGGCTCCATGTCTGTCTTGCTCATCCCACCTCCTGGCCTGACAAATAGTTGGCACTCAATAAATATTTATAGGATGAATTAATTATGGAAGAGAAGCCTTGAGCACTGTGCTCAGCATCCGGGGGCATGTTGGAAACATGTGTTATGAATCTCACAGTAATCTGAAAGTAAACTCATGGTCTAAGAGTGTGTTGGTGAGTTAGAATCTGCAGGTAAGTAATAGCCATGGGACCTAGATAACGATGATTAAAGAGCATGTTTGCAATAGGGAGGGGGAGCCCTTGTCTGAGCAGCTCTCCTCCACTCTGCTCAGCCCTCCCGGCTCAGGGTCCCTCTTCCTCTGGGGGAATGAACTAACAAGGTACGGTGTGCCTACTCTGTCCTCTGTCCTTGGCATTTTACAGCCATTATCCCTCTTAATCCCATCAACAACTGTATAAGGTGAGAATTATGATCCCTATTTTCAGATGGGGAAACTGAGACAAAGAAAGGACAAGTAACCGGTCTGGATTACCCAGTCAGTGGGGAGTGGGGCTGGGATCTGAACCCAGGGCCAGCCCAGAAACCCATGTTCTTTGGACTACCCGATACATCCCGTGTTGGCCAGGTTAGCCCACCATGGCTTTCAAACTGTGCATCTACCATTCTTCCCTCAGCACCCATTTCCAGGCTAGCAGGACCACTTTTGAAACACCGACCAACTCGTCAAAGTTTGTTTCCAACCTCAGACAAGCCCAAACTGCTCTGTGTGGTGGGTGCTGGCAGCACTCGGCTGCGCGCTTCCGACAGTCCCCGAAGGGGGTTGCGTCTCAGGGCAAGTGGAAACTTCCCCCAGGGTGGTGTTCCAAGATGGAATTTTTTCTCTCTCTCCCAATTTTGAAACAGGAGTATGGGGCTGCAGTCTGGGCTGGGCTTCTCCCCGCCTCATAATTTAGTTCTCAGGTGGCTTGGCACATATATTTCTCCGCAGGAATTTGTTGTAGAGGGATGTGGAGACACAAGGAAACCCATGGGGCTCGCGTCCCCTCCTCCCCTCAACCCTCACCCAGAGGTGAACAATGACAATTCTCCAGATCTGCACCCCCACCCCCCACTGGTGCTTGATTGCCAAAGAGATAGCATCTGGGCAGCAGGAAACAATTAGCTGCCATTGTATTATTTAGGCTGGAGCCAGAGTTGGGTGGGAGATTCGCAGGTTTATTAGCTCTCTCCTTCCCTTTTACACACAAGTCTACACCAATCCCTTGAGCCCTGGGTTGACTAAGCCAATAGTAAGGTCAAGTTGATTTCCTTCTTTCCTTCCTTCCTCCTTCCCTCCCTCCTTCTCTCTCCTCCATCCTTCCTTCTTTCCTTTGTTCCTTCCTTCCTCCTTTCCTTCACCACCACTTTCTATTTGGGTAGCAATTTGCTTAAACTTTGAAAGCCTCAGTTTCCCTATCTGTAAAATGGCAAAAATTATAGCACCTCATGGGTCTGTTGTAAGGGTTAGAACAGTGAATCCATGCCCACGTGGGACCCCCTCTGCTTGGGGCTGTCCCTGCTGTGGAAGGTTCAGAGCATGACCTGGTTTCCTTTGTCTTTAAAACGGAGTCCCACTTAGTAGTAAAATGATTGCGAGGACTGAACAAAGGGATGTGTAGTATGTAAAGTGCCTTCTGCAGTGCCAGGGTGCCTGAGTGCTCAGTAAATTCATTCGTTCACCCACCACATTTTTATTAAGGACCTACTGCAAGCCAGGCACCATCCTGGGCACTGGGAATACAGTGGTGACCAAGACAAGATCCTTGCCCTCATAGAGCTTATATTCTAGTGGGCAAGACAGAAAATAAATAAATAAACAAAAAATGTATATGTAATACAAAAGCAGGCAGTGGCGAAATGTAAAATGGGCTCAGGGGAGGTGGGAGGTTGAAAAGAGGGCTCTTTTGGACAGGCAGATCAGATAAGGCATTTCTGAAGAGGTGACAATTACGCAAAGACCTGACTGAAGTGAGGGAGCGCACCATGCAAATACTTGGGGAAAGAGCTTTCCAGACCAAGGGACCAGCAAATGCAAGGGCCCTGAGGCCGAACACACTTGATTTGATGGAAGAACCTCAAGGAAGGCTGTGTGGCAGGAAGGAAATGAGTAAGCAGAAGAGGAGTCCAAGGAGACACAGTCAAGAACAGATCATATGGAGCCTTCTGGGCCATGGTGGGGCCGGTAGATGTTGTTTTAAATGAAATGAGAAGCCACCGGGGAGGGTTTGAGCAGGGAACTGCCTTCTGATTTTGTGCTAGGTGTTAGGTATGGTCCCTGCCTTCCAGTAACACCCAACCCACTAGGAAGAGATGACTCTTAAAAACTAATTACAACACAGCATGGTAAGTGAAATGACAGACAAATCATAACACTAGGACTTACTGTACGCCAGGCACTCTCATTTCGTTTCATCCTCACGACAGTCTCATGAGGCAAGTACTATTATTTTCTCTCTTGTTTAGATGCAGAGACTGAAGTGCAGACAGTGAAATAACCTGCCCAAGGCCACCCAGCCGGTAAATGCTCTCAGTCAATTCCCTCTGGCAGCTGCACAGAGAATCGATCCACTCACAGGGAGACTGTTAGGAAGCTGGTGCAAGGATCCTGATGAAAGAGAAGATGGTGGCTGCTTGGCTGGGGGGGTTGGGGGTGGGGGTGAAAACTAGTCAGATTCTGGATCTGTTTTGGTGGAGGGGGTACGAATAGATCAGATGCTGAATGTATTTGAATGCAAACCACTACGATTTGCTGCTGGATCGGATGTGGGGTGGGAAATAAAGAGAGAAGCCAAGAATGAGCCCAAGATTTTTGGCCTGAGCTCCTGGGTAAATTAAATATTTACTGAGAGGGAGAAAGCTGCAGGAAGAGCAGGTTGGGAGAGAAAGTTGAGACTCTGGCTTGTCGAAAACACATAAAAATACATGTTTACGGAGTGGATGAAACTGGCCGCCGAATGCCGCACCCTTCCCACACTCTTTTATTGTAGCTGAGGGGCTTCGATAGTTAAAATTGTTGAAAGGAGCTTTTTTGTCAACTCCTTTTCACACCCTATCCCACCCCTGGGTTCCAGAGAGAGAGGGGCCCATCGCTGTCGTGAGTGACCTTCTCTCTGTGTTTTTGCACCTTTAACTCTGTTTTGGCAGCTTTGACCTGAGAAGAGCAATTTCAGCTCAACTTGTAGTTGGGGTCAAGGGGAGGCATTCTGCCTTGAACTCTTTCCCTGGCTTCCCCTGGCCCCCAACCCCTAAGCATTCTTTTGTATGAAGATTATTGTCCTGGTGGCCCTGGGGAAGGTGGCAGTGGCTGGGATGTGTGAAGTCCCCTCTCACACACGCACCACCCCCCGGGGTCAGAGGAAGCCGCGTGATTCAGTGAGCTGAGGCGCTATCCTTAGGAAGGAAAATAGCACGTAGCCACAGCAGGGAGATCTCTATCTGGGCCATTTGTCTGCTGCCCCTCCCTCCCACGGAGGGCTCCCTTGGGGGCTGGGAGTCCCTTCCTGCTCAGGTCTCAGCCATGTGAGGGGAGCTGAGTTCTGAAAAGCTACAGATCCAATTCATCTCAGCCATGTTTTACTCTTGCAGATTTTTCTGACTTCCTTTTATGATGTGTGTGTGTGTGTGTGTGTGTGTGTGAGTATGCGTGTGTGTGTGTGCGTGTGTGGACCAGTTCCTCGGGCGTCCTGAGAGGGAAGACCGTTTCTTTATCCTGAGGCTCGTATCTCAAACTTCTCACTGGGTTTCAGCGCAAACATCACTTCCCCGGAGAGGATCTCCCTGACCATTGCGTGTCATTCTCCACTAGGTCACCTGATTTCTTTTGCCTGTAGCACTTTCCACTCCCTAAAATGATCCTGAACATCTATTTCTTGCATAGATCCCTGTCTGTTTCCTTTGCTCTGGAATGTAAGTGTGGTGATAGTCTCAGCTGCCGCGTAGCTCCAGAGCCCAGGCCTGTGCCTGGCACGTACGAGGCCCTCAGTTGGTTGACAGGCCGTGAGCGACAGAGCCCTGGGGGAGGGCCAGTCAGCAGGCAGCACCTCGCTCCTTTTTTGGGTCTCTGCTTGCTGTGAGAGGACCCCAAGTTATCGTTTTTCCATTTTGGACTGTGGACCTCCTGTTACCCTTATCTGGCAATGGGGGCTCTGAGTTAAACATTCAGTTCAACTCCCAGCACGAGACGTGGACAATGGAGACTTATGACCCTCCACCAGCAGAGGAGGCCACGCTGTCTCTCCGTTCCCCTCAGGACTTCCCAAACCACCCAGACCCCACCTCCTCGTGTCTCTCTCTAGATCTGGCCTTGATTTGTCTCTCCCCACCCCCACGTCTCTGTGATTCTCTCTCCTGCTACCTACCCTTCTGTTTCTCTATTTCTATTTCCCTCTCTGTCTCTTTCTTTTTCCGTCTTTCTCTCCCTCTCCTCCTCTCTCTTTGTTCTGTCTTCTTTCATTTGCTGAGTTCTTACCTCATGGTAGGTGCTGTGCACACAGACTCGCGCTGACCCCTGACAAGAGTCCACGTGAGAGAGCTCATTATTGTCCCTATTTTTCAGATGGGGAAATGGAGGCTCAAGGAGACTTTGCGACTTGCCTGTCACACAGCCAGTGCATGACCCAGCTGGAATTTGAACCCAGATCCTCTGACGCTTACACTCTGTGCTAGACCCTAGTTCTGACAGAAAACAAATGCTGTCTTGTGAGGATGTGGTGATCTCAGGTCCTCCGCTCCAACAGGCTTCCGAGCAGCACTAAAGAGGAGGAGGCAGCTGGAGACGAGGCTGGGCAGGCCAAGAGAGCGTCTGGATGGGTGGGCTTGTGAGCTCACAGCCTGCCATCACCCTCCAGCACACTCTGCCTCTTTAAGTCCTGTGTGATGAGAGAAGTGGGCAGCCCCTTTGGTCTCAGTCCAGGCACTGCCTGAAGGCCTGTCTGGTTTATTTGTAACTGCAAGGCCAGAGAAACTTTAAGTCAGAGCTGGAAGGGCAGAGGCAGCTCCCAACTGCCTCCACCAGTGCATCTGTGACAGAAGCAAGTGGAGGACTAATTCCAGCAGATCCTTTTCTGGAAAGGAGTAGTGAGAAGGACGGGAATACCGCTCTCTTCCTGTTCACCCTAACAGAAATACGAGCTCTTCAAACTTCAACACGGGAGTAGAGAAGCAAGGATGGGTCAACTTCAACCATGATCTCCCACACCACATTTTCAAGAGACGTTTGGGGCAGCCTTGGAAATAGCTACTCCCAGCTGGCCTGGCATGGCAAAGTTATTGTCAGAGAGGAGGGATAAAAAATGCACCTAATGCATTTTGCTACTGGCCTCGTCCACTGAGTGGGCTGGTCATCGTTGTTTACAAGGCTGGCTTATTCACAGCCGCTGAAGCTGGGGGAGGCAGGATGGAGACAGAATCTAACAAATGAGTTATTTATATCTACATCCTAGACCTCAGAGGGAAAATTCCCATACTTAGACATTCCTAGATGGCCTGCGACACAGGATATTTAAAGTAACAATGGGCCAAATTCTTGCTCACATTTTTGGCAGTGCTCCAGTGTGAAAGTCCAGAAGAGAAAGAGTTGTCGGGTTGTGTAGCTTTAGCGGGGGGGAAAGAAAGACTGTTTCTAATTCTGGACTTATTTAAGATCTGACTTCCCTCCTCCTTCCTGGAATTACAAGGAAAACATGATTTTGATTTTAGAGAGTCCATGTAATCAACTTTGGAAGATTTTAAGAGTTGTAGCTCTGTAGGTACCCTCGCCTTGAAAAACAGAAGGGATGTTAAATAAACTAATAAGATACGCTTTGGAAAACCCTAAAACTCCTCCTACATTTCGTTATTTGGGGGTGGAAACAGCCACTACCTCTGGGCAGTCTAGTACCCAACTCTCTGAACACTGCAGACTGTGTGCAGCTGGACGGGATCCTCAACAAAACAGTCACTGCCCATTTAAGACGTGACTCTGTGGCATTAGTTACAAGGAAAATCTCAGACAGGGTTGAAAATGGTGACTTCTTGTACTTACACAGTTGAGGTTATAGTAAAGATGACTTCTCAAGGCATCTCCCAAGCCTATGATATTTCTAAACACCAGCCTTGTAAAGAAGTAGAAATCGTACCAGTTCTATCAATGAGGATGCTTTGACTGCAAGTCACAGAAGTTACCCAGCTCAAACTGGCTTAAATTATAAGATTTTTTACTTATTTAAGTGTCCAGGTGTAATGACTTCAGCATTGGCTAATTAGGCAGCTTAATGATGTCATATAGGACCCAGGTTCTTTCCCTGTTTTCTCTCTGCCATCCAGCTTCTGGCCTTTATCCTCAGAACTGCCTCCTTCATGGTACTAACAGGGCTGCAGTTCCAGTGTCGCAAGACATTACAATATCTTCCTTTCTTCCTTGTTTCTCATTTTAAGGATGAAAAAACTTCTCAGAGGCCCCTGGCAGATTTCCCCTCACATCCCATTGGTCATCACTGTGTCACAGGTCTATGCATAATTCAATCACTAACAAGGGGTGTGGGGCCAACATGACTTGATTGTACTCTTTAGGGATTATTCCTGGAGCTGTGAATAGAGTTGCTTTTCCCTGAATCACATGGCAAACAGGTGAACCCTGGAAAAAACTTGGGGCAGCGAACAAAAACAGGGAATGGATATCACCCAAGGTGTCTGCCACACTAGCTATGAGAGCAAAAATTTGGAAGCAACTTAAATGTCCATCAATAGAGGATGGGTTCATTTATAAAAAAAGAAAAAAATTATGGATAAACAATGTACCAGGCACTGTCTAGACCCTGCAGATATAGCAGTGAATAAAATTTCCCTTGATGGGGGGAAAGAAAGATAACAAATAAGTAAATGAACACATGTGTATATCATTGCAAATGAAAATAAGCTCAGTGAAGGAAAAGACCAGGATGACAAGAGGGGCAGCCCAGGAAGGCCTCTCTGAGGAGGTGACATTTCAGCTGAGAGCTGAGAGGAGCAAGCCATGCATAAGGGAATGGAAGAGTATTCCGGCAGAAGCAAGAGCCGGTGCAAGGGCTCAGGACCAGAAAGGGACTTCTTAGCTGGGGAGGAGGGGCCACAAGAGGAGGATGGGAGAGGTGGGCAGGGCCACCTGGGGCAGGGTCTCGTGGACTTGGTAAGGAGTTTGATTTTCATTCAAAGTTCAATAGGAAGAAAAACTGAAGAGTTAAAAAAAATTACTTAAAAGATCTCTCCATTTTGAAATAGTTTTAGATTTAGAGAAGATAGTAGAGAGAATTCCCTATATTCTTCACCCAGCCTCCCCTAATGTTAACATCTTACATAACCACAGTACATTTATCAGAACTAGGAAATTAGCATTGGTACAATACTATACAGACTTTATTCATTTCATCAGTTTTCCCATCATGTTGCACTCGGCCATTACATCTCCTCAGTCTTTCCTAGCTTGTGACAATTTCTCAGTCTTTCCTTGTTCTTCATGGCCTTGACACTTTTGAAGAGTACTGGTCAGGTATTTACTACTAGAATGTCCTTCAATTTGGGTTTGTCTGCTGTTTTCTTATGATTCGATTAAGGCTGTGAATTTTGGTGAAGAAGGGGAGAAGTGACGTGCCCTTCTCATCACATGATTTTGGGGAGTATACGACATCAACATGACGTTACTGGTGACGTTTAACCTTGATCCCCTGGTCAAGGAGGCATGTGCCATATTTGTCCACTGTAAAGTTACCATTTTTCCCTTTCCATGCTCTATTCTTTGGAAGCAAGTCACTAAGTCCAGCCCACACTCAGGGGGAGGGAGAAACTGGACGGTTTTAAGAAGGGCAGTGATGAGAAAGGATTGGATAAATAAATGATGGTGACCGTGGAATACACTTCTCTAAGTAGCGCAGACCTGGAGCTGACGGCCCAGGGAAAGCTGTGTATCTTAAAGGCCTTTCATGTTCCCTCCTGTTTATTTTTGTGGTCACCTTTTTTTTTTTTTTTAAAGAATGGCACCTGAACTAACATCTGTTGCCAATTTTCTTCTTTTCTTTTTCTTCTTCTTCTCCCCAAAGCGCCTCAGTACACAGTTGTATATTCTAGCTGTAAGTCCTTCTAGCTGTGGCATGTGGGACGCCGCCTCAGCATGGCCTGATGAGTGGTACCAGGTCCGCACCCAGGATCTGAACTGGCGAAACCCTGGGCTGCCAATGTGCAGCACACAAACTTAACCACTCGGCCACGGGGCCGGCCCCTTTGTGGTCATCTTTAAGGTGAATGCTATACCACCTAGAATTTTGTCCTAACTCAGAGATATGCCACTTGGCAGGTCTTCTGGAGAGACAGGAATCTCATGTGCCCCCTCAGTGACAGGCCCAACAGGCTGCCCTGTGCGTGGCCCTCCCTTTTTGCCCTCCCCCCGGCAACTTGCAGGCCTGACAGGCTCCTGTTTTTGACCACTGGCCTCCCTTGGGCAGGGCAAGCAGAGGGTGTGTCTAGCGTGGTCCAGGGGAGGTTTGAGGTTGGGTGTGGAGAGCAGAGCACATCACAAGAGGAGGTGGTAAGGCCATAAAATGAAACGCCTTGCAACATGAGCTATTCAAAAGGAGAAAGTGGAGCTGTGGAGATTGAAAGAAAGTCCATGCATGTTGCTGAATGAAAGAAGCATTTTGCAGAACAGCTTTGCACAGTGCGATCCCATGGAAGGACAGTCCCTAGCACATAGTAGACACTCACTATTTGTTAAATGAGTGAATGGTATTTACCAAAATGTTAAAGTGGAACTGGGAATATAGTGGAGAGTTTCATTTTTTCTGTTATTTTCATTTTTGAAACGGCCATCCTATTCTTTTAAAAGATAATTTGACTTTTTAAAATATTTTTTAAAAACTAAGTGCCACCTTAATTCTTTTTCCTGAAGCTGATCAATAATAATTCTTTTTATGTTGGCCTGGTCTACATGCAACCGTTCGATACTGACCCTTAATAAATGCTCTGGTAACCATACATGTTCAACAGAACGGCCAAGAGAACCAAATGGCATAAGTTCCTAAACTGGTTTCCTTTTGTTCTCCTTGGAGTGTTCTGTCGCAGGCCAGTGGTGAAGGGAGCTGAGGGCTGGGGATTTGCCAGATTTGGTTTTGTAAACTACTGGCGCCAAAGACCTTCACAGACCGTGAACAATTCTAGAGTAGTGCAGCCAGGACTTCCTCCTCTGCAGCCAGGGTTCAGGCCTCCTCCTGTACGTCAGCATCCCCACAACTGGGGGACCGGACACCCTGCTGATGCCTCGTCCCAGTGTCCGTGGGTGGGCGCATGGGTAGGAAAGCAGTCGCTCTGGAGTCAAGGCTGCGTGACCTTGGGCAGGCTTGTCTTCAACTTCTAGAGTCTCAGTTTCTTCATCTGTAGAATGGAGGTAACAAAAGTACTAACTAACAGCGAGTGGGGATTAAAGGAAATAATGGGCAAAAATCACTTGGTTGCATTGTGCCTGGCACATGGTAAATACCCCAGTGTCAGCCATGAGATGGAAGCCGGTCCTATTATTCATATCAGTATAATTACGTAGTGGAAATGCTACATCCTCTCACGTGGCTAGCTTTAGGTCAGAAATAAAGTCTGAGGCCACTTGTCCGTTCCTCTTTAGCTCTCCTCTCTGTATGTCATTAATTAACTAATACATTTAACAAATACTTATTGACTGCTGCTCATATGCCAGATGCTGTCCTGGAAACTTCATGACAGGTGAGTGGGATATTGAAATACTGATCCCCGGGTGCTCAGGGCCGTGCGTATGGCTTGAGGAGGACAGAACCCCTGAGCTCTGGAGTGCTGCCCGTCACCGGCACACGACCTTGTTGGTTTGCTTCAGTGGACAGTTTCTACGTGAGCTGTGACAGAGGCCAGGCAGCACGGAAGTCATGAGCAAAAGAGGCTGGGTTTCCTGCCCTCATGGAGCTCATCCTCTAGTGGGGAGCAGACCGGCTGTGAACAAGGAAACAGATCAAGTCACTGGCTTCTGCAGGAGTGGCAGGAAGGAACCAAGTAAGGATCAGAGAGAATCGGGGGGAGACCGAGTGGGGGCATTGCTGATAGCACCTTTAAGGTTGATGTCACTTTTGGGGAATTTTTTGTAGATGCTATAGACTGGCTCATAAATGCTTGAAAACCACAAACCATTTCCTAGAGAGACAGGAAACCTGGCTCCTATTCTTGGCTTTTCAGCTAACCCATTGTATGACCTTGGACAAGTGACTCTCAGGGTCTCAAATGCCCATCTGTATAATGGATCTGAGTGCACTGAACAGTGATGCTTAACACTTTGGGAGGGTCACATACCCCTTGGAGAATCTGGAAAGTGTCTCTCAGACAAAAAACACAAACGCACAGAAATTTATCGACAATGTCAAAGGGCTCCCATTAAACCCCTACAAGCCCCAGGCTAAGACATCTGCCTTCACGACCTCAGAAGTCCTTTCTGGGGTTATGACTCTGGTACCTGTATCTGAGTGGCGTGCCTGTAGGGTGGGCATCCTTAGGAAACCCCCCATATGGGGGTTGGGACACCATGTTTTGGGTAAAAGTGCCTGAGGAAGCCAATCCAACTTGACCCCAACAGCCTCAGGAGCCGAGAGCCATGCAGGTAATATAAACAGGAGAAGAAGGCTGGCCTAAGGGACATCAAGGTGGAAACACAATGATCAATGCCAACTGGCACTCAGGCCAGGGGACCCGGGCAGCGGAAGGGGAGGGGATGCTGTGTGAGAGCAAGGGGAGCCTGCCGTTCAGAATGGGCAGCTGCCTTTCAGCTCCAGCCAATTGTTGCCCTCTGGAATGGGGACCCAGAGGCGCCAGCTCTTTTTATTTTTCAAGAGACGTTTTAGATCTGGGTTTGGAAGCCTCTTAACTTTCAAGAAAACACTGTGGGCTGACAGTTTGTGATTTCCCACCTACACGGTCCAGACTGCCAGGCTGAAGATGGAGAAACCAAGGCTCAGGGGAGAGGAGACCCGAGTTCTTCTAGTCTCTGCTCTCCCACGTGAGTCAGGTTTTCCTCTCTGGGAGATTAGTAACAACACTCATCAGTGCTGTGCACAGCCACTACCTAATCCTCCAACTGTTCTTAGAACGGCAGTGACTCTCCTAAGGTCTCACTCCAGTGACGGTGGCAGAAAAGGGACCTGAGCAGCGGAACCATAAGACTCAGAGCTCTTCCCACCACACTGCCCTACGAGGAGTGGCCTGTGGAAGTGGCAGTCACTTCTCAGAGACCCCAAGGCCCCGTCTGTCCCACTCTACTGCTAGTCCTCCACTCTCTACCCTAGCGTCTCTCCTGACACTGGTTCTCTGATCTGATTAGGTCCAGCATCTCAGAGTGCCTGGGTAATCCAGGGCTGGCTGGACCACTGCCTGGAAACCAGTCAAGGGGTAGCCTGGGGGTTCGGAGGAGCACTGCTTGTAACATGAGGGTCCCCAGGCCACTTCTGCAGTAACTTCCACCTCCACTCTGGCTGCTTTGGCTCCCTGGTCCCTGCCTATGCATCTTCTCCAAGGCTGGCACAAAGAGGAATGTGGCTCTGTCCCTGGAAGTGCCGAGAGCTGGCCTGCGCCCTTCACCCTGTGTGTGCATCTCTCCCCACAAGGCCACCAGACTCTGACTTCAGAATTACCTGAGGCAACTTATACCCCCTGTCTCCTCTGGAAGATTCTTGCCTCTGGCCACCGCAGCCCAAATAATTCCGTAGGTCTGGGGAAGCAATTCTTTTTTTTTTGAGGAAGATTAGCCCTGAGCTAACTACTGCCAGTCCTCCTCTTTTTGCTGAGGAAGCCTGGCCCTGAGCTAACATCGTGCCCATCTTCCTCTACTTTATACGTGGGACACCTACCACAGCATGGCGTGCCAAGCGGTGCCATGTCCACACCCGGGATCCGAACCGGCGAACCCCGGGCCGCCAAGAAGCAGAATGTGCGAACTTAACCGCTGCGTCACCGGGCCGGCCCCGCAATTCCTCTTTCGACTGCAGAGGAAATCACGAAGGCTAGCCAAGAGGAATGACATGTGGTAACGGAGGATCCTTCCTGAGATCAGCGTGAGGATGGGGCCTCAATAACTTATACCAGGCATAGTGGTGTGGCAGTTAGACTTGGGTTCAAGTCCTATCTTGATTACAATCTATGTAATCTTGGTTAAAACAAACAACTTGTTCTTCTAACTTCTGCAGAAGCACAAATGGGAAGGAAACCTCTTCCTGGGGACACAGGAAAGCATCCCCGGGGAGGCGATATTTGGATAGGGGTGAAAGTTGCAATAGGACCCTACCATGCAGTGCACAGGCTTTGGCGGAAGGTCTACCACTTATCGCCTGTGTGGTTTTGGGCAAGTGACTTAACCTCTCTGAGCCTCAGTTTCCTCATCTGTAAAATGAGACAGACTCTATGGATCTAATTTGATTGTTTCCAAGACTGTAAATGATAATGCTGCTTTTGTAATGATTTCATCAGGCCGCTTGACCTGTTACCCTGTGCAGGTATTCAATTACTGATTTCAATTCGAGCATCGCCAGGAGCTCCACTGTCTTGTTTTGTGGCTGGTGGGTTTTTTCTTCAGAGTCTGAGACCACTCCCTCACCATGCCAGTCAGGAGACATTTACCCGAGTCTCTTCGGGTACAGGAAAGAAAGGCCAGACCCAGGGGAGGAGAAGGTGGGAGCGGAAGAGAACAGGGAGGGCTCCAAACCTTGCAGCAGTTAATGTTAAGATAGGTGTCGGCATAGGAAGCGTCTTCTAACGACAGAAGGAAACAAGGGGGTTTTTCAATCATCTCCTGCTTAACAGATACAGATGTATTCATAATTATCCCTTGCCTCGGGCCTCGAGGCCCAGGTGGGCTCCAGAAGGCCTGTGTTCCTGCCAGACGAGAGTCCTTAAAGAACATCATGTAGACAATTGGAATGCCATTTATCGTGCAAAACACAATAAAATCCCGGGCCCTCTTCCTGTCTCAGAGACCCATAAATTATGAAAATTATACCTGCCCCGGGCCACGGACATATTGTTTTATTAAAGTTCCGATGAATAAACTTAGGGCTCTTAAAAATGTCCTCTCCGCTTTCATCTGGCACACACCTCCAGCATGGAGCTGTCTGCTGGGGTTCATCTGTTCGTTCACAAGCGAACTTTGGAAAGTTGAGCTCCTTTCAAGTTGCAGGTTCAGCAGGCAGGAGGGGCCGGCAGGGGAGCTGCGGGAGTGGCTTGGGGCCTCCTGGCCAGATGACAAAGCTGCCCAACGGGTTCTAGTTGTCTGCCGCCAGAACTGGGACTGCCCCCTGCCCAGACGATTCACTTTTTGCAGGATGAGCACCAGGCTTGGGGTGCCCTCATAGAGGGCATGGGTTATGGGTGTGGAGAGGGTTAAAGTTCTGCTTCTTCCCCCTTATTTTTAAATTTGATCAGTTCGTCCTGTGATTACTCCCCAAACTGAGTTGCTAAAACTTCAACTGTCTGTTTTTCCCATCTACCCCTCAACTGTGTATTTATTGGGCAAGTTGACAACTTTGCCGAAACTTGGTTTCTGCATGCCTAAGAGGGACTAACAGTGGTATCTGCCGTGTATGTCCAGCACCTGGCGAAAACGCTCAATACCCACAACCATTCCTATTACCCAAAGCCATTTTAGAACTGGGACCCAAGAGGAACAGGGGCCAGTCAGTGAAAGAAAGACAAGGCGAGCACGTGGGACATTTTCCCTGGACACTGACTTTTTTAAAACAAGCACACGTTCATTCAGCTCCCATTTCCCCAAGAGCATTTGGGTGGGTGAGACTCTAAGCACCCAACGACCTGTCCAGGCTTTGTCGTTTTTAATCTCCAAACACTAGAAACAATTAAAGTAAAACCAGGGACAAGCTTTCTCCATGTCCCCACTCATCAGGAAACCCAAGACTGAATCAAAGCCCGGTATACAGAAATTGGGACCCAGCCGATTAAAAAGAAAAGCACCTCTAAGTGCCAGTGACTTACCTTGTCAGGGAGGGAAGACTCTGGAGCACTCATTACCCTCCGTCCATCCTGTGGGAAGGGAAGTCACGTGGTCTGGCAGAGGGAAGCCAGAGCCTGTCTTTAAAGTTCTAGAGCAGACAAGACCGTGTTGAGGAAGCGCATCTTTGCACCTTCTTGAGCAGTGACCAGGGGATCCTTGGGATGTGTCTGGATGTCTCCAAGAGGGACCCGAGGCTTTCACAAAAGATCGGAAGATGCCATAAATGGTGACCCCAGAGAAACCAACTGGACCCAGGGCTTCTGACCTCATCTCCCTCCACCCACCTCCTCCCCACCATCGTTGGTTGCCTGCCTCTACTTATCAAAATCTTTACTGTTGTTCCTTTTCTTTCAGAACACAACAAGCTTGCGTTCACAAGTTCAAAAAAAAGTCCAACTTTCACTGTGATTGGCGTTATGAATTAAAAATAATGAAAAGTTCCCCCCACGACATAAATTGATAAGTAATCAGGTCTCTACCAAGTTTGGAGTGTATTTGGTGGGGGAAATAGGGGAAACAGACGGAAGGTGCATTAGAGGGGCAAGTCATTAAATGGATGGAAGGCTGTGGAGGTCAAAGAACTGGTTTTATACAACACCCACCAATCTAGTGAAAATAAGGAGACCGCCAAGGGCTTTTCTGTTGGTCTCCTTGAAGCACGTATGTGTGCCATGTGCATGGAAATCTGTTCTGGGAGCACCAGGGCACAAAAGGAAAGAGCTGCAGAATTTCTGTGACCTGAGCAGGTCAGATGACTCTTTCTCCCTCCACCACTTCCCAGTTTGAGATTTGATGTCCATCTCTTACAAATACAGCCCTGAGGAGGGGAGGGCTTGCCAGAGGAGCACTTACCAGCACCTGGCAGGATTCAGCTTCCTAGGAAAGTGAAGCTTTCCTCCAATGGTTCGAAGGTCATCCTAAAGGCAGGACATGGGACAGCCCTGGCCAGGAAGCCCCTCTCTCTGGCCCTTTGTCCTGCCAGAGTTGAGGTATGCACTTCCAGTTAGTGAGTGTCCTTTGACAATCCTGAAGCCTTGCTGGGTGAGGATGTCAGGGTGAGAACACACAAACACACGAGAAACGGCAGTCCTGTGTATATTTAACAATATATATTTATATATATTTTCTAGATCAGTACATTCAGTTTTTAACTTGTTTTTTTCTTCACAAACAGAAGAACTCTTACAATAGTAGACTTTCTAAAATAAATACTATTAAAATAGAGCTTCAAAATAAATATTCTATACAAAGGAAACCTTCTGTGGTAACTTTGTTGTGGGGTGAGAAGGGGCCACAGTGAAGGGGAATGAAGTAGGAATGTGGTGCAGTGGGAACCTTGACAGCTTTTCTGTTCGTAACACAAAACCAAACCGTGGGGCAGTGAGAAGAGAAAGCAAAATACCACACAGGGTTACCCACGGCAAAAATGGCAGCACGACATTTGTCTTCAACTGTCATAGTAAGCAGAGGGCACGAAAATGCTTACAGAAGGCATGAACCAGAAAGCCGGTGAAGCTTGTGGGATGCCCTAGTGGGTTGTACAGTGCAAAGTTGTGCTGCCCACACCCAATGGGACATCTCCTGGGGCAGCATGGGAGGAAAACATGAAGCTTTGAGGTGATGGAATCTGGGTGCTGGTCCCAACCAACACTTGCCACGTTGTGAAACCCTGGACACGTTATTATCTAACTGGGCTTCTCTCAATGTACAGTGGGGACCGGCAGAGACTCCAGAATGCGGAAAGAAGCCAGATGCATCACATGCAGGTCTTCTGTCTCTGCAAGCTGTGAAGGGGCCACATCCACAGCAGGGATTGGTCTTCACCTCCTTCTGGCCAGGGACCATGAGGAGCCTTGGTTGCACTCCCTCATCTATCTGGGAGGGCTTGGCTGTCCTAGACCCAGTCCCCAGGGTGCTTGTGGAGTGTTGGCCCTTCACACACCCACCTCAGTGGGGAGCAGTCAAGGTTGCCTAGGACAAGTGTCCTGGACCCAGGCTTGTGGACCCCATCTCCCACCCCAGGTTGAACAGAAGTGGGAACCAGGTGGCACTTTTCAAAAAAGGTCAAGACGAGGCATAATCCAGCCAAGCAAGCTGTTGGTGACAGGAAACACAATCAGCCAGAAGCAGCCACAGAAATGTGTCACGTTTCCGAGAGCTTTGGTCCCCCAGTGGCCCTCAGGGTCCACGGGCAAGCCAATTTTGTTTTATTTTTTGCCAAGAAAAACATGCTGAAGGACTGCTGTGCAGCAGAGCTGGGAGAGCCAAAGCTGCTTCAGTCCTCCCCTTGAGCCCCGAGCGCACGGGGCACGAGAGTTCTGCGGAATCCATTCTAGCAGGTTAAATGCCAACCAGAAAGAACAAGCCAAAACAGGGAGGAAAAAAAGAAAACCAAAACCCAGAAAAATCCGTGTTTACAACTATGTACACAAAAAGTCAGGGTTCAGGAGGCTGTTTGCCAGGAAACAGGGTCTATGTAGATAGAGGGTCGGTGGGATAGGGGGTTGTGTGTGCGTGTGCGTGTGTGTAGACACAGCTTATGTAAATCAAGTCTCCAGAGAATGGGCACGTAGAACACCAAGATCACCAAAGTGCATCTCGCCCCTGGGTCAAGTTTCCCATGGAGACATTTGAGGGAGGGGCTCTGGGAAAAGTTCTGAGGCCTCGCCAAGAGTGGACATGTGCCCCCTCTTTTTGGCGTAACCTCTGCACACCTATTCTGAGGAAGACATCTCCAGTCCCTTCAGTACACATCTGATACATTCAATTAGCATAAGTGGTTGGCTGAATGTGTTTTTTCTACCATTCCCTCCGATTTGTGCAAGAACATCCACACATCCGTCATGACTGTGGCAAGGGTAGCCACATGAATCAGCCTTAGAGAACGCAGATGCATTATTTCATATTCGCCTTTTACAAGCTAGCAAATGTTATATAAATAAAGCGTAAAGTAACAAGACCCTCCCCTCCTTTCCTCCAATCAATAAATACCTATGGTTACAATTAACTTATTCTAAATCATAAGATGTTACTACTAGTCTTCAAGAAGGGAAAAAAAAGTCCTTGAGAAGCATTGGGTGCATGCCAGTCACAGCTACCTGCCTCTTTGCGCCCTTTTCTGGAGGCAGTTCTGTCCCTACAGAACAAACTGGAAATGCTGCCTAATGAATGCCTTCCAGTTTCACCTGGGGTAGCTTTTCTGACCCAGGCCACTTCCTCTCATTAGGGGAGGAACACAAAATACCACACGAAGCAAAAACCCCGAACAACAGCTGGGGAGGACCAGACACACTACAGCTTTTGCATGCAACAAGTACCTACCCACTGGACGTGCTGCACTTTCTGAGTCCTTTAGCACCTTGAGAGAAAGAGTTGCTACGTCTTTGGGGGCTGTCGGGAGGGGGTGGTGTGGCCACGCACAGAAGCAGGGCTCAATCCTAAGAAGCCCCTGGAGAATCTTTTCCCCCACCCACGCTCTTCTGACTCCCCCACCAGGGCTTCCTAACACTAAAATAGACTCTTTTTTCATCATCTGTCTATTTACATTAAAGATACAGACACATCACTGTACACAAAAGGCTATGACAGAAAGCAGCAGAATCAGAAGAGAGGAAACCCACACCCAGCTCGGCTCAACTGTCACTCTGCCAACGGGAGGTGATACCTCTCTTCTTTGCTGTTAAATCCTCTTCTTGGTGAGGAGGGGGATTGTGCTCCTTGAGGTTGCTCGCCCCCCAGATTTTGAAATCAGCCCTTCCTGGGGGTGGCCCAAAAGGAAGCAAGTGTTTTATTATTATTTTTTAAAACACCGTTAGCATCTGGTTTAATTATTCTATAAAAACATGATGACTGGATCCAGAGACCACAGCCTCAGACTCATTGGCAAAATGCTATTTGGTCTCGCGTTTGCCGCCCCGGCCTTCTCTACCCATAAAGTTTTTGGATCTGGGTAGAGAGACCTTGGGACGCGTAGCGGGCAGGTGAGCCTGTGACTCGGTAAGAACCGAGGGACGGTGCTATGAGTGGAACACCCCCAAGAGTTAGTGATGAAGCTGAAAGGGAGAAATGCACTGTGCAGTGGCTCCTAAGTGCGTCCGTGGCTCCGGGGAGGCAGATTGAGGAACGAGGCCTGGACTCACTGGCCGTCCTCTTTTCTCAGGGGGTTCCCAAGTATATACAACAGAGATTGCTAGGGTCTACACCGTCCCCAAGATGTCGCAGCAAACTGGGGGGAGGGAAGAGGAGAAGAAGGTACTGACGTCAAACTCCAAGGGTCTTCTTCAAAAGTCCCCTGGCCACTCAGTTAATGATTCCTTCCAGGCAGCCAGAGAATGAAAAAGAGGTGGGGAGAAAGGGAGGGAGGAGGAAGGACTGGGAAGGCATTCAAGCAGCTGCAACTTCCGGATATGTGTCCACATCTGTGTTTCGTCTTCTGGAAAAGAAAAATCCCCCCAAACCATACCACGCCCCTGCCACTGTCTGACACAAAGTTCCAGGACCCTGGAAAAAACCCAAAGTGCTTCTTCATCCTTTTGGGGAAGAGAGGGTGGGCGATGGTGGTCTCTGTTTGTTCAGAAGCTGGAGGTGGGGAGCAGACAGACTAGCAAGGTCAGCCTCAGGATGCTAAAACCGCTGGCCTCGCCGTGGTCTTCTCAGGTGTCAGAAGGGAACCAAGTTTCCAGGGGACTTCAACCCAAAGTGTCAGAAAGGCTTGTCGGGTCTGCTGGCCTTGGCGTCCCCGGCGGCTGCCTTGCAGATGACGCTGTTCGTATGCTTGCAGCGGCAACCGGGGCGGCGCAGGCGGTCGTAGCCACGCTGGGCCAGCTTCACGCAGCCGGTGGCAGGCAGGTAGCAGAGCAGACAGGGCAGCACCACGGAGAGAGCGCCCATGAAGGACCAGCGGGCGCAGCAGTTTGAGCGGGAGCAGGAGCAGGGGTGGTCGGCGCAGGAGCCCTCATCGTCCTCGTTGGTGCAGTGGTAGAAGATGCCCTGCACCAGGCACATGCAGGTGCCGTAGTTGACCAGGGTCTGGGCTGAGCACAGGCACTCCTGATTGCAGACCCAGCAAGAGGGCAACGTCCGGGGGGACGCGCACTCCTTGCACTTGCACTTCCCGCAGGCCTCGCACAGCAAGAAGTGCTTGTCCAGCTCTGGTGGGACTGCTGGGCCCTTGAGGTCCAGCGGCTTGCAGTGGACTGCCTTGGGCTGGATGCGCACAGCCCTCGGGGAGGCCTGTTCAGCCACGGGCGGTGGTGCCATGTGGTCCAAGAGCCGCTGGTCGGAGGACGTGCTGCTGCTGCTGCTCACGGAGCTGGGCCGCCCGCTGAAGGAGATCCAGTGGTGGGTGACGTCCTGGTCACAGCGGGCAGGCGTCGGGGCCAGCTCCGGGGCCCCTCCCCGGGTCCGCTTAGGGCCAGTGGGGGGCGCCAGGCCAGGGTTGTCTATGTAGTCGTTCTCCACGTGGCTGGTCTTCATCTGGTCGATGGGGAGGATAGTGAGTGGGTGCTGGAGCCGGCTGTGGGGCATACGGCCGTCAAGAAGAGGCTGGACCATGACTGAGCTGGGAGTCAAGGGGACGCTCTGTGGGATCGGGGGCTCCATGGGGCTGGAGATCCTGGACTGCACCGAGAAACAGGCTTCTAGGGGCCCTGGGGTTGGGGGTGGGGAAAAAGAAGAGAAAATGGATTGCAGGCATCAGTACGTGGCCTGTTAACACTCCCACCCCCCATCAGGTCCTTAAGAGCCCAGATGAAATGGGAACTGGATTCCCTCAGTGGACTGTCCAGCGTTAAGGCTTAGACAATTAATAATGACAATGATAATAATAGTACGTGGTAGAAATAACACTTATTTAGCACTTAATATGTGCCAGGCACTCTCCTAAGCACTATATATATTAAAGTCACTGACTCTTCAAAATAATCCTAAAACCTAGTTACCATTGTTATCCCCTTTCTAGCTACAGAAAACTAATGTTCAAAGTAACTTGTCCAAAGTCACACAAAACTATCAGTTGCAAAAGCAGGACTCAAACCTGGGTGGTTCAGGGTCATTCTTGTATCTCTGTGCTCCTTATTATGATAGACAGTTCAGTGGTCATAAACACAGGCTCTACAGTCAGAGCCAAGTTCCAGTTCTTACCTCGGCGGAGCAGTGTTGCCGTGAATGGGGTTCTTTAACCTCTGTGCCTTAGTTTCGTCATCTGTACAATGGGTTCTTGTGAGGATTAAATGAGAAAATGCCTATCTAGTACCTAGCATCTCGCCCGGCACACAGCAAGTACTTAGTCATTTATCACCATCCCGGAGAACAACAGTTGCGATTTCCTGAGCACCAATACGCACTACGTGCCAAGCATTGTGCCAAGCACTGAGGATGTGGTGACCACGACAGACAGCCTCTGTGTGCTCCCATGGAGTTTATCAGCTGGATAAACAAAAGCCTTTATTTCAGATAGTCACCAGAGAAGGAAGGGCGGTATCTGATGCCTGCCGTCCAGGATATTAACTTATTACCACCCCTTCTAAGAGCAGCCACCCTTGGTGGCTAATAACCCCCAGGTAGGTGTGCTTCTGACACTTGGATGGGAAATCCTCAGGGGGCACTCACATCACCCATTCCCAAGAGCTGAGCTGAACAGTCAGCCTAAATGCTATTTACTAGAAGAGCTAAGCCAACCCTGGATCAGTTTCTAATTTCACCGGGAGAGTGCAATTTTAAGCTGGAATCCGGCCAGAGATTCAACTGCACAGCCTGACACGGAACCCCAGGAAGTCACTTAAATCAAAGAGCGGAAACGACTTGGTTCAAATTTAGAAAGTGCACATTGTTTTCTATTAGAAGTGCCATTTCCTCGCCTGCTGACCTTTACATTCGGAATTCGGCTGGAGATCAATTTAAAGAAAGAGCAGCAGAAGGCCAAGACCTCTGCCCAAGGGGACACGATTTGGAATCCAAGAGAAAGATTAGACTCTGGGAAGATTCCACCAGGGGATGGGGGTGGGGACAGAACAGGGTGCAGACAGAAGGGGAAGATAATCTCTCTCTTTTTCTTTTCTTTTTTTTAAAAATAAGACCATTGGATAAATGTGTTATGGGGTGGGGTTTCAGTAAATGCTTTTTCAAGATGCTAAGGACCTTCTAATTAGGAGAGCCGACCCTATACCTCTGCTCTTAGGTTCATCTTGCCTCAAAGGGGATACGGATAGCTGTCCACTTCCAGGTAACTCCATACCCTTCCAGACTCGGGACACAGCCGGTTCATCCCAATATTCCAATCACAGGAGAATGACACCTCGCCCAGGGGACTCATCCATACTTATCCATGTCTATAGTAAGGAGGGAAGAGGGGAAAAAAGGCATTCAGGACAACTCACTGCTATACTTCCCCTATTTGGAAACAACTGTTTGATCAGAAATGCTTACATTGTTGGGGAAGGGCTTCCAACCTTGCTGCCCAGCCTGTCTGAAATAAAAAGCTAGCTCTAGATGCAAAGTTCATGAAGGGGATAAAAGGGAGCTTATCCACAGGGCTCTCTGTATGACCATCTATATTGCAAAATGCAAAAAAGCATTCAGTCCTCTACAGGTTCAGTGCTCAGCCAACTGGTACTTCCCATTTGCATATGGCAAGCACTGTTGGCTTTGCTCCCATGGCCCTACCTACTATTTCTGTGCAGTTTTTCCCATCTTGGAGAAAGTCTGCCTAGTGGCAGCACCTGCCTCCTGTCGCCATGTTCCCTCCAGATGGAAGGAGAGCATCATCTTCAAATGGCAGACACTTCCTCATGGCAAGAGTTAGCCTTAAGTTTCTGGCAGGTCTGCCACAAAGAAGTAGTCACTCGCCAAGGCAGCCTCCTGCGGGGACCCTGTGGTCAGGGCTGGATGGGGAAATGTCAGATTAACATCAACAGAAAGGACTTTTTCCGTGGACTTTTTGTCCACAGAGCAAGAACTTCAGGGAATGCCACCTCAGCCCACTTATTCTTTGCAGAGGTTCCAAAGCCTTGCTTCTAGAATAAATGGGTTTGGGGTCAACAGGAAGAGGGTTAGGAACCCCAGGTCCCAGCCCTGGGGCCTTTGCCTGGAGGAAAAGGTGTGACTAGGCACAAGAATGGAAAACGCTGACGGAGGCACAGGATAAGACTCTCGGCGCCAGCCAAGCAGTGCCTCTGCCAGAACTCCCACCCCGGACAAAGACAACACGAGTCCCTTCTTCCAGAAGCTCAGGTCACGAATACTCAGGGTCCTGCCAACAAAATGCCAGAGGCAGTTTGAAGCCTGTAATGCCGCACGTAGTCGGGCTTTTGTCTCTTAGGACCAGGATCAGGAGTCGCCACGCTGTGGGAAAAAGTAAGCGTTCTTCCTCCCCAAGGAGATCATCCACTCTGCTCTCCCCAGTTCTATTCTTGGGGTTCTCTACAAAAAGCCACATTTTCTGTGCATCCCCAATGCTCAGGGATTTTAACAGGCCCTGGAATCAGAGGGCAGATTCATGGGAAAAGTTCCCTGGAAAAGTCCCACCCTGGAAGCCAGGGTGGGAGCAGCGCCTGCAGGCAATGGGATGTTGGCATTAGCAGGTTCCCACCACCCTCCAGAGGTGCTGTCGACATCTGGGCCTGCGGTTGGGACCAGACGCGGGAGGGAGCGCTGGGTCCACGATGACTCAGCTCTCTTGGGACACGCTGCATGCAAGATAGCTCCAGCAGGCATATTCTAAAACGCATTTTCCCTATCGCAGCCCAGATGTAGGATTCCTTCCGGCCACCAGCTCAGCACAAACCAGTGGCTGGCTCAGAGCTGCACTGCCCAGACCTTGTCAGGCCTCGTGGCCTCACCTCCCCATTAGCAGGGACCCTCCACAGGAGGGTTGAATTCACTTGGCTGACAAAGAAAAATAACTTCCCGAGCAGCCTGTTTGATAACCCCTCAGCACAGCTAAATGAAGTCTCAAAAAAACCCCAGTCCTCAGTTGGCTTAGAAGATCAATCTCTACTCACTGGGACACACCCACCCTCTAGTCTAAGCAACACTGATGAACTTAAGTGCAGTTTAATATGTACTCTGCTTCCCCTGCAAGGAAGGAAGAGATTTATAATATAAATAGGAGAGAGGAGGCTTTGCCTCATTTAGACTGTTCAGAAGACTGATGGCCAATTTGGAAGACTGTGGACAGAGAAACAAAGCCAGCACTCCACTTAGCCAGAGAAGGGCCTCTATCAAGTTGTAGGTGGCAGTCTTATGGATTAGCACGAGGAAAGGAAACTTTTACCTCCACTCCAACCTTCTAATAATAATAAATAATAATTATGGAAGCAGCTAGCATTTACGAAACATTTCTTGGTGTCATGCTCTGTGCCAAGCCCTCAATGATTTTCTCATTTAACCCTCACCATCACCTTTGATGATAACACCCAGCTTGCAGAGGAAGAAATGGAAGAACAAGGGTCATCAAGCTTATGAGTGAACAGGGCAGGATTCGAACCCAGACAGCAGAGGCTCCAGAGATTGCAGCCTCCACCCTGCAGCCCTGGCTTACACTACCTTCTGGGTATTCATGGAAAGGTGTGGAAAGCTCAGGTCACCTTCACAGCCATGAACTCCACCGGTCTCCCCAGTCTGCCACCAGCCCTCGGGGAACCTCATCAGGCCATCGGCAGGCTCTTAACCAAACCAGCCGGGAAATGAAGCCAGACAGGGCCTCCATCATACTGGCCCCTAAATAGGAGAGTCTTCAGTGTGGAGAGCAGAGGCTGGGGGTTTGAAAGCTGTCATTAAAGGAAGGCTCAGAACTCAAGTTATCTTCACTTTCAGTGCAGTGTTTTTTGGTCATGCTTTCTGTCACTTCATACACCCTCATTATACTAAGTGTCTTCATTTTTATTTTTCTTAAAATTGAATGGGTCTCAATTGCAGGATCTCACCACAAAGCAGTCCCTAAAAGGAAACCCTGACGTGGGAGGGAATGCTCTCTCCTCCCACCTATAAAGCTGAACTTAAGGGTCCCTAGGGCACATTCACAGATGTGGCTTCCTGGTCCGGGTCTGCAGTGGAAGCAAAGGAAAAGAGTCAGGGTCAGACGAAGCCAGAAGAAGAGATTCTAGAATAATGAATCAGCAGGACGGTGAAAAGCCCAGAATACACAGCCCTGTATTTGTGAGCCTGACACTGCATTTGTACCTGCAGGGAGGGACAGAGCATCAGGCTGTAGACTGTTCAGTCCAGGCTAGTTGAAAAGAATCAAGAGGCATGTTAAATATCCACCCCTTCCCCTTGATTTACCCAGGGGAGAGGAGCTGGGAAATACTAGGAAAACCTGACAGTTGTACTTTGAAAACTACAGGTCAGCTAATGACAAACTGGCAAAAGGCTCTGAATGAATGGGCAGTTTCTGGACGGCCCCATTCAGTCTCAGCAGGTTCTTTCAGCCAAGGTTGCTTAACCCTTTAAAAGGTCTGTAGGGTGCCAGAGAGCCCGCCCACCACTATCACTTGTTTTTTTTGTGACAACAACCCTGTTTAGTTAATTAAGCTTCAGCCAAATGACTTATTGCTTCAAAAAGACTAAAAGGAACAGGAAGGAGGGTGGAGGGGGATCAGAGAAGCCATGGACTCGCCTTCCCTACACCCTACTGAGGAGGACAGTCTCTGCATCTCTGCTGAGAATGGCCCCGGTGGGAGGATAAAGCATTTGGACAGCTGGATTGTCTGAGAATCCTTGCTCCTCTCCCCCACCCCTCCACTCCAGCCCCAGCACTGAGGAGCTCACCTCCGGCCATGATCTGTTAAAGATCACAAAAGAAAACAGCTGCTTTTCATCACTCGGCCCCATCACCACTTATCAGTTCCCAGCCCTCTTCTCTTCCTCCTCCACAACCAATCCAAAGCCCTCCTGCGAGGATGAGTGGGAGAGGTCTGCTGTACTTTGCTCTGGGCTGTTCGAACTGGCTTCACATTTCGGCTTCAATGTATTACCCCCATAACTGTTGTCGGCTCATATCCCCTTCAAGAGGGATTAGAAGTCAAGAGTGAGAAAAGAATGGGCTGGAAGAAGCCTGTTAAGCAGAGTTTGGGAACTACTGGCCCACATCAAAGTTTGGGGGAGACCAGAAACCTAGACCCCCAGGGGAGGGCCCCCCTCTCACTGACACCAAGATCCTTTTATTTATCTCACCACCCTCCACTCAGAAATTAACTTACAATAATAGATTTTAGCTTACTCCTGGGATGGGGCAGGAAGTGACTCCCCCTTCCCCCAAGGAGAAAAAGACTCCCCGACAAGGGAAACTACTCTTCTGCACATGGGCCACCTGCCCCAGAAGGGCCCCTTCCCTCCTCCACTAGATCCAGCACATCTGTGCTCCCTCCCCAGTGCCCTTGCTTCCTCCACTGACTGTCCTTGGAAAGAACAATTGCGATCACAGCTGAACGGTGGAGCCTCTTAAGCCTAGCCACATGTCCCGGATACATCCCCAGCCTCGTCAGCTGTCCGGATCTGCAGGGTGGCCCCAGACCCCTGAGAGCCAAGAATACGCCGCCTCTTACATCACGCAACACCCCATACCTGCTGTGTAGGAAGGGGCTCCCTTACAACCAGGTTCTCCTCCTAGGCACCCAGTCTAAAAAGGAGCACTGGCCCCTGGCTAGTCGCTCTGCTGGCCCTGGCTCCCTTGGAAGCAGTCTCTTCCCCTCACTTTGCAGATGGGGAGATTAAGGCCCAAACTTAGCAGGTTTCCCAGCCTCTCGTCTTCTCCACTTTGGCTCCCGGCTTGGTCTGGAAGGAGTAATACAGCTTTCAGTATGTTGCTCTTCATTACCTCTTCCTCTGATTTTCTTTTGAAAGAGCAAAAATTTATTTCAATGAGTCACTGCTTTCCCTTCTGTCAGAGACCCAGGTTGGCCATGAGATGGAACCTTCTCCACTCTTGCCATTCTCCTTTCTTAAAAACACTGTCGTGTCTACATCCCAATCTAAACTTTTCAACTATACGCCTAGATCCTGAGGTTTGTGCAAGAGTCCTCCCCATGTGTTCCTCACAAGGGAACTTCCACGTCAGTAGGGGCCAGGTGACAGGCACTCTGGATTCAGAACCAAATTAAATGCCACAACTGTCTAAGAACAGTGAACTACTTCTCTGAAAAGAGAAAGGAGGCGCCTTTCTAAGCCTCCTGGGGACCAACACCTGGGTCCAACCTAAGAGGATGGCCCAAGGAAAGAAAAATGCTGCGGGGACCCAAAACTGGGGGCTGGAAGATGTCACACCGAGGGAGTTTTAGCATCAGGAATTAGAAGAGAAGCCCCCTTATGTGATCCCACAGCATTAAACCCCAGAGCAACACAACTCAAGGGCCACTTCTGAAGGTGTTAATGGGTGTTTTTTCCTCCCTTAATTTTTAAATCACTAACTTCCAGATTTTGCACTGAAAAGGCTGCCTTTATTTGTTATTCGAGTCGGCCTAACCTCTGGGCAGAGGCAATGTCAGGTTTACCAGAGACCAGGGGTAAGAGTATTAACCGGACAGTGGTGGAATTCCAAAGAGCCCCGTCTCTCCACCTATTCTGGAAGGATGAAAAGAAAAATGGCAATCTGCGAGCTCCAGATGCTCAGTAGCCCCCAGCCTCTGCCCTGCTTTAGCCAGGAATCGTTCCATTCTACGTGTTCTGTCCCTGTCCACCTAGCCCAACCAAAGCTTTCAGGAGACATTCCCATTTCAGAGGGTAATCTGGAAAAGGTCATGGGAATGAGCAATAGAGCATTTAGGCTCCACAAAAAGGGGAATGTCTCCTGAGTTCAGAATCTAATAAGGAAGGTAACCAAGAGATGTCTTAAAAGTCTTCCTCACCCTAGCTGACCAACATTTGTCCATCAAGGAGATTTCAGAAATCCGCCAACGTGCCCTACCCGATCCTGGCCACGCAGCTCAGTTGGTCAGTGTGTGCAATGCTTACATTAGGATTCGCCCAGAGCCTGCTGGCAAACGAGGATTCTCCCAAGGGCTGGGAAAGAGGAAATTCAATTTCACACTGGACGTGTCTACAACTTCTTTCTCACCCTTCTGCTGAGACAGAGAGAGAGAGAGGGAGAGAGAAAGAGAGAGAGAAAGAGAAAGGGGCCAACTGCAGCCCCCCCTTTCCTAGTCCACCCCACACCCACACATGAAAAGGAAAAAAGCCGAAAATTTCAGATGTTTATGCTCCATTCGTGTGAAGATCCAGAGAACTCTAAACATTGTGAAATCACCAGTGCAATATTGGGTAGGGCCTCAGGCCAGAGGGAGCTTATTACGTACAAGATTGATAAGCCCACATTTCCTAAATGCCCTGGGCCCTCACCTTCCCTGAGAAGCTCATCAGAAAGACTGGAGAGCTTTGGCTGGCTAAACAGACAGACATGCACTTGCTCCCGCCCCTCCCCAGACTGGACAGAATCATGCCACTGGTTTGGAGGCAGGAAAGAGGGGGTTCCTATTGGGTCTGGGCACCCCAGTGAACTGACACCTTTTAGTTCTAACCATGCTGGGGGGCTCCTGGAGCCCCGATGCGCCAGAAGGCAGTCTCCTGCCCTCACCCAGGCCTGGCAATATGGATGCCCGTCCAGCAGCTGGTTGAATGAGGCAGCCAGCAGCTCTCTCCTCTGCCCACCACCCAGCCCCTCCAGCCCAGTTGGCTTCTCCTTTCCATCGCTCAGCCAGTCAAGCCATGCAACCATTTTTCACCTCTCTTGCCTCCTCTGCCCACAACCGCCAGGCCCCAATCAAAGAGAATTGAGAAACCGTCTTCTTGCACAAGAGCAGCTACTGTCTAAATGCTTTTTGATCGTCTGCGTGGAGGGGGAACTGGGCACAGCCCTGGTCCCAGTGATGGAGCCAAGCTCCAGCTGTCCTGGCTGGCCAAACCTGCCCTCGCCCCCCTTCATTGCCCCCGTAGCCTTGGCGGTTCAGAATTTTCAGAACGTACCGTCTCCATCCTTCTCTCTTCTCGGTGATGTCAAGCCTGGTACCACCAAGAAGGAAGGGGGAAAGCAGGAGCCTTATCTCTCCTACGCAAGCAACCTCTTCCTCCGGCTCCCACAAGCCCAGCGTTATGTAAACGCACCTTCAGCCCCCACCACAGCCCCAGCGCGGCCTGGGGGCCCCAGGGCCTGGCACAGCTCGGTGCCGGGGGATAGGGAGGCAAGAAGAGGCCGAGGATCCTAGGGTCCTGCAGAGGCCGGAGAAGGGAAAGGCAACTGCAAGGCAGCTGCACGGCATAAAATGCGGCAGCAGAGCAAAGGTCAGACGGCGAGGAACCGCCTCGCCAAAGAGAGGGAGCAGAAATGCCCAGTCCCGGGCCAGCTCCCCGGTGACCATGGAGTGGGAGTCAGAAGGGGAGAAAACCCAGTCCGTCACCGCTCCGAAGAGGAAAGAAAAACCTACGTCGAGCATAGGCCGCTGCGGCGGACTGGGGACAACTATGGCAGAGCTGGCAGCGTGGGCACCGAGCCGGGGGTGGGCGAGCTGCCCAGGGCGAGGGCGCCCGCCGGACCCAAAGGTGGCTACTGTCGGAACCCAGAGCCTCCCGTTCCAGCGCCCGAAGCGGGCGGTGGCAGGAGGAGGAAAGGCCAGGCCAGAGGCAAACTCCTGGGACACGCACGGGGCTTCCTGAGTAGCAGAGAGCGGGGAAGCCGGGCTTGGCAGTGCCCGGGGGTCGGAAACGCCGGTGCCAGGCTGTGAACACCCCCGGCGCCGTGCCGGCCCAGCCGAGGGCGTCAGGGAGCTGCGGCGCACCGCAGCGGCTTAAGGAGGAGCAGGGAAAGAGAAGGAACACTGAGGCGCGCCTAGAAATAGCGCACCATTTGCCCCAGCCCGAGGGGTAGTCGCGTCGCGGGTAGTTTCAGATCCCGAAACCGGCCAGGGACTTACTTTGAGGAGCCGCAGAGTCACAAGCATTGCTCCACGTCTGCAAATCCCTGAACCCGAGCGGGTCAGACGCCGCTGTCCTCGCAGACGCCGGCCGGAGGAACCGGCACGGCTGCCTGCGCTCCGCAGCGCCAACTCCGCGCTGTCAGCTCCTCTCGCTGCCTCCGCGGCGATGTTGCAACCACTGCCTGGGAAAATGGCTTTTTTATGAATGGGAGGGAAGGGAGCTCCAGTGCGCACGCGCGCCGTTGGCGATTCTATGAATGGGTGGGCACAAGAGACCCCGTGCGCGCATGCGCTGCGCTCCTTTTTTTATGAATGGGGGGCCGGAAAAGAACTTAACCCGTGATTGCTGGGGCTGACTCTAGCTCTTCCAGGGGCCGTCGTTCTTTTACAAAGGGGGGTGGAGGTTGTTGTTGACTTTTTTTTTTTTATGAATGGAGGGCGGCGGCGACTGCAGCAGCTGGCTCAGCTGCGCGGGCTGTACCCCCTCCCAGCCTGCGAGAGGAGGTAAAGGCCACCTTCACGCCACTGCGGGCCTGGGCAGGAACCGTCAGTGTCGCTGGGGGGTGGGGGGCCACTGCGTCCTCTAGATCCTGGGCCAAGAGTCGGGTGGGGGAGGACACACCTGTATCTAGAGATCTCTACCCGCCGCAGGCAGTTGGGGGAGGGGGGCAGGGGATGGGAAGACCCCTGCTGGGGGCCTTCTCTTTCTCTGGATTAGGGCGTCGGGGAGGGGGAAGGGTCTTGAAGCTGTGTTTACCAAATATTAAGACAATGTCAAAGGTCCTTATTAAAGAAGGGCGGAGGGGGGATTGTTGAGTGAATCTGGTTCCTTTCCTGAGGCTGAGTTTCTCTTGAGTGAGTGTAGACCACCCCTCCCCCGCCATTTCTTGGGTGTGGACAGTGACAGGGCCGAGGCCTCTTCCGGCTCCAGTACCCCCGGGGCGATGCTGGCTATTCAGCTAGAAGAGACCTAGCCCTCGCCTTGCAACGCCTCTCTTCCCCCCCGTCCCAGTGTAACGTCCGCAGTGCCCCGGCGTCCGCCTGCCCTTTGCTGCCCTGGCTAGCTGCTCCCCCTTCACCCCCGTGCGTTTCCTAGCCCTCACGGGACTCGGGCTGGAAGAACCTCTGTCCACCAAAGGCTGCGGCCCTTTTCTGCTGCAGACACCTTTCCCCAACTACCCCACCAGCTCCCCTCGGAGGAATTGCGGCCGAGAATTGGCCAGGTGGATGGGTGGAGCCGGCCGCGCCGAGGATGCTGCTGGGGTGGCCGCGGGATTAAATAACAACAGGGCTCTTGAGCCGCAGAGGAAATGGAAATGGCCGGGGATCCTTTGCAGTTAATGATTGGGGGCGGGGGGTGGGGGGTGGGGGTGGGCTACAGCATCAGCCCAGGCCTGTGAAAAGAAAGGCCCCCGCCATTAGGCCTGACTCCGGGAAGGCGGGGAGCCCTCGCAGCAGGCCCAGCTCCGCCCAGGAACGGCGGAGGCTGTAGCCTCCGGGGAGTACGGGGTAGGGGGCGGCTTTGATGCGGGGATAAGCGCTGGGCAGGGCCTGCATCCCCTGTAAGGTTTGACGTGCTGGTGTTCTGACTTCACCGGGAGGTTGTGAAGCTATCTTTTTCTTCCTACGCCACTGCGCTTGGCTGTTGACGGAGGAGCCAGTGAAAGGCTCCCCGCCCAGGCCAGAGGTCTGGGGCTGGGACGCTGGAGACAGGCAGTGAAGGGACATTTTGCAGACCCAGACCAGAACCGAATGACACCGAGTCCCAGTCTAAAATGCTTTCTCGCTACTCAGACGCACCTTTGCGGTGTGATTTACTCACTCAGCTCCCGAGAGCAGGCCCTCCCCAGGGGACCTCAGTCTTCCTCTCGGGGCCAAGACCTTCCTTAAAGCCATGAGAAAAATTGTTTACTAAGACGACAGAGCATATTACAGTTATTCAGGACCTCCCTTAACAGGTTTTGAAGTTCAATACCCTTATTCCCATTTGTTAGATGTAGAAACTGAGGCCAAGTGTCCTTCACCTGTAAATGGAACATCTAGTAAATTGTAGTGCTGATTTTCTGGATCTTTGCAACCAGTTCATTCTACTTTGCTGCCACCCCTTCTCAGCCTCACAAACCTAAAAACCTGTTTCTTGCAAGTCATTGAAGCACGTTAAACAAGGAAAGTTGGAGCAGTAATTTTCCAGCCAGTGTTCACTCATGAACTTGCTCAAACAAAAGGATGGGAATAAATAAATCTTTTCTAAACTATGGAAGAAAAGCAGGATGGGGTGGGGGGAGGGGGGCTGTTTGCTCTCCTGTTTCCTTTATTAGAGGAATTAGCCAGGAGACAAACAGGGTTCCATTCTTGATCTTTTCTCAGCTTTCCTGAAGGAGGAGATGAGCAGACCCTGGGCTTGGTGGGATGGTGGAATGATGGAGGAGCCCCCAGTCCTGAGCTGGCAGGAGCCTCTGATGCCCAGGTGGAGTGTGACTCACTGTCTGGAAGGGTACTGGGGACCATATTCTACTCCTACTTGGGACCTAAAGAGAAGAGGGATTTGGGGCAACTGTTATGAGAAATCATCTATCCATCCATCCACTCATTCATTCATATATTCTCTGCTGGGGCCTGCACTGACTTTGGGGACTCAGTGGTGAGAGACAGCCCTCCCTGCCCTTGTGAAGCTCACAGTCTTTGGGGGAGACAGACAGACTATGCAATTTGAGATTATGATGAATGCTAGGAGGGAAAAGGAAGCGGAATCTGAGGGTATGGGGAGTGGGAGGAAGGACCTGATTTTAATTGGGGCATCAGGGAATATCTTTCTGACAGGGCGCTTGTGGTTGTGAGTTGAGACTGAAGACTGAGAAGCAGTGAGCCTGAGGGAGGTTGAGGAGACTTGCCAGGCAGAGGGAGCCTGGGTGGAGTCTCTGCACGGGAAAAGCCTGACACAGAGGTGCTGACGGGAGGCCACAGCTTGGCCCGCAAGATTGAAGTCTGCCTGGTGGGGAGTTCAGATATTATCCTCTTAAGGGTTTTAACAGGGTCGTGACACACTCTGATTTGTGTTTTAAACCTTTCCAGCAGCCCAGGGGCCACTGGTTGGGGATGAGGGGACAGAGTGAAAGATGGTAGGGGAATGCAAAACATTTGCTCCTTAACACACCACATTCATTCTTTTGGACCGGGCGGCCAGTAGGCCTGTCCTGGGTGTTTTTTCTCCTTCATTTGCCTTTGTTTATTCCAAAGCAGCTCCATCTCTTCCCCAGGTACAACTGCTCTGCTAGAGGCAAAACCCTAACAACTGCGTTCCTGCCCGTGCTAACGACAGTCCTTTCACCGAGCCTCACTGTAAGTGTCTTCACCCCCACCAGATGGTGGCCAGGGGGAGTAGAGCAGATTCACTTCTGAGTTTTGCACTCTTATTAAGCTCCTGGCCTTGCCAGGACCTGAGAGCTGACTTAGTGGGAGTGAGGAGAGGCAGGAATTCCAATTCGATGACAGACATTTATGGAACACTTACTGCGTGCCAGTCCTGTGCTTGGCATGTTTTCATATGTAGTATGGCTTTAAAAAGCTGTGTTCTGAGTCTTATCATCCCTCTTTTTCAGATAAGAAGTCAGAGGCTCTGTTTTAATTATTTATTAATTCCACGAGAAATTATTATGCACTTCCTGTGCATCAGGCAGAGTGCCAGGTGTTGGGGTTACAGTGATAAAAGAGATAGACACTACTTTTGCCTTTATAGGGCTTACAGTCAGTGGTGACACCATGGTGAGGGAGCAGGGGTGGGGGTGGGGTGTGCTGTCCCCTATAATCTTCATCAGTGCCCTCATTCATTTCTATATTCAACTGAATTTCCAACCTGATATCAAGTACTAAGCACTGGAAGCCAAGCCCTCCAACCCAAACAGCCCCCACCTAGACAGAAATTCTGGAACTGCTACTGTTTATAGTCAAGTAGGGGGGATAGACATTAAACAAATAATTGACCAAAGAATGATTTAATTACAGTTAACATCAGTGGTGCATGAGAGAGTGCAGAGAGCAAAGGAGGGGGCACAGCCTGGGAGCCCTGGAGAAGTTTCCCTGCGGCTCGGATCTGTAGAATGAGACTCCGCCAAGCTGGGCTCCGTGGCAGAAGGCCCAGAAGCAAGAAGGAGCCTTGGGGAGTGCTAGAGCAACTGAAGATAGCCAGGGGGACGCTAGTGCTTTGAGGAAGGGAGGACGTGTTAGACCGGAGGTTAGACCTCTCTTCTGGTGCTAGCCTCTAGGCTTTCCGGCTCAGTGTGTTCAGCTGTTTCAGCTCTGGAGGCCGGAGAGCTTGAAAGACAGATGTGCAGACACTGCCCACACGCTGCTGGGGTTCAATCCTAGCCTTAGACGCTCGATAGCCTTGGATGGGTTATTCAAACTTGATGTGCCTCAGTTTCCTCTTCTGTTGTATGAAAACTGATAGTAGTACTTACCACAAAGGGTTGAGTGGAATTTGAATGAATAATGCACAGAAGCACTTAGAACAGCGCCTGGTACACTGTGAGTGCTGAATACGCGTTTAGATGATTATTCAACACAGCCAGCCATTTTGAGGCAAGGAATGAGTTAGAATTTTAAGAGAAGCCCATTTATCTGGGTGCATCAAAACCTCAGAAAGAGATAAACAATCAAAAATGCAAACAAAGATTTCTTTATTAATAAATAGTTAAAACGGTAATACTATGACTGTCATCGCTGCTTTAACTAGTACGGTTTTTGTTGTATTTTCAACTGTGTTGCTGGGTATCTTAACTAGCTCACCAAAGAGTTGATTTTCACCATGGCCAATATAGATGCTTGAATTTTAGTGGCTGCAGATCCTGTGATAGAATGCTGAATGTTTGCTGAATGACAATTCTCTTGTATCACTATGGGGCAGGGGGTGTTCAGCACTCCGTGACATTGCATAAGTCTTAATCTCTTCAAGCCTCTATTGTAAAAAGGGGATAGTCATAGTAGCTGCTTCAGAGGGTTGTTGTGAGTGATAAAGGACATGATGATGATGATAGGGGCCGGCCTGGTGGTGCATCTGTTAAGCGCACACATTGCACTTTTGCAGCCCGGGGTTTGCTGGTTTGGATCCCAGGTGCGGACATGGCACTGCTTGGCAAGCCATGCTGTGGTTGGCGTCCTACATATAAAGTAGAGGACGATGGGCATGGATGTTAGCTCAGGGCCAGTCTTCCTCAGCAAAAAGAGGGAGATTGGCAGCAGTTAGCTCAGGGCTAATCTTCATCAAAAAAAAAAAGATGTGATGTGTTTCAAGTAACTAAGCTTAGAGCCAAGTGCACAGCTATTTTTGTGGTCCTCTCATTGCTCTCTGTAAGGGACTTTTTAAATATTTTAATTTGTTATGATAATGCAAGTCACTAGCTTCCTCTTCCCCATCATTCCTCTAAGACCCTTTTACTCTTTGCTGAACAGGGTACTGGAATGTTACACAAAAGAGGCGGTCCTGGAGACCTCACATCTGGAGTCATTTCTTCATAGGTGTGAATGTAAAGTCAGATTTGCTTAGTATCAGCTTTGGCTACTGAATCAAGGCTTTTATGAATATATTTATATGGCACAGTTCAAATTTGCATTAGTTCAAATTCACATAAAATGCAAGCACAATATTCATTTCAGATGTGGAGCCAAATTCAGAGCAACCATGGAGAGCAGTGAGCAGGAAGAGAAGAAAAACAATGGCCAACAGTAGCCCCCTTGGTCCTTGCTCGCAAATCACAGAAATTCCCTGGTAACCTTGAAATTCAGGTGATGCAGTGGTTGGTGAGTTCTGGCTTTGGGAATAGCCTCCCTTAGGCTGCCCAGAGTACTGCCACTTAATTGTTGGTGTATCTAGGCAAGTTACTGAACCTTTAGGCTCTCAATCTTATCTATATAACTGGGCATGATGATTCCTGCTCCATAGGGTGGTTCAGTAATTACCTCGTAATGTCTGTGTCCTTCATATAACAGAATGAAGGCCTGGGAGAAGCACAGGGATAAGGAATTGATGTCTAGACTCTGGAGGGGTCAGGAACTTTCCGGAGGCCCAATCTTGGCTTTTCTGCTCCATGAGAGGGATGGGGGCTGCACCCTTCTTTCTGACTTGACAGTTGTGTTTTGGGCCACCTTTTCTCCCCTGGCCTCCATTCATGCCACTTCATTTGGTCAATCATTCATTCAATCAACATTTAAGTACCTTCTGAGTACCAGCTGTCATGCCAGGCCCTGAGGATACAACAGCAAATAATTTAAAGGAATCCCCTGCTCCCATACAGCTTAGTCTAATGGGAGGAGCAAATGATAAAAAGTAAACACCCAAGTAATAAATAATTTCAAATGTCGGTCAAATCAATAAAGGGAATAATACAAGGATGTGATAGCAATTGGGGGAAGGAGCCAGCCCCTTTAGAGAGGTCAGAGAAAGCCTCTCTGGGCAGTCTGAAGGCTGAGGAGCAGAAGCCACACAAATGTCCAGGAAGGAGGGCCAAGTGAGTGCAAAGACGGGGGCAGGCGTGAACTGGAGTGTTCCAGGAACACTGGCACCTTGGGTCTGAGGCTGGAGTTGCTCATCTCTGCTCCAGGACATTCTGGCCTCCTCCAGCTGACCTGCACCACACCGGGGCTGGCTCAGGCTCCAGACCCTGGAATACATGGCCAAGTGCACCAACCTCAGGCGCTGGGGAAGAATTTACAACCATCCCGAGCCTGTTTACCACCTTCCAAGGAGCCTTTGGAAGGCACAGGATCTTTCTCAAAACCAATTTTTATAGAACCATGTACAAAGCAGTTCAACTGGGCAGGATTGTTTTTCTTTTCTTAAGTTATCTTTTTATTGAAGTATAACATTTAGTTGAACCACATGAAATTGCTGATATTCAACCACTTTTTACATACAAAGATGGCAATTTCATGTGATTCGACATAAATACATTCAGAAAAGTACATAGAAGTGTACAACTCAATGAATTTTCACAAAGTAAACACAACTGTGGGACTAGCGTCCAGGTCAAGAAACAAAACATTACCAGCATTCTGGAAGCCCTGTGTTTTAAACTTTATATAAAAGGAATTATAAAATAGATACTTTTTTTGGTGAGATTCATCCATGTTGTTGCGTGTAGTTCCTTTTTTGTTGCTATATAATATTCCATTGTGTAGTATAGTCATAGTACATGACTATACTACACTATATTTATTCATTCTACTATTGATGAACATTTATATTGTTTCCAGTGTTTGCCTCTATGAACAGTCTTATACATGGCTTTTGTTGAACACATGTTTGTATATCTGTGGATATATTCTTTTTTTCTTTTTTTTTTGAGGAAGATTAGCCCTGAGCTAACTGCTGCCAGTCTCCCTCTTTTTGCTGAGGAAGACTGGACCTGAGCTAACATCCGTGCCCATCTTCCTTTATTTTATATGTGGGATGCCTGCCACAGCATGGCTTGCCAAGCAGTGCCATGTCCACACCCAGGATCTGAACCGGCAAACCCCAGGCTGCTGAAGTGGAATGTGCACATTTAACCACTGCACCACCAGGCCGGCCCGTCTGTGGATATATTCTGAGGACTGGTTCAGCTTTAGTAGGTATTTCCAAACAGTTATCCAAAGTGGTTGTACTAATGCACACTCTCTGCACCGCTTTATTCAATGCCTCCTTGCTGACTAGCTCTTGGGCCAGGTTCTGGGCAAAGGATGAATGGGGGCTTAGTAGTGGGAGGGTACATGACATGATTGATGGGATGAATCTCAGTTTGTGTAGTGATTAAGGACATAAGTCCTGGAACCAGCCTGGATGGCCTAGTGGTTAAAGGTTGGCATGCTCTGCTTTGGCGCCCAAGTTTAGTTCCCGGGTGTGGAACCACACCACTCGTCTGTCAGTAGCCATGCTGTGGCAGTGGCTCACATAGAAAAACTAGAAGGACTTACAACTAGAATGTGCAACTATGTATTGGGGCATTAGGAAGAAAAAAAAAAAGAATGTAAGTCCTGGAGCCAGCTGGGCCCAGGTTCGATTGTTACTCAGCTCCTCTATTTATCTGCTACCTCTGTGACCTTGGGCAAGTCACCCAACATCACTGTCTCAGGTGATACATACATATATGTATTTCATCTGTAAAATGGTATAAGTATAGTAACTCATCTCACAGAGTCTGCCACCCATTCCTTTACTTGAGAAATGTTTGTGGACTGCCCGCTGTGTGCTGGGCTCTGTCCTGGGCACTGAGAATTTAGGGGTGAACAAGGCAGATGATGCTTTGCCCTCATGGAATGTATGGTCTAGCTAAGGGCAACAGATAATAATGGAGCAAGCAAATAATTAAGATAATTTCAGATAGCAATGCATGCAATGAAACAGGGTGCTGTGATCAAGCAATGGGGTGAGGATGGTAGGAGAAACAGGGAGGTGGTGACTGAGCTGAGACCCAAATGACCAGAAGGAGGCAGCCATGGGTGGATCTCCAGGCAGAGGAGCCAGCTGGGGCAAAGGCCATGCGGTAGGAACACGCTTGGTGGATGTGGGTTACAGAAAGAAGGCTGGTGTTGCTGGAGCTAAATGACTGAAGGGGAGGGCTGTTTGAGATAAGGCAGAAGGCCTTGAAGGCCTTGAAGTCTTGGTAAGGAGTTTGCATTTTATTTTAATATCAATGGAAGTCATTGGAGGGTTTTAAGCAGGGAACCAACATGAGCTAATTTACATGAAGATTAAAAGAGATAATATATATATACCTAAAGAACTTACCACAGAGTCTTGCATAGACTGATGTTCAGTAAACGTTAGTTGCTACTGCTGTTATTATTATGGATGCTCTAAGAGAACTTAAAAATTTTCCTCCTTGTTGAAGATGAGGAAGCCAAGGCATAGAGCCATTACCATCCACGTGTAGAGTCAATCACATCAGAGAAGAGGATGTAGATTTTATTAATCAAAGGAAGTGCTTTTGGTCCCTTTCCCAAGTGGGAATTTTAAGGCAGAGGATTTTCTCTTTGCTTAGTGATTGTCTGGAGCCAATCAAGCTCAGCTCCTTCAGCCCCACTTTGCCAAAATGCCCAGAGTTCGGTCACTTGGGTGCCATTGGCTGTGGCCCCCAGGCACCACTGGGGCCCATGGAAAGGCTCGTGGTTGATTGCTGAGTCCATCTGCCTTTGCTCTGGGTCTGATGTTCCAAAAAGCAGGAGAGACTCCTTGTCCTTATAGAGGAAGAAGACATTTCCTCTACCCTCTCTGGGTTTGTCTGGCCAGAGAACGAATTAAATTCACATGAGACAGAATAGCAGGAGAAAATTAAACAAAGCTTTATAACATGTATACATGGGAGAGGTCAGGCAAGCTGAGCAACTCGCCAAAATGGCTGAAGTCCCCACTTAAATATCATTTTCAGCTAACAACAAAGGAGGATGTTGGGGGTGGGGGGAGTCAGTTACAGGAGGTTACCAGAAACGGAATAAGATTATTATGCAGATTTAAGTCCTTGCCTTTCCCATTGATTAAGAGTTTCTAGAGAGAAGGTCATCCCCTTTCTTCTTCCTGGTACAGACAGGGAGGCACATTTACAGATAGAGATTTCCTTTACAATGTAAATGTCTCCTAACAAAGGGCAAGCAAGTTCCACTCCTCAGAGCCTTCTTCCCTGTCCCAGTTTATCAAAAGCAACCAGCCCAGGGGCTGGCCCCATGGCCGAGCGGTTAAGTTCATGTGCTCTGCTGCAGGCGGCCCAGTGTTTCGTTGGTTCGAATCCTGGGTGCAGACATGGCACTGCTCGTCGAGCTACGGTGAGGCAGCGTTCCACATGCCACAACTAGAAGGATCCACAACGAAGAATATACAACTATGTAGTGGGGGGCTTTGGGGAGAAAAAGGAAAAAATAAAATCTTAAAAAAAAAAAAGCAACCAGCCCAATAATCCTCATGCCGAAGAGACATATCTTGGCGTGGCCAAGACCGGTGCCCCACATCCTCCACCTTGAGTGCCCACCGGGTTTACTGAGATGCCATCCCCTGCCCTGGCCTGGAGGCTCTTCTACCACGTTCTTGCTGTATAAACAGCCCAGGGAGTGTTTTTATGTTGAGGAATGGACTTTGAAGGAAGCTGCCTTTAATTCTCTCTGACACAGAGAAATGACAAGTAAATAATCTGTGACTAAATGAATGCAAATTGTATAGTGAAACTGGGCAAAGCTTCTTAGGGTATACAACTTGTTTCTGGGCAAAGCGCCCTTCTCTTAGTAAGGATGTTTTCATTCCTTCATTCATCAATATTTATTAAGCTTCAGCTAGGTGCTTGGTACCTAGCACAGTACAGCAGTGAACAAAAAGGGTGCCATTCTTGCCCTCATGGAGCTTCCAGTCTAGTGGAACATAGCTTCATCAAATAATTGCACAAATATAAATGGAAAATGACAACAGGGATAAGTGCTCTGCAGGAGAGGTACTAATGCCCCAAAGGTATATCATGAAGGCCAGGGCTTTGGGAAAGTTACTCCAGTAAGTGATACTTGAACTCAGTCCTAGAGGATGGGTGATGTTAAGTGGGTTGGGAAGGTGGAATGAGAAGTATTCCAGGCAGAGAACAGCATATGCAAAGGTCCTGAGGTGGGAAGGAGCATTCATGGGTGAATCCAAGGATATAAGAGAATGCCACTGGAACTGAAGGGCTGAAAATGAGATGGACTCTGGTTCCAGAAAAAGCTAGAGATACAGAAGAGGGGACATATCACAAAAAGCTTTGGAAGCTATGTTAAGGATATGCAATTTTATCCTTCTCGAGGAGCATGGGATGCTATTAGAAGGCCTGAAGCTGTGGATGTGTTTGTATGAGTGTGAGAGATAGGGAGTGTGTCATTCTGGCTGCAGTGTGGAAAATGGATTGGAGGGAGCCAGAATGGGTTCTGGTAACTGCCCAGCCTTCCTTGGCCCTTCAGTCCTGGAGGTGATGACAGAGCTCTGTTTTCCCAGCTCCAGGGTGTTGCCCTCTCCATCTGGTTTCCTTACACTCTGCCCACACTTTTGCAGATAGTTCCTTTATCAAACTCTCCTCAAATGACCCAATTTGTTCTGCTTGACTTTATGGAGGAATCACCTTGGGTAAAGCAGGAGGAAACTTTAGCAGCTACTTAACCTAACTCCTTTGTTTTACTCGTAACAAACATGTCACTGGGTTTTGTTTTCTAGCCAGTCTGACAACCTTTGTCTTTTCAACGCAGAGCTGCGCATTTCAGTTCGCCTGTATTTCTGTAAGAACTGAAAATTTCTCAGTTAGATTTCTTTCTGTCTTACTTTGTGCCATTTGTCCTGGCTATGTGTATTTTTTTAAAAGCTTAATTTTTTTAGAGCAGTTTTAGATTTATAACAAAACTGAGAGGAAGCTGCAGAGATTTTGCCTATGCTCTCTGCCCCTACACATGCCTAGTCTCCCTTATGTCCCGGTTTTTATTTTTATTTTTCCTTCTACTTTCTTGTCTTTTTATGGACTGAGTTTTTTTATCATCCCATTTTTTTCCCATTGACTATCTTGGAAGTTACAGTCTCTCTATTTATTCTTTTAGTAGGTCCCCTGGATATTTAAAAATTAATCACGACTTTTACCCTCTTAAACAATACAATACAAGGACCCTAAACTACTTTAACTCAAACCCGTAAGTCTCCACCTCCACCCTCCCATTTATATTCTCTTGTAGTCCCGTGTTTTTATTCTATCTTTTTTTTTAGGACCTATGAGACATTATTATTGTTTCCTTATACAGTCAAATATTGCTCACTGGTGGCTTCCAGACCACCAAATTCTTTTTTTCTTTTTTTTTTTAAAGATTTTATTTTTCCTTTTTCTCCCCAAAGCCCCCTGGTACATAGTTGTGTATTTTCAGTTGTGGGTCCTTCTAGCTGTGGCATGTGGGACGCCACCTCAGCATGGCCTGATGAGCGGTGCCATGTCCACGCCCAGGATCCGAACCGGCGAAACCCTGGGCCGCCGCAGTGGAGCGCATGAACTTAACCACTCGGCCACAGGGCCGGCCCCCAGACCACCAATTTCTTTGTTCACTGTTCCTTCTTATAAGAGCATCCATCTGAGGTTGCCTTCCTTCTGCCTACAACTCATCCTTTAGAATTTTCTTCAGTAAGAGTCTGTGGGTAGTAAATTCTCTCAATTGTTGTTGGTTTGAAAACAACTTTCTTTCACCCTCATATTTAAATTCTTGAATAAAATTCTTGGTTGCCAGTTATTGTGTCTCAGCACATTGAAGATACCCCTCTAGCTTCCATTGTGGCTGCTAAGAAGTCTGCAGTCAGTCTAACTGTAGTTTCTTTGTTATTGATTTCTATTTGTTCCAGGCCCTCTGCAGTTTCATTACAATATAAGTAGGTGTGAGTATATTTTTCTTTATTCTTCTTCAGATTTCTGAACCCAGAGTTTGGTGTCTTATAACAATTTGGAAAAATTCTCAGCAAGGCCAGCACCAGTGTGAAGCTGGCAAGGTGCCTCGGGCGCCAAATTTAAGGGGGTGCTCTTTTTTGGGTTTGTGCAAATGCAAGATTGGCCCTGAGAGTGAGTGTCTAAAATAAATTTTATGTCCTAGGCACCTCATTCATCTCACTCTAGTCCTGGTCCTGACTCTATAAATACCTCCTCTGTGGGCTGGCCTGGTGGTGCAGTGGTTAAGTTCGTATGTTCAGGTCCCAGGTGTAGACATGTGCACTGTTTGTCAAGCCATGCTGTGGCAGGTGTCCCACATGTATAAAGTAGAGGAAGATGGGCACAGATGTTAGCTCACGGCCAGTCTTCCTCAGCAAAAAGAGGAGGCTTGCTGGCAGATGTTAGCTCAGGGCTAATCTTCCTCAGAAAAAACCACACAAAACAAAACAAAACAAAACAAAAATACAAATATCTCCTCTTCCTTATTCTTTCCTTTATTTTCTTCTGTAAATACTGTTAAATGTATATTAGACCATCTTATTCTATCCTCCAATGTCACATATGTAATTCTTTATATTCTGTATTTCTGAGTCACTTTCTAGGTTTCTTTAGATCCATCTTCCAGTAAACAAATTCTGCCTTTAACAGTATCTAATCTGCTATTTAATCCATCCTAGTTTTTAATTTTCTTTTTCCAAATTGGCTTGGTTATTTTCTATAGTCTTTTGCTCCTGACTCATGTGTTTAAGGCTGGCATTTATTTCCTGGATACACCTATTCATATTCTGTACTTGATAATTTATTTATTTTTTTTTTGAGGAAGATCGACCCTGAGCTAACTGCTGCCAATCCTCCTCTTTTTGCCGAGAAAGACTGGCCCTGAGCTAATATCCGTGCCCATCTTCCTCTACTTTATATGTGGGGCACCTACCACAGCATGGCATGCCAAGCGGTGCCATGTCTGCACCCGGGATCTGAACCAGCGAACCCCTGGCCACTGAAGCAGAACATGTGCACTTAACCGCTATGCCACCGGGCCAACCCCAGTACTTGATGATTTCTATATCTCATATTTTTGTGGGTCTGATTATGCTGTCTGTTTTGGCTGTTCTCATTTATGGTACCTTGTTTCCTTGTGTGTTTTGTGGTTTTTAACTTTAAGCCCAATTTCTTGTAAATTTGTGGGCATTCCTTGAGGCATAGGTTGAAACTGCAGTCCTTCAGAGAAGATTTATATTTGCTTTTACCAGCTATTGGGGTTCATTTCTACCAGGAGCTCTTTAAATTAAACTTTCTATTTGAGGCTTTTCAGATTATACAGGGTACAGGTAGTTATGAATTCAGTCTGTAAACTCATGTGAAGGCTGGTTTGTAGTTAGGAGTTTTCAGGGGAGATTGTTTTTCTTCCCTCGTCCACTGTTGAGGTTGGTCCACCAAATTTCCTTGATGCTCCTTCTGTGCTATGCATTTATTTCTCTTTCACCCTTACACAGAGTTGTAACTCTCCGGCCCCTTCTGAGGGGCTTCTTTAGACTTTTTGCCTTGTGTGGGTTTAAGCTTTTTCTCCTGTCCTCCTCATCACTGGTATTCATCAAAACGGAAGCTGCAAGTCACCAAGTTTTGGCAGATACCCTCAGTCTAAAGCTGTCTTGGGCACTCACTTATGTTCCAGAGTTCCCTTTTCATTTCTTTTGGCCTCTGCATATTCCTTACTTTTTTGCCAATTCAGCAATGCATTTTTAAACTAATTAGATATTTCATTCAGTGTTTGGAATTGTTTTCATTGGGCAGGTCATCCAGGGTATTTTGGCCACGATGTTGTCAGAAACTGAACCAATTCCTTCACGTTCCCAGAGGAAGATTTACCACGGTGAAGTACAAAGGGATTTGAGGCCAGACCATACTGGCTTCAAATCCACATTTAAGTCTTGCAAGAACCCTATCATGTAGGTACCATTGTGTCTCCATTTCATAGGTCAGAACACCTGCCTAAGGCCACAGGGTGAAAGCAGGAACCAAACTTGAGTGGGAGACGGGAGCTTGTGTTGTTGATAGCTCAGTGCTATCCCACTTTTTTAACAGAACAGGCTACTGAGGCCTAAAAATTCAATACCTACCTAATATAAATGCACTGAAATATTTAATCTGTAGAGAGAAAAGAAGATAGAACTAAAATACTGGATGACAGACACAGTGATTTTGGAATCCACTGGAAGTTCCATGACTGGCTATGAGGGATGAAGAGAGGGCAGAAATAAAGATAACTCCACATCTTTGAGTGGTGACCAGATGGTTGGTGCTGTTAGGAATAGGGAAGTCAGGAAGAGAGCTGAGTTTGTTTCTTATTCGTTTGCTTTGTTTAGCACCTCCATTTCCTCATCTGTAAAGCAACGTGGTTGGGCTAACCTTCAAGGATTCGGTGGTTCTAGACCTCTTGAGGTTTAAGGATTGGCAAAACAATTCAGGAGGAATTTGTCTTGCAGGCAGTCAGAATTAGAGCTAGAATCTGGATGAGAGTCCAGGTCTCAGTGTGTGGACATGTTGACCTGAGTGGGAAACGGCTGGGGGGGGCCAGGTAGGGATGATAGTTGAAGCCATGGGGGTGGCTTCACAGAGGAGGATGGGGTTTCCGGGGGGTAATGTCTGTGTTAACAATACAGGGCCTGTGTTAGCTTGCTAGGGCTGCCATAGCAGAGCACCACGGCCTGGGTGGCTTAAAGAACAGAAGTTTATTTCCTCACAGTTCTGGAGACTCGAAGTCTGAGATCAGAAAGATGTTGACAGGACTGGTTTCTTCTGAGGCGCCACTCCTTGGCTTGTAGGTGGCCGTCTTGTCCCTGTCTTCGCATGGTCTGCCCTCTGCCTGTGTCCTAATTTCCTCTTCTAAGGATACCAGTCATATTGGATTTGGGCCCGGCCTAATGGCCTCCTTAAACTACTTTTTAAAGACTCTGTCTTCAAATACGGTCACATTCTGAGGTACAGACAGGGGTTAGGACTTCAATGTACGGATTTGGGGGGAACATAATTCAGCCCATAACAGAAGGCAAGTACTGGGGACTGAGAAGGGAACAAGAGGACAACGGAAGAGTAGAGTCACCCAGAGAAACCAAAGGAGGAGAAAATGCTGGGAGAGAGGTAGTGAGGAGCAAGAATGGAGGAAAGGGCGTCTGGATTAAGTGGGAGCTCCTGAGGGCTCTCTATAGGGAAGCCATGTCAGCAGAGAGCTGGAGGCCAGGCTTTGAGGGGTTGAGCATAGGCCAACATGGAAGAGAGTGGAGTGGGCAGGGCCAAGCTTTTGGTTTCACTCCCAGGCAGGGTAGATATTCCATATATATAGAATGAATAAATGAATTTCCTTTCCTCCCTCCTCTGATATCACATGGTCCTGGGACTCGGTTTCTCTTTAGAAACTCGGAGGGGAGGCTGCATTCCAGGACCTTGGCCCTGAGCTTATTCTTCTTATGCGGCTGGGTCTTGAGGACCAGCCAGGGAGAAGAGAACATCTTTTCTCCTAGGAAGCCAGAGAGAGAGAGAGAGAAAACTGAGTGAAAACCAAACCAAACCACATGGTCACTAAGCTGCCACAGTGTAAAGAAGAGAATGGGGTGACATGAGCTCGGAGAGCCCTTGGGGGTCACTTTGCAATTTTCCCGTCTGTCCTCCAGAAATGAAGAGGTTGTTCATTCATCCACTGAAAAAAAATTTTAACTCAGCCTCTACTCTGAATTGGGCACTGTGCTAGGAAGAGGGAGATATCAGGGGAGCAAATATCAAAGGTTGATGGTCTGCTCGTGTAATGCCAGGTCCTGTGTTCAGCGTTTGGGGTACCTCCTGCTCTCGAGGAGGGTACAAGACAGGGACTGTTGGTGTTGCTTTTGCTTTTTTACAGATAGGGGAATTGGCTAACTGGAGCACAGGATGGTTTGGTAAGTCACTGTGGGTCACAGAGCTCTAAGTAAGCGATTTGGACACAGTCCAGGGGCACCTTTTTCCCAGCCCTAGCTCCACCCGGGCCCCTGGGGTTTCTCCCAGGGGACAGTGAGTGGCTGGCTTGGGGTCTTGCATGAGTCAGACTTAGCTGGGGATAAGCAGTCCCAGTTCCTGCCATTCCATCCTGTCCTTGGCCTGAGAAAGGACACGGCGTAAAGGGACGGATGTGGGCAAGGATAATAATACCGAGTCACTGCTGATGAAAGCCCTGTATGTTCACCTCCTCCCAGCCACCACCTGAAGCCTGTCTCAGCTCCTGTCCTTGTTGTCGCACTCACATCCCTCCCTGTCCCACTGAAAACAGCTGGCATTGTGTCTCATGTACCAAAAACGTGTTTCCTTCCCTCTCTGGGGCTTCCTCAGGGCTACCTGAGAACACAGCCAGATTCTGAATCCTTTTCCCCATTGCACGGGATTTCCCCTGTGGTTCCAGAGAAAGGGAGAATCGAGGGTTCTGTGAGCTCCTATGGGCGAATCATGAGGAAACAGTCCAGTGACTTCTTTCTTCTATTTTGACGTGAGGCTAGGTGGTCACACTACTGACCTGAGTCACGGGGTCTAGGGACTGAACGCTGTGTGTGGGTGAAGAATTTGGGAGGCAGAACCAGATTTGAAGAATCTCCCCTAGTCTGGTCTAATCTGGCAATCAGAAGCCTCAAAGACTTAAGGAGTCCACAGGGATATATATACATATACAAGGATGTTCATCACAGTGTTTCAGTACACTGTAGCAACTTACATGCCCGTCTGTAGAGGACTGAAGAAATGGTAGAGAGTACAAAAGAAATCTGTGTTGCCACTAAACAGAGTGTGGTGGACTTATCGGGCGTGGAACTAGAAAAGTGTTCAAGACTGACTGTTAAATGAGTAAAGCAAGCCACAGAACAGTGTATGTGTATGTATATGTTTCTACAGCCATGGATGGTTTCTGGAAATACACACGAGAAACTGCTAACTGGTTACTTCTGAAGAGCAGGAATTGAGGTTTGGGTGGGGAGCGAGACTTTGATCTTCACTTTACATTCTTCTGCACTTTTTTTTTTTAAAATAACGAGCATCTATTGCTTTTATCATAAAATCATAATGGTAAAGAAAAATGGAAGAAAGTAAGGCTTAAGAAGGTTCCCAAACCAATAGCTCCAAAACAATTCAGTACTGAATCCAGGCGTGCTGAGGGCAGGAGGAGTGACACAGTGAGGCCTGAGGTGACCTTGCATGATGGGACTGCCCCTACTACTGCTTGCAGAGCTTTGCTCTGACCAGCCAAGGGTGGACACAGAAGCAGGGACTGGCGGGAAATCACTATTTGCAAGGCTGACTCAGTGACAGAAAGTCCAAAGCAAAATCAAGGCCGAAGTTTAACTCTAAGAACAGGGTTTGGAGTCTCTTATAACAAAAGCTAACATATATTGAGTACTCATTGTGTATCAAAGCAATGCACAGACTGCTTTCCTTAGCGTTATCTCATTTAATCCTCACAGCAACTCTGTGAGGTAGCACTGTTATTATCCTGATTTTACAGATAAGGATACTGGGGCTCAGAAGGTCTAAATTACTTGCCCAAATATACACAGTTAGTAATTGGTAGGGCTGGGATTAACCCAGGTTCGTCTATTTCTGAAGGCAGCTCTCTTATCACCTCCTGAATACTACTATGTGTGGAACTCTAAGGGGCCCTCAGGCGTAAGAACGGGACATCCTCATATCTTTGCATCAATGAGCAGGCAGGCTAGCTGGGGAAGACCCTACTAAGCTGTGTAGATCATATAATGTCTCATATAAGGTACCCACCTGGATTTAATTGGGCTGCAAAGATGATAAGTACTATTTGGATTTTAAAGTTGGGGAGATGAGCAAGGCCTGAAGTTGTCAGTAAAGGCATCTTAGAAGAGGAAAGATTTAAACCAAGTCTGGAAGAATAGATTGAATTAAGAGAGAGGTGGGGGGAACATTCTAGAGAAGAGAATGTACAAAGTGTACAGAAGCTGCTCTGTTGTTTCTGAGACAGTGAAGCATCTTGCCTAATCAGAGTGAGGGTTCTGCATGTGCGATGAGTGAGTTGGTGTGTGTAGGGAAGGAAAACAGAGCATTAGAAGTAATTGTGAGGGTTGAAAACTGGCAGAGGAGCTATGACTTAATGTGGAAGGAAATTAAGAGCCTCTGCAGGTGTTTTGCACAGTGAAGAGACACTGTGAAAAGTGATGCTTCAGAGAGATTAATTTGACAGAGGTATCAAAGTGCCTCGGAGTGAAGGAGGGAGCCACGTGAAATCCTAGGAGTGGGTGATGGAGGCCTCGATGGGGTACTAGCAAGAGGAATGAAAAAGGAGGGTCATGGCTGGCCCCGTGGCCGAGTGGTTAAGTTTGAGTGCTCTGCTTTGGCGGCCCAGGGTTTCGCTGGTTTTGATCCTGGGTGCGAACATGGCACCGCTCATCAGGCCATGCTGAGGTGGTGTCCCACATGCCACAACTAGAAGACCCACAACTAAAAATACACAACTATGTACCAGGGGGCTTTGGGGAGAAGAAAGGAAAAAATAAAAAGAAATTTTTACAAGAAAAAAGAGGGTCAGTTTGAAAGCTGCTGTAAAGGGAGAGGAGGCAACAGGACTTGATTGAAAAGAAACAGACTATGAAGCAGAGAGTCCGAGCCAAATAATTCCAGGGCTTCAAATCCAAGTGTCCAAAGAAGGGAATGCCCATATCTGGAAGAGGGACTTGGGAGAGGGTTTTGGTTTGCTATTGGAGGTGGGGTGGGAAGAGATGATGAGTTGAGTTTTCATTCCAAACCTCGCATTTTCCTAAGATTGTCAAGACAATTTAGTGACTTTTTCTCTTTTAGTTTTCTCGGTGGTATAACATGTAGGACTCCCTTTGTCTGGACCAGTTCCTTCATTCACTAGCTCTTTATTAAGCTGTCATCATGGTCTGGTTCTTGTGAACACAGTAGTGAGCAGGGCAGACCTAGTTCCTGTCCTCATGGAAGGCAGATGTTGAACAAGAAATTGTAAGGTTTCTTTCCATGTTCCTAGCATCGAGGTGGCATTTCTTCCCCTAGACTAATCTTATTCTCCACCCTCAAAATCTGGAGCATGCACCAACTGGTAACGGCATTTCTCAAACATTTCATTATAGACTATATCTTATAATAAAAAAAATACCATCACAACTATTCATTTATTCCTTTGTTCTATAAATATTTATTGGGTGGCACTGTGGCTCTGTATTTTTAGCCCTCATGCTCACAAACTGGTGGAGGACACAGACAAGTAAACAGGTAATGATAATACGGTGTAATAAGTGTAGCAAGGGGGTAAGCACCCAGTATTGTGGGAGCAACTAGGAGAGCCATCTACCCAGCCTTAGGGGGGTAGATGGCTGGCTGGGCAGGAAAGTTTCCCCGACAAGAATAATGAAGTGTTGAGTACACAAGGGCAGGGGGTGTTCCATGCAAAATGAACTTCTAGTTCAAACACATGGACACTGGAGAGGCCTAGTTAGTTTCCCACTTGTTGCAGAAAGATTTACAACCTAGAATTTTATACCTAGCAAAACTACCAATCAAAATGTGAAGAAAGAATCAAAGGAAAGATGTTTGGACATGCAAGTCCTCAAAAAATTTACCTCCTGTGTATCTCTTCCCAGGAAGCTAGTGGAAAACCCGCACCAACAAAACCGAGGAACAAATCCAGAGGGTAGACAACGTGGGAATAACTGCATGGAGCTCAGGTAGGCAAGGGCAGGATCAAAAAGGTTCTATAAGCATAGTGAGGAGTTTGGACTTCCTTTATAAACACAAAATTACTTAAAGTGATAGTAGAATGACATTCTAAAATAGTGATTTATTTTCTCAAACTGGAATCCTAGGGACTATTTTGAACAACAGTGTGACTGGCTTCAACCAGAAACAACAGTTTTCATATTTTATGTTCCTTTGAAAAGAATTCAGCTGAGTTTTAAGGAGTTTGGAAGCCATTGTACTAGAAAAACCTAAAAAGGTATATAAATACTACTTAAGCAGACTTGTGCAACTTGGTGGGGCCCCCAGAAGCATCCAGGATCAAGAGGTTGTAGGAATTTTAAGGCCTATGCAGGCAGCCAGAGAGCTATGAAAGTTTGGAGCAATGCAGTGTGGGAGAGGGGAGAGTGGGAGAGGGAGGTGGGAAGGCCCAGCTTCCAAATTTGAGCAGGACTGTGCTGGTCATTCTTCCTTCAGCAGCAGGGGTGATTCCTAGAAGAACGTTCCTACTAGAACAGATCTGCGTACCAATTAAGTGCTGAAGCTGCCTTCCCCCATGACTTCCAGACTGCCAAGAAATATATTTAAAAATGCAAACATAGGGTGAGGGAAACACAGCATGACCACAGCTCCTCTCCTCCTGAACTTTGCCACAGCTGGAATAAGGCAGAGTGTGTATGAGTGTGTATGTGTCTGTGTGTCTGTTCACTGGGCTCAGAAGAAATTTATTGGTATGTCATATTTTAGCGAATCACGGTGGAAGCAAGGCAGAGATCCAGGTGTTCCCTAAATCTGAAGCCAAGGAGAACTTTTATTTATGGATTCAGCAGACAGACTCTTTTCTTTCCCATATCTGCATTTCAAGTACAACAATAAAAGATCAACCCAGAAACCAAGCAGCATGTTATGCTGTTTACTGGTTTTTTGGCCATAAAAGAGGGCGTTCCCCAGTTCCCCATCAGCCAGGAGAAATCCTTCCCTACCCTCTCCTGATCAACCTCTTTCCCTCCCCCGCTAAGCAAGTGAATTTTAAATACCGCTCTAAAGTTGTTGGCTGGTGACCTGGAAAATTCCTTTTGCTTTGTTATGCTGTTAATGGCCCATCAGTTTAAACCTCCTACCCCCAGAAACTTTCTTTCTGCTAACTAGACTGAGGAAGGAGGGAGCAGATGTTAAAAAAAAAAAAAATGAAACAAAAAAATGCCTATTTCTAAGGGCTTTGGGAAGGATCAAAGATGGCCAGGCCCAGATGAACAGAAGGAAGGAATTTCATTTGTCTTCATCTGCCTCTACAGCAGCTAGCACAGGGCACATGTAAATAGGGCCTTACTGAATGACTTTACATGAAGTGATAACTTTCGAAGGTAGTACTAGGTCAACCATGTAGGGTTTTGATGGACACGGGTCTTCTGGAAGACCTAATTCCAGAGGCCAATGTTCGGACTTAGGATTGAGATATGGAAGCTACTAAGTGTGTGAATGTCAATGAGCCACTAAACTCAGTCACCTTCCTTATTGTCATTTGAAAGGTACAGTTAATAACTACCTTGGATCTTGTCATTTTTGGTTATGAAACCAACAATTACCATTGACTGTGTGTGCCAGGTACAGGACTCAGAACTTTTCCTGTATTATCTCATTTATTTCTCACCAAACCACTCTATGAGGTGCGTACTATCATTATTCTTGTTTTAGAGAAGAGGATACTGAGGCTTAGCGAGGGTGGTGGAGCTGAGAATCCCACTTGGGTTCTCTGTCTCCTTAGCTCATGCTCTTAACCACGACATTATGCTGTTTATAAACTACAAAGAGCTAAGAAAACGTCAATGAGAGGAAGCCTAGATGGGCCAAACAATTCCACCCTTGAGCATGACCGTTTAGCTTGTGCTGGTCACGCAGGCCATGAATTTGCTGAGTTATCAGGGCCCTCATCGGAGGAGACAGTTCTGCATATAAGGTTATAAGTAGACCCCTGCCCCTCGCCTTTGGGATTTCTGGAATAAAGTTCTGACCACAAAGCACTATTGTTTCTCTGTAAGATTCCATTTCTCAGCTTCTGGAACAACAAGAGACACACAGGGAAGTCAGAACCTTTGAAGGCCAATGCCACTCCCTTCACCCACCTCCACCACGAAGTAGCACTTTTGGGAATTCTTCCATCTCAGAAGAGCTTTGTCATCTCTTACATCAGTTGGAGCTGGCAGCTCTCAAATCCATCTTCTGCACCCCAGAAGTTCCGTGGGACACTCCCTGACTGAAGGGGAGGCAGCTGACCAGGTAAGAGACCGCCACTGAAACGGCATGCTGAGGAGAAAGTAACTGTGGAAGAGTGATGGCACCATTAACACCAGCTGGGACAATCTGCAAAGATGGCATTGCCCAGAGTCTACCCTGGATAGAATTCCCAGGGCCTGGGGTAGTCTTTTATGCTCCCCCTTTTAATAGTTATTTTTATTTGTAAATAGAAGTACCTTTATCTTAAAAAATTAATACATGATTGTTGTCAACTTAAATAATATGGAGATTAATACAGAAAAAGTAAAAGTATACCATTCATACATTACACACTTCCACTGTGCCCCGCCGTGCATTTGCCCAGTCATCACTGGACCAGTTTGGAGTCTGTCCTTCCAGATGGTTTTGCTGGTTTCCTCTGTGTGTGTGTGGTGTTTACATAAATATCAGTGAGAAGATCCTATCCTGTATATCCTGGTATATCACAGGCATCTTCCTAGTCAATCCATATGGCTCTCTTCTCCTTTTTAACAGCAGCACAGTATTCCTCTGTAAGAATGGACCATCTTCCGTTTTTTCCAATCTCTCTTTTAATAGACTTTTTACTTCCCTTGGGAACGTGTCTCAGTTCCCAATGACCACGCCCTCCTCTGGGTCCTGCCTCGGGGAACTGCACAAATGGGAAGGTGGTCAAAGGGTGAAAAGGGCAGTGGTGGGCCCATATGGGAGAGTGTGGGGATGGGTGAGTGTATTCTATCCTGGCCATACTGGGATACACAGGAAGTTTTTCTCTTTCCGCCTTGCTCTGCCAAATGGTTCCTCTGTCTGGCTAAGGCAAAACCGTGCATTTTATGGGAATCATCTTTGAAAGCGACCGAGAAGATCAATGTGGAGAAACATAAAAGGCTGTTTTCTTAGAGTTACCCTCTATCATCTGCGACCTGCACTCTGGGCGTGCACACCTTGGGGCTGTTAGAATGACCAGAGGTCATTCAGGCCAGTGCCTTGCCTCCATCCAAGATGTATGAGCCCCCCAGGTTCTTCTCTTGGTAGCTACTCTGTGTGATTAACAACTCCATTGGGTAGAAATTTGCTCCTTGTCACTGGAAAGGCAATCCAGCTTAGAGGATTCAGGCAAGACCGCTTCTTAGCTGTGTGCTCATGACCAAATTTCATGTCCTCTCTGTACCTCAGGTTCCTCATCTGTAAAATGGGCATAATAATGGTACCTATCTAATTTGGTAGGGCTTTTCTTGGTAACTTAAATTAAATAAAATATGCACATAGCACATTTGGTGTGTTATATGGTAGACGCTAACCATTTGATGTGAATGATTATACCCTGAATTGCAATAGCTCTCATTGCTCTTTAAACCCAGACTTTAGAGATCATCTAGGTCACTGGCTTTTAAGCCTGGCTGCACACCAAACTCACCTGGGGAGCCTTAAAAAAAAAAGAAAAAAGCCAGTGCCAGGCTCCATTACGAGAGATTCTAATTTCAGTTGGTCTGAGGTGGGATCAGGGGGTCGGCATTTTTTAAGATCTCCCTGAGGAATTCTAATTTGCACCCACAGTTGAGAACTACTCAATCTAGTTCAGTGTTCTCAATTTCCAAATGAGGAGACTGAGAGGCCTACAGTTGGGAAGGGACTTGCCAGGGCTATACAACCAGACCAGAAGGACCCAGGTCTGTCTTATCCTGGATGCCAACCTCCAAGGTTTGTCTTCCTAAGGGAAACCTGGGGGGTGAGGGGCCGCCCTTCAGGTGGTCTTGGGGATGGGCAGTGGGGCTGCGCCTGCTTCCAGTCTCTTTCCTGATAACATTGTCTGGACCTCTCAGCCAGTTCTTCCCACGGTTGATGCCTTTTCACCCTTCAGGTCCCAGGTCCAGATAGTCACCTGCTCAGAGAGGCCCTCCCCATGGAAAGCTGCGGTTCTAGAATATGACCCTTTTATCATAGCACTTACAGTGTGTGAAGTAATCCTGTTCATTTTTTCATTCATTCATTTATTTGGAGAACCTAAGACCCCTGGGGGGCAGGTACCGAGTCTGTCTTGTTCCTGCTTCACCCGGTCTAGAATGGTGACCAGCGCTTAGTAAAAAATACTCGTTAAATAACTGAATGAACGGAATCCCAGGAGGGCAATTGAGTATTTTTTATTTTTCTGGTCCTAGCCATCTGATTCTCATTACTCCTACAGCTCGGGAAGCCTCTCTGCTTTGGCGTTTTATAAACCTCGTATGCGCACGTCGACATTTTAACCATAAATCCAGAGTTTTAGGGCTGGAAAATTCGAGGCGAGGGAATTGGGGGAGGGGGATGAAAACTACCCGGAGGTCCGAGCCCGGGCGGCGCTGCCATGGGGTTGCGGGGGGAGGAAAGGGAACCATCGGGCGGCCGCCCCTCCGTCCCCTGCCTGCCGCCTCGGCGGGAGATGGCCCGGGACTGCGACATCCATCAGAGGGGTGCGCCACCGCCACCTTCTCCCGTCTTGGGGAAGGGGGGTGGGGAAGGGGTAAGACGGGACGTGATCCGGGTCGCGGCCCGGGGGCAGCTTGGGCAGCAGCCCCCGCATTCCGGGCGCGCGCGCCCCCGGAGGTGGCGCCTTGGGGAGGCTGTATTTTTTTTTTTTTGGAGCCGCAGGGGAGTGGCGGGGGGAAGGGGGCCTGTGTGTGTCCCTTTAAGAGCCGGAGCGCTGCCCCCGCCTCGCAGGCGCCCGGAGCCTCACAAAAGAACAGGATGTTGTTGATTTGTCACCAAACCACAGAGAGGAAATGATTGTAAATTTCCTTTAAACATCCCCACCGCGCTCCGGCCGCCCCCGCTTCCGCCTCCGCCGCCCCCGCCCGGCCCGGCGCAGCGGGGCCTCGGCGCTCCCGCGGGGCGCCCGCTCCCCGGCCGCCCCGGCCTCCCCGGCCAGGCCACCGGCCCTGGCGGCTCCGGGGCGCCGCGGGAGGAACCCCCGCCCCCCGCCCTGCCGCTCGCGTTCCAGTTGCTTTCTTCTGATTATTTTTTCAACAGCTGCAGCCGAGCAAGGGCCTGAGCTCGTGCGGAGTCGCGCGCCGCCCGGCTCTCCTCGGCTTTTTCCGCCTTGAACGAATGAGCCCGCTCGCGGGGTCGCCCTGGCCGTGCCCAAGAAGCGCCTCGGCGCGCCCGCCCGCCCGCTGGGTGTCAGCCCACAACCTGGCCGCAGAGGCAGTCATCACTAGCTCCAGTGTCCGGGGAAACTGAGGCCCGGGGTGGGGGTGGGGGGCAGTTCTGTGAGTAGCCGAAAGTCACCGGCTGTTGGAACACCCTACCTAGGGTTGATTTACTCCAGAGCTCCTGTTTGTAACCTTTGAGCCATACCTCTGCCGGAACATTCTAGAAATCCCAAGTCATCAAAGGTGGCAGTTTCCATTGAGAAGTCCCGAGCAACAATTACTTCAGACCAGGTTATTTCATGAGTAGCATCCCCTACCACTTCCAGCCGGGTACCCCCTTTTTCAGGAGCAGCTTGGATCTTAGTTCCACCTGTGCCTTTCTGCACGGCAACCTTTCCCAACCCTTTCTCCCATGGCTTTGTAAGATTTCTGGAAGCCTCTGCTGGACTCAGTGTTTGCTCCCAACCTGCAGCCCATGGTGCAGTGGTCAAGTCTGGCCTGGGGTCTAGGGAAGGGCTTCATTGCTGGATGGAGTGTTCTTTTGGAGCAGTTAATGCTTCTGGTTCTGGCATTGGCTGCGCCCAGGCCTCTTGACTTGAATATTCAAAGCAGCAGCTAATGCCCCAGGCGCTCTGCTTATCCTTAGCCGCATTCTCTCATTTAATCCTTACAATAGCTGCATGAGATAGGCATTGCTATTCCCTTTATACAGAAGAGGAAACTGAAGTTCAGAGAGGTTGAGGCACTGGACCAGCTCACACAGTGTAAGTGGAAGCGGCAGGACTCATGTAGTTACCACATGCTGACTACTGGTGGTATCCTTCTTCAGTACTTTAAATGTGGTTATTCTGTTAGGGAGATGGGTAGTGAAGGAAGCATAGGATACTTTTCGTCTTTTGTCATCTCAACCTCCAGGAGCTTTGGGCCAGATCCTACTTTCTGAGAAAAGAGAACCTGAGTGGCTGACACTCTTAAACTTGAATCTTCCCTTTTGGGGTTGTATGAGGTTCGAGTGGCTTGTAGGAAGAGGGGGAGCTGGTGTGGAGTCTGAGTTCTTTCCAGTCTACTTGAATGGAAAAATGGGATCCTTTAAAAAATTATCTGGTATTGGATCCCTAAGGTTGAATAGCCCTCTTCATTTATGAGACCTTGGATGCTGTGCGCTAAGAGCCAGTGAGGTGGATGAGGGTGGTGGGAGGGAGGGTTGTGCCTCTGGATATCATCAGTGTCATATAGAACAGTTAATGTTAACAGTTAATGGCGTTACGTGCCACGCACTGTGCCAGGTGCTGTTTATGTGCTTTCTCATTTGATCTTAAGAAGGATCCTAAGAGATAAAAAGTTGGTTCCCAGAGAGATTATGCTCTTAGGAATGGTGGAGCTGGGGTTTGCATCTCTCCCCACGGAGTCCCCTGTGTTTGTGCAAGAGGAAGTCATCCAGGCTCCCCAGAAATGGGAGCGCCGTGCTTGCCTTCAGTCAGAGCAGAAAGCCAAGAGGGTCCACGATGCCGGTGGATTTTGAGAGAGAAATGCAGTGGCCTTTGGCTCCTTTGTGCTGCAGCTGTCTGCAGTTCCTCAACTGTGAGCACATTTGTCGATGGATTTCCAGGGCGGCTGCGGTATCTCCACCTGTCCTTTTCGCTTTTATAGATTGCCCAGTCACTGGGGCATCCGGGTCGCGAGCACTTGGGAGGCAGAGCCATCTGCTTAATTGTTTCCATTCCCGGGATGAGGAGCACAGGGTACCGACATGCTGAGTCGTTGGTCTGAGCAGGCTGCCTCAAGGCATAGCAAGACACCAGGAGTCAGGGACCCCAGCCTGTGCCACCACTCAGTTCTGGGAAGCAGGAACCAGAGGGCAGGTCATCTGATGTCTCATGGTCTCAGTTTCCTAGGCTGTGAAGAACTTTGGCTTACGTGGTCTCTGATGGCCCTTCCAGTCATCTGCATCAGAAGAAGAGCTTCTGTTTATTCATTCAGTTAGTATTTATTAAACATCCGCTGTATGCCAGGCACCTCTGTTATACGTGCTGGAGATACAGCAGTCAACAAAACAAAAGCTCTGCCTTCTGGGAGTTTACCTTTCAGCAAAAGAGACAAAAAAATTAAACAAATAATACATATAGATATATAAATAAATGTAAATGTCAGATGTCGGGTAGTGCTTCATGCTGTGGACAAAACAGGATCAGTTTTGAGTGAGGGATTCAGTGTGTGTGGAGAGGAGGGGCTTGTATTTTATTTAGTGGTAGGGGAAGGCTCACTGATCAGGGGGCATTTGAGAAGGAAAGGAAGGAGGGAGCCGCGCAGCTTTCTGGAAGTCTCTTTAGGCACTTAGAATAGCAAAGATAAAGGCCAGGAGATGGGAGCGTGTTGTGTAGCACTTACAGTATGTCAGGTGCCGTGCTAAGTGCTTTATGTTGTGCAGTCACGCACCGCATGAGGAAGTTTCGGTCAGTGCTGGACCGCATATGTGACGGTGGTCCCATTAGATTAGTACCATATAGCCTAAGTGTGTAGTAGCCTATACCATCTAGGTTTGTGTAAGTGCACGCTATGATGTTCACGCATTGACAAAATTGCCTCACAATGCATTTCCCAGAACATATCTCCATCGTAAAACGACACACAACTGTATGTTTAATTCTGTTATTGCTGCATTTTATTTGAAGACGCCAAAACTCAGAGATGTTAAGTGATTTGCCCAAGGCTACACAGCTAGTAGGTAGTAGAGGTGAAATTCGAATGCTAGTCTTAACTGCCATGCTGCTTCCCACTCAGGGCCTCTCCTTTTGGAGCTGGTGTTTAATTTACGGCCTGGTTCTTTTGATTTCTTGGGGATAAGTGTCAACAGTGACCCAGGTAACTCCTGGCCCCTGAGTTGCCTGTTTTTGGGGAGAGAGCTCAGGGCCTGAAGTTCCTTTTCGTGAGTGGAAGAAGGTAATATGTTTGATGCTGGAAAACCCCATGTTGTGTTTATGGTCGAAGGGGGAAAAACACCTTCAGATTAATGTAAACAAGAAAAATGGGAGAACGGGGTAGCCTCAATCGCTCCACCCCCCTCCTTCATTTTAATTTCCCCACCATGGGCCTAACACAGCATGTTGTATTATACAGCGATAATTAAAACACTTGGATTAGTGAACTGAGATTTATAGGGCAAACAGGAGCCAGAGGAGAAAACGACAGTCATCTCCTTTATTTGCAGGCAGATATCCAAATTGCCACTTGCTTGCTTTTTCTTCCTGACGCTATCACCTACTCTGCTTAATTAGATCCTTTTTCCGTATCATTTCCAGTGCCCGCTCAGCCTGCTGCTCAGCAGAGAGTTTGTGAAGCCACATACCGAACCCTTTCCCACAGCCCAGGGAAGATGAGTCAGAAACATGGCAAACAAAAGCCAAGGAGGGACCTTTGCATGAGGCCGCGAGCCCACCTGTCCATCGGCATCCGCATCATGGAGCAGGACGGGGAGTGCTGGACCCTGGGCTGCAGAGAGCCAGCTCCGTAAGTTCCCCGTTCTCCAGAGAGTGAATTCCCCAAACTGCAGACCACCCCCAATGCACATTCCAAAACCACATAGAAAGAGTTAAATCCTGCCCCCAGATAGTTACGGAATGTTTTACTATGTTCAAAGTATCATGTAGACTCTGAAGGGGATGCAGGGTACGGGGGACTGAGATGAACAAATGCTGCCAAAATTTCCAATCTGGGAGATGGGACAGTCAAAAACAGCTGGTGCGAATTGGGAGCCAAATTCCTTTGTTCAATAATTACTGAGTACCTACTATGTGTCAGGCACTGTTCTAGGAACCATGGGGATACAGCAGTGGCAAGATACACCCAAAAAAATCCCTGCCACATAGACTTACAGTCTACCCAGGTGGAGGAGGGCAGGGCAGTCAACGCATTACTAAAGAGCATAAGAACCTTGGGGGAAAATTAAGTGAGGAAGGTGGCCAGGGTGCTGGGGCCTGTGATGTTTAGATAAGTAAGTGGAGGCCGTAGTGGGGTGGAGACTGACAGATGCGATTTGGAATCTGGGCTTTGACATTTACTAGATCTGTGAGCTCTAACTTTCTGTAATCAACGGTCTGAACTTTAATTTTCTCATCTGTAAAGGGGGCAAGTCATAGACTCTCATAAAGAGATTAAATGAGGAAAAGATATGTAAAATACTTACCTAACTAGGGCTCCATGCATGTTAACTGTTATTAGTATTACATGCTTATAGTAGGGACATGGGGGCTGACGGAGGAGTGGTTAATTACGGTTGGAGAAAAAGGGTCATTATCCTTGTCACCTTTCCTTCTTCTGGTCATCACGGTTTGTCCATACACCGAGGAGGAGAAGGGAGGAACTCGAAGCCAGAATTAAGACTGGATAGGATTTAGATAAGGGTTTGGTATGTGGGGTGTAGGTGGGAATTATAGAGGGCTGCCAGTGTTCTGCATTCTCTTTTTAAAATTATTTTCGACATGCTTTGTGTTCACTCTGATATTCCACAACAGGCCTGGCAGGGAGGCTGGGCTGCCTACTTGACAAATGGGAAAACAGGCACAGGATGTGAGTGCCCGGCCAAGGTCACCTCCAGTCTCCAGAGCAGATCTCCTGCCGGCCTGGAGATGAGTCATCCTGGAGGGTTGCTCCCGGGGTGAAATCACAAAGGAAGGAAGGATTGGATTTATTGCAGGCAGCCCGGGAAGTTTCCTGTTCTTGAGAAATCTCAGAAACAGTAACTCCTCCACCTGAGGGGCCTGATTTGTCCGAGGTCAGCCTCCTGCGTAGCCGCAGAACTGCAGAAGATACAGGGTCTGATTTGGGGTGAGGGAGAGGGTGTCAGAGAGCCGTTGGCATAAGCAGAGGAGAGAGAAAGGAGAAGAAAAGAGGGAAAGACCGTAGTGGTTGAGAGCTTGGGCTCTGGAGTCAGACAGATCTGGGTCTGTTCAGGTCTGCCCACTTACCAGCTTGGGCAAGTCACATAAGCCTCTCTGAGCCTCAGTTTCCTTGTTTGTAAGATGGAATTATAGTACCTACCTCACAGGTTGTTGGGAAAGAGAAATAAGATGGTGTGCGGCAAGTGTTTAGCACAGTGCCTGGCAGTAAAGGCCCTTAGTAACGTGAGCTGATATAATTGGAGAGAAAAAGAGGGCTGTGCTGGGTAAAGGGGTGGAAGTAAGAGGGCCCCAGGTTACTGCATCCCTCATAACGCTGGACCATATAGATGAGGTCTGGATGGAGCTCTTTCCACGTGAGGCATGTAGAGTCAGTCACACAGTAGATGCGATCTTGGCCCTCTAGGAGTTTATGCTGGGAGCAGCAGAGCAGGACCAGACAAGCATCTGATGTCTTCCCGTTTTTGCTCACCCTCCCTGGCATCATGGTTGAGTGGGCATGGCAGGCCTGGGAAGGTTCCCCCTCGGTTCCTTCTCTCCCCCGACCCTAACCTTTGTTTCTTTGGCTCAGACCCATTATTCGTCCTGTCTCTGTTGACTCCGTATAATGAAAATAATTGAGCCTGTCTCCACTGATAACTGTCTAGGAACAAATCAAGTCCCGCCCCAGTCATCTGCCTCTGATTGGACACATCCCGCCTGCTGCAAACGGTCCTGCTGGAGCCTGGTTCCTAAACACAGGCAGCGGGAACCCACAGGCTAGATGCAGTTTCAAGGGTGGCTGACACCATCCTGGACAGCCTTGTGGTTTGCTGAAGGTTGTCTAAGGCTTCTGGAACCAAGGCGCAGCAGTTCTGAGAGCACTGCTACGCATTTCTCCAAAACACTAATTATTATGTTCTCTAATTATGAATCTGTCCTTCTGCCTCCAGCCTTACTTCCTCCCCACTCCCTGCCCCCATTGGATGTAGAAGATTCATTAAGAAAACAGATAACAGACGGGCTGAAGAGTTGCATGGACTTGGGGTCGGGAAGCCACGAAGTCTTCCTATTTTGCTGAGTTTTAAAATTTTGATTTTAATTTTTGTTTATTTTTTTGAGGAAGATTAGCCCTGAGCTAATATCTGCCGCCAATCCTCCTCTTTTTGCTGAGGAAGACTGGCCCTGAGCTAACATCTTTGCCATCTTCCTCCACTGTATATGTGGGACGCCTGCCACAGCATGGCTGGATAAGTGGTGCGTAGATCTGCACCCAAGATCCAAACCAGTGAACCCTGGGCTGCCGAAGCAGAGTGCATGAACTTAACCACTGCACCACCAGGCCAGCCTCCTATTTTTCTAATTTTTATATAAATTGTCCTAAGAGCAGACCTCATAGGAACAGCATCTCCCAGCATGAGTGAGAAGGGCAGGGTTGTCAATTAGAGGAATCTTATTTATTTGTATTATTCTAGTTCAATGTCCCCATTTATGTTTGTATACTTTGTTAAGATATAACAATCTTAAATGAACAAAAAAACCCAAAACCATCCATGTCTTCTTATCTCTAAAAGGGCCCTGCCCTTTGGCTTGGGCTCCATTCTCATCTTTATCCTTGCACATGTGCACATCGTGTGAACTGGATTGTGCTAAAGCTTTTACATATTTTTCACCAAATCCTTACAATAACTGTAGAAGGAAAGAATGATTATCCCCATTACTTTGATTAAGAGACCAAGGCTCTGAGAGATCTTATGGTCATAGGTGGCAGAACTGTGATTTGAACTCAGTCTGATTCCATCCAAAGTTGGAAAACTTAGTAATAGTTATGATTTTGTGATTATTTTTCACTCAGCATTATATTATAGATATTTCCACATGTTCCTGTGTAGTTTTCCTAATTATTGTTTAAAATGGGGATGTAAGATTCCATGAACTATCATTATGTAACCTTTATGTCTCCTTTGGGGTATTTGTGGGCAGGGTCACTGGCTAAGGGCTGCTGAGCAGAGGTGGCAGTAAAGGGACCCAGCATGGAAGGTTGAAAGCTTGGGCTGCTGGACCCACAGGCACACCGAGAGGGGCCCACAGAACTGCCACACCCCCACCACTCATCTTTACATTAGGCGCTGGAGTTTGCAACCCCTGCTCGACTTGGCCATTATTTCAGCTGTGTGAATGGGTTTGGGGTTGGGTCAGAGTGGCAGCGGCTCTCTGCCTAGGTAAGAGTGGTAGGGAAGGCTTGATCCTCTTGAGGTAGACTGCCGAGGAGTTTTTCTCTTATTTTGTTTTATGTAAAGCACAGCTCTCAAGTAGCGAGATGAACAGAGTGGTGGCATTCTGACTCCTGGTGCCTTTCTCCGCCGTCAGCCTAATGTTGGTTCTCCCCGTCTGGTTCATCTCCCCCAGACCTCTTTTCTTCCTGATACATGCGGATGCTCCCCATTACAATGGATGCTCCTGGACTAAACCTATGTGTGCAAATGCAGATTAGACACAGATGTTCCAGCAGGGCTGGCCCCACGCGGACAAACTCTGTCTAAAGAAGAGCAGAAGAGTTGGCAGAGGAAATCAGAACTTGTTTCCTAAGAACTTCCCAGGTAGAAGGTGGGTTTTTTGTCTTGTTGGCTCGGCACAGAGATAGTGACTAAAGTTCCTCCTTTAAATCTTCAGAATTTAAAGAGCCCGCTCGGCCTTTGCCAAGAGAGTGCGGTGCTGCTGGAGTCCAATCAGTGGTCACTGCACAGGTTTTTTTTGCAGTAGAAAGACCTGAGTCCCTGAAAATCCTGAAAATGGTGTTTGCAAACAGCGTCAAGTTCTTAGAATGACGAGACAGTTTTAAAAGAGAAAAACCCTTGTTTATGTCAGCTCTGCAGCTTATCCATATAAAATGAAGATTAAGATTCATTTATGTGAATAGACCATTTTTGGGGGGTGTTGTTAAAAATTCATATATCTTTGCTAATGGAACCATTTCCACATGCACAATGGAAAAAAAAAGGCTCATAAAACCTTTCCTGGAACAACCAGAAAAGGAGTGAGTCCCTGAAAATAAAACATTGTGGTATTATCTTTGCATATTAACAGAATTCTTCAAGCTTTTGGGTAGTGTGTTGTGGACCTAGTCTGCTGTGCTTAGTTTAGCATCTTCTTTTAATTCGTGCTTTTCCTGACTACGTTTACTTGCACTTTCTGATCCAAGCCTGTGCTAGCCCACTGCTCTCACTGTGGCCTTGAATCCTTACAACCCCGTTTTGGAATAGGGGTCCTGTGTGCCTCACCCTATGAGAACGGCTCCCGCTAGAGTTTTGCGACATGGGGGCCTTGGAGGCATAGTTATGAGTGATGACTAAAGCTCTGAAAGGTTCCCTAAGGGGCAGAGTCAGGATTTGAATTCAGATCTGAATGCCCCATAACACATACTATTTTGCACAACTCAATCTGTCTTAAATTAGCAAATTTGTGCTGAGCCCTTTCTTAGGAGTAAGGCACACTGCCTTAGGAAGGCACCTTGAAGGAAATGCAAGATGTGTCAGACTGGTCCCTTTCTTCAAGGCACCTGCCATCTAGGCTGGGTTGGGGGGACATCTTTACTGTGCAGAAACGTGTTAATTTGTAATCATCATTTTAAAGAGAAGGAAACTGTGGATCAAAGAGGTCAAGTGACTTGCTCAAGGTCACACAGCTATGATGTGACCAGACTTTTAGTAGGTAGCTGTTGCTGGAAGCCCTCAGCAATCCGAGACACTCCTGTGGACCGCCTCATTACGACATGTGAGGCATGTGAAGGTCAGGGCTGCCCTTACAGGTCACACAGAAGCCGAGGTGCCCAGTGCTCCTGAGCTGAGCCGGAGATTCCAAAATGGATTTCTCCTGGAAAGACGCCTCTAGGCTCCTGGGCAGCAGAACTCACGCCTCACCCACCTCTCTCTCCCTCTGGGGGAAGGGTCTCTGCTTTGGCAGGCAGACTCAGGAGGCCTCCTGTCCCACAAGATTTTCCAGTAGGACAGAGGCCATCAAGGCTGGCTGAACTGAGCTGTGCTGTATATAAATATTTCCTTCTGGCTGCACAAGCCAAGGAAGAAGGCCTGGAGGGGGAGAGGAAGGGCTGGGAGATGCTCTTTGCTCTCAGAGAGCAGTGAGTCTCAGCGCCCTGGGTATCCAGGCCCCACCGTTCAGGAGCTCTGTGAACTCTCCCAGCCCAGCCTGTCTGCTCAGCTCAGAAGTGGGCCTCAGGATAGCAGGGACCCCCTGCAGTGGTGGGAGGAGAGGTGAGAAACGGTGAGCCTGTTGTCCCGCATGGAGTAGGTGCTTCACACATTTCTTGCCTGCCTCTTCCCTTCTTGCCTCCCTTCCCTCTTAGTTTCTAGCTGGTCAATAAGCCCCTAGTGCTCTCCTGCTGCCTTCACATCTGCAATGACAGCATTTCCCTATCCTACACTCTGGGCTCCCTGGCGACTGCCCTGCTACTCGTGAAGCTCCTTGGAGATGTGCACCTTAGGAGTGAAACAATGCTGGGGCACCTGCGTAACATACCAGGAGGAGGTCCAGTGAGGCCATTCTGTGGCCTTTAGAGTCACCTGGCCTGGGTGTTCATACTAGCCTCTACCACATCGGCTGTGTGACCTCGGGTGTGTTATTGAACCTCTCTGTGCCTCTATTTCCATATTTGCAAAATGGGCATGACAATAGTACTTACCCTGTAGAGATGCAGGGAATGTTAAACACAACAGTGCCTTAGAGCCCCGGCACTGGTAAGTGCTAGGAACTCTTATCTAAAAACAAACCTCAAATCCAGCTGGAAGGGACTTTAGACATCAGGGCCCAACTCTTTATTTTCAAAATTAATTTATTTTAATAATTGACAATAACAATACCTAATAGCAATAGCTAACATTTATCGAACACTTAGAAAATACTGTGCCAAGTACTTTTCGTATATTAACTTGTTTAAAAATGTGAAACTACAAGTGAGGTGTGTCTCCCTCCCACCCCCAGGCCCCTCCCCAGAGGCACCAGTGTTACCAACATTCTATATCTTTACAGATGTCCTCTGTGCACGTAGAAATATTTAAATCTCTTTTTACCCCTTCAACTTTAAATATAAGGAAACGGGCTCAGGGAGGAGACACAGCGAGTTGTAATAAAAGCTCCAGTTCTGGGGGGGCTCTGCTCCAGGCACTGCGTGATTTTGAATCCTTGCTACAACCCTGCAGAAGGAGCCGAATTGTGCAGAATAAATGCCCTGGGCCTCAGTTTACCTCAGTGGGTTGACTGAGGATTAAGTTAGGTAATCCATGTAGAGGATTTACCAGAGTTCCTGACACATCATAATTGCTCAGGAGATGGTGGCTGCAGGAGAGCACCAAGGCTTTATGGAAGCCAGACGCTCATACAATTTGAAGGTTGTCTTTAAGAGAAATATTACGAAATTATAAATCCAATATTAGGAATGTAAG